>NC_047020.1:20471363-21179366 GCF_902652985.1 Pecten maximus
AAGGTACATTATAGGTGGTTAGGGGACATCAACAGAAAAGGTACATTATAGGTGGTTAGGGGACACCAACAGAAAAGGTACATTATAGGTAGTTAGGGGACACCAACAGAAAAGGTACATTATAGGTGGTTAGGGGACATCAACAGAAAGGTACATTATAGGTAGGCTAGGGATGGGGGATAGCAGTTGGCAGTTGATCATAATTTATTTACTAACAAGTAGTACACATCCCATACCATTTGTGTAAAAACCAACCTCAGCCTATTCCAGGATCTTAGCTACAAGATGGATAATCGATATCCAACTACATGTTTATACACATTTGTGCATTAATAAATATTCCATTGTTTGCATAGTCGATTTTATTCAGATAAAACCCGTCTTTTACTTAATTCACTATGTAGTGTGATACGTTTTATTGTCACTGAAAGACTATTTGTTTTGTCTATACACCAACTTTATCTTGATTAATACGACGGCAGTCTTCAATTAAAACTTGGCATATCTTGTATTTATATCGTGGAAGCATGGGAACCGGGCCAGGATCACCTTAAAGAGGAAATGAACTAAGAGTAAAATATATTCTTGTTTGCAGATTTGATTATAGAAGTTCTCAATTTTATTTCAGAAAAGGTAAGAAGGTAGAGCTTGTTATGTTAGAAATTATGATCAAAATCTTTAACGGGTGACCCATAATTGGCTTTGATTTTGAAATAAGACTATTACAAAGTATCTGCCTAATCAAGCTGCCCTGAAGGTAGGGCGTGGTAAGTCGTAAGAGGGGAATATAATCAAATATTGTCTCCTTGTTTCTTAGACAACTTTCGTCTTCCTAATATTTCCATTGGAACCGCCTCACAATATACAGTAATTGTCATCATGGTGGATATGTTACTTTAATAAAAAAAAATACCTAATTGCTGGAACATAAAGTGTAATCCATGTCAGATATGTTACTATAATCAAATATATATATATATATCGTTCATTCATGTTCAATTGTATAAAACGAATTTTCATGGGTTTTATTGGTGCAAATCTTGTCGAACAAAATTAATCTTTAAGGAGATTTTTCTTAAAGTTCTCTTTTCAATAAAAACAAAACAAAGCTACTTTTATCACACGTTTCAAAATAAAAATCAAATGAAGCAGCTATTATGCTGTGAAGACGTGACGCCATTGTCCCAATTATGACATCACATACGATTTCAGCCAATGAAAAAAAAAATCCGTGTTATATTTCAACAGCAACATATGTAAAAAAAGAAAAAAAAAAAAAAAAACAACAACAACCTTATTACAAGAGAAAATTTATTATATAACATGCCAATGATGAGATAAAATATAATGCCTTCACACCAGAGATGCGGTAATCTAACTGGACCTAGGTGTTCGAACGGTGATAAGGCTAATCATAGTTTAACAACAATTCTTAATCTTGATAAATCATTTCAGGTAAAATTAACTTGACATTTCACAAAACATTATAGCACTCTTTGGTCTCTTCCTTCCAGCCTATTTTACAGATATGCAGTTAAAGTTTAAGCTAATCACCTTTTGGTCTACATGAACTGGACCCTGATGTTTGGTTAATGAATAGCAAAATGCCCAAGCCTCTCCCCCTAGGTGTGTGTGCTATCTCTTTAAGTTCATGGAATTCCCTCTGGTAGAAAGTAACGAAACCACAATAAGTTGAAGACATTATAAATACCTCATGACAGTTTTGTTTAAGATATTGTGTGGTTAGTAGAACTTACGATATTTTTTAATTACATTATGAGAAAACGGTACCTTTTTTCAAATCCAGCTGAAGGTAAGCACTACTTTGGCCGTTTTGTTAACGAATCCATGTCCGACATTTACATGGAACTGTGAAGAATTATATTACATTACAGTAAATGATACGTGACTTTCATACACTTATATTCGACTGGTATAAGATTTTAAACATTGAAGTGCAGATGATCAATCTTAACCCTCTCATCCATATATGGTAATTTTCAATTTCGAAGGAAGCCTGATAACTTATTTCTGCTATGAAGATTAAATGCATCAACCAAACGCTGGCAGATCACATTTCTGTCAACAACATCATAAACTGATCCTATGTTTGAACCATTGGTGAATATTTATATTTCCACTCAATTCAGACTCAATGAACCTACCACAGTTAACTCGAGTCATTTTTCAATGAACTATATCTAGTCCGGCGTAGGAATACATTTGTTTCAAAAGTGATCATATGTATATGAAATAAATTCCTTTACAACTAATATTTTTTTTAATTCGCTATTAAGTTTGTTCATGAAAGAAATCCTGAAAGTATTAACCATATGTAGACGAAGAGTGATGACGTACATTTCGGTAAGTTCTGTAGTAGACTTGCAAAAGTCCCTATTTGTCAAAGACAAAATATTGTACAAAATATCAAAAAAATATAAATATAAGGATTGAATAAAGTTATGTTGAGTTGTATGGGGATATAAACCTCAATAGGTCTTGAGACAAATTTATTATGAACTGTATCCGATACTGAGAATGTGTATATATATGTTTGTTTCGATAAATATCTATTTATGGAGTAAACATTTTTACTCTTGTAAAAAAAGTTGCATTCTTAAAAATAGTTTAAAACATGTATTCTTATTAGAAACATTATTTACTATTTTCTTCATTTATTAGAAATAAATCTATCATTGAGTCTCTGACATTGAGGCAACGCGCTTTGACATTGTGTAACCCTGGGCAGTCATGTCAATGTTAATATGAAAAATATTCTGTTTTCGCTGTTCGTAATCTAATTTCTTGATCGTCGATAAACTGATACATTGATTCCTAAGATTATATTATTTTTTGTAAAATCAAAATGAAATCTAAAGACATATAAAGACCAGTCTACAGGTATTTAGATTGATAACTTCATAACTTAAGCTTGTTATATATTTAATAACTGTGGAAGGCATACTTAGTTACCCATTACATGCCACAAAGCAAGATTCATATATTTTTAGTACATACTACCTGTAAAATATCAGAAAACTGTCAGATTGATAAAAAATATTCAGGAATCAACACTGTTTACAAGATTCTTATAGACTCATTAGTGATGTAACTTTTTGGTTTGACAAATCTAAACCATGCCTTCTATTCATTGCATCGATTGCATTACCGCTCCAGATTATAAACTAATGGAACGTCACTGTTCTGCTATGTTGATAGCATTCTTATTCATGAAGAGTGTTGAAAGAGCATAGTTGTGAAATTTACAGTCGAATGTTTCGTTAAACATGCTTTGCTACTAGCTTTCATAAAAATATACTGAAAGTGACATCTGTCGTGAGAATGAATGTTAGCGGACTTGTTTTGACCATGTTGACTGTATTGGAGAAGGTATCAGTACAGGTAACAGAGACCTTGCAAAAGTCCTCTAATTTCACCTATAGATAGATAAGGACATATTGCCATAGGCCTTAATTACGAATACCAATAAAATTTGCACACAAATTCAGAATTTCAACAATAAAAAACGTATCCTATCCGAAGAAATTTCGATTAAAATCCGAACTCAATTTGAGATGTTGGGTTTTCATGATGGACTGGAGCTGCGATGACATACAACTGCCTGGAGTGTTAAGAATCTTGTCCTAGAACGTTCGATATCTCCAGTGGATCAAAAGGTCAAGAGGTTCGGCAAACTCAGCCGTTCATAAGTTCTTATATGTGTGAAATCCTCGGTCGGTCTTAAAATTTCCAGGATGTGGCATCTAGGTCTGTATCGTATGACAACACTCGTCTCTCATGGGTTCTAAATTGCGCAATAACAGTATCAGTTGGCCTTGAGATCAAGATTGTGTGTTCGCCCCACAGGGCTACTATTCCATAACCTTTACCTCGGCGTGTAGCAGAAGAAGGCTTATAATGTTAGTGAAAATTAACGCCTGCCTCATAATGGAATAAACAAAATAACCCTTTACTCAGATGTAAATATTCAAGTCATATAAAAAGATGCCGAACGAAATTTTAACACGTGTAAAAATGTAGATGTCTCCTTACTAGCTAGGACTAGCAGAGATTCCTTTAGACAAGTGGTAGGGTGTCAGAGAGCGAGAGATCGCTAGTTCAAGGCCCAGCGAGGCGGGTATGTTTTGTTACTCGTCCATATTGCAGAGCGTTTGAAAAAATGAATCAGTCTTGGTTGAAATATTGCAAGAATTGACACAGGTCTGAGAAATACATGTATGGCCACATGTTAAAGCAACAGAAGTATAGATAAATTCCTCTTAAGTGTTAGAAGGGCTACCTACATCTCCACGCCCTTGTCAGTAAAACTGATAGGTACTCAAGAACCTTGATATATATTGAATAGAACATTAAGAGGAAGTAAAATTATTTAGTATAGAAGTTGTTTGTTCATTTATAGGGTTTATCCCCTCCAGAATAAACAGATCGGTTTCAGATCGGATCTCCTTTTGTAAATGCATATGGTGGTTGTCTCAGTTGCCAACACACAATGAAAGTGAAAGAAATATGTCACCGTAAATGTTACCCCAATTATTGTCACCAGTCAAGAATAGTCCTGTGTCCATATTGCTCGCTAAGGCCAATTAATTAATATACCCCATCTAAGTTAAATTACGTAACGAACGATGACGTATAAGGAGCAAGTAAAAGCCATCCCTATAGTAACGAATACCAATCGATATCAAAATCAAAATCATAGTTACCGGTAATTGAAAAAAAAACAACAAGAATAACGTTGATGCTTTTATCTGTTCAGGTAGTTTGGTGTTGATACATTTCGTGTTGAGACATTTGGTGTGGAGACATTTCGTGTTGAGACATTTGGTGTTGAGACATTTGGTGTGGAGACATTTGGTGTTGAGACATTTCGTGTTTAGACATTTGGTGTTGAGACATTTGGTGTTGAGACATTTCGTGTGGAGACATTTTGTGTTGAGACATTCCGTGTTTAGACATTTCGTGTGGAGACATTTTGTGTTGAGACATTTTGTGCTGAGACATTTCGTGTTGAGACATTTCGTGTGAAGACATTTGGTGTTTAGACATTTCGTGAGGAGACATTTCGTGTGGAGACATTTCGTGTTGAGACATTTGGTGTTGAGACATTTCGTGTTGAGACATTTCGTGTTTAGACATTTCATGTTGAGACATTTCGTGTGGAGACATTTCGTGTTGAGACATTTCGTGTTGAGACATTTCGTGTTGAGACATTTCGTGTTGAGACATTTCGTGTGGAGACATTTCGTGTTGAGACATTTCTTGTTGAGACATTTCGTGTTTAGACATTTGGTGTTTAGACATTTCGTGTTGAGACATTTGGTGTTGAGACATTTCGTGTTGAGACATTTGGTGTTGAGACATTTGGTGTTGATACATTTCGTTTTGATACATTTCGTGTTGAGACATTTCGTGTGGAGACATTTCGTGTTGAGACATTTCGTGTTGAGACATTTCTTGTTTAGACATTTCGTGTTTAGACATTTGGTGTTTAGACATTTGGTGTGGAGACATTTCGTGTTGAGACATTTCGTGTGGAGACATTTCGTGTTGATACATTTCGTGTGGAGACATTTCGTGTTGAGACATGTCGTGTTGAGACATTTCATGTTGAGACATTTCATGTTTAGACATTTCGTGTTGAGACATTTCGTGTTGAGACATTTCGTGTTGAGACATTTGGTGTTGAGACATTTCGTGTTTAGACATTTCGTGTTTAGACATTTGGAGTTGAGACATTTCGTGTTGAGACATTTCGTGTTTAGACATTTCGTGTTTAGACATTTGGAGTTGAGACATTTGGTGTTGAGACATTTCGTGTTGAGACATTTCCATCATATATTGCAGCTCAGCCATAATAACGATTTGGTATTACACTGTTTTCTGGTTGTTCTGAAATCTCCAGAATAATTATCGGACAAAAGGTGATTTTTCATCCCACTCATCTTTTTGTAATGAAATTACCAATCTTCCGAACCATTGACGATTATACATAGCTACATTGTATCTCAGTAATACATACGTTATCCCATCTCCTGCATTGTGGAGCGTTTTGTACTTTCCAGGCTGCGACGCGGAAACCTCTGGAAACATTTGCATAACAATACCATGGTCAATGGTCACGGAATCTACGACGCTCTCGGCTACAGCGACATTGGGGGGAGGAGGGGGGGGGGGGGGGGGGGGGGGGGGGGGGGGGTAATTGAAAAAGAGTTAACATTTTCATCGGGGTTTCTGAACAGAAAACCAAAATGGAACGGCATTTGTAAGACTGTAGATATCATGACATGTGTCAGTTATGTCGTTATAATTAATCTAAAATTATGTCGATGGAGATAAAGCAAACATGCACATGTCAGAAAGCCTTCCTATTTAATGCATCACGATGTCTACAGCCAGTATTTTCTAAATGAATTAAGAATTAAGATACACATGAAAATATTAGCAAATGTAAATAATGAGAAAGGGAGCACGTCATCTAACATTCAACCAGAGATTTATACAATATAGGTCTCTGATTCAACTATGTCATTATTACCGACTATACACGTAAATGTCACGTGTCATTGTTACCGACTATACACGTAAATGTCACGTGTAATTTGTACCGACTGTACATGTAAATGTCACGTGTCGTTATTACCGACTATACATGTAAATGTCAAGTGTCATTATTACCGACTATACATGTAAATGTCACGTGTCATTATTACCGACTATACATGTAAATGTCACGTGTCATTATTACCGACTATACATGTAAATGTCACGTGTCATTGTTACCGACTATACATGTAAATGTCACGTGTCGTTATTACCGACTATACATGTAAATGTCACACGTGTCATTATTACCGACTATACATGTAAATGTCACGTGTCATTTGTACCGACTATACATGTAAATGTCACGTGTCATTATTACCGACTATACATGTAAATGTCACGTGTCATTTGTATAGACTATAAATGTAAATGTCACGTGTCATTATTACCGACTATACATGTAAATGTCACGTGTCATTTGTATAGACTATACATGTAAATGTCACGTGTCATTATCACCGACTATACATGTAAATGCCACGTGTCATTTGTACCGACTATACATGTAAATGCCACGTGTCAGGTGAAGATGGCGTTCATTAAGGAGATAAATAACTTATATAATACTGATCTTCAGATGGGAAACATATTAACAAGTTTTATCAATTTCTTGATAAGATTCTCTTTTTCATAAACATTTTGTAATTCAAATTCATGATAGAATTATCAAAAGATAAAATTGATTCCCACATCCTTCCCAAATGCTAAATTTTACGGCTGTCATTCAAGCAAGATATCCGAAACGTACATATTTCCAGACTGAAGCATTTTGCTTAATTGTGTTTGCATTTAATGTAGTTTTTTGTATACCGTTTTCCACAAAAAGAAACTTGGTCGCGCAAAATTAAGACCGTCTTAGGATATTGAAACTATTCTTATTCGCAAATGAAAATTAACACATTTACTCATCATAAAGATCTTATTTAGATCACCTCGTCAAGTTAACATCGACCCTATGGTCGGCTGTAGCAATTCTACCAAATACCTCGATCTTACTTTTGGTTTTGTTTGGTTTAACGTCCTATTAGCAGCCAGGATAATTTAAGGACGTGCCAGGTTTTGGAGATGGAGAAAAGCCGGAGTACTCAGAGAAAAATCCCCGGCCTACGGTCAGTACCTGGCAACTGCCCCACTTTTTTCTAACTCGTAACCCAGAGGTGGAGGGCTAGTGATAAAGTGTCGGGACACTTAACCACTCGGCCACCGCGATCTTGTAAGACATTAGGTTTTAAAGAAACACTTGTTTAGAAAATGTTTAAAACAGTTAAAATATATAATTATAGAATTTGTTATGGACATTTTCTATCTTTGCAGTATAAATACTTCTCAATATTCTTTAGTAACATTACTTTAAAACTTGTATGTATATCTTTCTCCCTTGCCGCTAATGAGGCACGGCGTTGTGTTTACAGCCGTATCCTTTTTGTTGATAATGAAAGCCCACATTACGGAATTAATTTACATGCCTAATATGTGGAGCGCCTGATTGCACGATGACTTATTTATGTAAACTAGACTGCTATCTATCGTAATTAAGCTACATGAGGCTCCAGTTTTAATGTTATACTGTGTATCAGCGACACCAGGTACCTTGTATCGTGTCCAAGCTATCTCTCTGGGTAAATTAGTACGAGGTTCCTATAACATGCTTTATCTATGCACACGTTATCTTTCGTTGAATGTCGTAATTTCTAGCCTTTTAAGATATTACAAATTATTTAAGAGACGCATCTCTTCGAAAAATTATGTTGATTCAAATACCTGTGATAGTGAGAAATCGACAGGAACTGTACCACTGACCACTGACATAATAGGTTACTACACAGACTAATTGCTGTTTGTTTTAGCACCACTAATCGTATCGTAAAACAATGGACTGGTAAAGACGGGGGAAAAAAACTGTCGTAGATTAAAACTTTTCCATTACGAACCTCTGACAAGTCGAATTGTCTGTCAAGTGATGGTAACAATAAGCAACTGATATATAAATTGTCTCTGATCATGTTAACAGGTATTCGTTTCAGATATGTTTCGTTATTTTCGTTGAAATAAAAACATTGATAATGTCGATCAGTATACAAGAGGGAACAATATTTGTTTATCGAGACGTACTGAAATAAAGCAGAGATCGAGGTGACATGAAAACAAACCATTGAAATGTCATTCTTTATTGTAAAAATATGTGGCTATGAATGTAAAATTAACATGTTAGCGCATAAAATATTTTCCTTACAAGAACTACCATGATATACAATTAAACGACATTTCTCAAAGAGTGAACCCAATCAATTGACATACATGTATAACTTTTGTAAAAGGTTATTTATATGGTTATGTTAAACAGATATTGGATATTTAGGAAATCATTGAAAATATACTAGTTATATCAATTGTGCGATTTCCATTTCTTTGAAAACAACATTTACGTTGATGTATTTTTCCAAAATCTTAAGTTCTTAAATTAGGTTTAGTCAATGAATTGTCAACTATTTTCTTAACATATAATGTGTTTTCTGGATGAAGTACTCAGTTCTTAAATTAGGTTTAGTCAATGAATGATCAACTATTTTCTTAACATATAATGTGTTTTCTGGATGAAGTACTCAGTCCTTAAATTAGGTTTAGTCAATGAATGATCAACTATTTTCTTAACGTATAATGTGTTTTCTGGATGAAGTACTCAGTTCTTAAATTAGGATTATTCAATGAATGATCAACTATTTTCTTAACATATAATGTGTTTTCAGGATGAAGTACTCATCACATCTCTATACATGTCCAAATACAGTATATCAATATTGATGGTGAATGTTTCGGTGAGATAGTGTAAAGGGGCCATATCAAAATACAATTATCAAGAGTTAGTTAATAAGATCACATTTATTATGAAAATATAAATGAAAAAGTGATGAAAATACTAAAACAATATCCTGATGAAAATACTAAAACAAAATATCGAATATGGTATTAACATCAGCCATAAGTCATTATCTTTGTGAATGCTCACCCATGACATGATAATAAATGTAAACCATCGGTCAATCAATATCGAATGTACTTCTGGAATTATCTGTTTAACACATGATAAAGAATACTATAGTATATACATTACATCTTTACACAGCCGTAAATCTATCATCGTCGGCGAAGTAGATGGGATTGTCCATGCAGTGTGTTGGGCTAGATTCATTTTCAAATAAAATCTCTTTTGATTGGTCCGCCTGATCGTCATGTGCTCTTTGATGATTGGTGACTACATCTGGTATACTCGTGGCAGTTACACCAATAACGATTCCGTCACTATGGGAGTTCATACGTACTTTGACCTCTTTCATGACATTCACATCGTCACAGTTGCATTGTTCTTCTTGTTCTAGGAGTGACTTTGTCTGCTGACCATTTTTACGTGTGAACGATTGCATCTTCACAGAATTATCCGAGTAAAATGGTTTATTCCTAGGAATCTTTGTTAAGGTATAATCCTCTAATTTGAGATTGAAATTCACGATGTCTGAAAGGTCGAACGAACGAGAACGCTTTCGGATGTAGTACTCCCGAAGACATATACAACAGCCTATACAAATGAGGATAAATGACACACAACAAGCGACGATGATAACGATGATATCCACTTTGTTTAGACCTATCTCGTACAGGTCTGGGGTTCCAGATATATCATAATCCAGGGGCACTTGCTTTACTGACACAGCTTTATACTGGTATTTGGATTCCGATCCTCCAACAAGAACAGGGATTTTAAATTTGAGTTCCTCGTTGGCGATTAATCCCTTCAAGATTTGTGTGATATTCGTGCGCGTCGTTTCCATTATTACAAAGGATATTCGTATTGGACGACACGCTATATCTTTAGGTTTGATGGCCGAGTTTTCGATATGTAATGCCTTAGCAAGTGTGATAACAAGTTCCTCCCAAAATATTTCTAAAACAATTTTTCTCTGAACCAAAGGACTGCATACACCATTGAACTCTACCTCAAAACTTATATTCCTAGCCAGCAGAGTAGGTAGCAAATGAGTGGTTGATTGTTTCGGGAGTGGACTTGTCGAGAACGCCGGAGTAGTGCTCTGAGAAGGTGTTGCACTTGCAGGTGATGGTTGTGAACTTGTCAGTTCTGGCAAAAGAGTCGTAGAAGGCCATTCTAATGATGTACTGTGATCCGTCACATACACCATACGTGTTGTCGTTGACGTTGGTATGACAGACTGAACACTTGCAGCTGTGGTTGTAATTTGCTCTTTTCTTGAGCTAGTGAATGCCGTTCGGTCAAAAGAGGATGACACAGCTATCGAAAACGTACTAATGGACTGTACTGGGCGTGATTGAAAGGGTTCAAGAGGAGCAGATGATGATATAGACAGAACCCAAGTTGTCATATATGATGGGGACACGTGATCTGATGACGTGGAAACAGTATGTTGTTTTATACTTGATGTCTGAATGGGTAAAACCTCTTGTGTAGATAATGAAGACACCGAGGAAAATACAGCTGACGTCATATGGCTAGATGGCTGAACATATGCTGTTGTTGAAGGGGAAATGCTTATTTCACTCACCATACTTAAACTGAAAGGGACAGAAGAAGAAACGCTCGACCTTTGTCGTGGTGTAGCAGACTCTGAGTTAGTTTGTTTCAATATTGATGTGTTTGTGGATTGAACAACAGAAGTGTTAACTAAATTCACGAGAGAAGATGACGATACATTCACGAGAGAAGATGACGACGGCGACAACGAAGACGTGGATGAGACCACTATAGACGCCATATGTGAGGCGATGACACTTTTCGACTGGTATGCAGAGTTTATGATCTCCGTTGCTGACACGAACATTGTGGTAGAAGGGAGTGGAGGGGTTATCATGGAGGTAGAATGCCTATCCAGAAGAGTTGTAACTTGTGTGTTTGGCACGGGTTGATTCACGGGAGAAGGAGCGATAAACGACTCGTTCATTTCACTAGAGCTTACACTTGAAACGGTGCTGACACTGGCATTTAATGCCAGTGATGACGATATCGTTTGGCTGCTGATTCCGGGAGGGATGGTTAGACTTTCTGTGATTCCCATAATTCCTTGCTCACTTGTTAATGGCAGCGATGTAATCATTCCTCCAACAGATGATGTCGGTGCCACATATCCAGTAGAGGTAGCGATGTTGGATATTGAAGATGATTCAACACTCACATAATCTCTGCCCGACATGGTAGCTGTCGGCTGAATTGTTTGAACTGTAGAAATATCCGTTCTAAGGATAGCGGATGAGGAGGTACTGACCACTGTGTGGTTGGTGATCAGTGCTCTCGTGCTACCGGTCTCGAGAGGTTGTGTGCTCATCTCCATAGCTATAGACGTCTGGGCAGACAATGTGTACATTGAATATTCACTAGATGGCGTTACTGTTAGCGATGAATTATATGCCATGACATGTTCTCCAAGGAAAGAAAATACCACTGAAAAATATAAGTAAGAATTAGAATCAGGTGTTATGGTCGACATGGCTGTAAGAAGATACATTTTTTCTAAATTCATAACTAATAATCAAAAGTGCTGTGTAATAAAGAACTCTAGGAATAATCATATATATTTTTTTTATTTTAAGATTTTGTGACCAAACATGCAATTCAATAATGAAATAGGGTAAAGCCGCACTGGCTTAATTACTGTATCTTATCGAAGTACATATGATGTCGTTAGCAATGAGAACCGATCTTTGATTAGCCAATTCGCATGAGTCAATCTGGAATTTTAGTTTTGGGATGTACATATGTGTGAGATCAAAAGTGTTGTATTATTTCTACAAAGCAGTAGAGATGTACAGGATGTGGGAGGTTATGACTACAAAGCAGTAAAAATAACAGTTTGTTAGAGATTTTGCTACAAAGCCGTAGAAATAACAGTTTGTTAGAGTTTATTACAACAAAGTAGTAGAAATAACAGTTTGTTAGAGTTTATTACTACAAAGCATTAGAAATAACAGTTTGTTAGAGTTTATTACTACAAAGCAGTAGAAATAACAGTTTGTTAGAGGTTATTACTACAAAGCAGTAGAAATAACAGTTTGTTAGAGTTTATTACTACAAAGCAGTAGAAATAACAGTTTGTTAGAGGTTATTACTACAAAGTAGTAGAAATAACAGTTTGTTAGAGTTTATTACTACAAAGCCGTAGAAATAACAGTTTGTTAGAGTTTATTACTACAAAGCAGTAGAAATAACAGTTTGTTAGAGTTTATTACTACAAAGCAGTAGAAATAACAGTTTGTTAGAGTTTATTACTACAAAGCCGTAGAAATAACAGTTTGTTAGAGGTTATTACTACAAAGTAGTAGAAATAACAGTTTGTTAGAGTTTATTACTACAAAGCCGTAGAAATAACAGTTTGTTAGAGTTTATTACTACAAAGCAGTAGAAATAACAGTTTGTTAGAGTTTATTACTACAAAGCAGTAGAAATAACAGTTTGTTAGAGATTATTCCTACAAAGTAGTAGAAATAACAGTTTGTTAGAGGTTATTACTACAAAGCAGTAGAAATAACAGTTTGTTAGAGTTTATTACTACAAAGCAGTAGAAATAACAGTTTGTTAGAGTTTATTACTACAAAGCATTAGAAATAACAGTTTGTTAGAGTTTATTACTACAAAGCAGTAGAAATAACAGTTTGCTAGAGGTTATTACTACAAAGCAGTAGAAATAACAGTTTGTTAGAGTTTATTACTACAAAGCAGTAGAAATAACAGTTTGTTAGAGGTTATTACTACAAAGTAGTAGAAATAACAGTTTGTTAGAGTTTATTACTACAAAGCCGTAGAAATAACAGTTTGTTAGAGTTTATTACTACAAAGCAGTAGAAATAACAGTTTGTTAGAGTTTATTACTACAAAGCAGTAGAAATAACAGTTTGTTAGAGTTTATTACTACAAAGCCGTAGAAATAACAGTTTGTTAGAGGTTATTACTACAAAGTAGTAGAAATAACAGTTTGTTAGAGTTTATTACTACAAAGCCGTAGAAATAACAGTTTGTTAGAGTTTATTACTACAAAGCAGTAGAAATAACAGTTTGTTAGAGGTTATTACTACAAAGCAGTAGAAATAACAGTTTGTTAGAGTTTATTAATACAAAGCAGTAGAAATAACAGTTTGTTAGAGGTTATTACTACAAAGCAGTAGAAATAACAGTTTGTTAGAGTTTATTACAACAAAGCAGTAGAAATAACAGTTTGTTAGAGTTTTTTTACAATAAAGCAGTAGAAATAACAGTTTGTTAGAGTTTATTACGACAAAGCAGTAGAAATGATAACAGTTTGTTAGAGGTTATTACTACAAAGTAGTAGAAATAAGTTTGTTAGAGTTTATTACAACAAAGTAGTAGAGAAAACAGTTTGTTAGAGTTTATTACTACAAAGCAGTAGAAATAACAGTTTGTTAGAGGTTATTACTACAAAGCAGTAGAAATAACAGTTTGTTAGAGTTTATTACTACAAAGCAGTAGAAATAACAGTTTGTTAGAGGTTATTACTACAAAGTAGTAGAAATAACAGTTTGTTAGAGTTTATTACTACAAAGCCGTAGAAATAACAGTTTGTTAGAGTTTATTACTACAAAGCAGTAGAAATAACAGTTTGTTAGAGTTTATTACTACAAAGCAGTAGAAATAACAGTTTGTTAGAGTTTATTACTACAAAGCCGTAGAAATAACAGTTTGTTAGAGGTTATTACTACAAAGTAGTAGAAATAACAGTTTGTTAGAGTTTATTACTACAAAGCCGTAGAAATAACAGTTTGTTAGAGTTTATTACTACAAAGCAGTAGAAATAACAGTTTGTTAGAGGTTATTACTACAAAGCAGTAGAAATAACAGTTTGTTAGAGTTTATTAATACAAAGCAGTAGAAATAACAGTTTGTTAGAGGTTATTACTACAAAGCAGTAGAAATAACAGTTTGTTAGAGTTTATTACAACAAAGCAGTAGAAATAACAGTTTGTTAGAGTTTTTTTACAACAAAGCAGTAGAAATAACAGTTTGTTAGAGTTTATTACGACAAAGCAGTAGAAATGATAACAGTTTGTTAGAGGTTATTACTACTAAGTAGTAGAAATAAGTTTGTTAGAGTTTATTACAACAAAGTAGTAGAGAAAACAGTTTGTTAGAGTTTATTACTACAAAGTAGTAGAAATAACAGTTTGTTAGAGTTTATTACAACAAAGTAGTAGAAATAACAGTTTGTTAGAGTTTATTACTACAAAGTAGTAGAAATAACAGTTTGTTAGAGTTTATTACTACAAAGCAGTAGAAATAACAGTTTGTTAGAGTTTATTACTACAACGCAGTAGAAATAACAGTTTGTTAGAGGTGTTTGCTACAAAGCAGTAAAAATGTACAGGATAGCGGAGGTTATTGCTATAAAGCAGTAGAAATATACAGTTTATTAAAGTTGATTGCTACAAAGCAGTAGAGTTGTACATGGTTTGGGAGGTTATTACTACAAAGCCTTAGAGTTGTACATGATGTGGGAGGTTATTACTACAAAGCAGTAGAGTTGTACATGGTTTTGGAGGTTATTACTACAAAACAGTAGAGATGTAAATGGTTTGGGAGTTTATTACTACAAAACAGTAGAGATGTAAATGATTTGGGAGTTTATTACTACAAAGCCTTAGAGGTGTACATAATTTGGGAGGTTATTACTTCAAAACAGTAGAAGACTATATGGTTTTGGAGGTTATTACTACAAAATAGTAGAGTTGTACATGGTTTGGGAGGTTATTACTACAAAATAGTAGAGTTGTACATGGTTTGGGAGGTTATTACTACAAAGAAGGGAAGAGGTGTATAGGCTGTGGTAGTTCGAAAGTGGTTAATACCAGCAACATAGCAGCAGCTAGTGAACAAAAAACTCATCCTATTTGTCATTTATTTGAACTTGTATCACGCATTATCATGTTACTGTGTGATAGACCATACATATTTATGACTTCGTATACGTGTATTAGCCTTTTTCGCATTATAAAACTACTGAGGGGTGTTTTTTGCGGATCCCTTGGGAGGCATTTTCATGAATATTCTAGTTTGAGCTAAAAGTCGTAAAGACATTATTCCAGTTGGAAAGAAGACTTTTTTTCCGGAATTCTCTTACTTTATGAAATGAAACAGACAAAGTAATCCACCTCGTCCGTACACGATATAGATATACATATTACAGTCTCGAGAGACACGATGAAGATGACAGTGGTGACGCTAATCGGGATATATCACGGTTATCCGTGTGCTCGGTTGATTGAAGTAAACAAGTACAATACCGACTTAGAACACATAATGGTTATTGTAGTGACATGTCAGAAAATGAAGGTAAAGCACAGACGCGACAGGTATAGTTAATATCATCAACCATCAGATCGATATGAATGGTAGTAAATCACATATTTTTTTTATTTTTTATCCTGTCATCGTCGGGGACGTATATGTCTGTGCGTAATCCTGTGTCATCTTTCTAGTCCTACCGAGTTTATTTTTATTTGTCATGGGACTTCACAGCCTTTGTTTGTTTACATTCAATACTTTTTGTACGACTTTATTCCTCGCCATCAATGGGGTCAAAATTAGGTTACTATTGCTATAAATAGAATTTACATCACTCTATGACGGCATCACACGACCGACTTCAGTTCGGTTTTTTATTGATATTACAATTCTTCATAACTTATTTACATTCTGTTTTTAGATAACGTTTGGACGCGAGAGAATTTCTACAGTTTACTGGAATGTTTTATATGTACTCATAAAAACTATGCAAAATTGCACAATATATTATACAAATATATCATGGTTGTCTGTGCAATAGTCCAGAATATTTTACCCTCGGTACTGGTAATCGCCCGATGTTCTATTGCACGATACCTTCGATTACCAGGGTCAAATATTCTGGACTATTGCACAGACAACCATGATATACTTGTTTTATTATATAATCACTAAAACAAACGTAGAATCACTGAAATCGTGACTTTCCAGTAGGCCTAGAAGTCGCCTGGCAGTGTTGACATCTGAGTGACTTAGACGCTTGAAAGGGTAAGACTAAATATCAAAATGTCACAGGTGTTCAATGGTGTGCAATAGTTCGCACAAGACCATGTAATAGTTAGTTTAGCCTTGCAATAGTTCAAAATATAGCTTATGCGTATAGCTAAAGAAAATCAAACGCATTAGGTAATAAATCAAGATAAAACACGTTGCTTTAAGGCTATCCGGAGTAAATCTACAGAGATAGCATTTGATATTTTCAAGTACATAGCTTGACTGCACGATTTGGCCAGAAGCTTCTCCAACAAAAACCAAAATATTGCTTGGTAAATTGGTCGAATGATAGGAACAGTAATATCCGAAGCACTATCACTGCCAGCCTCTGTGTAAATAAAAATATCCTGATCGTTATTATATGACAGTATAGATATTTATGTTTGGGCATAATGGCTGTATGTACCTGCTCCAGGGCAACATCTACAAGGAATCATAGTGGTAGCTCAGCTAACCACACATTATCCTTTACTGTGACGGCTCATGAATATTCTTAAAGTCATATACGTGTATAAGCCTGTTCCACTACTTAGGGATATTTGTATCTGAAAAAAAACGTTAATATTCTAGCATAAGATATAAGATTTAATGACAATGTTCCATTTCAAAACATATTTTGTCAGCGTTCTTTCTCAAATAAATTTGATTCGTTCGTATAAGAGGTAGAGTAGGTGTAAACTGAATCACAGTCTCAAGTGACACAGTGGTAGGGCTATTTGACAATTATAATATCTTACTACAGAATGCTGCTGATGGCGCAGTTAAAATCAGTATAACGGTATGTTTACGTCCTATCGATACACATATCATACCCCATTAATGCTTATTATCGTCATTTTAGCGGGGAAAAGTGTCAAGGAAACCAAGCTTAATGTCACATTCACCAAACACAGCGTGATGGAGAGCTGCAATAAAATTTCACTTTTCTAAAGTTCTACGTAATGTGTCACCCTAATACAATCACCAGGGAAATAAGTTCCGCATTCACATGCTTGTGAATACCATTACGATGTTGTAGTTCATATGTGAAAGAAGCTGGTATTAAAATCGGGCTTTGATATAGATTGACTAAAAATAAAAGATCTGTAGAGATGATTTGTAGCAAGTAAATGGTAAACGGTGTCACTACATCAGTATGATCACAGATGCAATTTGTCAAATGAATTAAAAGTAAGTTAACTTCATACACTAGTTAATTATCATAGCTAGGCCGTGAAATACATCGAAACTCTCAGCTGGAAGCTAGACGCTATTTTGATGAAGGAAAAAAATGTTTCCAAAATTAAAGCTCAGGACATATCAAACTACAATATGATTAATGCCGTATTGGTAATTATTAGGTGCCAGGCCAGTTGTGTTTCTTTCTAAATGCAATAATGAAAGCACGTAGTTGTCATAATCTACAAGTTAACCATAGTTTAAAGAAAAGGTTGAGTGAAGAAGTAGAATGTTTTCTTTCATTGATAACATAATTACTTAATTAACTGAGTATATACTATATTGGAGTTAATCCATGAACACTGTCAAATTGACAAAGTTTGGTAGGATTGTAGCTTATAATAAACACTATGTGTGGCCCACCACTGAATATTACCTTCTTACATGTTAATTAAGTAATGGTGTGATAAACTGTCGATAGTTTCTGAACAATGTCCCGACAGGTAAAACAAACTAACAATCTAGCATCTGCTAAACCATTGTCTAAACCATAATACATATGACTATTCGGCAGACAAAGTAGTTTGTATTCGAATGCATTTCTTTCATTGGTAATTTGAAATGGTGTGATTTAAATATTGACTTAATGTGTATGAAATGTTCTACTGGTAGTTAAACGTTCATTGCAGTATGACTTACCAAGGTGGACGTGAACCCAAATACCGATGTCCATGGTGCCCATTTTGGAGAATTATAGCGAGAAGTGGCAGTTGTTACTGTTCTGAAAAAAAAACGTATGAAATATTAATGTTAAAAGTGATGGGAATGCAATTGAGAACAAGTGAGTCATAATGGGGAGCCTAATAATGGGAACCTAATAATGGGGAACCTAGTAGGATCGCACTTCCTCAGAGAACGGCACTGTTATTGTGAGCTATCTCTACCTTTTTGCTAGAAATTTACACATATTGGAAACAGTTTTTCTCTGTATTGATTTTATGCTATGCTGTCTCAAAAGATTTCAAATTGAATCCACACTTTTAGATACGAGAGTTTTTACAGCGATTTATATGGGAGTACGACTTCGGCGTCAGGTCCTTTATCACCTCCTCTCACTCCGTAGAGGTGATTAGGATAAAGTAATACCAGCTTATGGCTTAACTCATTCATTCTTTTATTCTTTTTTTTTTTGTGTGAAACTCGATCTCATTACATCCTACATTTCCTATAATCAAAATCGTAATATCTATAATAATTAGATGCTACAGATTATCATGTAGGTATATTGGACTAATCGAGACCATTTTGTTACACAAAATGCTGATTTTAGATCTATACCCTATATATAAACCTCCTAACACACGCCCTTAACTGGCCTCTCTAATAAGCTGTCATAGATCTCATCATATAGCCAATGCGGAGTTGGAGTCTTGTATACCAAACCTTTCAGGCCGAGGTGTGATCCCCTTTACTGACTATCAAGGCGGATCTGTGTTCCATTACACCAGTGCCACACAAACTGTTCTGTGAACTACGTTTCTACCACAAGCTAATTGCCGCCATTGTTAGATGTTGGTAAACATCGGGTGTTTATGTTATTGGCGCTTACATCGTGTCAAGAACATATACACATCTTCTATATACCATATAACCTCTAATAAAGTATATATATTTGAAATCTGTACAACATTTGCAATTTTAATAGAGCTCTGAAGGATAAGTAAACTGATATTTTTCTGTGATTTTTAGAGCTGTGAATACCATGGTAACAGCTTAAAAAATTCTCAAAAATTGCAAAATATTATGATATTTGACCCAAAATGGCACAATTCTCTACACAATTTTTTTTCTGAAACCTATTTAAAATTAAATATCTCTATCCCAAAGACAGAATTAATCTTGTTTGGACATATGTTGTAAATTAAGTTTTTACGCTATCTTACCTTTTCTGTGGGCTTCCATTTTGCGCTGTAGGCCAAACTAAATTTCCTGTGTAAACACACGTTCGGAAAATCCGGATATTTAAAATCCGGAACCAATTTATTGATTTTTGTTTTGATAAATGTGAAGCCTGTATGTACTACTTCATACTGGATATACCAATTATAGTGTACATTTATTTTTTCATTTTTTATACATATCATAATACAGGAGTTATTTGCTTAACAAAAAAATTGCCCATGGCCAGGCTGTCTTACTGTGGTGTGCTACCTTAATGGACAATGTCAAACCTCGAGTGACTAATATAATAAACATAGGATATATCATTGATAGTTCTGACGTTGTTATTGTCTGTCCGCGTGTTTGCGTGATATGCTCCTTCTTGCCAAGCACAATGATATATATCAAGATCGGCCTTTTCGCCTCATTTCCTCTCCGTTTACAGGATATTTTTTGAAAGATATTATAGAGAAAATAGGCAAAACACCTCTGTCATAGACCATCTTTATCAAAACACCTCTGTCATAGACCATCTTTATCAAAACACCTCTTGAGAACTCTATCTAAACACCTCTTTAATGAGACTATCTCTGTAAGAACACCTCTGTCATGAGACCATCTCTTTTAAATCACCACTGTCATGAGACCATCTCTTTTATATCACCTCTGTCATGAGACCATCTCTTTTATATTACCTCTGTCATGAGACCATCTCTTTTATATTACTTCTGTCATGAGACAATCTCTTTTAAATTACCTCTGTCATGAGACCATCTGTTTTAAATCACCTCTGTCATCAGGCCATCTCTTTTATATTACCTCTGTCATGAGACCATCTCTTTTAAATTACCTCTGTCATAAGACCATCTCTTTTAAATCACCTCTGTCAAGAGACCATCTCTTTTAAATCATCCTCTGTGATGAGACCATCTCTTTTAAATCATCCCTGTCATGAGACCATCTCTTTTAAATTACCTCTGTCATGAGACCATCACTTTTAAATTACCTCTGTCATGAAACCATCTCTTTTAAATCACCTCTGTCCTGATACTATCTGTTTTAAATCACCTCTGTCATGAGACCATCTCTTTTATATCACCTCTGTCATGAGACCATCTCTTTTAATTTACCTCTATCATGAGACCATCTCTTTTAAATCACCACTGTCATGAAACCATCTCTTTTAATTTACCTCTATCATGATACCATCTCTTTTAAAACACCTCTGCCATGAGACCATCTCTTTAAAAAAAAAAACCTGTCATAAGACTATCTCTCTCAGAAACACCTCTGTCATGAGATCATCCCTGTCGAAACATGCGTGTCAAACTCCCACTTTTATTCACCGACAACTTATACCAGGAGACCGCTTTTGTCATGTTTTGAAACTCTCCATACTAATTATAGATTCCGCCACGATTGTCTCAGAAAACACGTTTCATTGGCTAGACAGGATTGATTTATCTTCTATAGTTATACCACCCGTTACACATAAGGTCATCAATGGAGGCTATTGAAAAATATAAATAGGATCCTGGCAACTGCAATATGAACAACGTAAATGTGTGTAATACATATATCAGCTACCGTTTATGTAAAATAAGTATCAACTTCAAAAAAGCTTTCATGTATCAAGTTTAGAATCTTGAGGTTAATTGAGTAGAAACTTCTGACTTGCACTATATGACCGAATCCCAAAATGACAACGGAAACTCTTCAATATTTACTTTTCAAAATGCCATAAAATTTAGAGGAATTTGACATTTTTTGAAAATAGTTTTTATCAATGATTTTAGTTTCAGTTAATTTATATAAATAATATATGATTTATCATATATAAGCTTATATAACATTTTAACAAACGATTGAGTTATGGATCTACAAATCTGTTTTGTTATGATGATAATCTAACTAGGCTTTAGCTTCTCGGCATGTAAAGGATGTAACACTCAGACGCTTCCGAATACTATATAAATATATTTTCTAATATGTATATTTAGCTTAAGTGGACGGATTGTATATCTCCACAGCTCACCGCTGTGATTTCTTATTAAAAATGAATGTTTTCTATGTAGCACATTCATCTGAACTTTCGGAACGATATTTTGGTACGTCCCTTTCACTAAAACACATACACTATGCCTTGATACTATTGATAATTATTGAACATTATGGTTTCTTAATGCCTCATGAAATACCTTAAATATTGCACGAGTTAAACTAGATCAACCAAAACAAACTTCTAGTTTCCAAAGTACGATTGTCAGGCTATACAATTAGCTGGATTTTAACCACTTTTCAATTTGGCTACTTATCATATTCAGGATATTTATAATATCCTGGTTATTCATCTACATTTAGGCTACTCATAACATATACAAATGTAGGCTACTCATAACGGCTATTCATATCAGTCAGGCTAATCATAACTTTTAGGGTACTCATAACTCTCATGCCACTCATAACGGCATTCGGGTACATATTTTCTACTTTAAGAGTCTTTTCTCATCTTTTTCATTGCTTATGCATATCTAAAATTGAAATATTTCAGTGTTATGTCAACTAAAATGACACTTGACAAGTCACATTACTTGTTGACACCGTTGTGACCCTATAGAAGGCTAACTACCAGCCCCTAGTCCTATAAAACTGGCTGAGTGTGGTCCTGTATCATACTTTATATCCGATATATGCTGGGCGAGACTTGTAAGGTACCAGTGATGCTACGGACGACCCGCCCAGTATCAGTATTTTATGGTCTGAGATAACCCGGGGTCAGGCATTGGGTTGGTTACCTGTACGTGTAGTAATACGCCCATAGGAAACTAGGAAGTGGGATAAGCCTCGCTATGAGATGGGGATCACTCCAAATATGTTTTTTTATGATAGTAAGCTGTTAATGTTCAACAACTTGTACACAGTTTAAGATTTGAGATTTGGAAACACCCTAGATCAAATTCTAGCCCGCCTGTTTATACATATGTTACTGCGGTCCGCCCTAGTGATTGTCAGTGCTTTGAGCATGCAAGTATGCACAGGGTCGTCATGACAAATGATATGTTCGTCATATCATGATTTATACAATCATATCCAAAACAGAAACAGCGTACAGATAGGATGTTACAGGGATTTCCATAGTGGCAACACATCAATTTAATGTCTTCCTGATATATATCATATTTTAAACATTAACATTGATATGTATAACTGGGCGTAACATTAAGTATATCTTATACAAAAGTGCAATATATGATGCTGACATTTTGATATACTACTAGACAAAATTGAAGTATCGTAATTCAGCTATCACATTCCTTCGGCTTCACTCTTGCCAATTTGCAATGACAAACATTTCAGCTGTAACATACCAGGAACATATTAACATTATAATATACCAGTAACATACTAATATACCAGTAACATACTAACATACCAGTAACATACCAATATACCAGTAACATACTAATATACCAGTAACATACCAACATACCAGTAACATACTAATATACCAGTAACATACTAACATACCAGTAACATACCAATATACCAGTAACATACCAATATACCAGTAACATACTAACATACCAGTAACATACCAATATACCAGTAACAAACCAATACACCAGTAACATACTAATATACCAGTAACATACCAATATACCAGTAACATACCAATATACCAGTAACATACCAATATACCAGTAACATACCAATATACCAGTAACATACCAACATACCAGTAACATACCAATATACCAGTAACATACTAATATACCAGTAACATACCAACATACCAGTAACATACCAACATACCAGTAACATACCAATATACCAGTAACATACTAATATACCAGTAACATACCAATATACCAGTAACATACCTATATACCAGTAACATACCAATATACCAGTAACATACCAGTAACATACCAACATACCAGTAACATACTAATATACCAGTAACATACCAGTAACATACCAACATACCAGTAACATACTAATATACCAGTAACATACTAATATACCAGTAACATACTAACATACCAGTAACATACCAATATACCAGTAACATACCAATATACCAGTAACATACTAATATACCAGTAACATACCAATATACCAGTAACATACTAATATACCAGTAACATACCAATATACCAGTAACATACTAACATACCAGTAACATACCAATATACCAGTAACATACTAACATACCAATATACCAGTAACATACCAATATACCAGTAACATACCAATATACCAGTAACATACTAACATACCAGTAACATATCAATATACCAGTAACATACTAACATACCAGTAACATACTAACATACCAGTAACATACCAATATACCAGTAACATACCAATATACCAGTAACATACTAATATACCAGTAACATACCAATATACCAGTAACATACTAACATACCAGTAACATACTAACATACCAGTAACATACTAACATACCAGTAACATACCAATATACCAGTAACATACTAACATACCAGTAACATACCAATATACCAGTAACATACTAATATACCAGTAACATACCAATATACCAGTAACATACCAATATACCAGTAACATACCAATATACCAGTAACATACCAATATACCAGTAACATACCAATATACCAGTAACATACTAATATACCAGTAACATACCAACATACCAGTAACATACCAATATACCAGTAACATACCAATATACCAGTAACATACTAACATACCAGTAACATACCAATATACCAGTAACATACCAATATACCAGTAACATACTAACATACCAGTAACATACCAATATACCAGTAACATACCAATATACCAGTAACATACCAATATACCAGTAACATACTAACATACCAGTAACATACCAATATACCAGTAACATACCAATATACCAGTAACATACCAACATACCAGTAACATACCAATATACCAGCAACATACTAACATACCAGTAACATACTAATATACCAGTAACATACCAATATACCAGTAACATACTAACATACCAGTAACATACCAATATACCAGTAACATACCAATATACCAGTAACATACTAACATACCAGTAACATACTAACATACCAGTAACATACCAATATACCAGTAACATACTAATATACCAGTAACATACCAATATACCAGTAACATACCAACATACCAGTAACATACTAATATACCAGTAACATACCAATATACCAGTAACATACCAATATACCAGTAACATACTAACATACCAGTAACATACTAATATACCAGTAACATACTAACATACCAGTAACATACCTTTATATACCAGTAACATACCTTTATATACCAGTAACATACCTTTATATACCAGTAACAGACCTTTATACACCAGTAACATACCTTTATATACCAGTAACATACCTTTATATACAGTCAGTAACAATACTTTATACACCAAGTAACATACCTTTATAGTACCAGTAACATACCTTTAATACCAGTAAACATACCTTTATATACCAGTAACATACCTTTAATACCAGTAACATACCTTTATAATACCAGTAACATACCTTTATATACCATTAACATACCTTTATATACCAATACATACCTTTATATACCAGTACATACCTTTATATACCAGTACATACCTTTATATACCAGTAAATACCTTTATATACAGTAACATACCTTTATATACCAGTAAACATACCTTTATATACCAGTACATACCTTTATAATAGCAGTACATACCTTTATTATACCAGTAACATACATTTATATACCAGTACATACCTTTATAACCAGTAACATACTAATATACCAGTAACATACCAATATACCAGTAACATACTAATATACCAGTAACGTACCAACATACCAGTAACATACCAATATACCAGTAACATACCAATATACCAGTAACATACTAACATACCAGTAACATACTAATATACCAGTAACATACCAATATACCAGTAACATACCAATATACCAGTAACATACTAATATACCAGTAATATACCAGTAACATACCAATATACCAGTAACATACTAATATACCAGTAACATACCAGTAACATACTAATATACCAGTAACATACTAACATACCAGTAACATACTAATATACCAGTAACATACAAACATACCAGTAACATACCAATATACCAGTAACATACTAACATACCAGTAACATACAAATATACCAGTAACATACCAATGTACCAGTAACATACCAATATACCAGTAACATACCAATATACCAGTAACATACTAACATACCAGTAACATACTAACATACCAGTAACATACTAACATACCAGTAACATACCAACATACCAGTAACATACTAACATACCAGTAACATACCAATATACCAGTAACATACTAACATACCAGTAACATACCAATATACCAGTAACATACTAACATACCAGTAACATACCAATATACCAGTAACATACTAGCATACCAGTAACATACCAATATACCAGTAACATACCAATATACCAGTAACATACCAATATACCAATAACATACTAATATACCAGTAACATACTAACATACCAGTAACATACTAATATACCAGTAACATACCAATATACCAGTAACATACTAACATACCAATAACATACTAACATACCAGTAACATACCAATATACCAGTAACATACCAATATACCAGTAACATACCAATATACCAGTAACATACTAATATACCAGTAACATACTAATATACCAGTAACATACCAATATACCAGTAACATACCAATATACCAGTAACATACCAATATACCAGTAACATACTAATATACCAGTAACATACTAATATACCAGTAACATACCTTTATATACCAGTAACATACCTTTATATACCAGTAACATACCTTTATATACCAGTAACATACCTTTATATACCAGTAACATACCTTTATATACCAGTAACATACCTTTATATACCAGTAACATACCTTTATATACCAGTAACATACCTTTATATACCAGTAACATACCTTTATATACCAGTAACATACCTTTATATACCAGTAACATACCTTTATATACCAGTAACATACCTTTATATACCAGTAACATACCTTTATATACCAGTAACATACCTTTATATACCAGTAACATACCTTTATATACCAGTAACATACCTTTATATACCAGTAACATACCTTTATATACCAGTAACATACCTTTATATACCAGTAACATACCTTTATATACCAGTAACATACCTTTATATACCAGTAACATACCTTTATATACCAGTAACATACCTTTATATACCAGTAACATACCTTTATATACCAGTAACATACCTTTATATACCAGTAACATACCTTTATATACCAGTAACATACCTTTATATACCAGTAACATACCTTTATATACCAGTAACATACCTTTATATACCAGTAACATACCTTTATATACCAGTAACATACCTTTATATACCAGTAACATACCTTTATATACCAGTAACATACCTTTATATACCAGTAACATACCTTTATATACCAGTAACATACCTTTATATACCAGTAACATACCTTTATATACCAGTAACATACCTTTATATACCAGTAACATACCTTTATATACCAGTAACATACCTTTATATACCAGTAACATACCTTTATATACCAGTAACATACCTTTATATACCAGTAACATACCTTTATATACCAGTAACATACCTTTATATACCAGTAACATACCTTTATATACCAGTAACATACCTTTATATACCAGTAACATACCTTTATATACCAGTAACATACCTTTATATACCAGTAACATACCTTTATATACCAGTAACATACCTTTATATACCAGTAACATACCTTTATATACCAGTAACATACCTTTATATACCAGTAACATACCTTTATATACCAATAACATACTAACATACCAGTAACATACCAATATACCAGTAACATACCAATATACCAGTAACATACTAATATACCAGTAACATACTAATATACCAGTAACATACCAATATACCAGTAACATACTAACATACCAGTAACATACTAACATACCAGTAACATACCAATATACCAGTAACATACCAATATACCAGTAACATACTAATATACCAGTAACATACCAATATACCAGTAACATACTAATATACCAGTAACATACCAATATACCAGTAACATACTAATATACCAGTAACATACTAATATACCAGTAACATACTAATATACAAGTAACATACCAATATACCAGTAACATACTAACATACCAGTATAACAATGTTACAAACAAAGACAAACAGGCACAAATAAAGCCACAAACAAAGAAAGACAAATATAGACACAAAGACACACTAAAGACACAAGCAATTATACAAACAAAGACCCAAACTGATGGTGTTTATCTTCAATAATATATCTATTATGTATATACATGTATAAGAATATAAAACTTTTGAATACGTTGCTTAATCGTTGACCAATGATATAAAAGAACAACTATTACTCGCAATTATGTTCAATTCTGTGCATTCTTAGAACAGGGCACAGCATTCGTCTAGGAGCAGTTTAAATATTACTCGTGTCGTTCGAGAGTTGGACATGCATAGGAAAATCTGGAATACATTTTGTATATCTATAACACATTGAATTGTGTTCTTGATTTCCATTCTTAATATACATCCAAGTTAAAATGTACACCTAATCTTTTTTTTTTTATATATTTGTTTTATTTTTCCAAGGCATATTATACATAGGTACATATAAATATTTTACTTCGGAAACATTTACATACTTACTCACTCACTCACTCACTCTACATTCTATCTTTTTGACATTCAAATTTATGTATATTGCATCTATTCACTCAATTGTTCAGCTTTCACACTATATATTCTTCCAAAACCTTTCATATTTAACGTCATATGGTTTCACCCTCTCATCCTAACATACATACACACCTAACATCAATGGTATAAGATAAAAACAAACACAGATACACTGTACACCTAATCTTAAAGGTTATTCAGTACTTAATCGAGAGATAAACAGAAAACTCAAAAGTCAATTCTAGTAAAATTGCCTTTCTAATACGGGAGACGAGGAAGATTTTTAATTGTTTTCCCTTGCACGATACTTTGTCCATTTCCTGAAATTGAATTTATTTAAAAGGCCGTATACATTTTCCGAAGTACGTACGTAAATATCGTATAAAGAAGCTAACTACCGTTCTGGGATTAATCCGATGGATTAGGATGCTAATAAAACAGAAAAATATCTTTTAAAATGTATCATTGCCGCCATCTAATTCACTGAGCTCTTTTTATTGATACACATTATCACTGTCTCGTTTCCTTCCTCTTAAGGCTATTGTATTTTAAAAGGCGTATTGAGGCGATTACGAAACACATTGCAGGAGGTTCATGAGAAAACAGACTCCGTCTAATGCCACCAGCAGATTTTAAATAGGAGATATTTCCGCTAAGATAAAACGTCGTTACTACATTTCGAACAGGATGCAAAAAAAGCCGAAACCAATTTCAGCTGAAGGTCAAAAAACAAAATAAATTGATAAATGTATCTACTGTATTGGAAATATTTTGTGTATAAAGCAATTATGAAAACATGTCAACGGAACTGTGAACTTCCCTACCCCTAATTCATCTCCATCACCGATTGATTTTAACACAAATATTACAATAACTAGACATGCTAACATTTTAGTATGTTGACGTAGAATATTTCGGACAATTAAAAACTCATATAGAAACACAAGAAAATCAAAGAAAAAACTACAAACACGACCATTTAGAATGGGAATTTGTAATAAACAATACTTTTTGTTAGATCAGATACCTCTTAGATCATATTCTATGTAAACCGTACTAGAATAAAAACCAGTAACAATATTTCTCAGGGGTTCAGTCCATACTTCCCAAACCTTTGCAACTCCTATCAGTTGATAAATATATACATGTATATATATATACAATTATATACATATATATTCCACTATGATCATGTCTATGATCATGTAAGCCCTGCAGGTAGGGCGTAAGAATGGTACCTGCTGCCCCCATTGCATGATCATAAGAGGCGACTAAATTTGGGATCATATCTTTTCTCTTCTTACTTATCGGCTTTCTTCTTCCTAATGTCTCCCTTGACAATACCTCACTTTTGGCCTTTTGTTGAGCGTTCGCCCCTGTGAGGAAGGCTCGTGAGTACGAGGACCGGCCAGGGCACGAGTCATAAAGTTGTCTTCTTTCGTCAATTGTATTACTATGATATATATCAAATATTTCACACAATGTATCATTATGCACTATGTGTTGGTGATCAGAAGATAAAGATTTGAATTTCCTGTCCTAGTTGTACTGTGATGAAAATTTATAATACGGTATATGTACAATTCGCATCCATGTATGTCTGATAGACGACTTCCACTATGATGACGATTGGGTGCCGTAGATCGTGAGTTCCAGGCCCGACCAGGGCACGAGTCATAATGTTGTCTTCCTTCGTCATTTGTGTTACTATGTTATATACATATATGTGTGTATATACATGTATATAATTATCTAATGCTTGGAAAATATCATATTTGTATCGTTAAAACAATTATGCATAAACATATAAAAATTGAAGAAAAACTGCCAGTTATATCGTACTTTTTGTTACAACATACTTTTCTCTTGAATAAAAGCCAGTTACAAGCTACAATACTGTAAATGTTTTTACTTCGTTACAAAAAACGCATACCTCTATTTTAATAGATTAAAGTAATGCTGAATTGGTGCATTCACAGTACTTGCTGGGAAACCAATATACAGAAATTGTAATCAATTTTGCAGAATCTTTCAGCGCATAACGTTAAAATATTATTACCACTAAATTGAGATTACCCTCAAAGTACTGTACAATATCTACAATAATATGGTAGCATCAAGGCTCTTATAATTAGAGGTTTTGTTCCTAACTGTAAATTTACTTCAATAAGTCTCCTGGCAATGGGAATATGTAGTAGTCGAATATTGCTTTTAATGATTTGCTAATGACAATACATCTTCATTGCCAGAAGCTTGAAATTACCGTACCGCTGATTATCGGTCGCTAATCTTATCAGCAGGATAAAACAGGATGTGTTGTTTTTATTTTATTATTGTTTTATTTTTCATTAAGAGCAGAGGTTGTTCACTTTCCATTATTACCACAACCCGGAAATGAACAAATTTTTGATTAAAGGACATTCCATTCTACTTTCGTTCGTCCGAAAAAAAGGGTATTCTACAAAACGTGACGCATGCGCGAAGACGTTTTCTACGCCGTGAAGATGATCTGAAACGTTTTCAAGTAAACAGAAAATCCGCAAGGAAAGGGGTACACCTTAAACCATATATATGGCACAATCAAATTATACTATTGACGCGTTACTCTCACGATATTTTTAAAGATTTTCTATATGCCATATTTGTGTAATACTTGCCGCCATTTGCATTTCAAAGGCAAAACAGAATCAGAACGTACGTTTGTTTCCCTTTCGCATATGCTGTAGACACTTAGGAACATTACGGCATGGTTGTCTTGAGCAATATATATATGATCCACGTGAGCTAATTACATTCTCCTGAAACATGTATTTTTCGCATGCTTTGCCAAAACTCATGTATACCTTAGTAAATTACATGTTTGAAGTAACATCCGATTAAATATGATGCATACTAAGAATAGATTATGTTATTTCTGTTAAATTTGGCGCGAGTCACAATATATAGGCGTACACGGTTTCTACTTGTTTTACGGTTGTATAGACATTATTGCCCTTCAGAGTGGCAAACAATTGGCCAAAACAATCATTTTAAATTGTGTTTTTCTGAGCATGCGCTATATAATCCGTATCATTCTCTTGTATATTACCTATAAGCTACGTCGTCACCCAGTTAAGTAGTATCGATGTAAAGCGACTTCTTTCAATATACAAAATATTCTGCATCATGCATTGATTTCGGATTTTAAAATGGCTAAGTGAATACGCAGTTTAGAAGGGAACCAATATTTGGAAGATTATACTCGTCTGGATTCTACATTTCATTATCACTTGAATTTCTTTCGAATAACTTTTTTCAACTTTCGATCAGGACATAGCCAGTCTAGGGATGTTGACACTTTGGCGGAATGCGAACGCTTACTAATCAGGCATCCGTTTCTGTGTTTACACCGCCCTCCTGTCGCTGAGAGCGCCCTGTTCATTAAGCACAATGGCGTTCATGTCGACAGATCTTAATTGCTTCCGATATTGATTGCTAAGCAAATTTTAACGTATCTTGTCAGCCTCCTCATTAATGTTTATTTCCCAGTTCGGTTTTAGGAAGTACAGAAGACTCTCTATTCACTAAATACGTCGCATGTAATACTTTGAGAAAGATTCAATTGCTTTTAGATGCGACAGGCTTATCTTGATTGGGTGAAATAAAACCATGGTGCTGTCAACAATATCCTCCATTTGGTAGAAAAATACTCTAACTACGTGGAGAATGTCATGCTATTGTTAATGGCACCAAGCCTCTGAAATTTATATTGCATGTCCCTATCATAATCATTAGCACACTGAACGAATGAATAGAGTTAACACCGATAACATGTTCATTACGTTGTCGCATACACATTAAGTTACCAGCATGCAATAGATCAACTCTGACTGCATCAGTGAAGCTAACTTTATCGATGTGGCACTAAGAGTTACCAAGAGGTGACCGTTTAATTTGGTATTTAATTGCATCAATGTAGCCTCAATTTATTAACCAAAACACGTCTTTAGTAGGACTAAACCTGGCTTCACTTATAATGAAATATCCAGTAGGCAATACATTCATGCGAACAAAATAGTTATTATAAAGCAAAATCGATAACTTGACGGCAAAATGTGAACAAAATGTATATAAATACAGCGATTTTGTGTTCCGGAAGGGTATAGACTTTATTTCGTACATTGGGGTATTACTGTTCCCGATGAGGTTATGATGTCGACCATCAAACTTTACAATGAGGTTATGATGTCGACCATCAAACTTTACAGTGAGGTTATAATGTCGAACATCAAACTTTACAATGAGGTTATGATGTCGACCATCAAACTTTACAATGAGGTTATGATGTCGACCATCAAACTTTACAATGAGGTTATGATGTCGACCATCAAACTTTACAATGAGGTTATGATGTCAACCATCAAACTTTACAATGAGGTTATGATGTACTTTACAGTGACATCACGATGTCGACAATCAAACTTTACAATGATGTTTGCTGTCCACCATCAAACTTTACAATGAGGTTATGATGTCGACCATCAAACTTTACAATGAGGTTATGATGTCGACCATCAAACTTTACAGTGATATCACGATGTCGACCATCAAACTTTACAATGAGGTTATGATGTCGACCATCAAACTTTACAGTGAGGTTATGATGTCGACCATCAAACTTTACAATGAGGTTATGATGTCGACCATCAAACTTTACAGTGAGGTTATGATGTCGACCATCAAACTTTACAATGAGGTTATGATGTCGACCATCAAACTTTACAATGAGGTTATGATGTCGACCATGAAACTTTACAGTGAGGTTATGATGTCGACCATCAAACTTTACAGTGAGGTTATGATGTCGACCACCAAACTTTACAATGAGGTTATGATGTCGACCATCAAACTTTACAATGAGGTTATGATGTCGACCATCAAACTTTACAATGAGGTTATGATGTACTTTACTTTATCATCATGTACCTCACTTTACTCTGTATTAGTTTTGTTTCCATTAGCAGTCGATGTCTGTCACTGAAGCCATGATACTGAGAACAAAGCCATGGATTTATATTTACCTGTGCCATTTAAACACTGCAGGCATCGGGGATGTTACTATCAAAAAAATTTACAACTGGGGAAAATTGCAATCATCAAGTGTATCAAACAGCTTAGTTTAAAGCTACACTGTGGTTGATTTTCAAGTAAATATTGAGGCTAGTGTTGAATATTCTGTCGAGTTCTTTTCAGTACCTCTTGTGTTTCATGGTACATTCGATTGATATGGTCAATATATTTTTTAAACAACACATCATCAACATATCTACATGTATAGGTGAAACTGAAGGTTTCCGTTACCTGTTCTGTCCCGAATATAAACAAGCTGGCCAAAGGTTGATATAGCTTGATCCCACGGGTATGCCGATAGTATATTGGAAAATCTTTTTAACAAACTCAGCTAGAAATTCAATCATTTTAACCATTCTATCCTTTGTGTTTTTTCATCAGGACCTTAATTAAATACTATTCAGAGTAATGTTATATACGAGTTACTAAAGGCCCACCCACTTTATTTAAGCTGAATTTAGTGAAAAACAGTAGCAAAGACATTGCCAAGTCAAGTGTGATGAAATTTAATTTTGCCTTTTCCATATCTATTGATATATTACTGCTTCTCTTTCCTATGAAGATAAGTCGTAATCCATATCGAAGCTTGTTCCAGAAACACGAATTCCATGGCACGTCGTTTGCTGATGGGAAAACCGATATGACATGATTTCAGGCGAATCTGAAAATTGCATAGTGACCATCATTATGTCCTTGTGACATAAGCTAATTCCATGTAAAATACGTAGTTCAATTAGCGTTCAAATGTATTCTCGTTTTGTTGTCCCTATCGAGGTGATCATTTTCTACTTAGCCAACCTATTCTTATGAATACTGGCACCGACTCAGAATGCAAACATATTCCATTTTCTATTAAGATGGTCGAAATGCAATGATTACCAAATTTATTAGATTATCTGTAATGGGCTATTCTGATATCTCAATCTGGATTTCCACTCACCCAAGTTCAAATAGGGCAAAGCAGCTGTACAAGGCAGATTTATTACCATCTGGGAGCACTGTTTCTAAATGGAATGAAAATTCGCAATCGTATTCTCTGTAAGAGTTCTCTTTGATTGATATTTACATTTCTCTACGACGTAGAAGCGCGAATTCAAATCCTTCACGATCCTTTGCAAGAACATAGCACCTTGCAATATCGACAATAGTTACCGATAAAGGTAACTGCAGGTTTCATGACTCATCATTTGCGAATTTAAAGTTAGATCAGCTTTCGAGAGATCACGTATTCCCGAATATGTCTGTAGAGATAAGTTCGCGAAATATAAGCGATTTACAGTAGGTATGTTAAAGCAATAACGTTGAAATATAAGCGATTTACAGTAGGTATGTTAAAGCAATAACGTTGAAATATAAGCGATTTACAGTAGGTATGTTAAAGCAATAACGTTGAAATATAAGCGAAGTCAGGATCTAGGAAATACAGAGGTATGGCTAACGTGGATCGACCTATGTGTATCTCTATATCTCAATTAGCTGAATTTAGCAATGAAGCATGGGCTTAAACATTGAAATAGGACATTGACTACTTACATATGTAGGTGATTTAATTCGAACTACAAACCGCCCCAGATAGGGATCGAGCCACAAACCGCCCCAGATAGGGGTCGAGCCACAAACCGCCCCAGATAGGGGTCGAGCCACAAACCGCCCCAGATAGGGGTCGAGCCACAAACCGCCCTAGATAGGGGTCGAACTACAAACCAGACTCAAATCGTTACAGCTGGGACTGCATTATTAGTCGGACGCTTTACTGACAGAGCTATAGCGGCCTTCCATCTCATGACCTTTTAAAGCAACCTTCATATTTTGACATACATGGTTTAGTGTATTGCCGCCGTCGTAACGAAAACAAAGTATAATTCTGTACACATAAATACTCTATAAGACGTACAGATTACCTTAAGACATGTCGTCTAAGCCAGCTGAGCCCGGATGACCGAATCCTATTTAGATAGAACCATCACCATCAAACTCAGTGATTGAATTGTCTGTGGTAGACATGGAATGCCCCTGAAGTGACGAGGTATGTCTTCTAATTGAAAACGGCGCAAATACACAATGTCTATATAAGGATCAAGTCAAGAGCGGGTAGACAAGAGATGACCGGTTTGGTAAATTTGGAGTCTGAATTACTTTCCATGGAATAGAGGATGACTTGAACTGTATTTATATGCAAATGACATTATATTTTATATAGTCATACCTAATTCGTTTGTAACTATACATGTAAGAGGCTTAGGCAGAAGTTTCAACCAACAACTCTATTTGTTATATTTCCTCATCTTATACGAAACGTTATGCCGCTTTGCCATCGGAGGGGCGTTTATACTTACTGTTATCATGTTCTGATGTTAATCAACGAACTGATATTAGTTAATTAACAGGCAATTAAAAACCTTATGCCATATTTGCTGTTGATAGTGAATGTTTCTAAAATCTCGAAATGATAATTGATATCAACAACAAATGCCTTATTAATGTATACACTCATTTACAATTTTAAATTGTCATACAGTTTATGTATTTGCATGAAATATGATTAGCTAATGTTGGAAAAACTTTATTTCAGTTTTTTTTATTATTTTGTTGGCTTAACGAATTGTTAATTTTATTGATATTAAGACAAATTTAATAATCTTTGAAATTCATTTTTATTTGTATAACACCAAGTTCATCACTCCAATTGGGATAACGCAAATTAAGGTGAACAAAGAAAGTTGGTTTTTTTCTCTCTATGTCATTAATTCATCAAGACATATATAAAAAAAAAATATATAAGACATAACATATGATTTAAAGCTGATTCAAAGTTATGACAATAAATACGTTATTCCATTTAACCAGCAAATGTCAGATAGCATTAACGGATAGAAGGTATACACATTATTTCGCTAGCAGATGAATAATTTGGAAATTCTGTAGCGTAAACGTTCTTGCAATAAATAACGTAAAATACATGATTTTGGTGATGAATACCAATTTGTGGCACTTTTTCACATGAAGTATTCAAATCGTATAAACATATAATAATTATGTAGAAAAGACATTTGTTTCCGAATATGTTTCCTTCAATATCGACCTCAAATCCTTCGCTATTATTTGTACGAAAATAACACTTTTGGATGAAGGCCAAGCTATCAGTTACCGATATTGTCCAGGACTGTAATAGCTCATCATTGGAGAATTTAAAGTCATTTCTAGATCAGCGTTCGCAAAATCATGTCTTTGCGAATACATATGTATGTCTGAACAAGTATTGTATAGGGCCCTTTAGAGAAGTACTGAAAGTAGAGTTCAAGAAGGGTACGCCTTTTCTAAGACAGAATAAGTCCGAGAGGAGACGAATCTCTGATTCATCGACGACAAACACATTAGGAGAAATAGCAATGTACTTGATTCTGACAGGCACCTGTGATATTTGAGTGGATACTGCATGAAGTCTGTATACTATTTAATCATTGGATAATAGCACATGTTCAATTCCTACACCAATCCTCACTATGATTACTATTACACTACATTAGTATTGGTTTTATTGCTGTTTTATGATTTTCATTGACAACAATTATCATTTATCTCTTTTTTATATTCGATACAACTGTGAAACTTTGAACAAAAGAAGGGCGTGCCATTTTGAGCGATGTCTAGGTCACTCTGAATTAGTGCCGGAAGTAACATTCATAACGAGACGGGAAATACATCTACTTTTCTAATTTACGCTGTTGTTCTCATAATATATAGTTAAAACACTTTTACAGCGTAATTTGGTGTCAATCTTGGACATAAACTTCATTCACAACTTTATTTTTGCTCCAAAATTATGTTTGTTAAGGATGCAACATTGCCGATATAATTATACTACCGCTTGTTACAGAAATCAATCAGATTGCACCCACGGTATATACTTATATATAGTTAATGTCAACAAACGGCACCCTCGGTATATAATTATATCTAGTTAATGTCAACAAACGGCACTCACGGTATATAATTATATCTAGTTATTGTCAACAAACTGCACCCTCGGTATATGATTTTATCTAGTTAATGCCAAAAATCGAAACAAACACTAACAGCGTTATCGTGCTACTCTGTATTCACCTTGTATTTGAAGGATAAAACGATTAAGTGAAATTTTCGGAGGGTGGTAATGTTTTGAATTGAATAAAATGCGCAACTACCTTTTCTTATTTATTTTGATTATGATTACTCTTGGTCGGCGATGTATATTACCTTTAATTACATTAGTTAGTTAACGGACAATATCTAGGTACATTTCAAATAAATAAGAACTTAATCTGAACCTTTAAGCATCTACAGTATCATATGGGTCATCTGAGAGGATGTTTTCCTTTAGTGCTCGACGCTGTTTTTGTTTGTTTTTGTTTAACGTCCTATTAACAGCCAGGCTCATTTAAGGACGTGCAAGATTTTGGAGGTGGAGGAAAGCCGGAGTACCCGGAGAAAAACCTCCGGCCTACGGTCAGTACCTGGCAACTGTCCCACGTAGGTTTCGAACTCGCAACCCAGAGGTGGAGGGCTAGTGATAAAGTGTCCTGACACCTTAACCACTCGGCCGCTGCGGCCCCCTCTCGACGCTGTATTCTAACTGTGACTTACTAGATTTGCATTATTTCGCATTCATCAAATGCATAAATGTTCTTCAGAAAGCAAAGGAAGTGACTTTTCAGTAAGTAGTCAAACAGCGTTATGATATACCTTGATCAACACTTGTTTCCCATCGTTTACACCTTCAGCACAAGCATAAGCTCTACATGTAATTTGGTTAGGGTAAAGAAAGACAAAAGTGGCGAGCTTTGGCGATCTACTTTTTTTTGTCCCTAGCCAAATATACAGCTTATATTTTAAGACAATGGCTATGTATTCTATTTATCCTGCAACAGTCATCAGAGCTAAGCATTTTAAGTGAAACGGTATCAACAATTTTCCAAATATGTTCGTCTTTTGAACATGGTTTAGTCTTAGTATAATACTTTATAACATAGAAGATATATGCGTATTTATTTCATTGTTATTCTACATAAAGAAAGCAATATTAAATTAACTTACCTGAATTGGTAACTAACCAAAAAACATGATATATGAGCATTTGCCCATTGGTATTCGTACAAAAGTATGCTCAATTGAATAAACCCATCGATTATTTCGCTTCTATTGCAATCAGTCCCAACAGATTCGCTTTTACGTATAACAATAGATCTTGGACTGCCAAGAATATTGCTCCCTCGGAGACAATTCATTCATCCCTGGTGAGAGCATGTTTCTTCTGCTGGTGACAGCTACTTCATGGTCATTGATTTCCAGTCACATCCACATGCTCTAGGGTTACTCTAAGAGTGCAGCGACATATTCAGCTTTCTTCTATTACCAGAAATGGCTTCATAAAAATCAAGTTTAAGAACATAGCTTGGGTAATATGTGTGAGGCGAGCACACACTAGCCGTTGGCTATTTTCCTCGTTCAGCCAACGCAATCATGGTCATCTTAACCTGTAGCATAATACCGGACAGACCTTACGTTACAGAGCTATATTAATGCCTTCGTCAGGGGAGTTCCAGACAACTCAATTGGTATTTGTCGTAGACAAAGATTTGTGGGTCTAATGGTTTGTTTAACACGAGACAAAACTCTGCCATAATAGCAATTTTACAGTGTTTTCTAAATGAGATTCCTATTATCATTGATTACATAAAGTTATGCATGCCGGTTTTTTTTTTTTAATAGTAAATAAAGTAGAATATATAAAAGCTTAGTTTAGAAGACAGGGACATCCTCAACAGTGTAGAGGTTGTTGACAAAGACGAACGTTGATATTTATACCCAGGGGCGAGATTTCCTGCTCAGACTGGCGTGATAGATTTTGTCTTGTAAGTAACAAATTGCTAGGACGAAAGTAATGCGCACTTCCTGTTCTGGAACAGAGCGAAGTAATGCGCACTTCCTGTTCCGGAACATAGCGTGTTGATTGCTTCCAGTCAGTGCCATGGGCGAATAGTCTGATTGGAAGAGACCGTTTAACATTATAGAGTGTTAATGGTCAGAATAAAAAATGGTACGCTTACTTAAACCTATATATAAGCAGCGAAAAACAACATATTTAGATTTAGTAACATAATGCATGATGTAAAATTCAAATATTATACTTGTCACGTTCAGTTTATTCAAAATATCTGAATGCTTATTTTTGAATTCATGGTTTACCTTCTAGAGGAAAAAAAATAGAGAAAGAAGTGTTTGACTGTAGCGAACACTTAAAATAGTAGGTACAACCATGGGATATGAAATGTTACTTCACAAAATTTATCGCCACTCATGTCCATAAAAAGACAAGTATTGATCACGTCTTGAATCAATACATTTTCCAGATCCGATGTTCGTTTAAATATATGCCGTTAGTAGTTATTAGTATGCGTATAGACGTTTTATCCTCATATCCTGTTCACGAGGAAAGAAATTTGCAATATATGTATAAACATCCGGCTACTACCTGGGATCTCTATATTGTCTCGACTACCAACTGTAATATCTGCATTCCCAACAGATTGAACATGTCTCGGTCCCATAACAATCATTTGCATACCAAGAACATTACCCATACTTACTTCCTAATTTTGGTGATATATATCCTTTGAAGTAATATATTTGTGAGTACACGGTTGTAACATGCGGCCTACGTCGAATAATTACTTTTTGACCCTGTCAAAATAAAATCAATTAGTTACAAGAAAGATGTTTTGAGCCCAAATGACGTTTGAATTACGCATTAGAAATATCAGTATGTCTCATTCATATTGATAGCTACACATTATGGCCCTTACTCTCAGTACAGGCGCCATCTGTCTTAATCATTAACTCAAAATCATAGATTCAGGGTGTTTGCATAAACCTCTGATTAATATATTGTCCAAACATTCAAATGAATTCCTTTGCAGACGTCTTACATCCAGTCAAGTTGGTGCAGACGGATTTCAAAGAGTGGAGCTGATATGAGACAGTTGTCCGCTTACATGTTTCATCTTTTGCTCTGTAAGGTTTAATAATCCAATTAAAATACAGACTTATCTAGTGTGTTCGTGTCATGAAGAAGTGAATGCGTTATTTAAGGACAGTTTTACTGTGAGACAACGGAATCGTGTGTTAGCAAGAATGAAGCGGCCACCTGAGACCTATACACGTGTCGTTACCCGGTCTGCTGACACCTATAGTTAGGTCATCAAACGAAGACTGGCATCGCTTTACCGGAGTTTATGATACCCTTGAGCTGTGTTAATTGTGTGAGAGAGGAGTTAAGGGCTCGGCGCTATACGTCTAATTATATTCCATTGTACCGTAGTGATTGCTACAATGCATGGAAGAATATATATATTATTTCCCATACAAAAGGAATTAGTTATAAAATGTTAGGAAATACATCTGTCAGTAGACAATATACGTCTACGTGCTGTAGTTATGAGAATGAAAGAAATAAGAATGAAGATAGAAAGTGAACGAGTCTCAGAAGAAATGATAATGAAGAGTACAATATGGGAAAAAGGCTTCCTGCGAGAGGTGACATTTTGTAAGAGAGGCGAATCCAGGGGCATTTCTAAATGCTGGTTAATACAAATACTTTGTTTGTGAAACACAACACGTCCACGCAAATTGTAAGTCAGTTTATAATATACCATAAAAGACTATGTTTATCCAACAGGTGATGCCATTGAATGTTCATATATTTATGTTGTACATATGCTATCATCATATGCTATACGATGTTAAAAGTCCTCTTTGTATGCAATATACTAAGGTGTAACATTTTCTTGACTCAAACTTGTCTGAGATCACACGCTTTGATGGTTTATACAAAGGACACATCTGTATGTCAATAGCACCCGTACACACGAAGTGTGCTAGCGGACAAAATTGTACCATTTTATCATTAGCATGACCGGATATTGTCCTCGGTAATTAGAATATAAATAGTCTATTTATTCGCGTGACATGTAGATCATTTAGAGAAAATAATTTACAGCTAGAGTTTATATTCTGGAGGAAAACACAATGAAGAATGCATAATACACACATCTAAACAGTTCCTTCTTCATTCGTCCTCTTGACCTCTCAGTTGCCATGTTACATAAATCTTTGTCATTGTTATTTTTAGAACACGGTGTCGTCTTATCAATAAATCAAAAACAACAAAAAAAGGATATCACTTTTTGTTACTATTTTCTTAAGCATTGATGTTGATACTTCTTTTTTTTCATAAGGTTATGAAAACAAATTGTTTGCAAACTGTATGAATCCTCGTAGCGGATTCTTACAAAAGATCACAGATTATGGGTAAAGTCATTTGATTATTTTATATGGATCCTTTTTATTTTACACATACATTCCAATAGAGATCTGATTTTTTATACACGTAGCATGTTAAACCAAGTATATAACCTTGTCCATCCGAAGTTGGACCATTCCTGATGAGTCCACACAGAGAATATCACTAGACATTGTAGGTGTTGGATCGATTTGACAGGAGAGGGATCGGCAGCTCTCGAAGTCTGAAATTGGAACCAATCTATTATCCTTGCTGTACAATTAACATGTTTAGCATATATATGCCTTCTTGTACTTTTCGGGGAAAAATATTGTTTATCTTCAAAACCATTCGCAGATTACAAGCTCCATTTTATATGATATACTTAGCATCTACATATATATATTAATCGTTATGGCATTGGCATTATTTGCGGTGCACAGAATTAACTTAGGAAAATATCACACGTGTGTCTTTATAACAGAATTTACACATTATTCAGGTATTAACTTTCAGTACGGAAATATTGCTGTCACGTTCAGTTGACACGTTTCCAAGTATAATATTTCCTTTTATGGAGCAACGATATCATTTATAGCAAGAGTTATTCTTGGCTTATGTATAAGCCTGGATTTTTCTTAATATCAACAGCCTTATTAGTGATGTCTTTTCATTCGGTACTTCAGCATTATCAAGGAACTCTGAAAATTCATTAATTCTTATAACCTTTCAATATAAATTAAGATGTAGATAAAGTAGAGCTAAAATAATTCAAACTGTACCATACAGTGGTTTTGTCTCTCTACGATTTGGCAGTGATACTAAGGATCTGAAGTGTCGACAAAGAGTTGACAGAGATACCTCAAAATCAATTTGAAAGAAATGTTCAAATCTGGTACAATAGCTCCATAGTTCAACACACTTTATAATTTTCTTTATTGGATTTCAAAAGAATGTCAAAAATGTATGAAATCTTATTTAATAATCAGCAATGCTTTTCATCAAAGCAAAAGCCCAGAAAAAGCTACAGATCAATTGTTAACGTGACCATAGTTTTCTATCCACCATATTTGTATTTTCGCTGAGCTGAAGTTTGGCCAGATGTAATTTTTCTCGCTACGTTTACAGATTTGTTTCCCATTTTACTTGTTCAGGATTTGTTTGTCACCCCTAGGGTGTGATATCTGTGTTATCCCCTAGGGTGTGATATCTGTGTTATCCCCTAGGGTGCGATATCTCTGTCACTCCCTAGGGTGTGATATCTCTGTTGTCCCCTATGGTGCGATATCTCTGTCACTCCCCAGGGTATGACATTAACGCACGATCTTGCAACAATGAAATGCCGTCATGGTGATAATACAATGACTTCACAGAAACAATTCAATGACGTCACAGTGACAATTCAATCACATCAAGTCAACATTGGGTTCCATTGCATTTTTATTCAATATTGGAACAACTGAGCCGGGTTAGTTATAATTGTCTGATGTGAGCTAGAAAAAAAGTCTTCCCCGACCTCGAGAACGTGATATAGAGACATGCAACACTCGGGATGATAATCTTGGTTGTCTAAACCAAGAATATCCTTGCTGGAACACCCTCAAGGATCACCTTGAGGGTGTTCCAGCAAGGATATTCTTGGTTCCAGCAAGGATATTCTTGGTTTATAGATTCTATAAATCAATTACCAATTGTTAAATTGTGGACCACATATAGACCCTTTTCTGTATGACATGATATTGAAATGGTCTTACAGAATGTGGCTTACCGCTTATTAGCCATGATTTACTGCGAGACAAAGTTCTCGCAGTCGGAGATGACCAGCGGCAACAAACATTGGAACAGCAAATCTAAGATTTGTCAACTTAATAACCGTCACAGGTAAATAATCTTTGATTTTTCATTCATTTTAAACGTACGTTAACGTTTATAACACGCTCTAACATTCTTAAAAGTCACCGCATGCTTTCAAATGATAATTAAGAAGAATGCAAATTCAATATTTTGTTTTTCGTGTGCATTAACTCGATCTAGAGTACTTTCATTTCAGCAGTTAGCAGTATCAAGCTATAGAAATTTCGAGGGAAATATCCTGCCTATCGATCACGTGTATAGACATTTTATATTGGATGTTCACTTCATCTCAGACAAAGCCAAAGCTACAATCAGACAATGTACAGGATGAAAAAAAGCATGAAATGCTTTTGGCTTCAGGCTCCCTAATCTAGCTACATAGTAACTCTACCAGATAGATGGTGTACACGAGCCACAATATTGCCGACGAATTCTGACTTATGGTAAGTATACCAGGACCAATTCATCACAGGCAAATAAAATGCTTGTCACTGCTGTTCGTTTGATGCTATTTATAAATTGAATTATGACCAATGAAGTAAATTCTACGAGTTTCAAAGTCTTGTGAAAATGAGTTCAGTGAGTCCGTGCAAGGCATCTGATTTGACAATAGTCCTTGAATTTAAGAGTTTCTATGACTTTGAGGAGGAATGTAAGAAAGAAAACGGATTGGTTGCGATGTATGTTAATTCCCCCTGGTGTTTTAATATAGTTATCATCGACTGATGGATTCATGAATAAAGAATAGATGCATGCCAGGGCCTTTCTAGAAGATTCCCCAGTTCTCCGAACTGCGTTTCCATCGGTGACAGGTTTAACTTGTTGATGGGGTATGTCCCTAAAGGTAGCAACGGATTTTTTTTTTTTTTTTTTCACATTCCAATAAAAAGTTTGGTGTGGGAAACTGACAGTATTAGTTGGGCTTAGCCTGAAGTGAAGTTTGGTGTGGGAAACAGGCAGTATTAGTTAGGCGTAGCCTGAAGTAAAGTTTGCCTGTGGGAAACTGGCAGTATCAATTAGGCGTAGCCTGAAGAAAAGTTTGGTGTGGGAAACTGTCAGTATTAATTAGGCGTAGCCTGAAGTGAAGTTTGGCAGGGGAAACTGGCAGTATTAATTAGGCGTAGCCTGAAGAAAAGTTTGGTGTGGGAAATTGGCAGTATTAATTAGGCGTTGCCTCAAGAAAAGTTTGGTGTGGGAAACTGTCAGTATTAATTAGGCGTAGCCTGAAGAAAAGTTTGCTGTGGGAAACTGTCAGTATTAGTTAGGCGTAGCCTGAAGTGAAGTTTGGCTTTATACTGTCAGTATTAATTAGGCGTAGCCTGAAGAAAAGTTTGGTGTGGGAAACTGTCAGTATTAATTAGGCGTAGCCTGAAGTGAAGTTTGGCAGGGGAAACTGGCAGTATTAATTAGGCGTAGCCTGAAGAAAAGTTTGGTGTGGGAAATTGGCAGTATTAATTAGGCGTTGCCTCAAGAAAAGTTTGGTGTGGGAAACTGTCAGTATTAATTAGGTGTAGCCTGAAGAAAAGTTTGGTGTGGGAAACTGTCAGTATTAGTTAGGCGTAGCCTGAAGTGAAGTTTGGCTTTAAACTGTCAGTATTAATTAGGCGTAGCCTGAAGAAAAGTTTGGTGTGGGAAACTGTCAGTATTAATTAGGCGTAGCCTGAAGTAAAGCTTGGTGTGGGAAACTGGCAGTATCAATGAGGCGTAGCCTGAAGTAAAGTTTGGTGTGGGAAACTATCAGTATTAGTTAGGCGTAGCCTGAAGTGAAGTTTGGCACGGGAAACTGTCAGTATTAATTAGGCGTAGCCTGAAGTAAAGTTTGGCGTGGGAAACTGGCAGTATTAGTAAGGCGTAGCCTGAAGTAAATTTAGTTTTTTTGAAATTGACCGTATATTAGTTAGGCATAGCTTGGAGAAAAGTTTGGTGTGGGAAACTGACACTACTGAAGTATAACTTGAACAAAAATTTAGATGTAACAGCAATTGAAGACCTATGTAAAGATTCGGCTGATGTTACTCCGACACTAAAAATCGCGTCTAGCCAAGTGACTATATAACGGAGTACAAACTCATATATACATTGTTTCTTCGAGGACACCAAGTTATGATAGAGTTGATAAGGGATGGCATAGTAACCGAACTGTTAGTATATTTACTAATTATTTGCAAGCATGCATTATTCAAAACAAGCATCACAGAAACGTCATTACTTGATCATCATGCAATGTTTTGCTTGTACGGTGTTTAACTTTCTCACAACATCCATGATCATATGAGGACGTGTGTCTAGTCACACCAATGGAGAACGTCATATGACAACGGGTGTCAAGGAGACATCAACAACCATGGCCATACGAGAGCTGGTGTCAAGGAGACATCAACAACCATGGCCATACGAGAGCTGGTGTCAAGGAGACATCAACAACCATGGCCATACGAGAGCTGGTGTCAAGGAGACATCAACAGCCATGGCCATACGAGGACTGGTGTCAAGGAGACATCAACAACCATGGCCATACGAGAGCTGGTGTCAAGGAGACATCAACAACCATGGCCATACGAGGACTGGTGTCAAGGAGACATCAACAGCCATGGCCATACGAGGACTGGTGTCAAGGAGACATCAACAGTCATGACCATACGAGGACTGGTGTCAAGGAGACATCAACAGCCATGACCATACGAGGACTGGTGTTAAGGAGACATCAACAACCATGACCATACGAGGACTGGTGTCAAGGAGACATCAACAGCCATGGTCATACGAGGACTGTTTGGTTTGTTTTTGTTTAACGTCCTATTAACAGCCAGGGTCATTTAAGGACGTGCCAGGTTTTGGAGGTGGAGGAAAGCCGGAGTACCCGGAGAAAAACCACCGGCCTACAGTCAGTACCTGGCAACTGCCCCACGTAGGTTTCGAACTCGCAACCCAGAGGTGGAGGACTAGTGATAAAGTGTCGGGACACCTTAACCACTCGGCCACCGCGGCCCCTATACGAGGACTGTCAAGGCGACATCAGCAGCAAGGGTCGTATAAGTACGGTTGTCAAGACGACACCAACATAAGGGGAAAAGTAAATTGATAAACTGCATATCAGAGAAGATAAATCCGAGAGCATACAAAGACCTTATTCAAAGTGTTAAAGTAATATCATCTTCTGTTATAAGCAAATGATTGCATGTCCACTGAATTAAATCAGGAAATCATTACATTTGCCGTTTGTATCTTATTTTGGTAGAAACTCATTTTCGTAGATTACTATCCGATAAAAGTAGTTTTCGGGCAAAATATTCATATAAGATTATATACGGGGGTTTCAGCTAAAAGGCAAAAATATCATTAAGATATGTACACATGTAATAGCATATCTAAATATTAAATATGACTTCAGTAATAAGTTCCTTAAATGACAAATAATAGATATTGTACAATTATTGCCTTTTAATAAGATCGATAAATGGTTTTATGAACCTGAGAATAAGTCAAAGACTATGTATCAACTGAAATCAAAAGGCTATAATAGTTTTATTGTAAAATGGTAATTAAAATATATTAGTGAATGCAAGCAAATGTTCAATGATGAGACTATAACACGAAAAACATTCACTAAGATAATCGTAAAAGAAAAAAATATAGCTTTTAAACACAACACACTCCAAACAGTATATCAATTCAAGAAAAGTACATTTGAAGTACACTGAAATGGAACAAATGCAATTAGAAATTGCCCGGTTTGTTGAAATCAGAAATGTTATAGAAAAAAATAATGGTGAAATTGAAAGTTACAGAGCCACTCGGTCGTCTGTGAAGATTCCATCCATGTACGTTAAGTAACCATAATAGGTGACAAATATCATTTTATAATACAAATATCTATCATACAATTGGTGTCTCCTTCTAGTGCTTATCAATGATGCTCGGATTGAAAACTTTTGAAACGCATAATGTGAAATAGCCGAGTTCGAATCCTAAATAAATGACAAAACCTGCCGGAGAATGAACCCAATAATTCGATCAATTTGATAAGTTATAATTTTGATGAATTAATTCGGAAATCTCAATCTCAAAGACTTGCTTACCTAATATTTCAAATAGTTCAGTTAGTTATGGTATTTTATAGTCAGATTTTCCTACAGGCAACACTAGCGAGTGTGAATTGCAAAAAAAGTAATCATCTAGTACATATCGACAAATCTGGAATATGAACTATATTATCTTGAAATCTCAAAAACCAGATTATAAATCAATTCGGAACTATATCAGAGTTACTTTCGTTGTTTTATTGTAGCGGGTGATGTAGTGCCTACTTTGTTGCTATTATTTTTCCAATTCTAGTAATTACTTGAAAGGGAGTGTCAATACACACTAAACACTACTAGTGTGGTGTTTGTTGAACCATACACTAACTTTGGTGTTACCACGTGATTTCGAGGAGAATATCAGTTATAGCCATTTATTGACAAACTTCACATGATGACCGAAGACATGTTATCTGTTTAAATAAGGCAATGACTATTTTTCATTTTTTTACTTTTATTTCTGACGTTCAATCACGAAATATCAGAACATGGTCAATGCATTCGACCCGGAACACCTTCAATGTGTTTCTTGATTCCTGTGGAGTTCGTGTTGTATGGTCCCATAATATGTTAATCCACATATCATAGTCTAATACACATTAGAATATTAGATTCAATTTGGAAACAATTTTGTTTGGAAATCCCCATCTTATGACGAATCTTAACCAAAATATCTATAGCAAAAGGCAGTTTTTCATCAAATCCAGCCAAAAATTGGACATCTTAGAGTTTCTGTAGAAATATGCATATTTCATGAAACGTAATGGGTTTTGTTTCAATATGTAAACGTATATCGGGATAAGGCGTTGTTATAACTTGTTCCAAAACTCTTGTCCATTATTTGATAACGATCAATATGTCTAAATGAACATACTGATTGATTTATTGTAGATCGCTTTATTCATGAATAACTAACAAAATAATATATAATGTCCATTTGTCCATGAAATACAAAACGAAAACATCAATTTAAGCGCAAAATATCTCAGAAAATGGGAATATCTTCGTTGTTCAGTAATTTGGAAAACGTTTTTTTTAGATGATCCCCTACCATGAATAAGAAATTGGAGATTTCATGAGTACAAACCGGACGCAGACGCCTATGATATGACCAAGAAATCATTCATGATAATTGCCTGCAGTGGTTTGCTCTGTAAGGCAATAGTAGTCAAGGTTATTCGCGCCAGCGTGTTTCGCTGAAAGTCATAAAAATCATAATAGAATAAGTCAGATATGTGGAACATACAATTCAAATCCCTCTAGTGAAAAAAAGTCTCCTTAAGTTACCGTGATGCTTACTTTGTCCTTTTGCTTACCAGTTGGATAAACGAGGGGTTTTTTTTTTTTTTTAGATATTTCCTATGAAGCAAAAGCTGTTAACATTTCACTTATAGCTCACTCAGGACAAGAAAAGAGATAAGAAATCAATTTCTATTTCTTAGTAACGGACATTGTATTCCAGTTCGACTACATTAAATTATGTCGCACATGCGCGGACAATATTGTTGGGGACTGTACACGTGTCATTTGTTGCGTTGCCTGTTCTCCGTCGGAGATTACGATATTGATTATAGACGAGCCGATGTCTGAGGAAGGAGGATAGATAGATTTATGCCACACATTTCAAAAGTCTAACTTTCGAAAAAGTCGTGACAGTTTAATTTAAATCCCAACCGGGTTCCATTTCGAGTCAATTATCTCTGCTCTTCATTTTCGTGTTTAACTAATTACAGAACGAACCTACGTTGTTTTCATCGGGCTTTACTTCCTTCCAAGGAAAAACATTCATCTTTCAATATGGCACGCAGCAACTTAAAATTCATGGAATTGAAAATAAACGAATAATACCTTCGTGCATATTTCCAACGCCGAGCCAAAACTTCTGTAGAGATTTTTTACGTGACTTTCTCAGGATTTATCTGATAGCATACTGGTTAGCATCGACAGCTTTTAAAGTACACAAAGCTCGTTGAGTTTTACCTCATAATTTCATCTGTCTGACAGAAAATAACGTGTAAGGCTTCTCGAATTCCAATTGAGGTATCATTTGACAGGCCAGTTCAATGTATATCAACCACTGGATGACAAAACATTCAATTTTTCAAATACAAAACAACACATTCTAGAAATGTTCATATCATATATAAAGCATTTTAACTTATTATATTTTCTTTACTGCCGTTATGTGTAAATGGATGAATATAAAGCTTAGACAGGTAAAACAGGTAACACACGTATCAGTCCTGTAAACTTCGTCATATTAGAAATTGCCGTTTTGTTGCGCATGTCACCGGTTACTGTTCATTCAAAGTTGTGTTTCTAGTAACAAAATCGCGCTAATTATACTAATTAGTTTATACTAGTGCACGTTATATACTTGATACACCAAAACCTCAGAGAACATGCTGGTATACCTACATAATAAATGATGCTGCGATAGCTCAGAAGGCGCTGGCCTCGTAACCTCAGATGAAGATGACAGATACGTTGTTTGACTTTCCCTACCCGAGTCGGTTTGTGTTTCTCGCGAAGCTAGTCTGTGCTATTGTGGTTTTATCCTCGGCCAAACACTTTGCCATAATTGCTCTGGGGATTCATTCACACTCAGCCAACATGTTGTTTTGGTGTATATACATTACCCGAAATATGTTGACACAATTTGAGTATAGTCTGTTTCATTAAAAGTTCATTTACCTTTGTTTTCTGTTAAGCCAACAATAAGAGTTCAAGATATGAAGTTAAAGATACTTTTAAAAATTTAGATAAATCAAAACGTGATGTACATCATACCGATAGTACAAACAAAAACCATGCATAACAAAAAGTTACACTCAATAGATGTGTATACTGTAAAATATTTTCTATTAATTGATTTTGGTCATTTTTCTTATACAAATCCCTATTCTATATCATTAATATATATAATACCAATGAATATGTCAATGTGTTTACTATTTTATACTGGTTAAAAATCGTATTGTTTCTATAAAAAAGTGTCTTTTGTTGTCATTACAAATCTAACAGCCAAATAGTTTAAACACAAACTCAATGATATTTTGTCAAAACAGTTGGTTACGAGGATGTGTATAAGCAATAAATAAACAATCGATTATAATTCCCACAAACTTGGAGTAAGATTTAAAAACTTTACACCTGTGTCAAATATTCTAAGCAGAGCCATTATGTATTTGAACTCTGAAGAGTTTGTTTTCATCCAGTTATCCGACATACATGGCAAATGCTCTGATAAGGATTGATTGCTTTGAGAATGGTAGAGGAGGGTACTACTTGGTTCAAGATAGATTCAAATTCTCACTGAAGGTAAGGCACCGTGATAGATGCTAATGGAGATATGTAGACATACTGTGTCCGGCTACTGTAACAACACTGAACAACATCCCTGTGACATTTGGAAATGTACATAACTATCCTTTAGATACCATTGGTCTCGCTGCTTATGCCTTCCTCAATAAAGTAAAACAGAGATGTCGCGAGGAGATGGGTCTCATTCCATCCATGTTTGATAAAGTAATTGGGAACATGTGTAACAGAGACATTGATGATGATGTTTCAACAATGATAGAAAAGATTCCAAACCTTTAGTACTTGTAAATCATCTTTATACAGAAGTCGGTCCAAATGTATTCCCACCCTTCCAACAGTACAAGTAGATATAGATCTTCAAGGGGCTTGGAAAGAGACAGCATAAGGAGAACGTTTGTTTTTCTTTCTTTTTTTGTGATGATTCCAATGCGCTGGGTGAAGGATGATCTCCAGAGAGCAATAACAGACGATCGGCCACTCCCCAACATATACTCCATGTTGAAAATATTGCAGGAAATGAAAGGCACCAATGATGCAATGATCATACAGTTTCAAGACCATGAGCCAAGAAGAGGAAGTACTGACCACTCGATTCCAGACTCCATGTAGTCAAGCTTAGATTACAGAACAACGTCATGGATGTGATGACATACACAGATATAGCTTTACATTTGGTTGATTTAGACTGGTAGTGTGATTAATAAGGAAATATATAAATATATATAAATGCATGGGAGTAGTGAGATACAGAGGGACTGTATATGTTAGTCTACAGTCTATGTGTCATAATTCCAAATACTTTTCATGGATGATAATCTTCAGTGAAGTATGTATCAATCGTTGATATCAAAGACACTTTGATGAAACCAACTTTTATCCTTGATTTCTAAAGTAAAGAATAATGATAAGTTCTTCATTTATTTTTATGATTTTTAAAATAACGTATTTGTTATTTAATGACCGATGAAAATGTAAAAAAAAAACCCAGTATGTTTATACAATAACAAAATATGGGTAGATACGTAATTTATCACAATGAAGATGTTGATTTATAAAATACAATTATTGTAAATAAACAAAATCGAAAATCATTAAAATGGAAAAGTATTATTGCGGCTATTGCGGTTAATGCACAGGTAAACATAGGTACATGTATTACAGGTAGCACATGTAACCCTTGAATCAGTCACTTTCCCCAAACAGGATTCAGCCTTACCTGTAATTAGTACCTATTGTTTTTATTTGCTCCCTTTACCATGATACAATAGGATATATTCTTCAGTGAGATAGTCGCCAACTGCTACACCCACCTCAAAACGACCTTAGCTGTTCACGAGGCGATAAATCGAGCAACAAACAAAAAACCTTTAAAATAATGTTACCCTTTAGTATGAATGCATCCTTTAGCGAAAGTCAATGTGACAGGTCATTCTGGTGGATCATAGTCCCTATTTGCCAGATTCTGTTATAGTGAAATCTCGTGAATACGTTTATATATGTTAAGAATGCAAACATGGCTTTAATACTTCTCATATTTATTATATTTTTCTTAAGCATAAATATAAGTCTCTTTGAGTTAAGAGCCTTTCAAAAGTTTATAACTTCAATCTTAGCCAGAGTTTCCCTAAAAGACAGCGACACCTTAACTTAAACCTGGAAATTGTATTTATTGCAAAATCATTTTAACGAAAGATAAAGGAAATTCGGTTAAGTCAACCTGCTTATCAAGTATTCATTGCCAATTCCTGAAAGAGACAAATGTTCTGTTTTCATGCGAGATTGAAACCAATACCAGAATTGAAATTTTGACTTCGTTGTGTGTGATCTGTACTAAGCGGCCTCTTAAGCAACAGCATAACATCACAATGACATCGTCGAACGAGTGACAATTCAATAAATGTCATTTAAATTTTTGGACGGTGATTTTTGTCACCGTCAAAAGCTACGATCGGCGGTCCTCCCCAATTGGGCTCCATTCCCTTTGAGATACAATGTAAGCTTAACTCTACAGGAGTGGCCAGGGCCCATGTGATTGTTTTCGGTGTGTGATAAGTGTATAGTTCCTTCTTTTTTCGTTGTACTTCAGTGTATGAATACCTCACTGTGTTTATCACAGGATATAGTTCCTACAAAATGTTCCTTCTGACAGTTGTAACTTGGTATTAACTACATGAAATACTTCAGCATATTGAATTATATATTATATTGCTATTGCTAAATAAGCCAAGGACGATATTAATTTATGTTTTAAGAGTTTACTTATACTTACTTACGGTATACTGTTAGCAGCTGTCAAGATATAACTCTGACATTGACCATGTGATCATACACCTGTATTTTTATTAGATATACTTTAACACAATCACTGACTGGTTATAATTATTCCATCGTCAATCAACGATCCCGGCGCTTTGATTTTAATGTTTGTATGCTAAAGGGCAACATTTTCGAAATATTTTTCACTTACATTTTTATTTGTTTGTTGGGTTTTTTGAGGCGGGGTCTCCTTATAGTAGATGGTGGCTATCTCACTGAATAGCATACTTGAGGCCCGTCGCATGCCATTCAGAGCAATTATGGTAAAGTGGTTTGCCTAAGGACACAATCACGTTAGCACAGACCGGTTGGTTTTTGACTTCCCGAAAATGGCAATAACCTACAATGCCTTGAGAAAAGTCGGAAAATATCACAATTCAAACCTCTTCTCTCAGTATGCTCTGCCACATAGAAATATCTGAAAAGCATGTCAAAACATAAACTATGTCTTAGTTTTCCCCTTAGTCGATATTATTTTCCCTTATGATAAGATATGGTTTAGTATGATAAATGTCACGACTGTTTTACATATATCTTCGCCTACCGGAATGAACTATCGGACTGTTTATTTGGAAGTGGTTGTGAAATGCCACCAACGGTTACCCCTCCCTTTTAACTTTACCATAAATCACTTACACTTGTACCGACGAAAATACAATGTATACATTTTATGCCCGGGAAATATCATCACGTTTGTATGGGATAAATGATATATGTTACTATTAGTAAACCATAAACCAATAAATAACCTAATAGCCAATCAGATAATTTGAAATGTGCAAGTTTAGAATTAGCATCAAATGAGTGACGTCTCCGTGATGTGACGTCATAAACAGAATTTCCGTTTCAAAATGTAAAGATAAAAGCATTCCTACTCAGTATTACAGGACAGATCACTTTAATTTACGTCACAGATTACTTTAACTCACATGACAGATTACTTTAATTTACGTCACAGATTACTTTAACTTACATGACAGATTACTTTATATTTACGTCACAGATTACTTTAACTCACATGACAGATTACTTTAACTCACATGACAGATTACTTTAACTCACATGACAGATTACTTTAACTTACATCACAGATTACTTTAACTCACATGGCAGATTACTTTAACTCACATGACAGATTACTTTAACTTACATGACAGATTACTTTAACTTACATGACAGATTACTTTAACTCACATGGCAGATTACTTTAACTCACATGACAGATTACTTTAACTTACATGACAGATTACTTTAACTCACATGACAGATTACTTTAACTCACATGACAGATTACTTTAACTCACATGACAGATTACTTTAACTTACATCACAGATTACTTTAACTCACATGGCAGATTACTTTAACTCACATGACAGATTACTTTAACTTATATGACAGATTACTTTAACTTATATGACAGATTACTTTAACTTACATGGCAGATTTCTTTAACTCACATGGCAGATTACTTTAACTTACATCACAGATTACTTTAACTCACATGACAGATTACTTTAACTCACATGACAGATTACTTTAACTTATATGACAGATTACTTTAACTTACATGACAGATTACTTTAACTTACATGACAGATTACTTTAACTTATATGGCAGATTTCTTTAACTTACATGGCAGATTACTTTAACTTATATGGCAGATTACTTTAACTTATATGGCAGATTACTTTAACTTATATGGCAGATTACTTTAACTTACATGACAGATTACTTTAACTTACATGACAGATTACTTTAACTTATATGGCAGATTACTTTAACTTATATGGCAGATTATTTTAACTTACATGGCAGATTACTTTAACTTACATGGCAGATTATTTTAACTTATATGACAGATTACTTTAACTTACATGACAGATTACTTTAACTTATATGGCAGATTACTTTTAACTTATATGGCAGATTACTTTAACTTATATGGCAGATTACTTTAACTTATATGGCAGATTACTTAAACGTACATGGCAGATTACTTTAACTTACATGACAGATTACTTTAACTTACATGGCAGATTACTTTAACTTATATGGCAGATTACTTAAACGTACATGGCAGATTACTTTAACTTACATCACAGATTACTTTAACTTACATGACAGATTACTTTAACTTACATGGCAGATTTCTTTAACTTATATGGCAGATTACTTAAACGTACATGGCAGATTACTTTAACTTACATCACAGATTACTTTAACTTATATGGCAGATTACTTTAACTTATATGGCAGATTACTTAAACGTACATGGCAGATTACTTTAACTTGCATGACAGATTAATTTAACGTACATGACAGATTACTTTAACTTACATGGCAGACTTCTTTAACTTATATGACAGATTACTTTAACTTACATGACAGATTACTTTAACTCACATGACAGATTACTTAAACTTACATGACAGATTACTTTAACTCACATGGTAGATTACTTTAACTCACATGGCAGATTACTTTAACTTACATGACAGATTACTTTAACTTACATGACAGATTACTTAAACTTACATGACAGATTACTTTAACTTACATGGCAGATTACTTTAACTCACATGGTAGATTACTTTAACTCACATGGCAGATTATTTTAACTTATATGGCAGATTTCTTTAACTTATATGACAGATTACTTTAACTTACATGACAGATTACTTTAACTTACATGGCAGATTACTTTATAGCTCACATGACAGATTACTTTAACTTATATGACAGATTACTTTAACTCACATGGCAGATTACTTTAACTCACAAGACAGATTACTTAAACTTACATGGCAGATTACTTTAACTCACATGGTAGATTACTTTAACGTACATGACAGATTACTTTAACTCACATGGCAGATTACTTTAACTTACATGACAGATTACTTAAACTTACATGACAGATTACTTTAACTCACATGGCAGATTACTTTAACATTTTCGGTCGAACTAGTTATTTTATAATTTAATAATGCCATTATCCCAGTGGTACAGGAAGACCATCGCTTTTAAATTCTTGAAATATAATAAATAATCCCCTATAACGAGAGAGAACACAGGACATACACCTGGTTTTTGTCATCATACATCAAGGCGGATGTTTTTGTCAATATATGTTTTAATTTACAGCCTGTCTCCCTCATCCCATCCACTTTCTGTAGAAATTGCATAGATTTTATAGTGTTTACGTGGGTTGGTGTTCTCACTCCCCCAATATCTCTCACAAACGACACATACTAATACCTATTACATACGAGTAATGTACAACGATGCTCCTTCCCTTGGAGTATAAACAATGACAATGAGTTACAACAATGCTCCTTCCCTTGGAGTATAAACAATGACAATGAGTTACAACGATCACCATCCCCTTGAAATTCCTCACAGAATTGACAGTGATATCCCCCATCACGACACCCCTACCCCCGACGACCCTCAATATGTTTAATATCAATACAACAGCAGGATTATACACACAAGGGTACAGTAAGATATGTTCATACTGATACCACAAAGATAACCCCAAGTTGTGTGCAGGCCATGCCTCACTTACTAGTAATTAAGACCTTCGTATCTAATCATTAGGTCATTAAATGTTCGTGTTGCTATCAGGGTGCCATTAATTGGTTCTTACAGAATGCATTACACACATTATCACTCCAAATTATTCCAAAATAGCCTGTATGTTTAAAATTAAGGCGTGATCCTTTTTCAGAATAATATCAGTCTACATCAAATTGGAAAATATTTTTACAATAAATGCTTTCTGATATATCAAAGATAAAGATCCCCACAACATGTGTCGATTTCGTATGAGTTTTTTTCTAAATACAATTGCCCTAGTCTAAATTTGAACTGACCTTATCTTGTTATCATGGCTGGTATAACCTAACATGACTGAACTTTTCATACAATATTTACCAATGTAATGTATGGAGGTCAATCACCTCCATGGAAAGGGGAAATGTCTTGATGAAGACGATGCTTTGGCAGTACGTAGCACATGTATATGTCCACGGAATAGAGAAAAAAATTATTGAGTAAATAATAATAATATTAACCAGTCTTGCATGAGAAAGTAATAGGAATATATTAAAAATATATTGAAAAAGTAATATGGCATGTATCTAAGCATGACAGAATATATCCAACATTAAGAAATTGATATCCATTGTCGGAAACTTACCACGAGAGAGAACAACTTACCATCAGCTCATGATCATTGCCAAACACAAATCATCAAAATAACCATTTATGCATATGTTACATATGTAAACATTTCCCGTTGTTCTGATTGGAGAATAGATAGTCACATGCATGTCGATATGTACCTATGAACCTCATTCTTTTTTTAAAATTGAGGACAACCAAAGTAAATGGACCACGTTAAAATTACTTGTCAATATGTACAAATGTAAAATAATATTAAGGCCTTCGATTTCGGCTGATGTGGTATTATATCGACCTAGTATAAAAATACTGACCTCGGGCAAAAGCATCGGCAATGTTTTTCTCCTAGGCTGATATAACACGATATAACATATATAATGACCTCATCTTAGGACCATAATTGATAAGTATAGTACAGGAAAATATTCATAGAGGACAATCATGATAATACCAAATGACCAAACATGAATTATCGTACAGAAACTATCTACACAGGGCAATATCGATAATATCAAATGGCCATACATGAATGTATGGTACAGGACATTTTTTACAGAGGGAAATATAATATCAAATGGCCGTACAAGAATTTATGGTACAGGAAACTGTCTACAGAGGGCAATATTGATAATATCAAATGGTCATACATAAATGTATGGTACAGGAAACTATCCATAAATGGAAACATAACAATATCATGACTTTTTACCATTTTGCTTTGATAACTGCGTCTTAATGTCTGATTCAGTCAGAACCGTGCAAAATCTCAAAATGCTTAGAGACTTCAATCAATCTTCTGCTTTACAGCTTCATGTTAAAAACAGTGCAATCATTGTTGGTTTGGGATCAAATTCAAATTAGATATTCAATTAAAGTGTTTTAATCAATCTAACTTGACTGGTTGAAGTGTTAAAAATATTGTGTGATGAACTTGCATATAAAGATTCCTTAGAGAATCGCTGACGGATTTGGTTTCATGTTTGAATGACAGAGAGGTCTGATCGATGAAAATTATACAACTGCAAAATGCCAAAAGAAAATTCAAAGAAACGAATTAATTAGAACGATGCCAAAAATGTTTGACAAGTATTCAGTTATAGCATGTTTAATAGTGATGTGATTTGTTACTGTTGTGTGTTTTTTTTCATAATAATTAAAGGTTAAGGTACATTTTGTATATCCTATGTCTGTTTATAACCGTTTGGATTTGCATGACTATTTTTTACAATACAATATGTCATAATATGTCAAATGTAATTAACTTGTATGACGTAATTGAAATCGTGCATGCCATAGGATAATTTGTAATTCACATGACCAGTAAAATGAAAAGCAATATCCGATGTTATCAAAACGTCTCAAAACAATATTTTTTATATTGGAAGTAAAACGTGTAATGTGGGAGTTTCATTTCCCGTGGTAGTTTACACATTGATACGTTCCGGGTTTATTATTATCATTTCTTTCTTTTCTTTTAATTTTGTATTTCTTGAAAAAAATCATCAGATGAACTCAAATATATGTATATATATATAATGTGTAACAATAAGAATTAAGATTCAGCATATTACAATGTAAAACGTTAATTCCAAATTATATTTTTGTAGGGCAATAATTAGCTTTTCGAATACCCGTTTCATGTGCGATACTGTTCGATATTTGATACGTCATCTGATTTGATTTTTAGCAGGCAAACTATTATTTTTGTAAAAACCAAATGGATCCATAGATTTTTTTAAAAAACAGTTTTCTAAACAAAGCACTTACCTCTTATTATACAGTGGGGTATAAGGCAGAAAAAGCGCATACGAGGTCAGCTGGGCTATATAGTGTTACTGAGGGTGTGTAACATTCAGAACTGCTCTCTCTGTTCTCCCATCATGACACTCACAGCGTCTGTAGCACACACACTGTTTGTTATGTACGTGAACGCCCTTCCTGTCACAGCACTGGGTCCAAACAGCGCTACCCACACTACTCCGCTGTAGACCTCGGCCACTACTGACCCCAGTGCCGCATCTCACTGATGCCACCAACACAGAGACGGGTTAAAATAGTCAAACTTTCCATAAACAGAACATCGTGCCTAATGAGACATCCCAGAAGATGTTGTACCAGTCGTGTGGCGATGTCTGATACTAACTGGTCTAAATAAAATTAACAGAATACTATCAGAATGTGTGTTGTTGTTTAACCATCGGCCTTATACAAGTGCGTGTGGTTTGGTCTCGGGTGTCAGGGGCTAGGAATGCTAACCAAGCCCTCTAATGTGGGAAAAAAACATGGGCGGTATCCTGGTATATGAAACTGTATCTAAGATTCATAATAGGGGTCAATAGATATATAGTGCACTTACAAGATTAGGTTTTACCGTAGATGGAAGTCATGTATACGGTAAATACCATTGACGGGGCGAAGCACTCTACTTGTAGTACTACAAATCATCAGGAGCACTGTTACATGCAATCATGATATATATATATACAATAACCGTAAGTAATTCAAATAGTTTACTCTCTTGATTACCATTATACTAAAATATCTTGGCGTTATAATCAGAAATAACTCATCCGTTATTTATTGGTAATAGAACAGGTTTAGATATGTACGACCTAGTTAGGACACTATGCCGTTTTATTTTAAAGTTTATGAAACCCACATGAAACACGTGTAAACTGTAGACAAACTTAATATCACAAACTCAAACTTAAGCATAAAAACAGATTAAACAAATTAACCGAATGATGAACTAGTGCACAAACAATGATTAGAAGAAATCATGCAGATAAATTACAAGTAGCGTAACGATGATTTAGTGCAATGCTTCCAGCGCAAAAAAATCGCTAAAATAATATTACTGATAAACTAAGATTACCGCTAAACTAGGATTACCGCTAAGATAGGATTACTGATAAAGTAGGATTACCGCTAAGATAGGATTACTGATAAAGTAAGATTACCGCTAAACTAGGATTATTGCTAACGTAAGAAAGCCTCTAAAATAAGATTATCGCTAAAGTAAGATTACCGCTAAGATAGAAGTACTGATAAAGTAAGATTACCACTAAACTAGGATTACCGCTAAGAAACGATTACTGATAAAGTAAGATTACCGCTAAACTAGGATTACCGCTAAGATAGGATTACCGCTAAGATAGGATTACTGATAACGTAAGAAAGCCTCTAAAATAAGATTATCGCTAAAGTAAGATTACCGCTAAGATAGAATTAGTGATAAAGTAAGCTAACCGCTAGGATAGGATTACTGATAAAGTAAGATTACCGCTAAGATAGGATTACTGATAAAGTAAGATTACCGCTAAACTAGGATTACCGCTAACGTAAGAAAGCCTCTAAAATAAGATTATCGCTAAAGTAAGATTACTGCTAAGATAGAATTACTGATAAACTAAGATTACCGCTAAACTAGGATTACCGCTAAGATAGGATTACTGTTAAAGTAAGATTACCGCTAAATTAGGATTACCGCTAACGTAAGAAAGCCTCTAAAATAAGATTATCGCTAAAGTAAGATTACCGCTAAGATAGGATTACTGATAAAGTAAGATTACCGCTAAGATAGGATTACTGATAAAGTAAGATTATATTTAAGATAGGATTACTGATAAAGTAAGATTACCGCTAAGATAGGATTACTGATAAAGTAAGATTACCGCTAGGATAGGATTACCGCTAAGATAGAATAACTGATAAAGTAAGATTACCGCTAAATTAGGATTACCGCTAACGTAAGAAAGCCTCTAAAATAAGATTATCGCTAAAGTAAGATTACCGCTAAGATAGGATTACTGATAAGGTAAGATTACAGCTAGGATAAGATTACTGATAAAGTAAGATTATCGCTAGGATAGGATTACTGATAAAGTAAGATTACCGCTAGGATAGGATTACCGCTAAGATAGAATTACTGATAAAGTAAGATTACCGCTAAATTAGGATTACCGCTAACGTAAGAAAGCCTCTAAAATAAGATTATCGTTAAAGTAAGATTACCGCTAAGATAGGATTACTGATAAGGTAAGATTACAGCTAGGACAGGATTACTGATAAAGTAAGATTATCGCTAGGATAGGATTACTGATAAAGTAAGATTACCGCTAAGATAGGATTACCGCTAAGATAGAATTACTGATAAAGTAAGATTACCGCTAACGTAAGAAAGCCTCTAAAATAAGATTATCACTAAAGTAAAATTACCGTTTAAATATGATTACCGCTAAAATAGCTCTTTATGGTGCCAAGACCTGGCGATCAAACTTTTGTCGGAGTTGGTGAAACGAGAGAAGATTTAATGTTTCCGGGTTAGAAGAAGAAGAAAATTGCATCAGACCTACTATATTCACATTACAAGTATACTGCATGATCACCATGACTAAATGCCTGGTATAATGAAAAGTAACACACGTGTCGGAGTAGAATATGTAACATAAGATGGACAGATCAACTCGGGCATACCGAAATACGCCTAGGTCGCCCAGTATGAGTCAAAGCATTAGAGATATGTAATCAGCATCAGGCCCATTGGATCCTACGAAGGCCGATCCCAGCCGGTCACTTTAAACAATTTTTATAGTAAACGTGCGGTACACATTTAACTACAAAGGAACATAGATATGTTCCATAGTCCAAACCTGGCGGTTCACATTTAACTACAAAGGAACATAGATATGTTCCATAGTCCAAACATGGCGGTTCACATTTTACTACAAAGAAACATAGATATGTTCCATAGTCCAAACCTGGCGGTTCACATTTAACTACAAAGAAACATAGATATGTACCATAGTCCAAACCTGACGGTTCACATTTAACTACAAAGAAGCATAAATATGTACCATAGTCCAAACCTGTCGGTTCACATTTAACTACAAAGAAACATATATATGTACAAATGTCCAAACCTGGCGGTTCACATTCAACTACAAAGAAACATATATGTGTATCATAGCCCAAACCTGGCGGTTCACATTTAACTACAAAGAAACATATATGTGTACCATAGTCCAAACCTGACGGTTCACATTTAACTACAAAGAAACATATATATGTACCATAGTCCAAACCTGGCGGTTCACATTTAACTACAAAGAAACATAAATATTACCATAGTCCAAACCTGGCGGTTCACATTTAACTACAAAGAAACATAAATATGTACCATAGTCCAAACCTGGCGGTTCACATTTAACTACAAAGAAACATAAATATGTACCATAGTCCGAACCTGGCGGTTCACATTTAACTACAAAGAAACATATATGTGTACCATAGCTCAAACCTGTCGGTTCACATTTAACTACAAAGAAACATAAATATGTACCATAGTCCAAATCTGACGGTTCACATTTAACTACAAAGAAACATATATGTGTACCATAGTCCAAACCTGGCGGTTCACATTTAACTACAAAGAAACATATATGTGTACCATAGTCCAAACCTGGCGGTTCACATTTAACTACAAAGAAACATATATATGTACCATAGTCCAAACCTGGCGGTTCACATTTAACTACAAAGAAACATAAATATTACCATAGTCCAAACCTGGCGGTTCACATTTAACTACAAAGGAACATAAATATGTACCATAGTCCGAACCTGGCGGTTCACATTTAATTACAATGGAACATAAATATGTACCATAGTCCAAACCTGGCGGTTCACATTTAACTACAAAGGAACATAGATATGTACCATAAGTCCAAACCTGGCGGTTCACATTTAACTACAAAGGAACATAGATATGTACCATAAAGTCCAAAGCTGGCGGTTCACATTTAACTACAATGGAACATAAATATGTACTACAAAGGAACTTAAATGTTTACCATAGCCCAAACCGACTGGTACAGTTTTACGTATAAAATTAGTTAAAGTGAGAGGACAGTATCTCTCTTTTCATATAATCCCCGTATTGTTACACGTTTACAAAAGCAGTATCAAGTTCACAAGACATCTTAACTTAATCATCTCGTAGGGAACTCTATTGATTGATCATGGCTCAAGACCCTTAACCACTTTATTCAAAATTACGCGCTGCATGTATCGATGTCTCATTTATATTTCATGTTTTGATTTCAAACATGATTAAAAATGCCTTTTTCTAAAAATAACGTTCGATAGAAAACTGAAGAATAGCTGAGAACCCGTTTAACGAAATGTCGCAAAACACAACACGCACATTCGGTGTCAATCCACATTTCTATTTGTTTCGTGGGTGTATTGCCTGCATAATATTACAATGACTGCTTTCGTAAACATTAGGCTATAAAAACAGTGGTGAAGATGTATATGGAGTATCTATCATAATTAAAAAAAAAACAGTGGTGAAGATGTATATGGAGTATCTATCATAATTAAAAACAATCGTGGAAAATGCTATGTTGCATGCAATGTGATAAAGATTGATTTTTTTTTTTTCGGAGGCCATTTTCGTATTTTTCGCTTAGGGAAGAATCCATGACGCATAGCACAATACCAACCCATTCTAGTAAACCTATTTGCCAATATATCCTAACAATAAGTTCAAAACACTTCAGGAATTATTCATTGTATTCATAAATAATACGGAATTGCATTATGCATAATTTCATTTCAATAAACTTGATTACAGAAAGACTGCATTTTTATTTACTACAAAAGAATGACGTATACACTTGCTTAAACTCCGTCGTGAATTTTGATGAATTAATTTGACATTCAAGTAACAAGGAACGTACAAATGTAGATCACGCGCATGTTATACGCCAAGACTTGTGTCGTGATTTCAATTAAAAGAGTTGCTCATATTTAACGAGGACTAAACTGCTTTAAAGGTATATGCTTTCAAAACACCTAGCTCTTTTAATACTAACTAAAGTTTCAGAAAGAGCAGAGAGGATTATTTTAAAATAAATTCAGGGATTCCACATAGGAATAGTAAATATATGCACGGACCTTCATGTGGTGGTTAGGATAAAAAGCATTTAAAGATACCAGGAAATCGGTGTGGATGTAAATGTATGAAGAGTAACCTGGAGATTTTCGCTTTTTATGGCGATATAGGGACCAACGTGAATATTAATGGATTTATGAATGAAATTATTAAAATTCTATAGAAATATGATCAATAAAAATTAGTACGAGAATGTTTTATCAAATGAAGTATTTCCAGTGAAAATTATATGGAAAACGAAAGTAAAGCATATGATACACTTATGCAAAGAAAATGTATGGAACGAGGGAATGAGTGGTGACCGTGGTTTCTTCATATTGTTATTGGTTAATGATAATTTGGATCCTCGCCTATTGCAGAAATTTTAAATAAAAATGTCCTCCAAAAAGGAGAAGTCATATCTCTAGGACATTCAGAGAATAATTAATTGTGCCATAACTGAGGACGAATCAAAATGTATGTATAGCCATACTCGAATGTCAACCATGAGGACCTAACTGTGGTGTGGTTAGATCTTGCGAACATATATAAAACAGTCCCACACAGATTGATAGGGCAGACACTGGACCAGGACCATACCCTAGAGAAGGTGAAAGGCATCATTCGAAGCTATTTTGAAGGAATACAGCTGCGATTCGCTGTAAAAGATTATATGACCTCATGGCAGAAGCTGGAGAAGGGGATTGTGACAGGATGCATAATTTCTGTAGTGCTTTTCGTGATGGTAATGGACATAAGCATTGAAGCAGGGAAGAGGGAGACGAGGGGTCCGCTATCAAGAACAAATATCAGGCAGCCACCGAGTAGAGGATCCATGGATGATCTAATGACCACAGCAACAACTTATGTCCAAGCTAGGTGTATACTGATAGCACGGGAAGGATATTGTATCCTGGGCTAGAATGCAGTTTAAACCCGCTAAATCTAGATGTCTCATCCTGAGAAAATGTGCCGTGTGACGGGACAATTCGGGAAGAAGAGAGTCTATCTAATGTGGGCAACATAATAAAGTGCCTGAGAAAATGGCTTCATAGCAGCTTGAAGGACACCAACAACAGTAAAAAGCTAGAGCAGCAGGTTTGCAAAGGATTGAGGAACATCGACAAGACTGGTCTGCCGGGGAAATTCAAGGCATGGATATTCCAACGTTGTTTATTGCCGCGTCTATCATGGCCGCTGACATTGTACATGATTACTCTGACGACTGTAGAGGGAATCGAAAAAAATACTGGAGGCAAGGGCTAGAGGTTCCTTAGTGCTTTACATCAACCGGACTGTACAGTCGGATATCGAAACTGCAACTCTGAGTATCATCATTGTTCGAAGAATTCAAAACAGGAAAAAGTACGACTAATCATGACATTGATGGTTTCCAGGAATGAGACAGTTGGGCAGGCAGGAGTGGAAGTGAAGACTGGAAAGAAGTGGTCAGCCATTTGGGCAGTCGTGGAGACAGAGAGAAAACTCACATGAGGACATTGTGGGGACAGTGTGTATCGGCGAGGATTAGGCAGAGGACAGTCGCCGAGAGGAGAAAGCAAAAGATAGGAGAGATCAGGCAACAGGAAGAGCAGGAAAGGAAGGTGAAATTAGTGGAAATGGGGGCGTTAAAGGCGCATAGACTACATGGGACACGAACAGAGATGAAGAAGGCATTGGTAGAGATCTGGAGATACACGTCATGTCAGCTTCATTTCATTCTCGGGGCTGTTTCTTCCCAGATGTAGATTGATGGAAGATCATACATGTCACAAATGTAGAAGAATAGAACATATCCTCTCCTCCTGCGAGGTGGCATTGCTACAAGGCCGATACACGTGGAGACATGACCAGTAGTTACAGTGACTTGCTCACATACTTGAGAGGGAAAGGAAGAAAGGATGCGAAACACTGAAGGGGCCAACATTCATCCCTTTCCACCGAGAGGAACACACACCATCGGGAACAGCAAGAAAGACCAACCTAGGGATTCGTGGAGGTTCGGGAGATTGGGAGCTGCGTGTGCTATTGGCAGTAGGAAATTGGTTTTCTCGGACATCTGGAGACAACACTGCGACCAGACATAGTGTTGTTATCACCCAGCAAGAATAAACTGGAGCTGACTGCGCCATTGGAGACGGGGTGTAAATCAGCACATGAAAGGAGAAGCACACGTATGCAGAGCCGACAGAGGAATGTGGCAGAAAAAGCTGGCAGGCGTGGAACTTTCCTGTGGAAGTAGGCTGCAGAGGATCCCTGGCTCAAACATGCTGGAGGATGATCGGTACCCTCAGCATTACTGGAGGAGTAAGGGAAGCTGCAGTTAGAGAGTTGGCAGGAAGCGGTGCTGACATCACGATGTCCGTGGATACGGCGTGGAGATTGTATCTGAAGCCAACGGTCTAAGAGTAGGGACTGGTCATCCCTGACTCACCATCCGGAGAGAGCTCCAGGATAGGGGTTGGAACCCTCGACGATGAATTGACCTGGCAGGTGACGACGATGGTTGAACAGCAATAACAACAGCTGTATTAAGTTACAAGTAGTTTTACAGTGTTACTGTACAGAAGAATTGTAATATCAGTGTCATTAATACATGTGAATTTATGTTTTAATTCATATTTTACACTCTCATTCAGACTTCAAATTAATCTACTGCTGATTGGCGGGACAAAACAGCGTAGGAACTGAATACATCAGAGTTAACCAAACTTCGTTTGTCATCGGTCAATCGTATTTCAAAAATACCTAAGCATACTTTGAAAGATTATTCAGTTTATGTATAGTTTGATTAGAACCACGGCCATGTCCAAAAGAAATGAGGGGCCACGGTGGCCGAGTGGTTAAGGTGTCCCGACACTTTAACCACAGCCTCCACCTCTGGGTTGCGAGTTCGAAACCTACGTAGGCCGGTGGTTTTTCTCCGGGTACTCCGGCTTTCCTCCACCTCCAAACCTGGCACGTCCTTAAATGACCCTGGCTGTTAATAGGACGTTAAACAAAAACAAACCAAACCAAACCAAAAGAAATATTACTGCATTGTACTTTCATTTTTCATAGTATTATGTTATTTAAATATGCATTGTTTGTTTAACTGTACTCGATGTTTTTGACTTATTCACATGTGATAACTAATTTGCCATATCGCCTATTTGATTTTTTTTTATTGATAATCTTATCTATTATTGTAACTCTACTTTATATTGAAAATCGCATTAAAGGAAGAAATAAAGAGAGTAATATAATCGTAATTCCAGTCCTTAAATGCTAGTAACATGTATGCTCACTTCAGATATGCCCTTGGCTACTCATTCTGTGATCAGAATATAGCATCGTGTAACCAACGAACGAGAGATTGGTAGAGACGAGTTAAAACTATGGAGCCTACTGTATGTGATCTTCCCGATTTATTACTACTTTTATATATATTTCACACGCATTATTCCTCCGAATACTGGTACTACAGACCTGAAAACATCCCCATGTTGCTGTATAATAATGCAGGTAGTCAGAGATAGATTATACAAACTTTGTCCTAAGTTGCCTATTCCCTTTTCTCGTCGTTTAGAAGCCCCTATGTTTTATTCGTATATTGTGAAATCCCCGATGAAAGATTGTGACTCAGTCAAAAGATTTGTATCTTAATCTCTTCAGTTGCTTTTGATTCTCCTATACAATAGACTTCCGTTAGTCCGTACACAATGTTTTAATTTGTGTACAATAGACCTTTGTTAATCCGTACACAGTGCTTTGTGTGCATTACAATTGACCTTCGTTAGTCCGTGCACACTGTTTTGTGTGGTGTGCATTACAATTGACCTTCGTTAATCCGTACGCACTGTTTTGTGTACAGTAAGCCTTCGATAGTCCGTAAACACTGTTTTGTGTGCATTACAATGGACATTCGTTAGTCCGTACGCACTGTTTTGTGTGCATTACAATTGACCTTCGTTAATCCGTACGCACTGTTTTGTGTACGGTAGACCTTCGTTAATCCGTAAACACTTTTGTGTACGGTAGACCTTCGTTAATCCGTAAACACTTTTGTGTACGGTAGACCATCGTTAGTCCGTAAACACTGTTTTGTGTACGGTAGACCTTCGTTAATCCGTAAACACTTTTGTGTACGGTAGACCATCGTTAATCCGTAAACACTTTTGTGTACGGTAGACCTTCGTTAGTCCGTAAACACTGTTTTGTACAGTTGGCCTTCTCTGTTGATTTCCGTTCGTCCTTAAATCATTATATTATACAAGGACTGTGGCCCCGTACAATGCACAGATAATTTATTCTGATACCTTATTTTCTAATTCCTTTGTTTATATTCAACGGTAGTTTTCGCCATGGTGTATATCCCAAGATTTGCCGCTACGTTGCTAATCATGTAACGGGAAATCCGAAAGTTGGAAACATTGAAGTCCGTGCTGTGGGGTTTTGTGGTTGTCACAAATCTAGGAAACCATACATGTTGTATATTAATCAAAAACTTTTCTCTGTGTGAGATCCGGAGATGGAAGGATTTAGTTTTACGAAGATGTTTTATCTCAGAAATCTTGCTACACCATTGTTGCCTCCATGATAGATGATCGGGGAACTAGAATTCCTATTCCAATTTGACCTTGGCGTCCAGGAAACGAAATAAGATCATTAATCATTTGTCGATCAATTGTTTTGCTAACCGATATGTCTGATTAAGGATTAAAGTGTTTCGCTTTACATTCAGAATATTGATATTATACTACACTTTCAGTGAAATGATAATAGAAAAAGAAAATTACCATCAAATTCTATCTTTAACATTTTATATAAACTTTATTTCATTCATAATTAAACATTAGCTTTATAGCAATACATAGTACAGTACGAAAGAATACAGCCCGAGTTTCCTCTGGCCCTGACACCATGTGGTGTCAGGCCAGCGGAAACTCGGGCTCGAAAGAATATGAATATTTTTAACATTGAATCTTTGTTTGATTCTGTAATCCTACGGATTTCGTACTCAACAAAACCTGTGTAGAAGTTCCAAACACGACTTCTACTTTATACAAGTCATAATAAAAGAAAATGTTTATTCCGGCTATCGCTAGCTATTCCTAGTTATGCTTATCATCAATTCACCGAAAACTGTTAATTGCCCTCTATAGCAATTAAGGATTCAAGTATAGGGTTGTGTTCCTTTCTCCAAACAAATACAAAATTCAAGGCCTGAGATAAAGAAAGTATACGATTTGGGTTTATTTTGTTTAACTTCCTATTAACAGCCAGGGTCATTTAAGGACGTGCCAGGTTTTTGGTTTCGAAATCGTGACCCTGAGATTGAGAGTCTAGTGATAAAGTGTTGAGATACCTTAACCACTCGGCCAACGCTAACATCTGAAAAAAAGTATACGAATTGAACAAGAAACACCGTTCCAAAAGATGGCACATTTGCTAATAAATAGGGTAAGAGATATAAATTATAATAGCTAGCCAGCATTGATCATCGATGTTATAGTAAATATTTAGTAAAACTATGTACATCAGTATAGCAATGTTATCCTTAAAACTAGATGTGGGCAATGTAAGGTCAGCTGAGGTTCGGGCCAACTTAAACTGTTGTCGAAGTCTTGTGCGTCTGAAATCTTCCATCTGACATCAGTTTTACTCTCGCCTCTGACGCATACCACCTGACGTCATGACGACTGCTGAAAATTACTCGTGTGATTTGGTCTTAAGACATATTTAATGAAGCTCTAAACAGTTCGTGCTTGATTAATTTTAATCTGTGTTAATAACCTCATGTGATCTACAAAAGCCAGATTCAGTTCGAGTCGTGACTCTATTTGGCTATAGGGCACATGACTTTAACACAGAAACAGGCAAAGCCGAGATCCTAAAGGTAAACGTCACCAGATTGACAAAGGATACTGAGACAAGGTATATAACAATAGATAATAGACCAGTAACAAAAAACGACACCGAAATAGAAATGTTTTAAGTAAACACACTTGTTCTACATGAATTTCCACGTTAGTCGCCTCATACAATCCTGTATACATTAGGATATAAAAGGCAAAACGACGGTAGTAGTGTATGAAAATATAATAAATCCTTTTGAAAACTAAACGATTGTCAGAGCATTTTACACGCCATGCTGACAGTTTGGGTAACACTATCATGATTAAATGCGTTTCAACTGGACATGATCTTGATTAACATATTATTCATAGGTCCAATATATTTACATGTATATTATTTTGATTAACAGGTTCGATTCAAATACTATTTCTCAGTTTTCAACACTTAACCCTGCAATCATTATTCTGTTTATCGAATATTTCCACTGTATATGGTTCGGATTAAAAGGATGAAAAATAGAGTAATGGCCTGCCTTTGTATATCACCGGCTCTATAAAAGTCTGTTTAAAATCGCCAGGGAACTCGCGACTTGTAAATGACAGCACAAACCAACCAGAATGAGAGTATTATTGATTTGTGATGAAAGAATCCCTGTAGATATGATTTATTTTTGAAAATTGCCTCGATTTAAGATTATATCACAGACCTTTATGGCCGTCTTGTTGTTACCTATTCGTGTCAGATAATTCTGTATCGGTTTAATAGTTATGGTTTTAAATCGAAAGTCGTGTTCCGATGCTTTGTTCTGATGCTTTTTCCCCCGATTTTGAAATCTGTATTAAGGACGATCTAGGGCGGTCATTGATAAATCGGATGTATCAATGTGTGTAATCCCTACAAATTCCAGGCACGTGCATATTTTGTTTATCTTGTGCAAGTGACACTTTTCGCGCACGTGTATTTGGTGTTACAACACAAGTAAATGTAAGGTGAACATTTTGCACGTGTTTCTTGCTATAAACACTATGGCACGTCCATTTGGTGTCGGAACACTAGACATGTGTATTACATAAGATGGACATCTGGCGTATAATATACATCTGTTACGATAAACATCATGCGCGTAATTCGAGCATTGTGATGAAAAAATATATAGAGAGTGAATTTGAAAAAAAAGTATCATAATACGATACATATGGTTTGCAATAGAGGACTTTTACTTTCATTTTACATTGTTCTATTTCCCCCCACTTAATATTGTGAGAGGGACACTGTGCATGTGGTTTCTAGGTAGCTTATATAAACCTGTATTTAACAAACGTAAGGTAAATAGAGGTTACACAACGAGTGGTTGTTGGATATGGAATTTATTTCACACGAGTAAGTTATTTTTTTAAAGTTACAAAAGACACGAGCTTTAGCGAGTGTTTTTTGCAACTTTTAAAAAATAACTTACGAGTGTGAAATAAATTCCATATCCAACAATTTCGAGTCGTGTGACCTGTTTCTACCACAATAATATCGGTTTGAATCAAAGGGAAACGTGGCCAAGTATAATTTCGCGTATGCAAATAAATTGTACCGGTGACGTCCGGGACCCGGTGATGTGACGTCATTAGATTATTGATGACGTCAATAACAATTGCAGCTTGGGTCAAAGTTCGCCGTGTTAGCCAATCAAAATGCGTACAGAGTTTATACCACGTGTGGTATAAACAGATTGTTAATCAACAGCTGTAATGATTAACTGATGGTCTGAGGGTTGAATAACACGGGGTATTGTGGTAGAAATAGAGGTTACACAACGAGTGGTTGTTGGATATGGAATTTATTTCACACGAGTAAGTTATTTTTTAAAAGTTACAAAAGACACGAGCTTTAGCGAGTGTTTTTTGCAACTTTTAAAAAATAACTTACGAGTGTGAAATAAATTCCATATCCAACAATTTCGAGTCGTGTGACCTGTTTCTACCACAATAATATCGGCTTGAATCAAAGGAAACGTGGCCAAGTATTATTTCGCGTATGCAAATAAAGTGTACCGGTGACGTCCGGAACCCGGTGATGTGACGTCATTAGATTATTGATGACGTCAATAACAATTGCAGCTTGGGTCAAAGTTCACCGTGTTAGCCAATCGAAATGCGTACAGAGTTTATACCACGTGTGGTATAAACAGATTGTTAATCAACGGCTGTAATGATTAACTGATGGTCTGAGAGTTGAATAACACGGGGTATTGTGGTAGAAGTATATTTACACGACACTGCCCTGAGGAAACGTATCTTTTTACGTCATAATTGGTGATAAATCGCACCACCACCTTATGAATGATTTGCATACCAGACTGAGAAAAAAATTAGTTTTTGTTTGTGGGTAGAAACGAGCCGCTCCGTGTTGTCGTGGTTGTCCTTGGACAATGTATCCTAATTTCTCTGGATGGACATCCTGTATATCATTTAGTGAGGTATTCACCAGCTACTACAAGGGGACCCCGCCTCGAAATGGACCTAGCTGTTTACGGGGCGATAAACCCAACAAATATACAAAACAGACAAAACTATCAAAACGCAGCCGAAACATATCTTGTCATATATATTGTCTTGTGGTGCTTACGTCTGCTCTCTCTGATACATTCCAAAGCGGACGTATACTTTGGAATGTTCTCTTTGAAAGGATCAAATTACTGTTGTGATATTTTAGCACATGGCCATTTTTACTTATAGTTAGGAATGACGAAAACACTTTCTTGTAATTCTTGTAGCAAGCTAAGGTATCTTTTGTGGTGAAATCTTAAACTGAGTGGCGTGACACTTCAATTGTCATTTCATTTTATGATTCGAAAAACTTATGTGTATGACATCCCATGAATCAAATATTTGTTATCGGTGCCAGCGATATCCCTCGTCGGTTAAGACGTCCTCACAACAGTCAGGGTCATATGAGGAGGAGTTTTATAAGGGATACCTATAGGGGAAAACAAAGCACAAAAAGACAGCATTGACAAAAGAAACAAAAAAAATCCTGATATAGAATTTTGTCACCTAAATGTTTGCATCACACAAGTACGGTAATATGTAAAAAGCGTGAAAATGATATTGATTTGTTTTATTTCGGCTAGATCAGGCTAGATAGAGACAGGGGCTGAGGTGGCCGAGTGGTTTAAGTGTCCCGACACTTTATCACTAGCCCTCCACCACTGGGTTACGAGATTGAAACCCACGTGGGGCAGTTGCCATGTACTGACTGTAGCTATAGGCCAGTGGGTTTTCTCCGGGTACCCCGGCTTTCCTCCAGCTCCAAAACCTGGCACGTCCCTTGCTGTAAATAGGACGTTAAAGAAAATAAACCAAAACAAAGATTGACAGAAATGTAAATATACAATAATCTGTATATGGTTAGATTTAGATCTGGAGTACATTCTATTCAAATGGATGAAATTCAATTGGAAATTGAACCCAAAATGAAATACATGGAGTAAGTAGTGCTGAAGCAGCACAGCGTGCGAATGTTACGTTCCAGGCTGTTGACTGATTCCATGGTCTCTTACATGTAGTTTCCCTTTAGATGCTCTAAATTAATTCAATCAAGGCGATTAAAAGATGAATGGGTTATATTAAAAAATATGCCAATTGCGTAAAGCGTTCTAGAAATTCTGTCGTCGTTAGCATGCTTTTCTGTTGAAGTAGTGGTATGGAATTTCAACAACGCTATCCCAAAAGGAAATAACTTAGTTACAGCCTCCGCATATCATTGATTTACAACTTGTTTGTAATTCGTGGTATAAGAACTACAGTAACATTACTACATCTGCTGAAGATACTTTAGTGTAGAGAAAACGTCATTCAATTGCGACATCATATTTGAAAGACTTCCATTCTACCAACAAGAAATGATCAATTTCGCATAATTTCACTTAAGAAGTTATTTCCTCTTGTGTAGCCCAGATCGACATTTTTTAATTTAGCACTAGTGTGCACGCTCACGCCATCATGTTATGGCTCTATTCACCAATAGCTAGTCCTGACAGAGGGTTAGGCGGTTGGTCACCAACATGTGTTGAAATCTAAAACCAATTAATGAATCTTCATATATATCTACCTTTTTAAAAGGTTAATCAAAATTTGTTAAGTTTATTTAGTCGTTTCGCTCTCCTAACATCATATAAACTGAGGGATCCAGTATTGCCTTGTTGTCACAAGGAGATTGGCAACATTGCAATAAGAGACTTGTGGCCAAATGTGGAGAGAATATAAGTATAATAATAATCATGGAACTGTAATGCCGGTCTTTAAGAAACGAACAAGGCTAGTGTGTGCCACTTCCTCCCCCTCTTAAAATTGCCCATATTAACATGACATGTAAACCATCACTTGGTATATTGCTCAAGTATTATTAAAAGGCTCTGCCAAAATAGGTCTTCTGCTTGATGACCGGTACGTCAAATTCGATATAGTAACGCGGCCATCTTACCAGAAACGGGTTATATCCCCACCCTTACAAACTGTACTACTATAATCATCCCAGTATAAATTATACACAAATAAGCAAAAACATCATGGTTCCCATCCATTTCATTGCTGCATTTAGTAACAAATTATATATTGTTTACAATTCACAGATACAAACAGCTGAAAGTGACATGGAATCCTGTTTATTTCAGACGAACTTCCTCTTCACTAGAGAGTTCGACGCCCTGGAGTGAGATCACGCTGTGTATTACAATCAATTACGATAACATAAGTCGCCAAGTATATCCTGTCACTTATGATGTGTATTATCGTACAGACGCTTGTATTTGTAAGGGGACACCTAATTGGTGCTCCACTACTGGGCTAATCCAATCAGACACTTTATCTCAAATTGCCTTTCGAGGTGACATGGGAGACAAGCTGTAAGGAATGAAAGGGTGGAGTGAAGAACTTAAGAAAGAGTAGTAGGAACGCGATTCTACAACAACAATCGTCACAGGGACCTGAGATTCAGAATAAAGCCACTTGGACTTAAGGAACAAGTCATAAAACTAAGATTTATGTTCCACCATATTTCTTATCCCTGCCACCAGACCTAAGCTGAGTATTGTAGTTCTGTATGTAGTGGGCGGGATACGTGTCAAGTTTTAATTGTACGGGATTTAACATCCTCGCCATAGTCAGGGTCATACAATTATTGGGACACCAATAAATGAAAACAAATCACAGAAAGAAAGAACAGATTGGAAGGACAAGAGATAGATCCCAAGTCTTATAATAGAGACAGTTAGGTCTCTTCAATGTCTCCTTCAGGAGAAGAAGGTCAAGCGATAGATCCCAAGTCTTATAATAGAGACAGTTAGGTCTCTTAAATGTCTCCTTCAGGAGAAGAAGGACAAGAGATAGATCCCAAGTCTTATAATAGAGACAGTTAGGTCTCTTCAATGTCTCCTTCAGGAGAAGAAGGACAAGAGATAGATCCCAAGTCTTATAATAGAGACAATTAGGTCTCTTAAATGTCTCCTTCAGGAGAAGAAGGACAAGAGATAGATCCCAAGTCTTATAATAGAGACAGTTAGGTCTCTTCAATGTCTCCTTCAGGAGAAGAAGGACAAGAGATAGAGAAGACACGGGAACAGTTCCCTATTATGCAGGGGGTGGGGCACTTTTAATCACCTAATACTGAAGAGAGTAAAACAAAACAAGGGTAAAAAAACAGCAGTCAGAAGAAAAGGATAAACAAGAAAAAAGAACGATTGAGATAAAGTTTACAAGTGCTAAGTGTTACAAAGACAAATTCATATTCGTTATTTGGTTATTCAATGTAGGAAAGAAAATTCCCCCACGCATCTGTAGTCTACTACTGCCATCATACAGAGATATACAAAAGGATATGATTCGCAATATCTCCCATATCTCACAAGCTACAAACAGTGACAAAAAAACACCCTACAAGGGCCCCGCCGCAATGAGTCGCCACTTACGACATTTTTCTCGCTCGTGCAGCTGCATGGTTTGTATGCTGTGGGATACAGTTGGCCTAATAAGTGGCCCTTCCAAGCCCCCTAAACAGAAGATATTGGAAAAACAGTTCCTTATCCTATAAGATTGAGGGTTACAATATGTCGCCAAGCATAACATGTAGTGATGCATATTTTCTACGCAAATCCCGTCGCCCCATCATTTGCTTGTTTTGGAGACAGAGTTCCACGCAAATATGTCCAGTAAAATAGACAAATGGTATTGACCCCGTAAATGAGGTCGCAAATATGTCCAGCAAAATAGACCAATGGTATTAAGTTGCTGTGACAGTTAAAATAATGGAAGCGTCAGTAAATCATAGCCTCGCTAAGACTCCTAAACATACAGCACCATTCCATTACTGAGCATGTCCAGAACTGAAATCAAATGTCGAATTGTATTCATTTTCATCTGACTATATATACGACTATTTAATTGTGTGTGTAAAAAAATATATCCTAGAGGTACTACCAAGGTATCTGTGTGATATAATTATCATAGAGGTACTACCAAGGTATCTGTGTGATATAATTATCATAGAGATACTACCAAGGTATCTGTGTGATATAATTATCCTAGAGGTACTACCAAGGTATCTGTGTGATATAATTATCATAGAGGTACTACCAAGGTATCTGTGTTATATAATTATCCTAGAAGTACTACCAAGGTATCTGTGTTATATAATTATCATAGAGGTACTGCTAAGGTCTCTGTGTTATATAATTATCATACAGGCACTACCAAGGTATCTGTGTGATATAATTATCCTAGAGGTACTACCAAGGTCTCTGTGTGATATAATTATCATAGAGGTACTACCAAGGTCTCTGTGTTGTATAATTATCCTAGAGGTACTACCAAGGTCTCTGTGTGATATAATTATCCTAGAAGTACTACCAAGGTCTCTGTGTTATATAATTATCCTAGAAGTACTACTAAGGTATCTGTGTGATATAATTATCCTAGAAGTACTACCAAGGTCTCTGTGTGATATAATTATCCTAGAAGTACTACCAAGGTATCTGTGTTATATAATTATCATAGAGGTACTACCAAGGTATCTGTGTTATATAATTATCCTAGAAGTACTAACCAGGTCTCTGTGTTATATAATCAGCATAGAGGTACTACCAAGGTATCTGTGTTATATAATTATCATAGAGGTACTACCAAGGTCTCTTAATTATCATAGAAGTACTACCAAGGTATCTGTGTGATATAATCAGCATAGAGGTACTACCAAGGTCTCTTAATTATCATAGAGGTACTACCAAGGTATCTGTGATATATAATTATCCTAGAGGTGCTACCAAGGTATCTGTGTGACATAATTATCCTAGAGGTACTACCTAGGTATCTGTGTTATATAATTATCATAGAGGTATTATCAAGGTATCTGTGTGATATAATTATCCTAGAGGTACTACCAAGGTATCTGTGTTATATAATTATCCTAGAGGTGCTACCAAGGTATCTGTGTGACATAATTATCCTAGAGGTACTACCTAGGTATCTGTGTTATATAATTATCCTAGAGGTACTACCAAGGTATCTGTGTGATATAATTATCCTAGAAGTACTACCAAGGTCTCTGTGTTATATAATTATCCTAGAGGTACTACCAAGGTCTCTGTGTTATATAATTATCCTAGAGGTACTACCAAGGTATCTGTGTGATATAATTATCCTAGAAGTACTACCAAGGTATCTGTGTTATATAATTATCATAGAGGTACTACCAAGGTATCTGTGTGATATAATTATCATAGAGGTACTACCAAGGTATCTGTGTTGTATAATTATCATAGAGGTACTACCAAGGTATCTGTGTGATATAATTATCATAGAGGTACTACCAAGGTCTCTGTGTTATATAATTATCCTAGAGGTACTACCAAGGTATCTGTGTTATATAATTATCATAGAGGTACTACCAAGGTCTCTGTGTTATATAATTATCATAGAGGTACTACCAAGGTCTCTGTGTTATATAATTAGCATAGAGGTACTACCGATGTCTCTGTGTTATATACATTGTAGTTATCCTAGAGGCATTCCTAAAGTCTTTATAATACATATGATTATCCTAGAGGTACTGCCAAGCTTGGTTTAAGATCTATGTGATTTTGTCCAAATTATGAACACAATGAGACAATCCTTTATTTCAAAATTGATACTAGACGAGGTTTTAGTACACAATAAATGTATTTCAGGAAATATTAAATACCAAATATCAGCTCAGCATTCAGTATTTTTATTAGTTCGTCATGTACAAACTTTACGTTTGAAAGTGGAATGTTATTGTCAGAGAGAAAACGATTACTGAGAAAACTCTGCGCTGACATTTCGGATTGCTTGAGGATGCATGCAACACAATCGTCGCCGCTCCACGTAGAAATTATCAACTCATTTTCTCTCGCTACAACGTAATTGTCAGAGAATGCAATTAAAATCGCCTGATTACAGTTCGTAAGGGAAATCCGGCTTGTTCCTGTTTCGATAATTATACTTCCGTTTCTTCCAGAATACCACTACTAAAAGAAGATTTTCCCCTAAATTTGCGAACTCTTCTTAGACAACAAGAATAGTGTATTTGAGCGACTGTAAATCACGTCATTATTCTACCTTCAGACACCTGATATCTATCACGTCATTATTGACGTGAAGTTCTGTTATCATTAACTCATGCGCATGTTCTTACACTTTAAAAGAGACGCTGACTTTTGAAAATGACATTAACTGCAAATTTCTGGGGTTTTTTTGTTTTTTTTGTTTTTTGTTTGCTATGAAATTAGCAAAATATACGACACTCTGATTGATAAAAGAACGTTATTATGCTCGCGCGAGGTTCAGATGATAACAAAGACATTTGCAGATAGGTATTAAGTTTTTAAATTGGACATATGTCATTAAAGAACGTTCTCAAAGTATAAATGTCGATATTATAAGACCTAAGATTCGTAATATTTCTTTTCTTCGTCAGTATAAATGACAGTTTAATGTTGACCTTCGTAAGCCATGCGAGGAAACATTCTTTGTTTATATATTTCAGTTAAAAACAGCCACAAGGACCACATACAGGACGATGCTGATGGAGGATGTCAGGACTTTCTCAGAATCAAGTTTCTTCTGTTTTATGAAAGGAATAACTCCAACCTTTCTCAGACCTTTCCCTGAAACCAAACAATATACACATGTTAATACTGTTCCCAAAACGTCTATTGAAATGTTGCTATATCAACCGTTATATACCTTACAATCAAGTGTCCATGACGTTATATTAATGACACGTTTTGGCTCAGAACCTTCACTGTCACTGCTTGTACTGAGCGGTTCACTTAACGCCACCACACGATAACCGCCGTAAATTGCGCAACACAATGCTGTACCTTTTATTACACCCAGGTCAAATGTTAAACGGCTATTTGTCTTCAAATTATTATTGCATGTATTTTCACTGTAACATTTAATTGCTTTTGCTCCGGTATGTATTTACTAGTTAGTGAGTGTCTAATTATTTGCAAGAACAAATAACAATAAAGGCATTGAAATGTCAAAGTTTAATTACAAAATACAATTTACAATGTATTAAATTCTGAAAATGAATATCAAAATCTTATTAAAATGGTTTCTGTATCAATGTTCGTTATATTAAAACAATGCAACTTTACAAATTCATTAGAAGACGCCAATCTTGACGATAAATCATCAAATACCAAGAGAAAGTCTAACCAATCGCGTGTCTCGTTAATGATAACAATTAGCAAATAGAATTACAAAATTCGTGTCGTGTTAATTCATCATCAATCGTAGATTAACCACGAGCATGATACCCAAGATAATAATGTAGATCTCGTGAAACATATGCCATATAAATTACTGTACGTCCTATAGTTAAATTAGATTAGTTAAAAAACTTGTTTGATTTGTTTTACAAATATACACAGCACTTGCAAATGCATGACCAGAAGAACAAGAAACGTATTAACAATTCCGATATAAATGTGTTGTATCACCAGTAAATAGCGTGGGAGTCTTTAGTAAAAATGTACAATGGTATCCAATAACATGATTAAACGACATCTAGTGGATGTATATACGACGGATACCAAAATTTGCACTTTTTCTACACGAAACACTTAGGTGTATAGTATGTACAACATATGTATATGAATAGACACACAACATGGTAATTCAGAAAAAAAACATCCTCTTGATTTATAATGGTAGCACATGACTTAATGCAATTTTCTTCGTAATGTAAAATTTATGGTAAAAAGTCTTGGCAGAAAATCCATACAAACATGTCCAAACTCAATACGATATGATGCTCTGCATATTATAGCAGTGGTGTACCGGTAAAACTAACGAACTTTCCATTGGAATTACATTTTCCTTCATGAGGGGATTCTGATGGAGTGCAAATTGAATAGAGTACCCAGAAATAATGCATGCCTTATATTTTGTACTGCAGTGTACTGCAATTACTCATCTGAGAAAATACTTAAATGTATCTATTATCTTCCGTATTCGATTAAGTATCCCACCTCTGTGTAGGATTCAGCTGAACAACCTTTAAGCGGTGTCAAGTGCTTGATACAGAGCAATGCCCACTCTCGTCCAAATATTCGACAGAGGCATATTAAACCTGACACTCTGAATGTCGAGTTTAACATTCAGCTCAAAATTTCCTTTCGTTATTTTGCGTATCATACTAAAATGGCATAACGGTTAAAGTTTATTATCTCAAATGTTATCACGAAATATGGTTATTTAAAGTATATATTTAAGGTAACAAAATCTTAAGATATTTGAAATTTCTCTTGAAATGGATAGACACAGTGCTCGAGATGTGTATCTTGGCTGTGATCAAATATGTCATAAAATTTTAGGAACTTGACTCTGATTCCTTACCTGTGGTAGATTCCCGGCACACCGAGTGGGGATATACCAGACTACAATCAAGTCATAAAGGAACCTCAGTGCCACAAGCATTGTTATTGTCTTTTGTTAGTTTATTGCATTGTCAATGAAGAGACAATACAAAAGACTGTCAATGAGTCTGTGTTTATACTACAGTAATAGACACAGCTAGAACACCATCGGGCCTGTGGTCGCTACTGTCAATGTGTCTGTTTATACTACAGTAATAGACACAGCTAGAACACCATCAGGCCTGTGGTCGCTACTGTCAATGTGTCTGTTTATAACTCAGTAATAGACACAGCTAGAACACCATCAGGCCTGTGGTCGCTACTGTCAATGTGTCTGTTTATAACTCAGTAATAGACACAGCTAGAACACCATCAGGCCTGTGGTCGCTACTGTCAATGTGTCTGTTTATAACTCAGTAACAGACACAGCTAGAACACCATCAGGTCTGTGGTCGCTACTGTCAATGTGTCTGTTTATAACTCAGTAATAGACACAGCTAGAACACCATCAGGCCTGTGGTCGCTACTGTCAATGTGTCTGTTTATAACTCAGTAATAGACACAGCTAGAACACCATCAGGCCTGTGATCGCTACTGACAATGTGTCTGTGTTTATACTACAGTAATAGACACAGCTAGAACACCATCAGGCCTGTGGTCGCTACTGTCAATGTGTCTGTGTTTATAACTCAGTAATAGACACAGATAGAACACCATCAGGTCTGTGGTCGCTACTGTCAATGTGTCTGTTTATACTACAGTAATAGACACAGCTAGAACACCATCAGGTCTGTGGTCGCTACTGTCAATGTGTCTGTGTTATACTTCAGTAAGACACACGTACAGCTAGAACACCATCAGGCCTGTGGTCGCTACTGCCAATGTGTCTGTTTATACTTCAGTAATAGACACAGCTAGAACACCATCAGGTCTGTGGTCGCTACTGTCAATGTGTCTGTTTATACTACAGTAATAGACACAGCTAGAACACCATCAGGTCTGTGGTCGCTACTGTCAATGTGTCTGTGTTTATACTTTAGTAATAGACACAGCTAGAACACCATCAGGTCTGTGGTCGCTACTGCCAATGTGTCTGTTTATACTACAGTAATAGACACAGCTAGAACACCATCAGGTCTGTGGTCGCTACTGTCAATGTGTCTGTTTATACTACAGTAATAGACACAGCTAGAACACCATCAGGTCTGTGGTCGCTACTGCCAATGTGTCTGTTTATACTACAGTAATAGACACAGCTAGAACACCATCAGGTCTGTGGTCGCTACTGTCAATGTGTCTGTTTATACTTCAGTAATAGACACAGCTAGAACACCATCAGGTCTGTGATCGCTACTGTCAATGTGTCTGTTATAACTCAGTAATAGACACAGCTAGAACACCATCAGGTCTGTGGTCGCTACTGTCAATGTGTCTGTTTATAACTCAGTAATAGACACAGCTAGAACACCATCAGGCCTGTTGTCGCTACTGTCAATGTGTCTGTGTTTATACTTCAGTAATAGACACAGCTAGAACACCATCAGGTCTGTGGTCGCTACTGTCAATGTGTCTGTGTTTATACTACAGTAATAGACACAGCTAGAACACCATTAGGTCTGTGGTCGCTACTGTCAATGTGTCTGTTTATAACTCAGTAATAGACACAGCTAGAACACCATTAGGCCTGTGGTCGCTACTGTCAATGTGTCTGTTTATACTACAGTAATAGACACAGCTAGAACACCATCAGGTCTGTGGTCGCTACTGTCAATGTGTCTGTTTATACTACAGTAATAGACACAGCTAGAACACCATCAGGTCTGTGGTCGCTACTGTCAATGTGTCTGTGTTTATACTACAGTAATAGACACAGCTAGAACACCATTAGGTCTGTGGTCGCTACTGTCAATGTGTCTGTTTATACTACAGTAATAGACACAGCTAGAACACCATCAGGTCTGTGGTCGCTACTGTCAATGTGTCTGTTTATACTACAGTAATAGACACAGCTAGAACACCATCAGGTCTGTGGTCGCTACTGTCAATGTGTCTGTGTTATACTTCAGTAAGACACACGTACAGCTATAAAACCATCAGGCCTGTGGTCGCTACTATCAATGTGTCTGTTTATACTACAGTAATAGACACAGCTAGAACACCATCAGGTCTGTGGTCGCTACTGTCAATGTGTCTGTTTATAACTCAGTAATAGACACAGCTAGAACACCATCAGGTCTGTGGTCGCTACTGTCAATGTGTCTGTGTTTATACTTCAGTAATAGACACAGCTAGAACACCATCAGGTCTGTGGTCGCTACTGTCAATGTGTCGGTTTATACTACAGTAATAGACACAGCTAGAACACCATCAGGTCTGTGGTCGCTACTGTCAATGTGTCGGTTTATACTACAGTAATAGACACAGCTAGAACACCATCAGGTCTGTGGTCGCTACTGTCAATGTGTCTGTGTTTATACTTCAGTAATAGACACAGCTAGAACACCATCAGGTCTGTGGTCGCTACTGTCAATGTGTCGGTTTATACTACAGTAATAGACACAGCTAGAACACCATCAGGTCTGTGGTCGCTACTGTCAATGTGTCTGTTTATACTTCAGTAATAGACACAGCTAGAACACCATCAGGTCTGTGGTCGCTACTGTCAATGTGTCTGTGTTTATACTACAGAAATAGACACAGCTAAAACACCATCAGGTCTGTGGTCGCTACTGTCAATGTGTCTGTTTATAACTCAGTAATAGACACATCTAGAACACCATCAGGTCTGTGGTCGCTACTGTCAACGTGTCTGTGTTTATACTACAGTAATAGACACATCTAGAACACCATCAGGTCTGTTGTCGCTACACTCAATGTGTCTGTGTTTATACTTCAGTAATAGACACAGCTAGAACACCATTAGGCCTGTGGTCGCTACTGTCAATGTGTCTGTGTTTATACTTTAGTAATAGACACAGCTAGAACACCATCAGGTCTGTTGTCGCTACACTCAATGTGTCTGTGTTTATACTTCAGTAATAGACACAGCTAGAACACCATCAGGTCTGTGGTCGCTACTGTCAATGTGTCGGTTTATACTACAGTAATAGACACAGCTAGAACACCATCAGGTCTGTGGTCGCTACTGTCAATGTGTCTGTTTATACTTCAGTAATAGACACAGCTAGAACACCATCAGGTCTGTGGTCGCTACTGTCAATGTGTCTGTGTTTATACTACAGAAATAGACACAGCTAAAACACCATCAGGTCTGTGGTCGCTACTGTCAATGTGTCTGTTTATAACTCAGTAATAGACACATCTAGAACACCATCAGGTCTGTGGTCGCTACTGTCAACGTGTCTGTGTTTATACTACAGTAATAGACACATCTAGAACACCATCAGGTCTGTTGTCGCTACACTCAATGTGTCTGTGTTTATACTTCAGTAATAGACACAGCTAGAACACCATTAGGCCTGTGGTCGCTACTGTCAATGTGTCTGTGTTTATACTTTAGTAATAGACACATCTAGAACACCATCAGGTCTGTTGTCGCTACACTCAATGTGTCTGTGTTTATACTACAGTAATAGACACAGCTAGAACACCATCAGGTCTGTGGTCGCTACTGTCAATGTGTCTGTGTTATACTTCAGTAAGACACACGTACAGCTAGAACACCATCAGGCCTGTGGTCGCTACTGCCAATGTGTCTGTTTATACTTCAGTAATAGACACAGCTAGAACACCATCAGGTCTGTGGTCGCTACTGTCAATGTGTCTGTTTATACTACAGTAATAGACACAGCTAGAACACCATCAGGTCTGTGGTCGCTACTGTCAATGTGTCTGTGTTTATACTTTAGTAATAGACACAGCTAGAACACCATCAGGTCTGTGGTCGCTACTGCCAATGTGTCTGTTTATACTACAGTAATAGACACAGCTAGAACACCATCAGGTCTGTGGTCGCTACTGTCAATGTGTCTGTTTATACTACAGTAATAGACACAGCTAGAACACCATCAGGTCTGTGGTCGCTACTGCCAATGTGTCTGTTTATACTACAGTAATAGACACAGCTAGAACACCATCAGGTCTGTGGTCGCTACTGTCAATGTGTCTGTTTATACTTCAGTAATAGACACAGCTAGAACACCATCAGGTCTGTGATCGCTACTGTCAATGTGTCTGTTATAACTCAGTAATAGACACAGCTAGAACACCATCAGGTCTGTGGTCGCTACTGTCAATGTGTCTGTTTATAACTCAGTAATAGACACAGCTAGAACACCATCAGGCCTGTTGTCGCTACTGTCAATGTGTCTGTGTTTATACTTCAGTAATAGACACAGCTAGAACACCATCAGGTCTGTGGTCGCTACTGTCAATGTGTCTGTGTTTATACTACAGTAATAGACACAGCTAGAACACCATTAGGTCTGTGGTCGCTACTGTCAATGTGTCTGTTTATAACTCAGTAATAGACACAGCTAGAACACCATTAGGCCTGTGGTCGCTACTGTCAATGTGTCTGTTTATACTACAGTAATAGACACAGCTAGAACACCATCAGGTCTGTGGTCGCTACTGTCAATGTGTCTGTTTATACTACAGTAATAGACACAGCTAGAACACCATCAGGTCTGTGGTCGCTACTGTCAATGTGTCTGTGTTTATACTACAGTAATAGACACAGCTAGAACACCATTAGGTCTGTGGTCGCTACTGTCAATGTGTCTGTTTATACTACAGTAATAGACACAGCTAGAACACCATCAGGTCTGTGGTCGCTACTGTCAATGTGTCTGTTTATACTACAGTAATAGACACAGCTAGAACACCATCAGGTCTGTGGTCGCTACTGTCAATGTGTCTGTGTTATACTTCAGTAAGACACACGTACAGCTATAAAACCATCAGGCCTGTGGTCGCTACTATCAATGTGTCTGTTTATACTACAGTAATAGACACAGCTAGAACACCATCAGGTCTGTGGTCGCTACTGTCAATGTGTCTGTTTATAACTCAGTAATAGACACAGCTAGAACACCATCAGGTCTGTGGTCGCTACTGTCAATGTGTCTGTGTTTATACTTCAGTAATAGACACAGCTAGAACACCATCAGGTCTGTGGTCGCTACTGTCAATGTGTCGGTTTATACTACAGTAATAGACACAGCTAGAACACCATCAGGTCTGTGGTCGCTACTGTCAATGTGTCGGTTTATACTACAGTAATAGACACAGCTAGAACACCATCAGGTCTGTGGTCGCTACTGTCAATGTGTCTGTGTTTATACTTCAGTAATAGACACAGCTAGAACACCATCAGGTCTGTGGTCGCTACTGTCAATGTGTCGGTTTATACTACAGTAATAGACACAGCTAGAACACCATCAGGTCTGTGGTCGCTACTGTCAATGTGTCTGTTTATACTTCAGTAATAGACACAGCTAGAACACCATCAGGTCTGTGGTCGCTACTGTCAATGTGTCTGTGTTTATACTACAGAAATAGACACAGCTAAAACACCATCAGGTCTGTGGTCGCTACTGTCAATGTGTCTGTTTATAACTCAGTAATAGACACATCTAGAACACCATCAGGTCTGTGGTCGCTACTGTCAACGTGTCTGTGTTTATACTACAGTAATAGACACATCTAGAACACCATCAGGTCTGTTGTCGCTACACTCAATGTGTCTGTGTTTATACTTCAGTAATAGACACAGCTAGAACACCATTAGGCCTGTGGTCGCTACTGTCAATGTGTCTGTGTTTATACTTTAGTAATAGACACAGCTAGAACACCATCAGGTCTGTGGTCGCCACTGCCAATGTGTCTGTGTTTATAACTCAGTAATAGACACAGCTAGAACACCATCAGGCCTGTGGTCGCTACTATCAATGTGTCTGTTTATACTACAGTAATAGACACAGCTAGAACACCATCAGGTCTGTGGTCGCTACTGACAATGTGTCTGTGTTTATACTTTAGTAAGACACGTGTACAGCTATTAAACCATCAGGCCTGTGGTCGCTATAAAGAACTGTCAATGCGTCTTCATTTACCCCAAAAAAACCTAGAACACAACCAAGGTTTTCTCTTCTCTGAAGCCATAAAAACTAGTAACTGGTCGCAATGAGGAATAGGTCTTTCGGAGAATATACTATATATGTCTTATTTCACGTATTGAAGACGACGTTGCCAAACAACCAGGGCTTTTGCCGATACAGAGGATGAAAAATGCATCTTTGTGATACTGTAACTGACTACTAGACAATTTCATGCACATGAATAACGGCTGTGTGTGAGATGCTTAATACATGTCAGTGTATATACCAGGTATATGTACGCGCGGGACCATTATACTTGACTGTGTAACACAACGGATTGTGTAAAAATAAATCGAGAGCTAGAAACTGTAGGGCCAAAATGAACTAAACTGCATTACAGCTATAAATCTTTCAAGACTACACTCTTTTTTTCAGAGTGCACTTTGTTAAAAGACCGTAATAGACTAGTCAATTATTTAGATCGATCCTTACACAGGAAAATTCTCAAGAAAAAACCCTATTGTAACGAGAACAAACGGTCTTGTAGATTATCGATGTCACCAGTGTGCATTCCAACTTCTCTCAGTGTGTGGCCCTAAGAAACTGTCACAAGAGTTACGTAAGTTCAAGAAGCGTATTCTATCCTGTCATCCGGGGAGTTCTCTCACACTGTAAAGCCGTGAAAGGTGTATTGTTGAGGAGGAAATTGTATGAACTGTAATGGAAAATAGCATCAGTTTCTGTCACGTGTCAGCTTTCCCTCGGGGATTTGTATCCATTTATATGGAATTCTTAAAACGACTACAATATATATCTATTGCAAGTCTTTTTCATCTGGAGAAAACATCTTGTAAACGAACTTTGTATTTATATGAAATACGCATAATATTCTTGCAAAAACGTAGAATTACGTAGAGCTGTGGTTAAGTACAGGTATTTACTATCTTCGTCTATAACTATGGTGTGTCGTTTGATTTCAAATGCATAAAAGGATTAAGAAAGTCATGAGGACATCTGGTTAAACTTCGTTCATGAATGATACATCACACGATTATGCAACTCGTATATTGAATATGTCAGGCATTATAAGAACTTCTGAAGGGGTAAATTAAGGAACAAGGTGATAGTTGTGAACACCTACACCGTTTTGTTTTGATACGTGCTGTGTAATTGTAAGGGGTCACCGAAGTAAAGTAGGGTAGAAATTTTAATGTATCATAATTTGGCATTGATGACAGAACAAATATATACTCGTAATGACCAAAATAGATATGCTGTATCAATTTTATAGCTTATCTCATTGAAGTTGTGATATTTTAAGACCTTACCGAATGATGACGAATGCTCTTTTGCTCTCAAAATACAATACAAACCTTGACACTGCCCTTTCATTACTACACTTATCTACAGATTCTATGTCAAACATGGAATTGTTTATGTCCATTAATTAGTCGTCGTGTTACTAATTAGAATTAAAGGGTTAGTGTCTGTTTTGGACTCAGGGAAATGAAATTGCAAATGAAGGGCACTGTAAGCAGTGATATCACCTATTCGAATAAGTGATATCACTTTGCAACATGTTACACATGATGGAATTGGGGGGCATACAGTTTTCCAAATTTTATAAGTGATAACACATATTCGAATAGGAATGGGAAGAAATAGTAATAATCGCTAACTTTTTAACGAAGACCTGACCAAAGGGAGACAACCTCCAATTATGACAGTGTCAACAGCCAGGGTCATTTCAAGACGTGCCTGGATTTTATATTGAGGCAAGCCGGAGTACCCGAGATGGAGTGTTGCAAAGTTTGTTAAGATATTGACTGATCTATGTTCACGGCCACAGGAGTCAAATATTAAAATATTTAAATGACTTTCATTTAACTAAGAAGTCCAGGATCATGATATATATTCAGCCAGTAGTCCAAATTAATGGACTGTCTATTTTACAAAAAAAAAGAGAGTTATTCAGCATCTAGATCAACTTCGTTCATGTAGTGCCATTTGGGTCGCTTGTTTGAATGAAAGCTGACACGAAACATATATTTGACAGACAAAAGAAATGAATGCTCAAAAAAGTTGATCTTTCCGTTGAAAACTTACAATTCATCTGCCATCGTTTCTATCCCTATTGAGCAAGGTAATATTGATGTCACTTATGTTGCGTGTCTGAATAACACCGGATTGAGATTCGGGAGGAATATCTGAAGAGCTCTTTTTAACTAAAATAATAAGTAAATCATTTTAATGCTATCTGTGCATATCTTCAGTGGTTTTAGTGCAACACGTGTTTGACAAGATATGTCACAGTGTCACCTCTAAACAGGGAAATTATTCGGGCTTGCATTATTACTTTTGACCATCATGTCGCCAATTTTTGTAATCTCCCGCCAAATTCAGTACACCACTTCCGGTGTACCGAAGCAAAAGAAACATGCAAATATTAGTTTAAATCACCAATTAAAAAAACATTTACATCGAATTAAATTAAAAGAAGCTACACATATTTTAAAAATGACAGTTATGATTTACATCAGTATCATTATGAAATATTTATCTGCCTTCCCCAGTGATTTACTCCGACTGAGGTATACATTCCGATTGAACTTCCGGTGTCGTTCGTTTCGTTTTCCATCAAAGCAGTCAAAATGATGGAATTAAATTTATCACGGGTTGACTACATACAGGTTTGACATTTCAAAGAATTATACGTATATATATTGATGTTACCAAAATGAAAAATGCAATGGAACTCTGACATCGGATGAAATAATACGAAATCCCTGTCTATCCCTTCATCATTAAAATTTTGTGCAAAAGACAAATAAAAAACGATAACGAGTTATCTTGCATGCAAAGCAAGAGAAACATAATTGTGCCGTCCAATCATCAGTATATTAGAAAATCTATGAATATCAACATATATATATGTATAATTGTTATATATAATTCTATATCGGCGTCTGTCGTGTTTAAGTAAATATCAACTTAGCCTGAGTGTCTTCTGGCCCTGACTAATATCAACTGTACTACAGGAGTTTGACGTTCCATAATAAAGAATTACTATCAAATAATCCATATAAAAATACCCAGGGCAATTTGATATTGATTATTTTACAAATATATATTCTTATTCAGGGATAACTCTGGCTCTTAAAACCTATGGAAGATTTTATGAGATTAGCGAAATTCCTATGAGATTTGTCTGTATAAAGAGGTACAATTTTGAATTCTTAATGAGATTTTTTTGAAAAACATGGGTAAAAATCCCCAAATCTCTGCCCAAAGTGATCCCTGCTTATTGATATAACTTCCAAAGCATGACTAACAGAGCTCTATTATTACAAGGATTATTACAGTAACTGGTTATAGGGCCGGGACGATACACCGGTGGATCACAATCACTTTCACTACGATACCAATATCGATCCAAATGCAATTTTACGATACCTATATCGATCGTTGTTTATTTGTTTAATACATAAATGCATTTACTTCGGAAAGATTTGAATTCAAATTAAATGACATCCTGAACGAGTTACCAAAATCTTAAGTTTTATTCAGCTTTGATCTCATTTCTTTCCAGGCTGGAGCCACCTCACAAAAATGCATGTGTCTACTTCCCTCAGTCATGGGCAAAACACAGAAGGTATGTAATAGCTATATTGAGACTGATCACTTTGATATTGAAAAATTTATATTATTAGAACCATATGTATATAGAATAATAGATGCATATATTGAAAAAATATATCATCCTACTAAATTCCTAAAATAAAGTAGCATTCTTAGGTTCAAACAGTTGATGCTATTTTACATGCCTTGTAATGGTTTTGCATAACATAATTATAAGATGATCAGAAGTGTCACTAAGAATGAAAAAAACCCACTTACTCGAACCCACATTATTCAAATTCCCCCTTTGCGTGTTGTTTGCTTGGGTCCGACCAAATCCTTATATTATATAATTTGTAAATGAATCATTGATATCTCAAGCTGCTCTTTGCTGAATGCCTCACATTCCTCAAACTATGGCTCTTGCTTTCATTTTTATAGTATTAAACCATTTATCCAACTCAATGGGGGCCACATACAGGTGTTGCCTCAAGACATCAGATAATTACCTGGGCACATCTAGTCACTATAGTATCTGCTAGGTTATAAAATATAATTATTGTTTGAAGCAAAATTTTTGATAAGTCTTTGTTGTTGGCTGTTTGTTGACATGAATATCAGTCGATGCACAAACAAAAAGGTTTTATTGTATTTTGGCAAAACAGGTTTTAACATACTTAATGATGATGTATTTAATGTGTTTTGTTGTTGCTGTTGTAGGTGGTGATGGGAGACCAGGAAGGCTTATTTCAATGTATAGGAATCAAGAAGGGAGAACCACAGGTACATGTGCATGCTGTAATAAAAAATAACTCTGAGTTGTAGCATTGAAAAATGTAGAAATTTCTAAGTGACTGACTAATGAACGTGTTTCATGAATCTGAGTATAATTGTTTTTGTAAATTTTTATGTTTAGTTACATTTTAAATTTGAGTCCACATGATAAGTAATTTTCTAGTTGAGGGCCCTGGTTTTGACATGCCCAGTATAATCTGTTTTTATGTATTGTTCCTTTTATGAGGAAGTAAATATTTATAAGTATGTGTATCACACTTAACTGCTAATGTGTTATTCCAGATCTGTTGTATATTGTTATGCTGAATTCCAAACATAAACAACATGTACTGTTTGAGATTTATTGTCACACCCAGAAAGAATAGGAATTTTTTTTTCTTAAAGCTTTTATTGTTTCTCGCAGCATGTATTCAAGACGAATGTTTCAAAGAAAATAAATCGGGTAGAATTGGGAGGACCCATTGGTGGCACACGGGAGCGAATTTTTCTTGCCGTTGGTTCTGAGGTCAAAGGATTCACCAAGAAAGGGAAGAATTTTTTAAAGTTTGACACTAACCTGTCAGAACCTATCCAATCCATGTAAGTATAAATTTGCTAAGCAGTTTTAGATTTGTTTTGCCAGTTTTGTCAAAAAGCAGAACCAAAATCAATAATATTTGATTACACATATGTATTTTAACTTTTATCATTGAATACATGTACAATGTTTAATATAACTATATGCCAATGAATGAATATTTTTAGTTTCATTACAATGTTTATACCCTGTATCTATACAGGTTAAAGACCAAAACCTTCCTACTGGAAATTGTAATGTTGTTTAATTTTTTGTGTTTTAAGTACTGTGTACATATATATGATGTTGACATATGTGAACATGCCGTTTTGTCTAATATATTTGTATTCTTTTTTACAATACAGATATGTTGAAGGATCTGAATTGATGACATGTGGAAATTTTGTGTATAACCAATATCATGATTGTAAAGACACAAACTACTTCCTGTCTGGTGATAAGATTTCCGATATTGTATGTCTGCCAATGGACCGTAACCCTGAAATCACCCCTATTCTTGCTTGTCAGGATCGTGTGCTTCGAGTTCTCCAGGTACGTACAGTTGATTTTCCCTACATTTGACATTTGATGTACATTAATCATCTAATCAAATAAGTAGTGTGACCTTGAGGACAAGTAGTGTGACCTTGAGGACAAAGCCACATTGCTTGACACTTGTACCATCGATCTGATGCAATGCAAATACAATAAAATGCCTACCAACTGATCTGCAATTTTTTTTAAGAAGATTAAATTAATACACATGTTTTGTTTTAGCCTTATCATGCTGGGGTAAACATGTTTGTGAAACCTCCCCAAAAACTCTCAGAAAATACCCTGGTAAATTGTATAGTAGACATTTTTCAAGAATTGGTATATTATGATAAAAGTACAAATAAACGAGACAAAGGATAAGAGGGGACATGTATTGGGGACATGATATTTGTTTGTTTAATCAAATACTGAACAGTGTCTACACAGTTACATTCAATGTTCATTATTTATCCTACAAAAGTACAAATTTATATAGATTATAACATCAGTGTTACTATAAAACCTGTATTACATTATCAGGAATCTGAGCTGCTATATGAAGTAGAAGTACCCGGCCCTCCAACAGTGTTACAGCTATATGGTAATTCAGCAGGTAAGTTAACAGTTTGTAGACCTGGAATAAGGGCAGATACCACCAAAGTAATTTCTCTTACAGCGACTGGATCTAGACTATCAAGTTTGTCTCTCTTACAACAACTGGAGCTAGACCATCAAGTAGTTTTTGTTTTACATTTCTCTGTTAGTTACTGCTATCACAGTATATAAAACTGAAAAGTACCCATTCTAAACAGGTACAAGTACATATTGGGAAGTACAATGTAATTAACTTGCAGGCTACTCTTTATGATATACAAAATGTAGCTCTAAATTTCCATTTAGCTAAAATAAAACTCTTATATCCAAACTAAATCTGGGCTACATTTATGTATTGTAATTATTCTCCAAACATGTTGGATCACAAGAGGAAAAATCAAAATAGAAAGGAAATGTCCATAATTTCTATAAAAACAAAATTCCACCAAAACATATGTAACAGAGCGCAGGATTAATTAAATTTAAATCACTGCCTCCGCTAGGGATCGAACCCGGGACCCCTGACTTACTAGTCTTACGCTCAACCGATCGAGCTAAAGAGAAGATCTCTCTAGCCGAACGGTATATTGCGGCTAGTATTTACCAGGGTTACATACTCCCCCTCCAGGAAAGAACTCGTCCTCGAGTTTCCAGGGGTAACAGCGATGCTTTCGCAAGCAGCGATGAGTATCATTCCCGAGTCCCTACATGGGCGCCAATGTAACAGAGCGCAGGATTAATTAAATTTAAATCACTGCCTCCGCTAGGGATCGAACCTGGGACCCCTGGCTTACTAGTCTTACGCTCAACTGATCGAGCTAGATCTCTCTAGCCGAGCGGTATATTGCGGCTAGTATTTACCAGGGTTACACATAGATTGATCTTCATTATTCATATATGTTTTTGTTCCACAGGAGAGGATGGGAATGAGATATTGTATGGAACATCTGATGGCAGAGTAGGACTAGTGCAGATCAGCAAGTCAGTAATGCAAACTTCTCTTTATGAATCCTGGGTATTTCATAGAGAGACACAGAGAAAAATAGAGAGAAATTTAAATATGATTTTGATTTTGGGTTATTTTTTGTTTCCATATGTGATTTAATCATGATTTAAACTTGTGATTTTATAATGTCTGAAAATTGTTTTGATAGATCTTCAGCCCCTTCATTTTTAAACTTTCATGTAAATATATATGACTATTTATTGTTAAACCAATAAACTTATCGTACATGACTTGTAAAATCTAGCAAAATTCATCAGACAGAAAATAAGGTATTCAGAAAATAAGGTATTTGATTGATGTTTATTGCCAGTACATAACTTTACACATAAATCTCAATGACAATTTATAGCAAGTTTAAACCAATGCATAATATGTATAAATATATTGGGAAAAAGTGTTTAATATTTACTCGTTCGTTTGTGTATTCTCTGTAAAAATTTCAACTTATTTTACCTTTTGTTTTCAAGATTGTGTCCATCACACAAGTGGGAATTGCCTAATGAAAAACATAACGGAGGTAGGTTGCAAATAGAATTATATGAACAAGCAATCACAGATCTTAGCATTAGAGTTATCTCCCTTACAAATTATGATTGAGACTTGTATTAAGAGTCCTTTACAATGACATTACATTACAATGATTGTGTTATACCCTTTTGGTTACACACCCTTTCTTTCTGTAATTTGTGATTGAACTATTAGATTGTGTTTATTTTTTGCTGCTAGTACTTATACAATACGGTGGCACAGTGCATTAGCGTGGCACCAATATAAAAATCTTGGACAAATTGCCTGATAAAAAGGCTTTCCACTAATCTCCAAACTATTTTCTGCCTGAAAGCAAAGATCTGTACCCTGTAATACTATATAGGTCTTGGTCTATAGTTTCAGTGTCACTTAACCTTTAATCTATGTCAAAAACACAATTGTGTCATTCCATCTGACCAGCTCAAATATGATAAAAAGAAATAACCTGTATTATTATACAAGTAAACTATTTCTGCCATTCTACTATTTATGTACTACTTTGCCTTCTTTTCAAACTGAGGAGCATGTGCTGTAAATGGGTGTGTGCATAAACCCGACACAATGGCTCTGTCTCATGACAACTTACAAGACTTCCTCACAAGTCTTCTAATTGCTGTTGTATTTTTTGTTATTGTTGAATTGAAAAATATCATTAATAATTAAAAACTTTCTGTGTTAATATACATTACTGTTGATGTCATACTGGATGTTTGGAGTGTATAATTCTCCTGTTGTAGGCGTGATGTGTATGGACAACTTTGACATCACAGCAGATGGTGTCCTCGATCTGTTGTTAGGACGAGATGATGGTCAGGTAGAGGTGTACAGTTACGACGAGTCTGAGGAGCCAGTTCACAGATATAGCCACGTAATTATCACAACTGTATATCAATCTGTGTAAAGTCATTTTAGTCAGTATACATGTCCAGCTGCCACGATGTCAGAGGCAGATAACGGTTTGATTTGTCTTTCCATCATTCCAAATTTACTGCAGTTAGAAGTTTTGCAGAGATTGTCATTAAAAATGATGGGATGCTGATGTTTGCAAGAAAGGATCAAACAGTATTGCTATGTAAATATTGGCTAGATTGCAAAAATTAAATGGGTTTTCTTCCAGCTTTTGACATATTTCATTATCTGGATGTTCATCTATCTAGTTTTCACTCACTTTCTTTATTTTTACCTTATACTGGTTGCCAGATTTCACACCCTCTTTCCAGTCATCTAAACTGAAGGAATTGAGACATAATTAACTTCCATGTATTTTAAGTACTTTTCAATTTTTGCAGTTTTGCAATTTTTCACAATTTAAACAAACTTGTTCCAAGCGATTTATTTCACATTTTACAGACCTGCAGTGAGAGTGTGACGGCCATACAAGCGGGCATCGTAGCTTCAGCAGGGTACGACGAGATTGTCTGTTCTACATATCCGGGTAAGTCATTCTATTTTTGTCCTTTGTTACATGGATTTGTTATCTTAAAGACTGAATTTATTTATATCGATGTGTTTGTGTTTTGTCTGAAATTTTTGACAGAAATTTAAATTTATATACATGTTTCCATTGCTTTGTAAGTTATTTAGCTTGAGTTTACAATGAAAGAAAAAGTTGATTTTTCTATTCAATTACAATGGAAGGCTAGGGATATGTTTGCTTATTCTGTTGATCTAGCGATATGACTTTGTTAGATTTTGTATTTAGTTCTGTAAATGTACTCTAATATGAAATGTATATATCATTTCAACAGTGAACTCATTTTACGATGAGAGATAAGATCTATTGGCTGTTGGATGTATTGACTGGATCTGATTACCATTTTTCTTGACTATTTCTTGACCTTTTAAAGTTATAGAGACATACATCAATATTTGCATGTATTGTAATTGATCAGTGTATCCAGTGGTCAGAATTCCAGGTTATTTGTGCACCTAATTTTTCCATCAAGCATCTTGTGTACAAAGTAATACAAAGCCAAATACATGCATTGTGAAGTGTTTCACCACATGTATTGCACATTGTGATAAAGAACTGTCAGAAGTCGGATTTAAAGGTCACATCTTCACATTTTCACCATTTCAAACCCACATATATCAGGGATTTCTAAACAATATTTTGTAAACTATTTATTGTATTGAAACCAAGTATATAGGTGACATCATGAAATCCTTCTTGAAAGAAAAGTATATTTCCACATGAAGCCTCAGTATTGCCATTGTTTACTAAACAAATTTTTTCATACTTAACGGATCATGAATCAGTTATCAGTTATATATCAGTCATATAAAATCAGAGTTGGGACTATCACTAAATAGAAAATATTGCTTAATTGAAAAAATAAACAAAATGTGTTTGAACTAACATTTTGAACTGAATGGAAGTTTCTTATGCATTTCAAATTTTGACAGATGTTCCTGAATTAATTGATATTTCTCATTGATTTAGAAATCTGTATTTTAATATACAGTAGTATATATATGAAACTCAATAATTATATATATAAATTGTATTGTTTTTGCTTTGACATGTTTTGTATGACACTGTTTTATGTTTGATGTTTGAATCAATTTATTTCGATGGCATATACATAAATTATGTATTATATATATTCCATATGTGATGGTAGACTATGTTGATAGACAGTACTACTGCTGTTGATTTCAGGATGGCTTTTTAGCCTTACCTCCGAACCTCATATCAAGACCGTAGGCCCACAAACTTCCCAGATCCTCACTTCTGAGGGCAGGGATAAGATTATAGGGCTTAGGTAACACAATGTGCACTCTTCCATATACCCTTTTTTACTGATTTTCTTTACAAAAACTGATCAAAACAAAATATTCCAATAAATTATACTTTAAGGGAAAATGGAAATATTGAAAATTATTTTATTTGATTTCAATATGTATGTGAAATTGAGGTATATTTGATCTTAGATGATACATAAAAGTAGGATTCTTTGATTTGTCAATAATATATCTGTTAAATTTAAAAATTCTCAAAAAATGTAATATTTTTAATCATTTATGGTTTTAAAATTTGTTCAAAATTAAATTACTTCTATGTCTGAATTTTTTCCCCCCAAAGAATCCAATCTTCAAAGCGTGGTCTTCATTGGATGATTTTCTTTTGATCTGTGGGTTTTTGACTTTCGTAATTTCTTTTATTTTGTTTTATTTCAATTCTCAACCATGTTTCCACTGTGTTTGGTCACATCTGAGTGTGTTCCTGATTTGAAGCCATATCCACACATCACAACTTTTTTACACATACTAGAGATTTACAATTCTAACAGTTTATGCATGTATTATATATATTTTATTCATAAGATTATGTTTTTCTCTGTTTAATCAGCAAACTTTGCTGGTACAAAATATATCGGGTACTTTGGTTTTTAAATACACAACAAATTTTCTTCAAGAATGATTTGAATATGAAGTACTTTCTTTTGTAAATTATCAGAATATATTGCACATTAATTCCAATGGTGAAAAATTAAAACAATTTGATTATCTTTTAAATCATAAACAGCAAGAATATGTTATCTAAATTCCTAAAAGACAAGTGGATATGGTAATTAACCATTCATAGTTTTTTCTTTAAACTTTTGTTGTCTGTATTTCATGAAGTTGTCATTTGGGGGAATGTCACCATATAATAGATAAAGGCTTATAGTCTACAGGGTAAAGATTGTCACCTGATAATGGATAAAAGTTTGTAGTTTACAGGGAAAAGATTGTCACCTGATAATGATTAAGGTTTATAGTTTACAGGTAAAGATTGTCACCTGATAATGGATAAAGGTTTATAGTTTACAGGGTAAAGATTGTCACCTGATAATGGATAAAAGTTTATAGTTTAAAGGGTAAAGGTTGTCACCTGATAATGGATAAAGATTTATAGTTTACATGTTAAAGAATGTCACCTGATAATGGATAAAGATTTATAGTTTACAGGGTAAAGATTGTCACCTGATAATGGATAAAGGTTTATAGTTTACAGGTAAAGATTGTCACCTGATAATGGATAAAGGTCTATAGTTTACAGGGTAAAGATTGTCACCTGATAATGGATAAAGGTCTATAGTTTACAGGGTAAAGATTGTCACCTGATAATGGATAAAGGTTTATAGTTTACAGGGTAAAGATTGTCACCTGATAATGGATAAAGATTTATAGTTTACAGGGTAAAGATTGTCACCTGATAATGGATAAAGGTTTATAGTTTACAGGGTAAAGATTGTCACCTGATAATAGATAAATGTTTATAGTTTACAGGGTAAAGGTTGTCACCTGATAATGGATAAAGGTTTATAGTTTACAGGGTAAAGATTGTCACCTGATAATGGATAAAGATTTATAGTTTACAGGGTAAAGATTGTCACCTGATAATGGATAAAGGTTTATAGTTTACAGGGTAAAGGTTGTCACCTGATAATGGATAAAGGTTTATAGTTAACAGGGTAAAGATTGTCACCTGATAATGGATAAAGATTTATAGTTTACAGGGTAAAGATTGTCACCTGATAATGGATAAAGATTTATAATTTACATGTTAAAGAATGTCACCTGATAATGGATAAAGGTTTATAGTTTACAGGGTAAAGGTTGTCACCTGATAATGGATAAAGATTTATAATTTACATGTTAAAGAATGTCACCTGATAATGGATAAAGATTTATAGTTTACAGGGTAAAGATTGTCACCTGATAATGGATAAAGATTTATAATTTACATGTTAAAGAATGTCACCTGATAATGGATAAAGGTTTATAGTTTACAGGGTAAAGATTGTCACCTGATAATGATTAAGGTTTATAGTTTACAGGTAAAGATTGTCACCTGATAATGGATAAAGGTTTATAGTTTACAGGTAAAGATCGTCACCTAATAATGGATAAAAGTTAATAGTTTACAGGGTAAAGATTGTCACCTGATAATGGATAAAGGTTTATAGTTTACAGGGTAAAGATTGTCACCATATAATGGATAAATGTTTATAGTTTACAGGTAAAGATTGTCACCTAATAATGGATAAAGTTAATAGTTTACAGGGTAAAGATTGTCACCTGATAATGGATAAAGGTTTATAGTTTACAGGGTAAAGATTGTCACCATATAATGGATAAATGTTTATAGTTTACAGGGTAAAGATTGTCACCTGATAATGGATAAAGGTTTATAGTTTACAGGTAAAGATTGTCACCTGATAATGGATATAGGTTTATAGTTTACAAGGTAAAGATTGCCACCTGATAATGGATATAGGTTTATAGTTTACAGGGTAAAGATTGTCACCTGATAATGGATAAATGTTTATAGTTTACGGGGTAAAGATTGTCACCTGATAATGGATAAAGGTTTATAGTTTACAGGTAAAGATTGTCACCTGATAATAGATAAATGTTTATAGTTTACAGGGTAAAGATTGTCACCTGATAATGGATAAAGGTTTATAGTTTACAGGGTAAAGATTGTCACCTGATAATGGATAAAGGTTTATAGTTTACAGGTAAAGGTTGTCACCTGATAATGGATAAAGGTTTATAGTTTACAGGGTAAAGATTGCCACCTGTTAATGGATAAAGGTCTGTAGTTTACAGGGTAAAGATTGTCACCTGATAATGGATAAATGTTTATAGTTTACAGGGTAAAGATTGTCACCTGATAATGGATAAAGGTTTATAGTTTACAGGGTAAAGATTGTCACCTGTTAATGGATAAATGTTTATAGTTTACAGGGTAAAGATTGTCACCTGATAATGGATAAAGGTTTATAGTTTACAAGGTAATGATTGTCACCTGATAATGGATAAAGGTTTATAGTTTACAGGGTAAAGATTGTCACCTGATAATGGATAAAGGTTTATAGTTTACAGGGTAAAGATTGTCACCTGATAATGGATAAAGGTCTATAGTTTACAGGGTAAAGATTGTCACCTGGTAATGGATAAATGTTTATAGTTTATGGGGTAAAGATTGTCACCTGATAATGGATAAAGGTTTATAGTTTACAGGGTAAAGATTGTCACCTGATAATGGATAAAGATTTATAATTTACATGTTAAAGAATGTCACCTGATAATGGATAAAGACTTTTTTGTACTCACTACTCCCAACCAAGAAAAGAGATACAACTATTGTTGTACAGTACATGTCTTCAAATGACATAAATGTGAATCAAAGAAGTTTGTAATAAAACCCCACTTTAGGTATATTAAATTCGTTATCATTTATAATGGCCATGAACAGGGATATTTTGGCTGTCGTTGTTTTATTCTTTCTCTTACTTTGGTGGTTGAATTTGGAATGTTATATATAGATGTTATACAATTTATATTCAATTTGTTGTTTCTAATTACAATGTTTGATTATTTCTGGGTCTCTTTCAAGGGACATCAGGTTGACATTATATGTTGTGTTATCATACTGTCTTTGTCCTGTTTCAGTGAAACTATTTAAAACACACAATGTCATATCCATTATTTTTGTATATTTGATAATTTAAAAAAAAAATAAAAGACATGAACATGGTATTTACTAACTTATGTTTATACCAAAATATTTCTTAAATATGTACACTGTCAAAATTCTTTTTGACTTAATCATTGTGTTAGATGCGAAATGTTTAATGACAAAAATACTAATTCAGAATTGAAGTTCCCTTTATTTTATATTTGAAAATTTAATGTTATTTAATCAATCATATAACCATTCAAAATTCTTCATGTGTAAAGAGTTTAAAATTGCACACATTTACAGTTTACTGTTAAGTATTACCTGTTGTTTGTCTTAACTAAAATTTTACAACTTCGAAAATATCCCAACAGTGTATGAAATTATATATGAAAATTCCTTAGACAATATGTCTACAGAAAATTGAAATCCCATAGCCCAAGTCATTTTTCCATAAACAAATTTTTTAAAACATTGTTGAAAGTAGCATAACTGTCACGCAAATGCTTGCATCATCCAGTAATAACATGCTGTTATGGGTAAAATAAACTCTATTGTAAGCTCTGATTTCATATGATTATTTGTCAGAAAATAATGGAATGTTGTTTTCATGAATTGTAATGTATGTCAGGGCTCAAACTTTTCATAGCCAATGGGGCCAACACTTTGAAATTTTACATAGACCGACCAGGTTTTCTATAGCCTCGGACCATCGGACCACCTTTACTTTCGAACACTGTCCCAAATAGGTATATGTGAATGTTTAAATCATTAAGACATTCCAAAACTTTTATGATTCTTTTCGTGTTTAATAGCTAGTCCAATGACACATTTCCCCAGTTTGGTATATGTCTGTAGATCTAGTAGATATAGATAAATATAGAGGCCCTTTTATTTTTTTATAACACTAGTACTGTACACATTAACAATTTGCATTTTTTTTTATATTTGTACACATAGAAATAGAAATTATCATGCTCTGCAGCTCACCATGTTGCCAGGCATGAATGGTATAAATACGTAGCTACAGTCACTTACAGTTAATAGATCATGTATAGAATGATTTTGTTAAGGTCATATATGTGCTTCTCCTCTACAGCAAAAAATTTTGAAAATTTGAAAAGAACTTACATGTATTATACCAAATAGAATATGACTGAGAGTTTGGTAGGGAGTGTGGGAGAAAGAGGAGGGAGGGGGGTGAATAGTTGAATTCCAATTAATTGGTGTTTATTTTTTTCCCAATAGATATGTTGAAAGATAATGCTTATCTTGTCCAAAATTCTCAGCAACCTGCACAATTTTCTCTTTCACGATTGACCAAACTGTAACCTGGTCTGGCATGTCTTGCTCTTTAATCATCACCTGGATACATTACTGTACTAGGGGAAATGGTTACTAACTTCTAGGTATTTGGATGAAAAGGGACATCAGCGTCACCATCCTTGAATGTGCTCTCATTTCTTAAATTTATTGACTGGATTAAGGGGTCACAATAACTCAGTCAGTTAGAGCACTTGCCACATAGCCTCAGGTAAAGATCAGAGGTGTGTGGTTCAACACTCCCTACCCCTGTTGGTTGTGTTTCTGGGGGAGCTCAGAAATAGGCTGGTCTGTGATGTCTTGGGGATTGTGTTCTTGTGCAAGACACATTACCGTAATTGTTCAGGACGGCATACAATGTGCCTCCCGTTTGTTGTTCAGTGAGTTAGTCACTAACTACTACAAGGACTAGAAGGAGACCCCGCCTCCAAATGACTGGCTGTTCATAACCTCAGCAAACAAACAAACAGACAGGGATTATAATTGTCTGGCATTTCCTGGATTACACAGACATTTTTGGACCTAGCATAATACTTCATTTAAACTAGAGAAATGAACTAAAGAATCAATCAACAAAATCTGTGTATATTGATTTAATCTTTGAGACAATAATTAACTTAAGCCGTTTCTGCCCATTTTAATTATTTAACAGCATTTTAAAGTATCTATTTCAGTGCTCAGTGATAGGGTAAAACTTTTCTGTGTACATTGCAAAAATGTGCTAAATTATATGATAAATAATAGTGAGTTAGGTTTGATGTTACATAATTCCTTAAAGTGGTGAGAAAGTTGTTGTTGATAGTTTTACACAAAATGTACGAAGTAAATGATATATAGGATCAAATAGAACTTAATGATTTGAATGAGGAACATGATATTTAAGAAGTTGATATTTACCTTTTGCTATCTGATTGTGTCATTTTAATTAACAATTGATTTTGTTGAGGTATACGTAGACAGGTATATACCAAAAAAACAAAACTCCTGAAGGAAGATACTGTATCGTGATTCCTCTCCCGGAGGTAAAATAAGATACTGTTTATTGATTCCGAGACCTCCTGGAGGAAGATACTGTATCTTGATTCCTCTCCTGGAGGTATAATAAGATACTGTTTATTGATTCCGAGACCTCCTGGAGGAAGATACTGTATCTTGATCCCCCTCCAGGAGGAAAATTCTACTTCTTGATTTCTCTCCTGGAGGAAGATACTTATCTAGATTCCCTTCTGGGAGGAAGATACTATATTTTGATCCTCCTGCTGGAGGAAGATACTGTATCTTTATCTCCCACACGGAAGATACTTTTTCTTGATCTATCTCCTGTATTTTGATTCTTTCCTGAAGAAGGATACTGTATCTTATGTCTTAAAGGGAGCATTATGAAAAACAAATATCTTCCCCATACAAATCATGCTAATCCAAATTGACAAGGTTATAACTAATTAGTAAACAGACTTCTGACACCAAACATCATCTGTTTACAGCATCCTACTGAATGTTGTGGTGTGACTTTAGCTCAATGTCTGCAAATGGGTCTTTGTGTCAGTATAACATCTGCCTCTGTGACAACACATCTGTCTGTTTGTCTTTGTCACAATATGTCTGTGACAATATGTCTGTCTTTGTGACTAAATGTTTGCCTTTGTCACATTATATCTGTCTTTGTGACTAAATGTTTACCTTTGTGACAATATGTCTGTCATTGTGACAATATGTCTGTCTTCGTGACTGAATGTCTGTCTTTGTCACAATATGTCTGTCTTTGTGATGAAATGTATGTCGCCGTGACAATATGTCTGTCTTTGTCACAATATGTCTGCTGTCTTTGTGATGAAATGTATGTCACCGTGACAATATGTCTATCTTTGTGACGAAATGTCTGTCGTAGTGACAATATATGTCTTTGTGACTGAATATCTGTCTTTGTCACAATATGTCTGTAGCTATATGTCTGTCTTGGTGAAAAAATATCTGTATTTTTTACACGTGTCCATCTATATACCAGCGCATTTGTGACAATATACCAGCACTGTGTGACAGTATACCAGTACACATGTGAAAGTATACCGGTATATGTGTGACAAAATACCTGTACGCATGTGACAATATACCAGTATACGTGTGTGACAATATACCAGTATACGTGTTACAATGTACCAGTACATGTGTGACAATATACCAGTTTACGTGTGACAATATACCAGTACACGTGTGACAATATACCAGTACACGTGTGACAATATACCAGTACACGTGTGACAATATACCAGTACATGTGTGACAATATACCAGTACACGTGTGACAATATACCAGTATACGTGTTACAATATACCAGTACATGTGTTACAATATACCAGTACATGTGTGACAATATACAAGTATACGTGTTACAATATACCAGTACATGTGTGACAATATACCAGTACATGTGTGACAATATACCAGTACATATGTTACAATATACCAGTACATGTGTGACAATATACCAGTACATATGTTACAATATACCAGTACATGTGTGACAATATACCAGTACACGTGTGACAATATACCAGTACATGTGTGACAATATACCAGTACACGTGTGACAATATACCAGTACATGTGTGACAATACACCAGTACATGTGTGACAATACACCAGTACACGTGTGACAATACACCAGTACATGTGTGACAATATACCAGTACATGAGTGACAATATACCAGTACACGTGTGACAATATACCAGTACACATGTGACAATATACCAGTACATGTGTGACAATATACCAGTACACATGTGACAATATACCAGTACATGTGTGACAATACACCAGTACATGTGTGACAATATACCAGTATACGTGTGACAATATACCAGTACACGTGTGACAATATACCAGTACATGTGTGACAATATACCAGTACATGTGTGACAATATACCAGTACATATGTTACAATATACCAGTACATGTGTTACAATATACCAGCACATGTGTTACAATATACAAGTACACGCGTACGTGTGACAATATACCAGTATATGTGTGACAATATACCAGTACATATGTTACAATATACCAGTACATGTGTGACAATATACCAGTACATGTGTGACAATATACCAGTACATGTGTGACAATATACCAGTACATGTGTGACAATATACCAGTACATATGTTACAATATACCAGTACATGTGTGACAATATACCAGTACATGTGTTACAATATACAAGTACACGTGTGACAATATACCAGTACATGTGTTACAATATACCAGTACATGTGTGACAATATACAAGTACACGTGTGACAATATACCAGTATATGTGTGACAATATACCAGTACATGTGTGACAATATACCAGTACATGTGTGACAATATACCAGTACATGTATAACAGTATACCAGTACATATGTTACAATATACCAGTACATGTGTGACAATATACCAGTACATGTGTGACAATATACCAGTACACATGTGACCATATACCAGTACACGTGTGACAATATACCAGTACATGTGTGACAATATACCAGTACATGAGTGACAATATACCAGTACACATGTTACAATATACCAGTACACATGTGACAATATACCAGTACACATGTGACAATAATTTATACCAGTACATGTGTGACAATATACCAGTACAAATGTTACAATATACCAGTACATGTGTTACAATATACCAGTACATGTGTGACAATATACCAGTACACGTGTGACAATAATTTATACCAGTACATGTGTGACAATATACCAGTACACGTGTGACAATATACCAGTACACGTGTGACAATACACCAGTACATGTGTGACAATATACCAGTACATGTGTGACAATATACCAGTACACATGTGACAATATACCAGTACACGTGTGACAATAATTTATACCAGTACATGTATGCTACTGCTGTATCTCCTGTGACAGGTTGGTTGATAGGTCTGACATCAGAGCATCTGACAAAAGGCATGGGCCCAACTGAAGTTGTTGTCACGGCAGCAGCGACCAACAAAATCTCCAACCTCAAGTAGGTCGTCTCTATGGTAACCAGCGATCACTATGACGATAACAAAAGGATGTACTAATTACTTATAGCATAGTACTTCCTTGACCCATAAACTGAAGATATGTTTATACCATATCATACTTAAAACATAATGTTTTACTATTTCTCTAATTATCACAAAAATTATGAGATCAAAGAAAATAACACATTTTAGTAATTTATTTCAGCAATCACATTATATTTGATGTTATTAATCATACATTTATAAATGACTAAAAATTCACGTAGTGGTTAGAATGCTAACACAATTGTGTACACACTCTAACAAATTTTGTTGATTTTATAATATCTATTTTAATTCTTGTCCATTCATTTTGTATTTTATTTTTAGTTGTGTCAATGACTTCTTTTTTTTCAATTTGAGTAATTAAAAAAAATTCAGCAGTTTTGATTCTTCATATAGAGTAGATTTTGAGATAAGATATGCCTTTTTTGGGCTGACACAACTTTTTCAATTTGTTATGAATTTTTATTTTCAAATATCTACATTCATCTTTTAAGCTCAAAGTTCATTGAGCATATTTGTATCTTTTATCTGAGTGTGATCATGCAGTTTGAATCCTGGGACAGATACATTCTATTTTCTGTTTTAATGATTTTAAAAACATGGAGGATTTAAATATTACAAAAATGAAAAGTTCTGACATGTTGATTTTTTGTGCCTAATGATATTAGTATTATTATATGATATATATATTGAAATCTGATATTCAGGATACAGGATGTTGTTTGTTATCTTTCTCGTCTAGAAAATTAGGTACATATGTATTAGGGTCCTAATATGTCTCTGATTCAATTGACTAATTAAAAAAAGTCAAACATTTAAGATAGAAGAATCTTTAACACCAGCAGGTATATTTAAAGATAAATAATCTATATATATATATGTGTCATCTTTCTCTGTCCAGATATACTTACATTTGTCTCTGAATGGTCAAATATACATGACAATTGTACACTGTACTCTGTTTGTGAAAAATAAGATTGCGGTTTGTGTTCAAAGGAATCCTTGTTAGCATGCCATGAAATTATCTCAAGGTTCATTCTACAGTAACAGACTTTGTTACTTAGATGTCGAAAACATAATTTGTAAATTAAGTTTACCTGTTCTGTGCTGAAACTAAGACTTTGTAACATTTCCTTATGTCAATATTCCATTATTAAATACATTGATTTATTATTTTTATCTTCCTTATAATCTATTTTATGAAATTCATAAATCCTTTATGTGTATATTTATGTTGAAATTGTATCTATATTTATTTAGGACATGTGTAAATATTGTGTTAAATATATTCAGATCCGAGCTGGATACTCTTCAGCAAAAAGTCATGGACGAGCGGGAAAAGTATCAGCAGACAGCCAACAGTCAGACGGCCATATCAGCCATACCTAACTTCAACATCAACGACAAGTTTGTTCTCAATCGGGAGGACGCTAGCTACACTCTTAGTCTGGAGTTACAGATGCCTATTGATAATGTACTCCTTCAGGTACTCATTCTACTTATTGTATAATAAATATCAAATTTAGTGGTAGTTGAAGGGAAATAGAAGGTATTACCGAGGAAATGTTGGCTAAAATATGTTTTTAATTACAAGAAATTATTGACAAACTGACCATATGAATTGGAGTGACAGTCACAACTAGAACTGGAATCCTCTTATATCCTTAACATGCCTTTTTCGGTGAAATTTTTAATGTGATATCATACGTACACTGGTAAATGCTACCTCCTGAGAAAAAGATTTCCAATCAAACATCAGACCTATATTTGAGAACAGTATACAAGAAGTATTCCCCTGTGAGCACTGATACACATGCTAATGTAGTCAGGAGTCGGGTAGGTCTGTGACACCAGGAAAGTGACAGAACAACACAATGAAATAAAAAGGGAGATAACTCCTCTTTTTGTGATAAAGAGAAAATTGAAAATAATGTGTTGTATATTACTGGTATTTTTATTTGCATGGTAAGGTAATGTTTCTATAATCTTCCATATTCTTATATCTATCATAATCTATCGCTGCACGAAAGGTTTTATGATTTCATTCATGACAAAATAGTGTTATTGATAAAAATGTTCAAATTTCCATATTTTGGTGAAATAAAAATGCCCCATAAAAATAAAATTCAGTTCTGACTTGACTAAAATAGGATTATTATCCCTTTAAACTCTAAACATTTGGGCCATTTTTTCATCCTTATTTTGAAATAATTCTCTCTTTTTTCTTTCCTTTTTTTTTTTTTAAATTGCATGTTTTCTCCAAAAAGTCTAGACATTGAGAAAATTAGCATTGAAAGACATAGTAATTTTTTGCAACTAAGGAAATGGTGGTGCAAAGATCATTCATGTCAATTTTCAAGACAATCATTTCATTATCTCCTGACCGTGTAATATCCCCGTAAAGATTATTGTAAAAGACCTCAAAGAAAATCATCAAAAACAAACATTTGATCTTACAAATTCTACAGGGCTTATCACTATACACATCCACTGATCACGAGTTCCATAAGAATATCTGTAGAGCACTCAGTTCTAGCCATTTGAGCTACCTGGCCACCAGGGCTCAGTCCAGTTCCACTAAATATATTCCACCCTCCTTCAGTAAAGTCTTCGACCTCGACGACACACATAAGACCCTATACCACCTCATTGGGTATTTGGTTTGGTGCCAAATGTACCATGGCCAGGAGAGGAAACATGCAACGACCAGACAGGACCTCCGAAATTTAGACAGACACTCTAACCATTTTACCTACCTGGCCACCAGGGCTCAGTCCAGTTCCACTTCATTCCTCCTCCTTCAATAAAGTCTTAGACCTCGACGACACACATAAGACCCTATACCACCTCATTGGGTATTTGGTTTGGTGCCAAATGTAACAGGAGAGGAAACATGCAACGACCAGACAGGACCTACGAACTTTAGACAGACACTCTAACCATTTTACCTACATGGCCAACAGCGCTCAGTCCAGTCCAGTTCTGCTACAATAATGTATTAAAGTCACTTAACTGTCGAGTCAATTGATTCTTCGTCTTCTTTATTTTTCATCATATTCATTATATCTCTTGATGGCAGCAAGGCCTTGCGGTAAATGTCTTTTTTATACTAAATAATTTTATGTAATTATACAGATAAACAAGATTTTAGATTAGTTTTACCTGTATTACTTACTCTTTTGTTTGCGATACAGAGTGATGTGCCCATAGATTTACTTGATGTGGAGAAGAACTCAGCAGTAGTCAGCTACAGTTCCTGTAACCCAGAGGTCAGTAACTGACAGATCCTAATCCAAGTCCTACCATGATATTTAACATTGTCATAGCATATAATTGTTTATACAATGTTACACAGTATTATTATTATATTGGAACCTTGAAGCCTTGAAGGTTCCGCAGTAAAATTATCAACAAAGTTCCAGCAGGCATATTATGATAAAATTTAGAAAAATGGAGAATATTATACAGAAAATCATATTTTTAAACTTCCAAAACTTTAGGATGGTAATTTTCTGCTGGCAACATACCGTTGTCCAAGCGAACACAACACGACTGGAGTTGAAGATACGTTCCATTGAGGGCCAGTATGGAACCCTGCAGGCCTATGTCACACCCCGTGTCCAGCCAAAAACCTGCCAGGTCTGCCAGTATCAGATTAAACCTCTGTCACTGCACCAGCGGACACATGTGTTTGATGACACCAGGTAAAGGAGACTTTTTAAGTTTGATTGGTAGTAAACTAACCTTCAGTTGTGAAGACTGCATTCTATTGGTAAAGAAAGGATGTTGTACTATGTGGGAGTTTGTGTCTCTGGAATTCATCCCTGATATCAGACATTGTAGGGTTATTCAAACACCTTTGTCAGACCTTCAGTAAATATTGAATTCCCAGTATTTAAATGACTTTAATCTGTCTCATAACACACCATCTAAAAATCTGTTTAATCAGCTGTTCTTCTACATATTAATAGTAAAATACTGTCTCATTGAATTGGTGTGGAAAAGTGAACTTAATTGATACAAGATAAAATATAAGCTGATTTATAACATGGTAGTCGATCTGTGATAAGTTGAGGGTTTTTACTGATAATCGGTTCCCATCAGTATTTCAGATAGTCCTGTAATAATATAAAGTCTATGATTGCTCATGACTGACAGTTTGTATGACATACCTAAGTCTATAAGTACTATGCTGTTAACAATACTGCACCATGCACATATCCATATTGTCTTATTAATTAACCTGGAGAATTGATGGGGTCTTCAAGTGTTTCACGAACTTTTACTCATAATTGACAAGAATGTATTGTTAGTTTGATGTTCAAATTAATATCATGAACATGTCATCAAAAGTACAGAGACAATTTAAGACATTTATACCACAAGAACCCTGTTTATCCTGTATGTGGCATTGTATATCCTAATACTTAGTTATTTTCTGGAAAATAAACATTTACATCTGGTTTCTCATCTGTTATTTATCATGTGCGATTTCCAGGCCTCTGAATACCGTCAAGTTGACAGGACAGTTTAGTCTGGCAGAGATGCATTCCTGGGTGTCCTTCTGTCTACCAGAACTCCCCGAGAGAACCCCGCCTGGTGATGTGCTGACCTTCCACTTTGTATCAACATTCCTCGACACCTTACTCGAATGTGAATACAAGTAAGCAATACATATAGTTCTCTACATACCCTAATGAAGAACAGGTTAAAATGGAAAAGAAGAGCTAGTCTAAATAATTTAAGAAAAGCTATAAATTAAGATACTCAGTAGTGAGTTGGTGAAGTGGATATTATACCGACAATTTTTCATCAAGGTGACTGGGATTTGATTCTCTGATCAGACATGAGGGTTTTGCCTGTGTCACATTGTTGCCCCTAGTTTACAGCTGTCCTGTTGACCTGGTTTACACTACTAGAACGCCTGTTTTTACTGATATTTTCTTTTGTTTACAGGAAAGGCCAGGCGGTATTTAAGTCTGACAATATTTCAACAGTTTCAATCCTTAAAGATGTCCTTACCAAGGAGGCAACAAAGAAGAAGATCCGACTGGATATCACATATGGTAATCAGTACAGCTGGGTAGTTAACATGACTGCTCAGTTCAGCTCTATTAGATTTACCGGGGTATATTAATTCTTAAAATTGTCTATTCAAGCACTGAAGAGGGGAAATCCATTGTCCAAGTATGCAACATGCATCATTGGATACTAAGTACATTGATATGCTTCTGTAGATGACAGAATCTTATCAAGACAACTTTAATCCAAACTTTTTTGAAACTTTGTGAGTGTAGTCATCCATGACTGAAGTTGTGAACCTGAACTACTTTTTGGAACCCCCCTATTGTTGTGCCCCTTTCTGATAATTGACAGAATCTTGTCTGGATAACTTCTGCTCCAACAGTTTTCATTCAAACTATCCGATGCTTTATGGGTGAAGTCATCTCTTTACTAAGTTGTATTATGGGTGACGTCATCTCTTTACTAAGTTGTATTACAGGTGACGTCATCTCTTTACTAAGTTGTATTATGGGTGACGTCATCTCTATACTAAGTTGTATTATGGGTGAAGTCATCTCTTTTCTAAGTTGTATTATGGGTGACGTCATCTCTATACTAAGTTGTATTACAGGTGACGTCATCTCTTTACTAAGTTGTATTATGGGTGAAGTCATCTCTTTTCTAAGTTGTATTATGGGTGACGTCATCTCTATACTAAGTTGTATTATGGGTGACGTCATCTCTTTACTAAGTTGTATTACGGGTGACGTCATCTCTGTACTAAGTTGTATTATGGGTGACGTCATCTCTATACTAAGTTGAATTATGGGTGACGTCATCTCTTTACTAAGTTGTATTATGGGTGAAGTCATCTCTTTTCTAAGTTGTATTATGGGTGACGTCATCTCTATACTAAGTTGTATTATGGGTGAAGTCATCTCTTTTCTAAGTTGTATTATGGGTGACGTCATCTCCTTACTAAGTTGTATTATGGGTGACGTCATCTCTAACCTAAGTTGTATTATGGGTGACGTCATCTCTTTACTAAGTTGTATTATGGGTGACGTCATCTCTTTACTAAGTTGTATTATGGGTGACGTCATCTCTATACTAAGTTGTATTATGGGTGACGTCATCTCTATACTAAGTTGTATTATAGGTGACGTCATCTCCTTACTAAGTTGTATTATGGGTGACGTCATCTCTTTACTAAGTTGTATTATGGTTGACGTCATCTCTTTACTAAGTTGTATTATGGTTGACGTCATCTCTTTACTAAGTTGTATAATGGGTGACGTCATCTCTTTACTAAGTTGTATTATGGGTGACGTCATCTCTATACTAAGTTGTATTATGGGTGACGTCATCTCTATACTAAGTTGTATTATGGGTGACGTCATCTCTTTACTAAGTTGTATTACGGGTGACGTCATCTCTATGCTAAGTTGTATTACGGGTGACGTCATCTCTATACTAAGTTGTATTATGGGTGACGTCATCTCTTTACTAAGTTGTATTATGGGTGACGTCATCTCTTTACTAAGTTGTATTATGGGTGACGTCATCTCCTTACTAAGTTGTATTATCGGTGATGTCATCTCTTTACTAAGTTGTATTATGGGTGACGTCATCCCTTTACTAAGTTGTATTATGAGTGACTTCATCTCTTTACTAAGTTGTATTATGGGTGAAATCATCCCTTTACTAAGTTGTATTATGGGTGAAGTCATCCCTTTACTAAGTTGTATTATGGGTGACGTCATCTCGATGTCATCTCCTTACTAAGTTGTATTATGGGTGACGTCATCTCCTTACTAAGTTGTATTATAGGTGACGTCATCTCTATACTAAGTTGTATTATAGGTGACGTCATCTCTTTACTAAGTTGTATTATGGGTGACGTCATCTCTGTACTAAGTTGTATTATGGGTGACGTCATCTCTTTACTAAGTTGTATTATGGGTGAAGTCATCTCTATACTAAGTTGTATTATGGGTGACGTCATCTCTATACTAAATTGTATTATGGGTGATGCATCCCTTTACTAAGTTGTATTATGGGTAACGTCATCTCTTTACTAAGTTGTATTATGGGTGAAGTCAACTCTTTACTAAGTTGTATTATGGGTGACGTCATCTCCTTACTAAGTTGTATTATGGGTGACGTCATCTCTAACCTAAGTTGTATTATGGGTGACGTCATCTCTTTACTAAGTTGTATTATGGGTGACGTCATCTCTATACTAAGTTGTATTATGGGTGACGTCATCTCTATACTAAGTTGTATTATAGGTGACGTCATCTCCTTACTAAGTTGTATTATGGGTGACGTCATCTCTTTACTAAGTTGTATTATGGTTGACGTCATCTCTTTACTAAGTTGTATTATGGTTGACGTCATCTCTTTACTAAGTTGTATAATGGGTGACGTCATCTCTTTACTAAGTTGTATTATGGGTGACGTCATCTCTATACTAAGTTGTATTATGGGTGACGTCATCTCTATACTAAGTTGTATTATGGGTGACGTCATCTCTTTACTAAGTTGTATTACGGGTGACGTCATCTCTATGCTAAGTTGTATTACGGGTGACGTCATCTCTATACTAAGTTGTATTATGGGTGACGTCATCTCTTTACTAAGTTGTATTATGGGTGACGTCATCTCTTTACTAAGTTGTATTATGGGTGACGTCATCTCCTTACTAAGATGTATTATCGGTGATGTCATCTCTTTACTAAGTTGTATTATGGGTGACGTCATCCCTTTACTAAGTTGTATTATGAGTGACTTCATCTCTTTACTAAGTTGTATTATGGGTGAAATCATCCCTTTACTAAGTTGTATTATGGGTGAAGTCATCCCTTTACTAAGTTGTATTATGGGTGACGTCATCTCGATGTCATCTCCTTACTAAGTTGTATTATGGGTGACGTCATCTCCTTACTAAGTTGTATTATAGGTGACGTCATCTCTATACTAAGTTGTATTATAGGTGACGTCATCTCTTTACTAAGTTGTATTATGGGTGACGTCATCTCTGTACTAAGTTGTATTATGGGTGACGTCATCTCTTTACTAAGTTGTATTATGGGTGAAGTCATCTCTATACTAAGTTGTATTATGGGTGACGTCATCTCTATACTAAATTGTATTATGGGTGATGCATCCCTTTACTAAGTTGTATTATGGGTAACGTCATCTCTTTACTAAGTTGTATTATGGGTGAAGTCAACTCTTTACTAAGTTGTATTATGGGTGACGTCATCTCCTTACTAAGTTGTATTATGGGTGACGTCATCTCTAACCTAAGTTGTATTATGGGTGACGTCATCTCTTTACTAAGTTGTATTATGGGTGACGTCATCTCTTTACTAAGTTGTATTATGGGTGACGTCATCTCCTTACTAAGTTGTATTATGGGTGACGTCATCTCTATACTAAGTTGTATTACAGGTGACGTCATCTCCTTACTAAGTTGTATTATGGGTGACGTCATCTCTTTACTAAGTTGTATTATGGGTGACGTCATCTCTTTACTAAGTTGTATTATGGGTGACGTCATCTCTATACTAAGTTGTATTATAGGTGACGTCATCTCTATCCTAAGTTGTATTATGGGTGACGTCATCTCTATACTAAGTTGTATTATAGGTGACGTCATCTCTTTACTAAGTTGTATAATGGGTGACGTCATCTCTTTACTAAGTTGTATTATGGGTGACGTCATCTCTTTACTAAGTTGTATTATGGGTGACGTCATCTCTTTACTAAGTTGTATTATGGGTGAAGTCATCTCTATACTAAGTTGTATTATGGGTGACGTCATCTCTTTACTAAGTTGTATTATGGGTGACGTCATCTCTATTCTAAGTTGTATTATGGGTGACGTCATCCCTTTACTAAGTTGTATTATGAGTGACTTCATCTCTTTACTAAGTTGTATTATGGGTGAAATCATCCCTTTACTAAGTTGTATTATGGGTGAAGTCATCCCTTTACTAAGTTGTATTATGGGTGACGTCATCTCTATACTAAATTGTATTATGGGTGATGCATCCCTTTACTAAGTTGTATTATGGGTGACGTCATCTCTTTACTAAGTTGTATTATGGGTGAAGTCAACTCTTTACTAAGTTGTATTATGGGTGACGTCATCTCTATCCTAAGTTGTATTATGGGTGACGTCATCTCTATACTAAGTTGTATTATAGGTGACGTCATCTCTTTACTAAGTTGTATAATGGGTGACGTCATCTCTTTACTAAGTTGTATTATGGGTGACGTCATCTCTTTACTAAGTTGTATTATGGGTGACGTCATCTCTTTACTAAGTTGTATTATGGGTGAAGTCATCTCTATACTAAGTTGTATTATAGGTGACGTCATCTCTATACTAAGTTGTATTATAGGTGAGGTCATCTCTTTACTAAGTTGTATTATGGGTGACGTCATCTCTGTACTAAGTTGTATTATGGGTGACGTCATCTCTGTACTAAGTTGTATTATGGGTGACGTCGTCTCTTTACTAAGTTGTATTATGGGTTAAGTCATCTCTATACTAAGTTGTATTATGGGTGACGTCATCTCTATACTAAATTGTATTATGGGTGATGCATCCCTTTACTAAGTTGTATTATGGGTGACGTCATCTCTTTACTAAGTTGTATTATGGGTGAAGTCAACTCTTTACTAAGTTGTATTATGGGTGACGTCATCTCTTTACTAAGTTGTATTATGGGTGACGTCATCTCTTTACTAAGTTGTATTATGGGTGACGTCATCTCTTTACTAAGTTGTATTATGGGTGACGTCATCTCTATACTAAGTTGTATTACAGGTGACGTCATCTCCTTACTAAGTTGTATTATGGGTGACGTCATCTCTTTACTAAGTTGTATTATGGGTGATGTCATCTCTTTACTAAGTTGTATTATGGGTGACGTCATCTCTATACTAAGTTGTATTATAGGTGACGTCATCTCTATCCTAAGTTGTATTATGGGTGACGTCATCTCTATACTAAGTTGTATTATAGGTGACGTCATCTCTTTACTAAGTTGTATAATGGGTGACGTCATCTCTTTACTAAGTTGTATTATGGGTGACGTCATCTCTTTACTAAGTTGTATTATGGGTGACGTCATCTCTATACTAAATTGTATTATGGGTGACGTCATCTCTTTACTAAGTTGTATTATGGGTGACGTCATCTCTATACTAAGTTGTATTATGGGTGACGTCTTCTCTATACTAAGTTGTATTATGGGTGACGTCATCTCTTTACTAAGTTGTATTATGGGTGACGTCATCTCTTTACTAAGTTGTATTACGGGTGACGTCATCTCTTTACTAAGTTGTATTATGGGTGACGTCATCTCTATACTAAGTTGTATTATAGGTGACGTCAACTCTTTACTAAGTTGTATTATGGGTGACTTCATCTCTATACTAAGTTGTATTATGGGTGATGTCATCTCTTTACTAAGTTGTATTATGGGTGACGTCATCTCTTTACTAAGTTGTATTATGGGTGACGTCATCTCTATACTAAGTTGTATTATGGGTGACGTCATCTCTTTACTAAGTTGTATTATGGTTGACGTCATCTCTTTACTAAGTTGTATTATGGGTGACGTCATCTCTTTACTAAGTTGTATTATGGTTGACGTCATCTCTTTACAGAGTTGTATTATAGGTGACGTCATCTCTATACTAAGTTGTATTATGGGTGACGTCATCTCTTTACTAAGTTGTATTATGTGTGACGTCATCTCTATACTAAGTTGTATTATGGGTGACGTCATCTCTATACTAAGTTGTATTATGGGTGACGTCATCTCTGTACTAAGTTGTATTATGGGTGAAGTTTATCCCTTTACTAAGTTGTATACCTTGGCATACTTTTCATATCCTATTTTCATGCCCGTTTGTAGACAGAATCTTTCTTGTACAACTCTTCCAAGAGTTTTCATCCAAACTCGCCGAAAATCATATATACTCAGCACACTTGTACACTGAGGTTGTGCAACTTTGTTTACTGTTTTTATTGTCTATTTTCCCCCTTATTGTATGTTTAAAAAAGTGTTGTGGACAGAGTGGGAATTGGGTTGATTGGGAGTGGTGTTTTTCTGTAATTATTATTTATCATTTTGTATTACAATTGGTATTTTGTTTATGTTACAATAGACATTGTGGAGGATTCAGTGCCCTATACACTGAATTTGATTCATCCCAAACTTGAATACCAACTATTACTGGCCAAGAAAGTACAACTCATCGATGCCCTTAAGGTAATAACACAGTAACTTCCTGTTTAGTGAAGAATTCCTTTTTATCTTTTGTTAATTTTCAATTACAAACAACTATTATAATTTTTCCTGCTATGACAATAAAAATAAAAGTTCTATTAATAGGAACCCAAGAAGAACTAAAAACTTAACTGTATCAGACAGATGTAGCTTTAGTGTTAGTTTGAATCTTCGTTAATGGGCTCATTTTGAATTAAGAATTAATTAGAACATGTTGTTTTTGCACTACAATGATTAGTGCATCACTAACCCAGGTATTAGATGGTAATTGTTTCTGATCTTTAATACTGTAGACATTCCTCAGTGAATATACCAGAATAAAATACCCATTAAAGGATTCCACTATATACAGTATAGAATATCTTCAGTTGGACCAATTTTTGCGGGGCCGCAGTGGTCAAGAAGTTTAGGTTTCCTAACACTTCATCACTAGCCCTCCACCTCTGGGATGCGATTTTGAAACCCATGTGGGCAGTTACCTGGTACTGACTATAGGCCGGTGTTTTTTTTTTTTTTGTTACTTCGACTTTCCTCCACCTCCAAAACCTTAAATGACCCTGGCTGTTGATAGGACATTAAACAAAATAAACTAAAACCACTTTCTGCTGATAACACTGATACTAGTAACAAATGCATATTATATTCAATAGAAAGATAATTTATTTCTTTATATATAATTATGTTTATTTGACCACAGGAGCTGCAGGTACATGAAAATGACATGAGTTTCATGTCACCAGAATATCGTCAGATCTTGGAAGATGCTGATGCACTCCAGGCCGAGTACAAGCGACAGCCCTGCCATCTGGAAAGACTGTATGGTATCCTTTTACATTGAGTATAGGGACCTTTTATTGATGAATTTTCATAATAATGTCACAAGATTCTTCAAACTGTGTAATTAGTTTTACCTTATGAATAACTGATGCTGACATTTTGAAGCGTTTTTGTAAGCTTAGTGGCTGTTTGCAAGTCATTTTAACATAGAAGCTGCAAATTCCTAAGGTTTAAGTTCAATCCTGAGCAAAATGTCTCATATTTTGACTGACTGATTATCATTGTACAGGTAATTATAGCTCTGTGTTCTGGTGTAGCTGTATCTGTGACTGTCCTCCCTTAGAGAGCGAACATTTATACAACTAGGTACTACTACTTTAAAATGTGGCAGTAAAGTTATGATTATAATTTTACAAAATATACTGGACACATGGAGCTTTTTAGATCTAATGTGTTGATGTTACTAAAAGAAAGGTACAGTTTTAGACTGAAGTAATGATGATATCAAATCAGGACTCTTGTTAGATCTAATTAAAACATTAATTTTACACTTTATTAACATTTGTTTAATTTTGTACTTTTTAGTTAATCAGGATTATTTGTAGAGTTACCAATATAATACATCATAAACTTGACAGAAAAAATATTTCCTTAACTCTGATTAGGAATGATAACTGATCTTTATATAGACAAGTTCAAGTTCAAAGGTCACAACGTAAAGGGCAAGGTGCCCGCTCTCCTTGAAGTCCTGGACAACTATGACCTTCAGTCCCTGGTGCAGTTTTTTGAGTCGGCATAATGACAAGGATATGTTACAGAGATGTGACTATCATAGATATGTTACAGAGATGTGACTATCATAGATATGTTACAGAGATGTGACTATCATGGATATGTTACAGAGATGTGATTGTCATAGATATGGTACAGAGATGTGACTATCATAGATATGTTACAGAGATGTGACTATCATAGATATGTTACAGAGATGTGACTATCATAGATATGTTACAGAGATGTGACTATCATAGATATGTTACAGAGATGTGACTATCATAGATATGTTACAGAGATGTGACTATCATAGATATGTTACAGAGATGTGACTATCATAGATATGTTACAGAGATGTGACTATCATGGATATGTTACAGAGATGTGACTATCATGGATATGTTACAGAGATGTGATTGTCATAGATATGTTACAGAGATGTGACTATCATGGATATGTTACAGAGATGTGACTATCATAGATATGTTACAGAGATGTGATTATCATGGATATGTTACAGAGATGTGACTATCATGGATATGTTACAGAGATGTGACTATCATGGATATGTTACAGATATGTGATTATCGTAGATATGTTACAGAGATGTGACTATCATGGATATGTTACAAAGATGTGACTATCATGGATATGTTACAGAGATGTGATTATCATAGATATGTTACAGAGATGTGACTATCATAGATATGTTACAGAGATGTGACTATCATAGATATGTTACAGAGATGTGATTATCATGGATATGTTACAGAGATGCTACTATCATGGATATGTTACAGAGATGTGATTATCATAGATATGTTACAGAGATGTGACTATCCTAGATATGTTACAGAGATGTGACTATCATAGATATGTTACAGAGATGTGACTATCGTAGATATGTTACAGAGATGTGACTATCATATATATGTTACAGAGATGTGATTATGAAGGACTTAAAACATTTCACCATTCATATACAGTAGACATGATAAGAAAAATGTGAAATGCTGATCTCTTTGCTGGAGTCACTTTTACCTAAAATCCCATGACATTTCATTTGTGAACACTGTAAATAGTATGATTAAGATTTCATGTAGAGAAAGTGCAATTTTACAAACAATGCCATAATAACTTGGCAATTGTTATGCTAAAATCAAACTTTAGTGTTGAGATCCTTTCAAATCATTATACAGATTTTAGCATACCGGTATATTATGTGGAATGTCTTGAAGAAAAACTCTTATTTATCTATCTAGCAATAAGTGCTGGGGACAAAGCATAATCTTCGATTGAAAGAAGGGTTGGGCTTAGTGTAGAGCAATGAAATAACTTGTATTAGCATTGCAAAATATTTGAGAGTAATTCTACAAGTGGAATTTTAGGTCAAAGAAAATGATCTACTGTAAGAAGATCTGTGATATTTGTTGTGCAGCACCAAGTTTTAATTGTACAACAAATGATAGGATCTGTTTGATTTTTTCAGTCCGTCCAAAACAAAGTTTTTTTTTTAGAGATTTATAATTGTATATGTATGTCTATTTATTGTTTATTTATTATGTGTAAATATATATCTCTAATGGTTGCTATTGCAACAAATTTTAAAGACTACCATCCTTGTGCAACAGAGCTGACCAAAATCAATAGACCTACTTTTTTGATAAACTCGTGATAAAGATTTTCTTGATTCTTGTCAGGATATACTTGATATACAATGATCGACTTTCACTTTAAATCATAACATTGAAAAGTATGTCAGCTTATTACTCAGTATAAATGATGAGAGGTTGTTATGTGATATTGTGGAGTATATATATATATATATGTAAACACCCAGTGTTCCAGTTATATATAGGAAGTTCTCTTATTGTTCTAGAAAGAAGAATTAATTGTTTTACTGTGACTTGTTTGTGGCTATAGGTTATCACCAGTACATATTTGGCTGTACAGTATTTGTACTGCACACAACATTTAGGTATACTTATGCCTCAGCTTTGTAACTAGGTTAGTTTTGTGTCATGTTGAAACACAAGTCTAATATGAATTAATTCTAAGTAGTTTGCATGAATGGATATCTATTACTGATACAGTGTTAAGTTTGTGGATTGATATTCTGAACGGATGAATAAAAGTGGATTAATTGTACCTATTTATTGTGTTGAATGTTTTGTTTCAGTCATATATTTTTGTAAAGAAGTATAACCACTCAAGTTCAAATTGCAAGTTAAGTGTCAACATTGAATTAGATTATTTGATAATTAGTTGCCCAAACATCCAACTTTTGGGAGACTTTGTCAAACACAACAAACACAGGATATTTGATTTCAAGGTCTTGTTAGTTCAGACAATGAACTCTTAATAGAAAAGAAATTGTTACTAAAAACAGTTTGATTTCTGTATAAAGTTTTTTTTGTGTCAACAGGTGTGACTAGATAGATGTAACTAGATACAGACAGGTATGACTAGATATAGAGAGGTGTGACTAGATATAGAGAGGTGCGACTAGATATAGACAGGTGTGACTAGATGTAGAGAAGTGTGACTAGATACAGACTGCTGTGACTAAGATACAGACATATGTGAATAGATATAGACAGGTATGACTAGATATAGACAGGTGTGACTAGATATAGACAGGTGTGACTAAGATACAGACTGCTGTGACTAGATGTAGACAGGTATGACTAGATATAGACAGGTGTGACTAGATACAGACAGGTGTGACTAGATATAGAGAGGTGTGACTAGATATAGAGAGGTGTGACTAGATACAGACAGGTGTGACTAAGATACAGACAGATGTGAATAGATATAGACAGGTATGACTAGATATAGACAGGTGTGACTAAGATACAGACTGCTGTGACTAGATGTAGACAGGTATGACTAGATACAGACAGGTGTGACTAGATACAGACAGGTGTGAATAGATATAGAGAGGTGTGACTAGATACAGACAGGTGTGACTAGATACAGGCAGGTGTGACTAGATACAGGCAGTTGTGACTAGATATAGACAGGTGTGACTAGATATAGACAGGTGTGAATAGATATAGAGAGGTGCGACTAGATATAGACAGGTGTGACTAGATGTAGAGAGGTGTGAATAGATATAGAGAGGTGCGACTAGATATAGACAGGTGCGACTAGATATAGACAGGTGTGACTAGATGTAGACAGGTGTGACTAGATGTAGACAGGTGTGAATAGATATAGAGAGGTGCGACTAGATATAGACAGGTGCGACTAGATATAGACAGGTGTGACTAGATGTAGACAGGTGTGACTAGATACAGACAGGTGTGACTAGATACAGACAGGTGTGAATAGATATAGAGAGGTGTGACTAGATACAGACAGGTGTGACTAGATACAGACAGGTGTGACTAGATACAGGCAGGTGTGACTAGATATAGACAGGTGTGACTAGATGTAGACAGGTGTGAATAGATATAGACAGGTGCGACTAGATATAGACAGGTGCGACTAGATATAGACAGGTGTGACTAGATGTAGACAGGTGTGACTAGATACAGACAGGTGTGACTAGATACAAACAGGTGTGACTAGATACAGACAGGTGTGAATAGATATAGAGAGGTGTGAATAGATACAGACAGGTGTGACTAGATACAGACAGGTGTGACTAGATACAGGCAGGTGTGACTAGATATAGACAGGTGTGACTAGATATAGACAGGTGTGAATAGATATAGAGAGGTGCGACTAGATATAGACAGGTGTGACTAGATGTAGAGAGGTGTGAATAGATATAGAGAGGTGCGACTAGATATAGACAGGTGTGACTAGATGTAGAGAGGTGCGACTAGATATAGACAGGTGTGACTAGATGTAGACAGGTGTGAATAGATACAGGCATGTGTGACTAGATATAGACAGGTGTGACTAGATATAGACAGGTGTGACTAGATGTAGAGAGGTATGACTAGATACAGGCTGGTGTGACTAGATATAGACAGGTGTGAATAGATATAGAGGTGTGAATAGATATAGACAGGTGTGACTAGATACAGACAGGTGTGACTAGATATAGAGAGGTGCGACTAGATAGACAGGTGTGACTAGATACAGACAGGTATGACTATAATCAAAGACTGATGGTAGGCTGCAGACAGATGGTGACTGGATACAGACAGGTGTGACTAGATACACACAGGTGTGACTGGATACAGACAGGTGTGACTAGATACAGACACATGTGCCTAGATACAGACAGGTGTGACTAGATACAGACAGGTGTGCCTAGATACAGGCAGGTGGTACTTCAGGCTATATATTCTTCAATAAAAACAGAAGACAAATAGAAAACAAGTCATTTGTCTGATGATTTAATAGTTTTATTAACAAATAAAATATTGAGATACATTTATTATCAATCACTTAACATCAAGTTTATTCATTTATAAAACCACCATATCAAACCAGTTTTTTGTTCCCATTTTTTTGTTGTCTATTTGGCGAGAGAGGAAAGTGAGAAATCATTAAACATCATTGTCATTATAAATATTGTACAATATTTTGTTAAATGTGCTTCATCCGAAATATATATAATGTACATGTATATGTATGTGAATATAATATATTGTGTTGCTTTCATAAAGTCATCTTCTTCAGAAAAAATCTCTAAAATAGAACTCTTTTTCATGATTAAGTCTGGCACCATGGTATATCTCCTACCCAATTGCCCACCCTGCACACGCAATATGGCATTGGCTTTAGATTTGGTGATCCTTCTGCCAAAATGGATAGAAGATAGAATATTAGTTTTTAACTTGTGTTCGATCCAATTTGTATACCTGTGTTTGAAAATAAAATGAGGATTGCGAGTGATACAAATCCTCTTATGAGCCAAGTACACACTCTGAGATATCCTACAATTAATAAGCAATGAGGCCGATTCATTTAAGGTATTCTCACATTTGATCAGTATATGAAGTGTGATCAAAATTTGTTTAAAAATGAGGTCAACAGAGCAGTAAAAAGAGTTTCTTTAAATAGTAATGATAACTTGTCCTTGACCTTATTGCTCTGGCACCCTGAAGCATGAACTCGTTTGAGATATTCTCAAACTTAATGCTCAATATATGAAGCTTGATTAAAATACATTAATAATGAAGTCACTAGTCTAGAGAGCTGACAAATTTTTCTATAAAAAGTGACAATGACCTTAGCACCCTGAATCACTTTAATTAGAGTCTAACTGACTCAAGGTATTCTCATACTTTACCAACATATAAAGTTTTATCAAAATAATTTAAAGATGAAGTCACTTATAATAAGAGTGCTGACAAAAGGTGAAAAGATTGTATGTACACAAAAACGTACAATGTATGTATAAATGGAACACTATATTTCCTCTTCAACTTCGTTGAACAAAAGGAATGTCATGACCTCCTCCCTGTCTTCATCAACAGGTGATACATGGTTTTATTAACCTGGAAAAAAATTATCGATCAAGGACAAAGTCTGAGGTTGATATTTTTTCAGGTTGATAAAATCATGTTGTGACCGAAATCAAAATGCTATACGGGTAATTGTTTTATTATAAAAGGACTTTTGTTTTTAAATAATTATACAACGAAAGCAAGTAACACCTGTAAAATGAATGGAGCCTGATTGGATTTGTGAAGCATCTGTAAATATTTGATTATGCCTTTAAAATACTTAACAATCAGAAGTAAGCTAGTGCATTAAAATGCATTCCTTACACTTATAATTCTGATGATACTTTAATATATATACTAAATAACAAAGTTATTGCTTGTCATGTTTCAAAAGTGTGCAAAATATTTTACATTGTTGGGACAATACCAAGGGGATGTAATTCATAATTAATATATTTTTAGAAACACTCAGTCAACCAGCATTTTTTAACCAGCTGCCAGTCAATACGACATTTTATTGGGAACCATGTGACACTAATATGATTTTATAATGATATGTTTAAATCAACGAATTTTTGTAATCTTGAAGTTTGGTTTCTGTTGGTTTAAATCTCTAATCAATGTAATGCCAGTCACTATTTGATAATCAATGGTGAAAAATAGATACAATAAAATATCACAGACTAAATAAAACAAGGATCATAATAAAATTACATCCAGATTCAGTATAAATGGTACAACCATCATACACAACAACAAAAACAACTATTCAAATGCCAGAAACTCAACAACTATGAACTGATTCAGTAAAAAGATAAACAGGTTACTTTTAAGTTAGAATAACTACACTTGTATATATGTACACACAATTTTAACGAGTTCTTTTGAAAGAAGACTCCACAATTGTATATCTGACAAATTTCTACATTATAACATGTTTAGATTTTAATTGTGATTTCCTGTGTAGTATAAGTGGGCTACACATTGGTCCAAATTCAGCAGCAGCAGTATTTTCTTTAAGCAATGCAGCTGCAGCATTTTTTGGACACATGATGAACAAATCACATATCCATCATTTAATAAATCAAGTTGTTTGCTCAAAGGATCGAGTCCCGTAAATGTATGGTTAATTGATTGACATTGACAAGGGCCAAGTCTTTGGAAGAACTTTTGCACATGATATATTGGAAAATAATATACTCAGCACATGAAGTTTATTGTCTGTTAAATTGAATGTACTAACCATGCACTTTGTCAGTAATTGGTCATTTTACACTTCTGATTCCAGTCTTAACTTGAACGAGAAACATGCAACAAAGGAGAACTGGAATCTGATATGCAAAACAGTTCATTTCCGTATTGCCTCATTTTCAAGAGTGTCTAGCTTGACTGAAACAGTCTTTTTGCTTGTCTCGTCTCTCCCCTCAAAGACTAACTCTGTTTTGCCGAAGTGCAGACTGACCACCACCTTCCTATCCATGCCACCAGTGGTGTCTGGCATTTCAACAAGCATTTTACCCAAGTAATGACAGCCTGTGGTGTATTTGGGATCTTTCTCATCGGAATAATACATGCAAATGGTCATTCCAGTCATATCGGGCGTCAGAGGATAGACTTCGGTCTCGACAGTCTGACCAACATATACCAGTGTGTCCTTCTCTACAAGCTTGTTGAAGACTTCCTTACAATAATCTGGATGTCTTTTGTCACGCATTTTCTCATCATCAAAGTTTTTTAAGAAGTATCTGCGTACCTCTGTGCCATAGGTGAACCTGCTAATGCGTGCGGAAACAATCCCTGGGTTATGTCCATACAAGACTGCCCCCTTTAGCACTGCTAGTCCACAATCCTGGGGAATGACCACCCGCTTCCCTGTCAGTATTGTTTTCACCGCCTCTTGTATTATTTTACTCTCAGAAAACCCTCCCACCAATATCACATTGTGGACTCCCTGGGTCTCCTCCTTCTTAAATAATTTTACAAAATGTTCCTGTATATTTTTCACAGAAGGCTCAAAAAAATCTTTAACTTTTGACACTGGTATTTTGACCCTACCATTTTTGATAGCCAGTTTTCCTTTTTTTATAGTGTTTTGTAATTTCTTAGCAGATCCGTCTTCAACATATTCATTCAAACCTCCCAGACTTAGTCGAATTCCAATGTCGCTCCCATCTCCATCACCCTTAAGATCACGTTTTTGTTGTTCGATTGCTCTTTCAAGATCTAACTGCTCTGCTTTGCACTCGGCAAAGGCTTCCTTCATCTGGTCTTCACCTACAAGTTGCTCAATGAACTTCCAGAATTCCATATTGACAGTCATTCCTCCCCATGCTTCACCAGAGGCACACAACACCTCCTGGAGAGATCCGTCCGACATCACTTCTCTCACAGTGAAATCTGCAGTCCCACCTGAAATGTACAGCCTAATACTATGACATGTATCACACCATTAATTCTTATTCAACAGATACATTTCCCAATAATTATGTTTTTAGTTAAACATACCACTGTAACACCTGAAGTAAACATTAAAGACCTTTTTAAGAAATGTTTGCATTCAAGGGATTTTCAATATTGTAAGTGTCATGGTCATCATGATCTGGATGACACCTTATGACCTTTTTCTACCATCCCAAGATCAGTCAATATATATACTTTATACCAGACCAGAATTCAATAAAGTCTGAAACAAATTTAAATGTTCAAGACTTTTCTATAAATATATATTCCATGGTCTTTATGTGCCTTGTGACTGACTTTGTGAATGTGTCTTTCACTTACCGCCAAGGTCAGCCACCATATACTTTGTGCCAGGATCATATGAGGTGAGAAAGGCATCGCCTTCATCTCCTGTTTTGCGCTGAACATGGATTTCCTTGCAGTAAACTGAGGCAGCCTCTGGTTCGAGTGCAAACTTCAAGTGTTCATCCTTTATGCCAGCCTTAACCAAAGATATAAAAAATACACATCAGGTAACGAGTCATCAACAGGTCATCAAGAAAAAGAATTATCTTCACCAAGGTCTTCAGAACTTACCATAGATCAATAATTAGTGGTAGGAATCAATTCATAAATAATTAGTTTTTGCTACAGTTCTAAGCAAAAACATGTTCTACACTTGTACATTGTAAATATGATAAGAGCCATATCACAGATGTCACCCAAAGAAATTTGTAATATTACCAGGTAAATGTTTTTAATGGATGTTGCGATGCAGTTCACTGTGCCATATATGTAATAGTAATACAACTACAAAATGAAAATTTAACATTGTACTATCTAGTTTTACAGTGACAGACAGCGTTAACAAAATCAGAAACCTAAAAGGCAATTAGTCTCTCAGATGAGCACTAAGTAGGGTATGTGGTGTACGTTTCATCTCGCTCTGCCGAGGGGGTGGAGCTACAGATTGAGATGTTTCCATTTATACTTCAAGCTCCATGACCCCGAGTGCAGCATCTTTTCAATAATCTTGTGCCCATATATGTTTTGGTAGTAGATCGGGACATTGACTGATCAAGATAACAATGATGGAACATCCAAATAAATATCTAATATACCTATTTTTGTTGATCTTCCTAACCTCTCCAACAAAAACAATGGTTAGTATTTAATGATAAAGAAGGGGTAGGGGCTACCTGTAATATTTTTCCTATAAATACAAACCAAATGCAGCCTGTGCATTAATAAATATTTTCTATATCGATATTGTTGACACCAGAAGGAATCCACATGTAGTTCGTACACCCAACAATATACTGTAAGCACTAATTATATGCTATACTAGTGACTATAAGTTTCAAGCTTTAATGTGACAGCGACTAAGTTTCAAGCTTATATGTGACAGTGATTATAAGTTTCAAGCTTTAATGTGACAGTGATTATAAGTTTCAAGCTTTAATGTGACAGTGACTATAAGTTTCAAGCTTTATTGATATGACAGTACCAGGACAGCAGCCTCTCTCATAAACTGTTTAGCAGTGTTGTCCCAGATAGCAGGCACAGTCAGTACCCAGGTGATGGTGTCATCTGTCGGCTTAATGGCTGCATTCTTCAGTGAATCATGGAGCTTTTTCTTGAAATATTTAATAGACTCTGAAAACACTGTGAGGGCGAGGACTTCCTGATCCTGATCATCTTTTATCTTTGTCTCCCGTGAAAGTTTCACCTAAAAAACATTTTCTGATGTTAAATCTTACTCCTGCAATATTCCTCACATGATTTTCTAACCCTTACAATTGCTGAATTTGGAACACATAATAGAGTATATTGTCCACCAGTTAATCCTTTGACAAAACAATGGCATTGACTTGATTATAGTAAACCTTTTTTTTAAATTTATAACATCTTTTTTCCAAGTTAATTTATGTGTTGCATGATGATTGTTATATTTTATCTTTATCTTTTAGATATCATGAATTTACAGATATGTTTAATTTAAACCTTTCCTTTTCATATCTTTTGAAATGAAAATTCAATGACCAGCCCAGGTATCAAATGACGGAAGGAGCTCTGATGGACATGTACAGATGCTCTAACCAAACGACTACCTGATCACCAATGATAAGACCATGTCCACTTCACCATTTCGAAGCCAGATTCAAACCTATTCTCAAGCCTGATCCCTCAAACCTGGTCCCTCAAACCTACTCCCAAACCTGGTCCCTCAAACCTACTCTCAAATCTGGTCCCTCAAACCTACTCCCAAACCTGGTCCCTCAAACCTACTCTCAAACCTGGTCCCTCAAACCTACTCTCAAATCTGGTCCCTCAAACCTACTCCCAAACCTGGTCCCTCAAACCTACTCTCAAACCTGGTCCCTCAAACCTACTCTCAAATCTGGTCCCTCAAACCTACTCTCAAACCTGGTCCCTCAAACCTACTCTCAAATCTGGTCCCTCATAGTTTTATAGGGATGCTCAAATAAATCAGAAATCAATCACAAATAAATCAAATTATATGTGATCACCTCCATCTAACCCAGTCTAGTGTTGCTTTACTTTTACATTTGTAATGGAATATATCACCACCACGTGGTGCAGCTCCAATGCTTCTGGCATCAGTCACAATTAAGGCAACATCCAGTTCCACTTCCTTTATTTATCCTTTGTTTACATCGACATTGTGGAAGCTTTATTCCTTCTATTCTCTTCTCCTTCTCTAAACCTTCTCTGGCTCTCTCTCATTGACTCCCTTCCTCTCATCTCATCTACCCATCTATAATATATAGATAGTCTAAGGACACTAATTCTACAAAACTAAATCCTCTATTTCTATTAGTTAACTCGATCCTTAGGAGGCGGGGCTAACCTATCCTGAGTGGAATCCTTGATGACCATTTTCCAAGGCCCCAGAATATCTATCAATGAACTAAACTAAATGGAGCCTACATCCACCCCATTGTCCACCACCGTGTGTGGCCTGGTCATCTCATTTGTTAATTGCTTAATCTCTTTTTTTAAACCTTTTTAGTTTCCTTCTTCTTACTTTTCTGATCTAACTGACACACTGTCCCTTTCCCACCTGTCATATATGCCTCAACCAAACTAGAGCCAATCACAAAGTCAAGGATGCTCAATTTGCAGTGATATTTACCCTTTATGAGAATGGGGGTGAGGCTCTTGAAATCGGGAAATTTTGCCTAGTTAAAGGAAAATTTGGAAATATTAACTTAATTCAACTTTTAACACTAATGTATAACATGAAGTAGTTTATCTACTGACCTAGTCTTGATGCACTTTATAGAAGCTGACAGAGCCAGAGGCCCAATATGAGCCTTTACGATCATATGAGTTCAAAATTATTCGGTCTATTTGACCTTTTTGACCCCACCCATCAGCTCCTTGGGATCATTCAGGCCAACAGGGGCAAACCATCAAACTACTATCATCCAAACCTGCTGATTATAACCAAGTTAAATAGGATTCAAGTTATCGTGTGCACATTATTTCTGATGGCAGTAAAATTACAAAGGACCATAACTCTGTACGTTACCGTTGTATTGGACCGATCATCAAACTTATCTGAGATCTTATTGATATATATTAGGCTGCATACACCAAGTTTCATGAAAATCCATTCATATTTACTCAAGTTATCATATGTATAAGGAAAAGTTGATGCATGACAGCCAATGCAATCGGTCAAAATGAGCATACGAATCAGGTGACCTAACAATATGGTCAGTTTTGATGCTTATTACATTGCCATATTTACATGTTTTCCTCATTTTTTAATTGGGAATTTAGGATGAAAAATTACAAAAGCTTAGAAAAGATAATATTACCATTTTGCCATGGTAATCAGGGTAAAAGAAACTACTTATTTGATTGATCGTCCTCTGTCTGGAGACGGGATTGATCGTCCTCTGTCTGGAGACGGGAAGCTGGTTTTGAGCCCTGGTCTTGTCATTGCATTTTCCCTCTCCTACATGCGTACACATTAATAAACATTTTTTGGAAAAACTTAAATTTTACAATAAGAATTACCGGTGGTTTGTGAAGATTCATCTTGAAATGCTTGAAGTAGTGCCAATTAAAGTGGGCATTGCTATCAACCAAATGAGAGTATGCTTCCTCCGCTTCAAACCCAAATGCTTCAAATTTTTCATCCGGTGTCAACAGCAGAATTGTTGGTACTTTCAAGGAAGTAAGTGCAGCTGCATTCTTTGAAATTGATTTGTGACAATGAATGATCATCTTATCTCTTTTATATTCGTGTTTAAAGGAATATGCCACACCAGAGTAGGTTGTTCCAAAATCAATAGCAGCCACCATGTAAGCTAGTGTTGCTTCAGAATTATTCTCTGAGCTGGGTCCAGCATCTTCCATAGTATTGCTATCTTCATCATCAGATGAAACAACTGTATTACTGGCCATTGTTAAGGTACAGCTATGAGAACACCCACCTAAGGAAAATAAACATCCACTTATCATTGGGTTATATATATATTGCCACAATATAAATCATTGTAAATACAGTATTTACTGCTTAAAATGACATATTTGTTTTTGAAATATTTGTGGTTTTCGTTGGTGAACCCTAAATATAATCAATAATGAAAATAAAATTTAACAATTTGTATAATGAATTTGTACCACTATAGATCTTATATTACATATACCGGTAGATTAAAGGGAAAGCTTCATATTATTATTAATATATATTCTACTGTTTTACTGTTTTGCACTCTTGAATGATGGTTGCACTTAAATGACTGATGTTTGTATTTTTGAATGCTTTGGTATATGGTGTTACCTAGAGTTTGTAAGGAAATTAGTCACTGCAATAAATAAGCACTTACTGTCATAAGCATTAACATATACCTATAGGCAAACAAGTACATAGTATACATCCAAAACTTGAGAACATTAGAACTGCAACTACTGTACTTACTAGTCATATATGATATATGCCGGTATACACCTGTATATATATATATACCGTACACATAATGTTGTTTTTCTAAGACTTGGAACATATAAGATTTTTATCCTGTCTGGCAACAAAACTTGTCAAAATATTCATCTAATACCATATTCTAAATAATGGCTAGTTGAACGAGATGGTGTTGAAACAAGAGGCCCAGAGGGCCTGTATCGCTCACCTGGATTTCATGAGATATGAAACAATGATGATTACATTGTAAGTATTTGTCACCGGTACTGCTATGTCAGTATATCATAGGCATTTTATATGGGAACGTGAGATTTTTATGCCAAAAAATACATTAATCCATGAAATGAAATTTACTTTTGGCGCAACCCCATAGGGATGCTACCACACAAATGTGAGTGATATCTATTGCTAAGTTTTAGAAAAGAAGTCGTTTAAACCAATTGACCCCTTTTGGACCCGCCTTCTGCTCCCCAGGGGTCAGTTCCTTTATAAAATTTTGAATCCCTAACCAAAAGGATGCTACCAGTCAAATATGAGCTGTTTCAGAGAAGTTGCTCACATCAATTTAGCCAAATTGACCCCTTTTGTCCAAACCCCTCAGGGCCCTTTGGGGGGGGATGGGGGGGGGGGGGGCAACCCCCAAATTTGTACAATTTTGAATCCCCACCCCATGACAATGCTACCATACAAATGTGAGTGATATCCATTGCTTAGTTTCAGAGGAAAAGTTGTTTATTGCTTAGTTTCAGAGGAAAAGTTGTTTATTGCTTAGTTTCAGAGAAGAAGTTGTTTATATCAATTTAACCAAATTGACCCCTTTTTGCCCCACCCCTAAGTCCCCAAGGGGTCAGCCCCATCATTTGTACAATTTTGAATCCCCATCCAACAGTGATGCTATCAGGCAAATATGAGCAATATCCATTGCTCGGTTTCAGAGAAGAAGTTGTTTACTTCAATATAGCCCAATAGACCACATTCGACCCCGCCCTTCAGGCCCCTGGGGGGTCAGCCCCATCATTAATACACTTTTGAATCCCCACCTAATAGTGATGGTACCAGGCAAATATGAGCAATATCCATTGCTCAGTTTCAGAGAAGAAGTTGTTTACATCAATATAGCCCAATAGACCACATTTGGCCCCGCCCCTCAGGCCCCTGGGGGGTCAGCCCCATCATTTGTACATTTTGAATCCTCACCCCATAGTCATGCTACCAGGCAAATAGGAGCGATATCCATAGCTCGGTTTCAGAGGAGAAGTCGTTTATATCAATATAGCCCAATTGACCACATTTGGCCCCGCCCCTCAGGCCCCTGGGGGTTCAGCCCTATCATTTGTACAATTTTGAATCCCCACCCCATAGTGATGCTACCAGGCAAATATGAGCAATATCCATTGCTCGGTTTCAGAGAAGAAGTCGTTTATATCAATATAGCCCAATTGACCCCTTTTGGCCCCGCCCCTCAGGCCCCTGGGGGCCAGCCCCATCATTTGCACAATTTTGAATCCTCACCCCATAGTGATGCTACCAGGCAAATATGAACGATATCCATTGCTCGGTTTCAGAGAAGAAGTCGTTTATATCAATATAGCCCAATTGACCCCTTTTGGCCCCGCCCCTCAGGCCCCTGGGGGGGGGGGGGGGGGGGGGGGGGGGGGGGGGGGCAGCCCCATCATTTGTACAATTTTGAGTCCTCTACCCATAGGGATGCTTCTGACCAAATTTGATCAAATTCTGATCAGCGGTTATGAAGAAGAAGTCAATTGTTGACGGACGGACTGACGACGGACGGACGACAGACAGACGACGGATGCCACGGTATGGCATAAGCTCACCTTGGTCCTTCGGACCAGGTGAGCTAATAAATACATGTACACATTGGATATACACAAAGCATATACTTACCTAATTATTGATTAAGAATAAACCCTTTTATTTATTAAGTACATTTTTTTATTTCCTCCTTTTTTCTTCATTCATTCAATTTTTCTCCTTTTTTTTTGTAATGAAATACAATTTACAGTTGAGATAAGTGCAACAAATTCCTTATGCAGCACTGTCTATAATGATGTCAACAAGAGACCCAAGGAGCCTGCAATGCTCACCTGGATAAGCCATTCAAAGAAATTACCTCTATTTGCCCTATTAGACCCCTTCCTGCCCGAGGTAGACTAAAGTCAGAGTTTATGCTACATTGTAAATTTGTTCTCAGATCCCTAGAGATGTTTCTAACCAATTTTGTTTTCAAAATCCAATCATTCCTTTATGATAAGTGATTTTTAAGGCTTACCCCTTATCCCTCTATTAGGCCCCTATGCTCTGGACCCAGAGGTCATGCAGAATCACCATTTATGCAGAATGTGTTTCCATTCTCTCAAGGATGTTTCTGACCAAATTTGGTAAAAATCCATTCAGTTGTTCATGACTATAGCGATTAAAGAATTTAACTTACATCTACCCACGAATTTCCCCTATTGAGCCATGGCATAATTTAGCTCACTGGATCTTCAGGAAATTATCAAGATGTAGTTGTACAAGAGATACAAAATGTATATAACAGCATGCAATTTTAGAGTGGGTAGAAAATTCAAACTGAAGAGATACAAGAATGTATACATGTACAAAATGTATAAATCTGACTATATACTATATTGCCAACAATGTTTGAGGTTGAAACGGAGAGAAGTTAATGATAAGGGTATGGTTGGCGCAATAAAAGGGGTGTGGTTGGCACAATAAAAGGGGTGTGGTTGGCACAATAACTGCTCAGCGTCCTGTTATGGAAAGATATTTTTGTAAGTCTTTTGATTTTATTTATTTTTATTTCAATTCTTATATATGTATATATAAATATATATAATATACCTTTTTTATGGATCGCGCACTAATTGTCCTTCAAATCTGAAAGTAACCAAACACGCAGTATTGAAATCCTATGTTATGTACAATGTACACCTGAAACGAAAGTACACTCTACACGGCATTGGGGTATTTCACAATAAAATGTCTACTGCGTCGAAGGCAAATACAATGGCAATCGACAAATAAAAGTTCAAATTCTTATCAGAAGAACATTAATGAATATAATATATTACATTATAAATGCACACCTACAGTACCTATCTGATTAGTTTTCATTATGATTTTGTGGTTTTCTTAAAAGTGTTATGTTACTTAACCAGTCCGTGTAATAATTATTTTATAGACAATGGCTAAACGTCAAGTGATCATTAATCTGATTATGATAGAAAATATACACAGCATGGGCCTAAATAGCCAACGTTACCTGTGAAAACGAGAGTCGTGCAGCTTAGCCTACAGCCTACAGTACGTCCATGGCGGCTGTCTGTAGCATTGCAAAACGTAATCCGGAAAAGGGTCAATCCGGATTTAAAATAAACAAGATTTTAAATCTTTTGATACTTTTCATATTTGCCAATCGCTATAAACTTCATGTATATGAATAAAATAGCAAAAGGTAGACTGAATATGATTTTATTCAAAGAGAGCAGAATGACGATATTAAGAACAGGTAAAGAGTGGCTCTTTAATTCTTTATTTTTTATTCGAGAATTGAATAATAATGAGCAGATATATGCGAAAGCATTTGGTTAGGTCTTCTGGCGTGTATTACAAATCGTATTTGATAATAAATAAAGTTTCAACTTTGTGATGGTACCTCAGTGTTATTTGGAATTTGTATTTTTTTATATATATATATATAAAAGAGCGGTATTCATTGTGATCAAATTATGCCATTTCTCATTTTATATGATGTATTGCAGAGGGGTCCTTAGTAAAATTGTAAAAACTGGCGCCCAATCGTTTATGCATTTGAAGCAAATAAATTATGTTTAAAGAAAAAGTATCATCAAAGAAAACAATCTTCACAAGCATAATTTAACTGAATAAGTATTTAGTCAGAGTAAGATTTTGTGTCATATTTCTTTATAAAACTGATATATTATACAGTACCATGCAAGAAAAGGAAAATTGGAAAGTTCTACAAATAAGAATGTTAGTTTTCAGGGGTTTATTTTGTCTTTAGAGACACTGTTCTAATGCTTCTCTTGACACGTATTGATTTACAATGTCTGTGTCATCGTAGAGGTTTTACAGTGAAAATAATGTTAATATTGTTCTACCACATTTTTTGTTATCTTCACACAAAACTTATATTGTATTACCGTTAATTAATCAATTAATAAATTACTTTTTGATTAAACAATTATATTTAATCTAATTCAAATGGAAGTACGAATGTATGTATTCCTCCTTTGCACGGAAAAAATACTAATACTCCAATAAAAGAAATTCATTTTTGGTTATCAAACCTCATTTTCACCATTTTCTATTCCCTATAGACTTCTGTCTTAGACCTTGACTAGCGGCGATAGTTAGGACTGATAAGAGAACCAGGGAGTCCAATACTCACCCACACACATATACGCCCTCACCTAATTACACATACGATAAAGTTTCGTGAAATTTCCATCGCCCAGTGACAGTGACTATGGCGCAGACCAAGTCAGGTAACACTTGTATATATTAATGAAAACACAAATTATGAGTATAGTTTTTTTGGGTTTTTTTCCCTTCTTTTTGCATTTGGTTGACAGCTTAAATGGTAGGTAGGTTGAAGTAGGTAAGCGCATTATACATGCATGATGCAATATTTCTATCAGAGGGTTTGAACCTCTATTGTTCACTTTTTTCTTCTCTGCTTCTCCGTATGTCTGTTTTCCATGCATTCTGTCTGATATTGAACCAATTCCTCGGGATTCCGTCCCGACATTTCCCTATACTCTTTGTTTGCCTATAAATGTATTCCCCTTTTAATAGCATTTAATATCATATATGATGGACACAGGCTGGAAGCCTATATATACATATCATGTATAATAATACAAAACATTAATCATAAATATAAATACTTCGGCTTTAAAAAGGCTTTAAAAAGGCACACGGCCTTTGTGCCATCTGTTTTTCTCTATATATTGGTCGCCTGTATCTGTAATTGTCCTGCCTTTGGACCCATTCCCTTTTATTCCGACCCCAATTCTACCTGTCTCAGTCATCCCCCGTATTTTCCAAAGCCTCTCTTTTTATCCTTTCACCTCCGACGCTGTGTTAGGTATTGACACCCCAATAGCCCTCAACAAGCTTTTCCTGTTCAACACTTCACAAACCGTTCTCTGTACTATGGTAAAGAGGACAGTGATGGGGAATAATCATTCTACATTATTGACCGAGTTAGACGTGGAATGTTTTGATGTGATTTCCCGGCAGAATAGTTCGTTGGTCGTTCCTAATTCCTAGCATTTGTATTTCCCCAATGTTGTGTCCCCCTTTTTTGTTGTCTATACGTTATGGTCGGGATAGCATATATACTATTGATAAGCATTACAAGAATGAAACAACTTATGGCCCCTTTTCATATTAATTCGGTATTTATGGTGCATGTACACTAGTTCTGCCATAAAATCATATACCTTAAATTAGGATATTTTTGGCACAGGTACTTGTGGACATGATTATGATTTTTTTTTTAATTAAAACGTTACGTTATAAACGAGTAAATTATTGTATTACAATCGCATGCTTAATTCGAAAAGAAAAATATCATACCTTGGCCTTATAAATAAGGTAATAATTTTTTTAATTAAGCATGCGATTGTAATACAATAATTTACTCGTCTATAACATAAAATTTAATTTAAAAACGTCATAATCATGTCCACAAATACCTGTGATTTTTGGCTATGGTTATATTTTGGTTTAGACCAGAGTTGTTCGTTTATGAGATGAGGACGGACCTGGTGATTTTTTGTTTTTGTTTTTTTTGTTTTTTGGACGAACGTTGACAAAGGCTTTCAAGGCCTGTATTAACACCGATAGGTCCGTCAAGATATATGCCTGAAAAATTACATTTAAATACAGACGAATCGGTTTGTCAGCATAAACAAACAGGCCCCAAATTATAACGTCGTCAGTATTAAAATGCCGAATATTCCGGACGCATTGTTTTCCTGCTTGGTAATTTCTAATAAAAAAAAGTAGATAAATAAAAATAGTGATAACATGTGGCGGCCACTGTGTAGAAAGACTTTGTACCCGGTAGTGTAGTAATGTGGCTTGATTTCCGTGACAACAACAGAAGATTTGTATCGGTATGTTCAGTAAGGTAGAGTAAGTTACTCGTGTCTTGATAAAGAGGCAGATTGCCTGGAAAATTCGACAATCTACTTGTCTGTACTGTCGTTATTACTACTTGACAAATTATATGTTTATACATATATATATACATCCCATCCTACTACTGTATAAAGTAGAGTGGGATTTATGTATCTATATATATATATATATACAGTATATATATGGATTATTTGAAACTGGGTACTCGTGGAGTAGTCTTGTACAACCAGTTGCGGACTTTCCTCTTCACTTTGTAGGTCGGTACCATCTCAGGTACAGCATACCCTCTTCACTTTGTAGATCGGTACCATCTCAAGTACAGCAAACTCTATTCACTTTGTAGATCGGTGCTAACTCCTTTGCATAACACTAGTTTCGTATTGTGGTGCAATGCGTTCACGATTTATCCCACCTTTTTCCGGACCGGTTCCCTAGGCCTATATCTCGCATGGTAACTGGTATTGCCTTCAGATGTTGTTCTGCTTCAATTCGCAATCCCCTTCCCTGTACGGATTTGCAACTAATATAACTCCTTTCTTTCCTTTACGGCGTCGTGCCTTATGCTCATATGTTCATTGACCTTTTCTGCTTTCTCTTTGATAACCAACCTCAATTATTGTTCCCTCATTATATGTACTCCGAGCCCTGTTCCGAGCTCCCCGTGTTCATTTATTGCAATTCTTTTTTGTGCAGTGCCGGTCAGCATGTTAAACCAAGCCTTCCCCGTAATCTGTCAGTAAATGCTATTCATCGCTTGTCACTTCACCTCCTGGTGAGGACTACATTGACAGATCACTACATAGGTCATTTTCTGGTTTCGATTGCCGTTTGGTTATCTACAGATGTGGATTTTGTCTATCTCTCCGCTTTCATATACTCAATCATTCGGTACATAAAGTAAAATTGAATCATTCGGACTTTAGTATTATGAAATTTTCTCAGCTGTATCCGTTGAATTCATACTGTGCTTCCTCTGCTTCTATTTTACAATTGCCTGATATATTCGCAGCCCATTTGCTTGGCGTTCACTCATCTTGTCATCTTCTCTGCTAAGTCTCCCATCTGCCATACTGTAACTTGTTTGTCGTATTGAGTTGCCAATCGATTTCCTCATCACTATCCTTAACATAATGAAACGCAATGAGTGGCTTAACTTGTCGCACACGTATCTGGAATATGTTGAAGGGCATGGTGTAATGACTTACTTGTTACTTGACATCGAGCTCTTCGATTCGGCTTTGGAGCCTCTCGGAGCCATTTGGTCGTTCTACCTAATTTGTTTTTCATATTCCACAGCAAGCCTAATCCTCCTGTTGATGTTGTGTATTGGGAAGACAGCATGTCTGTCTGGATCCATGCGCGGATGGCTGACGACAGGGGACCAGAGAAACCTCTTACGTCAGCTCTCCACAATACACGCTAGCACAGGAGGAGGAAGGGGCGTTCATATCAACATTGACAGGACAAGGCGGTACCAGACCATGGAGGGATTTGGTGCGGCACTCACGAGCTCAGCCGCTTATGTCATTCACAACAGCCCCGAATACGATGAAATCGTCAATGAACTATTTAGTCCATATGCTGGAATTGGTATGCATGCGTACTTCTAAGCAATTTACATTTCCTCTGTAAATCAACATAAATGTTTTCATAAAGCTACAACAAATATATATCATCTGTATCTGAAAATATAACAACAGGCAAGCATTGGTTTTGTACTCTACGCTAATTAGTCATCGACTTGGTTCAGATTGTAACAGAAACTCTTGAATGGACTTGAATGAAATTGGCTAACATGATAGTGTACGTTGTATAGTGACACCATTCGTTGCATGATAATGATTGGAATCTTATTTATGACGGTATGATAAAATTTCACCTGAATGATTGAAGCACAGTGCAACTTCACTATCGAGACGAAAAACCTTGACTTTCAGAGAAAGGCATACTGTTCTCTTATAATTAAACACCATTCGTCATCGTTATAAATAACAATTCTTATTCCAGCATTGTTTTAAAGTTATGATCGCATCTAATTGTAGGTATCAGCTACATTCGGTTGCCGATGGGAGCATCCGACATCCAGGCAGAAGCACCTTACACATACGCCGATACTGCCTGGGACTTCAATCTCGACCACTTCAGCATAGACAAGGATCGTCATTTCATTATTCCTGTTATTAAGAAAGCACTCCGGGTTAACCCAAGTTTGAAGATTATGGGAACTCCCTGGACTGCCCCGGCGTGGATGAAAACTAGCAACAGACTTCAGGGTGGTCAACTGAAGAGGGATGCTAACATCAATGACGCTTACGCAAAGTACTTCCTTAAATTCATTCAGGAATATCAGAGGGAGGGCATTAACATAACCGCGGTTACAGTCCAGAACGAACCGCTCAATGGTAACGACCAGTACCCTACCATGGAAATGTCATGGCAACAGGAGAGCGAGTTCGTGAAGCATCACCTCGGTCCCGTATTCCGATCCAACAACATTAAAACAAAGATCCTTCTTTACGACCACAACTGGGACAACACGGATTATGCAAATAATATTCTAGATGATCATGATACAAGTCAGTACGTATCGGGAGTAGCATGGCATTGTTATGGTGGCGACAAGAATGCACCTCTTCAGGTGCATAACAGACACCCAAATGTCGACATGTACTTCTCCGAATGTTCTGGCGGTACTTGGGCTTCTGATTTCAGCGGCAACTTGATGTGGAACGCCGAAACATTATTTATCGCACAGCCTCGCGCGTGGACAAAGACCGTCTTGCTATGGAATCTTGCACTAGACGAGAACCATGGTCCGCACGTGCAGACAAATGGTGGTTGCAAGACATGTAGGGGTGCGCTCACAGTGCAGTCACGCGGGGGTTACACCAAAGAAGTAGAATTCTACCTTATTGGCCATCTCAGCAAGTTCGTCAAACCTGGCGCCGTCCGGATTGACTCCAACACTGGTCAGAACATCAACACTGTTGCTTTCCAGAATTCTGATGGTTCAGTGGCCGTGCTTGTGCAGAATTCTGATTCCAATTCCAAGGATGTAACGGTACAAGTGGACAATGACAACAGTCGATCGTACATTTATAACATGCCTGGTCACGCGATCGCCACATTCCTCCTCTAACCACGTAAATAACTGCCGGTACAAGTACACATATTATATTTGATGTTGCACGTTTTATGAGTAATTCTATAAATTATTATATATGTCATAATTACCATTTGACTATGCAGTTAGATATCGAAGTTACAATTCAACGAGCTATCATAATCACTAATACCCTCAAAGATTTTGAAAATCGAAAATAATAACTTATCTGATCATTGTTTGTAGTGTTGAATCTTCCGATAGCAGCACGAATTATACTGGAGTCGCCGCTGTATGGTAATAAACCCATTGATTATTACATCACAGAGCAGCTATAATGAATATAATTCTAAAATAAACTCATGATACGTCAGCATATTAAGTAGTTAGTTGTTTGAAAACGGATACAAGAAATGACAGAAACAAAACATCAGCGAATGTCTTCTTTTTTTCTTCATCAATCAAATAAAACGATCATCGATGAAAGTGTTGGTACATCATTGCCTTTAATAGTAATGTTACAGCGTCACGGAAGAACTTGAGATGGATATGATTAAATCGCTTCACCCTGTGATCACTTACATTTGATATGAAGTCAGTTTTACTTTTTATTGCATTTTCTCAGATTTCATTACTACTGATGGCACTCCACCAACATTTGTCCATACACGTACCATCAGAGTACTTGACCTTTGGCATCATTTTGGCCTTTACAGCAGCTGTGTATAACTTGGATGCGCAATCGACTAGCTAGATGCAAAATGTAGTGGAATGAAATAAAATGCCTGGTTTCACTGCAATTTTGAAAGTGGTAGACGAATTCTCTTGGAATGTTTAACTACGACCTTTGTTGTTTGAATGACCAGAGTTTCTGCAATTTCATTTTTTATTCCCTCATCATCATTTCAGAAATGTTGGAATCATTGAGTCCTTCTCCCTAACAACGCTGCCTCGCGTATTGCAATCTCGCTTCCATCTTGATGGCATAAGGGAAGATTTTCTCGAAGATTTACCATCTCCGGAGATGTTTCCCAACATTTAATAGAGTCAGAAATTTCTTTCTTTTCTCAACATTTTATAGGCTCAGACATTTCTTTTGGAACGACTTCCGAGTGTTACTATTGTACATTTGATAGAATTATGGCGAATTTCTCTTCAAGTGGTCCTCAATATTTGATGAACCGGAGACTTTTGTCGACTTTCTGCTAGGTATTTCCATACACTCTCCTCGTGAATTGGCTGAGATGTTACATCCAGCTAGAGTGGCTCGGAGATCACATCCAGCTAGAGTGGCTCGGAGATCACACCCTACTGGAGTGGCTCGGAGATCACATCCTTCATGAGTTGCTCGGAGATCACATCCTACTGGAGTGGCTCAGAGATCAAATCCTACTGGTGTGGCTCAGAGATCACATCCTACTGGAGTGGCTCGGAGATCACACCCTACTGGAGTGGCTCAGAGATCAAATCATACTGGTGTGGCTCGGAGATCACACCCTACTGGAGTGGCTCAGAGATCAAATCCTACTGGTGTAGCTCGGAGATCACATCCAGCTAGAGTGGCTCGGAGATCACACCCTACTGGAGTGGCTCAGAGATCAAATCCTACTGGTGTAGCTCGGAGATCACATCCTACTGGTGTGGCTCGGAGATCACACCCTACTGGAGTTGCTCGGAGATCACATCCTGTTGGAGTGGCTCGGAGATCACATCCTACCTGAGTTGCTCGGAGATCACATCCTACTGGTGTGACTCGGAGATCACATCCTACTGGTGTGGCTCGGAGATCACATCCTAGTGGAGTGGCTCGGATATCACATGCTAGTGGAGTGGCTCGGAGATCACATCCTACTAGAGTGGCTCGGAGATCACATCCTACTGAGGTGGCTCGGAGTTCACATCCTACTGAGGTGGCTCGGAGATCACATCCTACTGGAGTGGCTCGGAGATCACATCCTACTGGTGTGGCTCGGAGATCACATCCTACTGGTGTGGCTCGGAGATCACATCCTACTGGTGTGGCTCGGAGATCACATCCTACTGGAGTGGCTCGGATATCACATCCTACTGGTGTGGCTAGGAGATCACAACCTACTGGTGTGGCTCGGAGATCACATCCTACTGGAGTGGCTCGGAGATCACATCCTACTGGAGTGGCTCGGAGATCACATCCTACTGGTGTGACTCGGAGATCACATCCTACTGGTGTGACTCGGAGATCACATCCTGTTGGAGTGGCTCGGAGATCACATCCTACTGGAGTGTCACGGAGATCACATCCTGATGGAGTGGCTCGGAGATCACATCCTACTGGAGTGCCTCGGAGATCACATCCTACTGGAGTGCCTCGGAGATCACATCCTACTGGAGTGGCTCGGATATCACATCCTAGTGGAGTGGCTTGGAGATCACATCCTACTGGGAGTGGCTCAAAGATCACATCCTACTGGTGTGGCTCGGAGATCACATCCTACTGGAGTGGCTCGGAGATCACATCCTACTGGAGTGGCTCGGAGATCACATCCTGATGGATTGGCTCGGATATCACATCCTGCTGGAGTGGTTTGGAGATCACATCCTACTGGTGTGGCTCGGAGATCACATCCTACTGGAGTGGCTCGGAGACCACATCCTGTTGGAGTGGCTCGGAGATGACATCCTACTGGAGTGGCTCGGAGATCACATCCTACTGGAGTGCCTCGGAGATCACATCCTACTGGAGTGCCTCGGATATCACATCCTGATGGAGTGGCTCGGAGATCACATCCTACTGGAGTGGCTAGGATATCACATCCTACTGAAGTGGCTCGGATATCACATGCTAGTGGTGTGGCTCGGAGATCACATCCTAGTGGAGTGGCTCGGATATCACATCCTACTGGAGTGGCTTGGAAATCACATCCTACTGGAGTGGCTCGGAAATAGTGGCTCTTAGATCACATCCTACTGGAGTGGCTTGGAGATCACATCCTACTGAAGTGGCTCGGAGATCACATCCTAGTGGAGTGGCTCGGAGATCACATCCTACTGGTGTGGCTCTTAGATCACATCCTAGTAGAGAGGCTCTTAGATCACATCCTGCTAGGATGCTTCTCTACATTTGACTTATTCTGAGATGGCAGGACTCCCTGACATGCTTCCTCACATTTGAATGATTTTTTTCTAGGATCACTCTGCATTTTACAGCCTGAGTGATGACATCCCTCTTAAGTTTTTGGAATTTCTTAAAATCAGATGCCCTTGAATAAGACTTCCTCTGAGGGATTACTCCATATTTTTAATGAACTATTGAAAATATTTAGAGTTTTTTCCAAATGCCGGAACGCCCCGACTTCTGGTGAGTGGTTACTCCACTCTTGATTGACCTGTAGCAGACATCCTGCCGTGATGTGTCCCAATGTCTGATGGGATTAGAGATGACATCTGTTTCGTGTTTCTTTACATTTGATGGACCGGGAAATATCCCTTTTTATGATGATTTTCCTTCATATTTTCCAAAGCAGAATATCTGAATCATGGAGACTGGCTGTACTGTTGGGTTTCTGCTGAGCACCTTTTGTCTACTGCTCACTAGACATTGCATCATACATCTGAATAGGAGTGCTAGATTTATTCCTTTATTGCAGTCTTCTTTTCATCTTTTATCTTTCTTGAATCCTCTCATGCCAGCGTGTTACAGGTAAACATGTTGTCACCTTGCCTAATACACCAACTTGTTTTCATTCCAATCGATGTTCTTCCAGAATAAACCTCTTTGGACAAGAGATATTGTTTAAGGTAGAGACAAAGATCTATCTAAAAACATTACAAACATGTGAAACAAAAACAAATGTTTGATCATATTTATTAGAAATGAAAGAGCACATTTCAATCTCACATGATGATAACAAATACCAATTTCAATGCTTGAAAAATATGACAAGCAATATATTCAGTAACAATACAATCAATGATGAAGATATCTCTACAGAAGAAATAAAGTGGAAAAAAAATAAAACTATGTAAAATTTTTAGAATGGATGGAATCATTGAATTTGGCAACGAAATAAATAAGAACGTAAAATGCTACAAACTCCTCTCATAAACCAGTGTAGGACAGAGATTACAGTAACTGAGATAGAAATTCACTCCCAGTCTTGTAATTAGCCCTTCATCAATCACTTAGTGTTGATTTCACCTTTTGCTTCTATGCATTGTGATACCAAGACATTATGTATTAATATGCACTGTCATGAGCAAGTTTAACACAAGTGAAACTATCAAAGGTGCTGTTGCAGGAATGCTCTAAAACCGCCCACGAAGGAAATCGATCCTTTACCTAATGCCCGGATAGACATATCCATGGGGCATCTGATAGTACATATGAAAACCTTGTTCCGTTCCGGACATGCCAGAACGAGGCCATTTTGTACCAAAGTCGTAAATACTCACAAGCACACTTTATCAAGTATTTATAAGGTCAAAATGTTATTTGTTTGTAAGGAAAATTGTACTAAAATTACATTTATATATCGGGCAACGTAATCGGATATCGATTGTATGAATCTTTTCGTTAGTTTCTGTGAAATTTGACATCAAACATAAAAAAATGATATATATCTCATAAAGTTGAATGCACGTTTAAACGGCATTTTGTCTAATTCAAACCCCGAGTACTATCGAATTTTGTCGATAGAAAATATCTCCATTCATTTGTGTAATCCATGAAAAAAAATTGCGCTTCAGAATTACTGGATATGTCTCGTTTTTGCAACTTCTATTAGTCAACCCCCCATAAATCTTCATATAGATCAAAGTGCTGAAAGCACTGCATGCTAGTGAAGACATCTCGTCCGGACAAGAAATACGTTGAAATATTATAGGAAACACGATTGGACGAATTCGCCTTCAAGGAAACTATTTGTTTCAAGATTTTTGTCAGGATAATGTTAGTCCCTTTACCAATTTTCCTATCTCCATGACTTTGTTGTACAACTAATGTGCTTTGTTCTTGCTCATTCAGCTCATTATGTATTATTTGTGTATTTAGAACTTAATATCATATATATATGAGTATTATATTCCTTCACAGTTACATTCTAGACACTGTCGATCATTTTTGAAGAGTGGCAATGACCATACGTTGTGTATATCAGAAACATTCAATGTAATATATTCCCTACATTCTGGATTATATGTATTAGCGGGCTATTCACTTCATCAGTGGCATAAACTTGGTTGGTCGAAGTGGTTTTCGAGACTGACTATGGACAAAGACCCCAAGGTAGAAGAGAACACCGGCGATATGATCACACATACCAACAGTCCTCTGACCGGTTGGACACGTACAGTAGTAATTCTGTATTGGTGATTGTTCGGTAACTGAGTACTGGATCCATATGTTGTATTTCGTTTGCGATTTATGACGAGATCGGATTTGACATCGAATCAGGTCAGAAGAGTGCTGGTATGCCATGACTTCATAATCTCCATCTGCTGTCAAATGTTCCGATATGTATCCGGGGGCCAACTTCACCTGGTACGTCCCACATGCCAGAGTTTCTAGATATTCTTGGTCAAAACTCGAGCTGGGCTGCCTCTAGCTTCTGCCATTGGGATTTGGCTCTCCGTGATAGGTCTGGCTCTTTCTCAACACGCTCTGCTAGGATGTTGGACTTGTTTAGAAGTGACTTCATCTCCAGAGCAACTTTTTCATCTTCGGCTGCTTTTGTTGATGAAGGCTGATATATGGGTCCACGTAGCCAATTCAGACATGCCGTGACACTTTTCAGAAGACTTTCGAGATTTTTGATGAAGTAGTTTGATGTGAGTTCAGTTTAAAAAAATCTGAATTGCTTGAAACGAGAGTGATAACTTTCGACCACCCATCTTGTTTTAGTGATACACCTGTCTGTGTTTGCCTCTATACCATCATGTTGACTCTGTCCAGGTTTGAGAAATGTCGGCATGCGAGTCTCGTATCCCTCGTCTGACAGTTTACCAAGAAATGGGCCGACAATGTCTAGAACGTAACCGTTAGGGAACACAATACTCATAAACTTCACATAGTTGCGGTTTTTTTTGACCGCAGTAACTTTTCCGCTGAAACTCATGTTCTTCACTTTTGCCGATATATATATATGTACCATCCAATATTACAGTGACTTTGTTGCCGAAGAATGTTTTTGTGAAAACTGTATTGTGCTCCAACGCTTGCGCCCTAGACACGTGATCCGGACCAAGATGTGTTGGAACTACGGCTTGATTTAGAGCATCTGTAACGATCTGGAAAATTCTGCTGACGCTCGATTTGTGAAGTCGGAAAAGAGAAGCCTACTGAGTGAAAGATATGTCTGTTTTGAGTTTAACCCAAAACAGCAGAAGGGCATTCTTAGATGACAATGCTTTTGTACCAGTAATATGTTCGGAACATGCACCGTGTATTTGATTGAATTGATTACAATCCCAGCCTGTCCAAGCTTGGCAATCTTCATCATCCATGTTGTCGAAGTTTAATACAAGCGGTGACAAGTTATTGGACATGTTCTGTATGATTTTGAGTAAATCGTTGATAACAGCTAGTGACTTGGTGGCTAAGTGATTAACAAGTTTATCCCTCCTCGTCAAAACCGGCTCAATGTCAGGACTGATATCCTTACCAAGAAGATGACTTGAACACACCCTGGAATTCTCAGGCATGTACAGTTTATGTTTGACAAGCAGCTGGTGTCTTGCTTTCTCACTAATGCAGCTAGAACTCGTCATGTTGTAAGTTCGACAAATGCTCCATTTTCTGTTCGAAGAAGGGGCATAGTATAAATCATCTACATAAAGATACCCGTCCAGAGTGTCAGATTCGTCAACAGAATTATCATTGTCTACGGAAGCTTTTTTTCTGTTCCGGTTCATTGGCATTCTCGGATGCAGGACGTTTCTTGAGGTATCTGAGAAAGCATTTTGGACACATCTTTGCTTCTGTTGATTCAGAAAGTATGACACCTTCAGAAAGGAGAACATCTTTCATACAGTCCTGAATTTTTCGCGGATTTCTACTATCGCCAACCTGGTTGCATTTGAACTTAACTTTACATCCCAACCCAACGCAGAAGTTCTCCATTTTCCTATTTGAGACAAAGACAACTTTATTACAGAATAACTTAACTAAATATAATTGTAAAACGTAACAGCAATTATAACAACACGCCGAGCACCATTCGCGGTGAGTAGTCAAAAGACCAAGTGGCAAAGGGAACTTTTGTGCGGCACACCCCAACGGAGGAGAAGCTTTGAAGAAGTACTGAAGACGAAGATGGGCAAGTGAGAAAAATGATGAATCATACGTAATACGGAACTACTATAAGTATGTTAAACATAGTAGAACATAATACATTGCCATGGACATTGTATCAAATCATTTTCAGAATAAATCAATACGTTGTATTATTGTGTACGACAAGGACCACTTGTATCGCCCGTGCATTTTTTCCTCATACATTTTTCAACATTGAATTACTGCCCTTATCCAGTGATTCGGCACGACTTTCTTTTGCTGGTATACAGAGGGATAGTCAAATATGTTTTTAAAACACTAACATCGATAGTACTCGCATATTATCGTGCCGAATTTGCCGCTTGATTTTAAAAATGGTATTTTGAATTTGATGAAAATTTTCGAATTTTGGTTTTCTACGTCATCTTGTACTAAACTCGTTTGTTTTTTCATGGTCAACTGTTTATCATTTTAAACTACAATGTATGTACAATACCTAGTCGTGAGAAAACCTCTCAGTGACAAACATAAATACCACTTATGGGTCTGTGGAAAACACAGGTATGCTTGTAAACGAAAAAGTGAAGTAGATGGCGCTATGGGCGCGCTTATGGGTCAAGTGGAAAATAACATCTTGTTCCATATGTATTTTTCATAGCTTTACTGGAAAATATAGTCGATTTCCAGAAATCGCTGTGGGCGGTTCTGCAACAGCACCTTTCCCAGTATGCCAAAAACACTTTTTTTCTGACAGCATTTAAATTCCTATACCGAGGTATATTTCAGCTGACAAGGAAACTGTCTCACAGCACTACACAGTGCACACCAAATCTAGGTCAAGGGGTTACAGCTTATCTTCTGATAACTACTTCACCTGTTCCAAACAAAAGTTTTATATCTGCATGAGGTCAGTTTTCAGGACTCTACAGACAACTATTCGGGATTTAATACCCAGTAATTTTATGTGAACATTAATGAGTAGAACATGTTTTTTCTAACAATTTGATCACAACCACTTTATGTGTGCATATTGTGACACGATTCAAATGTACATATACCGTTAATTACGCTTTCAAGAGATGTAATTGTTGTAATTATACATGTTTAAATTTCACACCTTACATTAATAATTTCACTTTTCAGTAGCGGAAATCAAACTAAAATCTGAAAGTTTCCATCCAACAAATTATATAAAAACCATATGACTTGAAGTAGACTGGAGATTCAACTATGTATTTTTTATATAATACAAAACATAAAAAAAAATTCACAAATAAATCAAGGAAAATCAAATACATGTACTAAAAAATTAACTATTCCTACACAAAACGTTGATATCTCTCACCCGTATTGTACACCACTTTTCACAGTAAAAACCTGTTTAAATCCAGTAATGTACTAAAGTTTGAGTGTGCCAGTATAAGTCTTTACAGTATTCCATTAACGAGTACTCCTATCTCATAATGATGCATTGCGTCTGATGATTTTTCTATGATAGCAAGAACTTAAAAAAATTTCAAGCTAAGTAATTACTTTCCTGACTAATAGTTTGGACACAGATGATGGAATAAAGATGTATTCTAATGGTAAACATGAAGTGATACACATACGATTGGATGTTTATGGAATTTTAAATTACTCCACAATGCAAAGAATATTAAAGGGAACAACACGAGCTCACATCATAAATACACATACTAATTCCTTCATCAGTTTTCTCTGTGTATTCCGGATCGATTTCTTGACCCTTGTGAAAAACATAAGAGTTATTAAGTAAAGGATTCAAACATGAAATACAAGTACTCTGAGCGCAATGTATATTGTGGGAAAAATAACTAAACCAAGAAAATTTATACACATATCACTAAGTAACACACTTGTTTAGGCTGTACAAATCTGAACGTGAATGAAACAAGAGGTAACACATCTGCTTCTAGTATTAGAAGCAATAAAGTAAACTGACAATTTTGACTCGAAGATAATAAATAATAACAAGACAATGTCACATTAATTAAAACTCCAAAATTCATACACAACCATGGATAACATACCTATGTCAAATATCTGGGGCTGAACATGTTGATATACAACATGTTATCAGTGTAAAATACTCATCTTAACTGCACACATGTAATCAGTATTTTAATGTAAATGTTTTACATATCACTTAAATTGTTAGTTTACGACTCATTTAATTGAAAACAAACGATGGATTTTAAAATTTTGCTTTTTACATATGCTCTTTGTATAATTATTATGCATGAATATGTTGAAGACGGATCTGCTAAGAAATCACAAAACACTATAGAAAAAAAAGGAAAACTGGCTATCAAAAATGGTAGGGTCAAAATACCAGTGTCAAAAGTTAAAGATTTTTTTTTAGCCTTCTGTGAAAAATATACAGGAACATTTTGTAAAATTATTTAAGAAGGAGGAGACCCATGGAGTCCACAATGTGATATTGGTGGGAGGGTTTTCTGAGAGTAAAATAATACAAGAGGCGGTGAAAACAATACTGACAGGGAAGCGGGTGGTCATTCCCCAGGATTGTGGACTAGCAGTGCTAAAGGGGGCAGTCTTGTATGGACATAACCCAGGGATTGTTTCTGCACGCATTAGCAGGTTCACCTATGGCCCAGAAGGTACGCAGATACTTCTTAAAAAACTTTAATGATGAGAAAATGCGTGACAAAAGACATCCAGATTATTGTAAGGAAGTCTTCAACAAGCTTGTAGAGAAGGACACACTGGTATATGTTGGTCAGACTGTCGAGACCGGAAGTCTATCCTATGACGCCCGATATGACTGGAATGACCATTTGCATGTATTATTCCGATGAGAAAGATCCCAAATACACCACAGGCTGTCATTACTTGGGTAAAATGCTTGTTGAAATGCCAGACACCACTGGTGGCATGGATAGGAAGGCGGTGGTCAGTCTGCACTTCGGCAAAACAGAGTTAGTCTTTGAGGGGAGAGACGAGACAAGCAAAAAGACTGTTTCAGTCAAGCTAGACACTCTTGAAAATGAGGCAATACGGAAATGAACTGTTTTGCATATCAGATTCCAGTTCTCCGTTGTTGCATGTTTCTCGTTCAAGTTAAGGACTGGAATCAGAAGTGTAAAATGACCAATTACTGACAAAGTGCATGGTTAGTACATTCAATTTAACAGACAATAAACTACATGTGCTGAGTATATTATTTTCCAACATATCATGTGCAAAAGTTCTTCCAAAGACTTGGCCCTTGTAAATGTCAATAAATGAACCATACATTTACGGGACTTCCTTTGAGCAAACAACTTGATTTATTAAATGATGGATAGGTGATTTGTTCATCATGTGTCCAAAAAATGCTGCAGCTGATGCTTAAAGAAAATACTGCTGTTGCAGGAAATCACAATCAAAATCTAAACATGTTATAATGTAGAAATTTGTCAGATATACAATTGTGAAGAGTTCTTTCAAAAGAACTCGTTAAAATTGTGTGCACATATATAGTTTATTCTAACTTAAAAGTAACCTGTTTATCTTTTTACTGAATCAGTTCATTGTTGTTGAGTTTCTGGCATTAGAATATTTGTTTTTGTTGTTGTGTATGATGGTTGTACCATTTATACTGAATCTGGATGTAATTTTATTAGGATCTTTGTTTTATTTAGTCTGTGATATTTTATTGTTACTATTTTTCACCATTGATTATCAAATAGTGACCGGCATTACATTGATTAGAGATTTAAACCAACAGAAACCAAATTTCAAGATTACAAAAATTCGTTGATTTAAACATATCATTATAAAATCATATAGGTGTCACATGGTTCCCAATAAAATGTCGTATTGACTGGCAGCTGGTTAAAAAATGCTGGTTGACTGGGTGTTTCTAAAATATATTAATTATGAATTACATCCCCTTGGTATTGTCCAACAATATGAAATATTTTGCACACTTTTGAAACATGACAAGCAATAACTTTGATATTTAGTATATTAAAGTATCATCAGAATTATAAGTGTAAGGAATGCATTTTAATGCACTAGCTTACTTCTGATTGTGAAGTGTTTTAAAGGCATAATCAAATATTTACAGATGCTTCACAAATCCAATCAGGCTCCATTCATTTTACATGTGTTACTTGCATTCGTTGTATGATTATTTAAAAACAAAAGTCCTTTTATAATAAAACAATTACCCGTATAGCCTTTTGATTTCGGTCAAAACATGATTTTATCAACCTGAAAAAATATCAACCTCAGACTTTGTCCTTGATCGATAATTTTTTTCCAGGTTAATAAAACCATGTATCACCTATTGATGAAGACAGGGAGGAGGTCATGACATTCCTTTTGTTCAACGAAGTTGAAGAGGAAATATAGTGTTCCATTTGTATATACATACAACGTTTTTGTGTACATACGATCTTTTCACCTTTTGTCAGCACTCTTATTATAAGTGACTTTATCTTTAAATTATTTTGATAAAACTTTATATGTTGGTAAAGTATGAGAATACCTTGAGTCAGTTAGACTCTAATTAAAGTGATTCATGGTGCTAAGGTCATTGTTACCTTTTATAGAAAAAATTGTCAGCTCTCTAGTGACTTCATTATTAATACATTTTAATCAAGCTTCATATATTGATCAAGTTTGAGAAATACCTCAAACGAATTCATGCTTCAGGGTGCTAGAGCAATAAGGTCAAGGACAAGTTATCATTACTATTTAAAGAAACTCTTTTTACTGCTCTGTTGACCTCATTTAAAAAAAAAATTTGATCACACTTCATATACTGATCAAATGTGAGAATACCTTAAATGAATTGGCCTCATTGCTTATTAATTGTAGGATATCTCAGAGGGTGTACTTGGCTCATAAGAGGATTTGTATCACTCGCAATCCTCGTTTTATTTTCAAACACAGGTATACAAATTGGATCGAACACAAGTTAAAAACTAATACTCTATCTTCTATGCATTTTGGCAGAAGGATCACCAAATCTAAAGCCAATGCCATATTGCGTGTGCAGGGTGGGCAATTGGGTAGAGATATAACATGGTGCCAGACTTAATCATGAAAAAGAGTACTATTTTAGAGAATTTTTCTGAAGAAGATGACTTTTATAAAAGCAACACAATATATTATATTCACATACATATACATATACATGTATATATATTTGGGATGAAGCACATTTAACAAAATATTGTACAATATTTATAATGCCAATGATGTTTAATGATTTCTCACTTTCCTCTCTTGCCAAATAAACAACAAAAAAACGGGAACAAAAAACTGGTTTGATATGGTGGTTTTATAAATGAATAAACTTGATGTTAAGTGATTGATAATAAATGTATCTCAATATTTTATTTGTTAATAAAACGTGATTAAATCATCAGACAAATGACTTGTTTTCTATTTGTCTTCTGTTTTTATTTAAGAATATATAGCCTGAAGTACCACCTGTCTGTATCTAGTCACACCTGCCTGTATCTAGGCACACCTGTCTGTATCTAGGCACACCTGTCTGTATCTAGGCACACCTGTCTGTATCTAGTCACACCTGTCTGTATCTAGTCACATCTGTCTGTATCTAGTCACACCTGTCTGTATCTAGTCACACCTGTCTGTATCTAGTCACACCTGTCTGTATCTAGGCACACCTGTCTGTATCCAGTCACCATCTGTCTGCAGCCTACCATCAGTCTTTGATGATAGTCATACCTGTCTATATCTACTCACACCTGTCTGTATCCAGTCACACGTGTCTGTATCTAGTCACACCTATCTGTATCTAGTCATACCTGTCTGGATCCAGTCACCATCTGTCTGAAGCCTACCATCAGTCCATGCTTATAGTCACACCTGTCCATATCTAGTTACACCTGTCTGTATCTAGTCACCCCTGTCTATATCTAGTCACACCTGTCTATATCTAGTCACACCTCTCTGTATCTAGTCACACCTGTCTATATCTAGTCACACCTCTCTGTATCTAGTCACACCTGTCTATATCTAGTCACACCTCTCTGTATCTAGTCACCTGTCTATATCTAGTCACACATGTCTGTATCTAGTCACACATGTCTATCTAGTCACACCTGTCTGTATCTAGTCACACCTCTCTATATATTGTCACACCTCTATATCTAGTTACACCTGTCTGTATCTAGTCACACCTGTCTGTATCTGGTCACACCTGTCTATATCTTGTCACACCTCTCTATATCTATTCACACCTCTATATCTAGTCACACCTGTCTGTATCTAGTCACACTTCTCTATATCTAGTCACACCTGTCTATATCTAGTCACACCTCTATATCTAGTCACACCTGTCTGTATCTAGTTACATTTGTCTTTATCTAGTCACACCTGTTGACACAAAAAAAACTTTATACAGAAATCTTCAGTGTAGAGAAATCAAACTGATTTTAGTAACAAGTTCTTCTGTATTAAGAGTGCATTGTCTGAACTAACAAGACCTTGAAATCAAATATCCTGTGTTTGTTGTGTTTGACAAAGTCTCCCAAAAGTTGGATGTTTGGGCAACTAATTATCAAATGATCTAATTCAATGTTGACACTTAACTTGCAATTTGAACTTGAGTGGTTATACTTCTTTACAAAAATATATGACTGAAACAAAACATTCAACGCAATAAATAGGTACAATTAATCCACTTTTATTCATCCGTTCAGAATATCAATCCACAAACTTAACACTGTATCAGTAATAGATATCCATTCATGCAAACTACTTAGAATTAATTCATATTAGACTTGTGCATTTCAACATGACACAAAACTAATCTAGTTACAAAGCTGAGGCATAAGTATACCTAAATGTTGTGTTGTAAATATGTACTGGTAATAACCTATAGCCACAAACAAGTCACAGTAAAACAATTAATTCTTCTTTCTAGAACAATAAGAGAACTTCCTATATATAACTGGAACACTGGGTGTTTACATATATATACAATGTATATATATACTCCACAATATCACATAACAACCTCTCATCATTTATACTGAGTAATAAGCTGTCATACTTTTCAATGTTATGATTTAAAGTGAAAGTCCTTATGGTGGCCGGTAAGTATGTACTGACAAGAATCAAGAAAATCTTCATCACAAGTTTATCAAAAAAGTAGGTCTATTGATTTTGGTCAGCTCTGTTGCACAAGGATGGTAGTCTTTAAAATTTGTTGCAATAGCAACTATTAGAGATATATATCTACACATAATAAATAAACAATAAATAGACATACATATACAATTATAAATCTCGCAAAAAAACTTTGTTTTGGACGGACTGAAAAAATCAAACAGATCCTATCATTTGTTGTACAATTAAAACTTGGTGCTGCACAACAAATATCACAGATCTTCTTACATTGATCATTTTCTGTGACCTAAAATTCCACTTGTAGAATTTACAAGTTATTTCATTGCTCTACACTAAGCCCAACCCTTCTTTTAATCGAAGATTATGCTTTGTCCCCAGCACTTATTGCTAGATACATAAATAAGGAGTTTATCTTCAAGACATTCCACATAATATACCGATATGCTAAAATCTGTATAATGATTCGAAGGATCTCAACACTAAAGTTTGATTTTAGCATAACAATTGCCAAGTTATTATGGCATTGTTTGTAAAATTGCACTTTCTCTACATGAAATCTTAATCATACTATTTACAGTGTTCACAAATGAAATGTCATGGGATTTTAGGTAAAAGTGACTCCAGCAAAGAGATCAGCATTTCATATTTTTCTTATCATGTCTACTGTATCTGAATGGTGAAGTGTCCATGATAGTCACATCTCTGTAACAACATCTCTGTAACATATATATGATAGTCACATCTCTGAAACATATCCATGATAGTCACATCTCTGTAACAGATCTATGATAGTCACATCTCTGTAACAACATCTCTGTAACATATATATGATAGTCACATCTCTGAAACATATCCATGATAGTCACGTCTCTGTAACAAATCCTTGATAGCCACATCTCTGTAACATATCCATGATAATCACATCTCTGTAACAGATCTATGATAGTCATATCTCTGTAACAGATCTATGATAGTCACATCTCTGTAACATATCTATGATAATCACATCTCTGTAACAGATCTATGATAGTCACATCTCTGTAACATATCCATGATAGTCACATCTCTGTAACATATCCTTGATAATCACATCTCTGTAACATATCCATGACAGTCACATCTCTGTAACATATCCATGATAGTCACATCTCTGTAACATATCTATGATAGTCACATCTCTGTAACATATCCATGATAGTCACATCTCTGTAACATATCTATGATAGTCACATCTCTGTAACATATCCATGATAGTCGCATCTCTGTAACATATCTATGATAGTCACATCTCTGTAACATATCTATGATAGTCACATCTCTGTAACATATCCATGATAGTCGCATCTCTGTAACATATCCATGATAGTCACATCTCTGTAACATATCCATGATAGTCGCATCTCTGTAACATATCTATGATAGTCACATCTCTGTAACATATCTATGATAGTCACATCTCTGTAACATATCCTTGATAGTCACATCTCTGTAACATATCTATGATAGTCACATCTCTGTAACACATCCTTGTCATTATGCCGACTCAAAAAACTGCACCAGGGACTGAAGGTCATAGTTGTCCAGGACTTCAAGGAGAGCGGGCACCTTGCCCTTTACGTTGTGACCTTTGAACTTAAACTTGTCTATGTAAAGATCAGTTATCATTCCTGATAAAAATTAAGGAAATTATTTTTCTATCAAGTTTATGATGCATTATATTGGTAACTCTACAAATAATCCCGATTAACTAAAAAATATGAAATTAAACAAATGTTAATACAGTGTAAATGTTTTACTGAAATTTAACAAGACTCCTGTTTTTATATCATAATTACTTCACTATAAAACTGTACCTTTCACAATTTCTACTTAAATGATTTTTTTTCTTTTACCATCAACACATTAGATTTAAAAAGCTCCGTGTGGCCAGTATATTTTGTAAAATTATAATCTATGATAGTCACATCTCTGTAACATATCTGTGATAGTAACATCTCTGTAACATATCCATAATAGTCACATCTCTGTAACATATCTATGATAGTCACATCTCTGTAACATATCCATGATAGTCACATCTTTGTAACAACATCTCTGTAACATATCCATGATAGTCACATCTCTGTAACATATATATAATAGTCACATCTCTGTAACATATCTATGACAATCACATCTCTGTAACATATCTATGATAGTCACATCTCTGTAACATATCCATGATAGTCACAACTCTGAAACATATCCATGATAGTCACATCTCTGTAACAGATCTATGATAGTCATATCTCTGTAACATATCTATGATAGTCACAACTCTGAAACATATCCATGATAGTCACATCTCTGTAACAACATCTCTGTAACATATCCATGAAAGTCACATCTCTGTAACATATCCATGAAAGTCACATCTCTGTAACATATCCATGACAGTCACATCTCTGTAACATATCAATGATAGTCACATCTCTGTAACATATCCATGATAGTAACATCTCTGTAACATAACCATAATAGTCACATCTCTGTAACATATCTATGATAGTCACATCTCTGTAACATATCCATAATAGTCAAATCTCTGTAACATATCCATGATAGTCAAATCTCTGTAACATATCTATGATAGTCACATCTCTGTAACATATCCATAATAGTCACATCTCTGTAACATATCCATGATAGTCACATCTCTGTAACATATCTATAATAGTCACATCTCTGTAACATATCCATGATAGTCACATCTCTGTAACAACATCTCTGTAACATATCTATGATAGTCACATCTCTGAAACATATCCATGATAGTCACATCTCTGTAACATATCTATGATAGTCACATCTCTGTAACATATCTATGACAATCACATCTCTGTAACATATCCATGATAGTCACATCTCTGTAACATATCCTTGATAGTCACATCACTGTAACATATCTATGATAGTCACATCTCTGTAACATATCCATGATAGTCACATCTCTGTAACATATCCATGATAGTCACATCTCTGTAACATATCCTTGATAGTCACATCACTGTAACATATCTATAATAGTCACATCTCTGTAACATATCTATGATAGTCACATCTCTGTAACATATCTATGATAGTCACATCTCTGTAACATATCTATAATAGTCACATCTCTGTAACATATCCATGATAGTCACATCTCTGTAACATATCTATGATAGTCACATCTCTGTAACATATCCATGATAGTCGCATCTCTGTAACATATCCATGACAGTCACATCTCTGTAACATATCCATGATAGTCACATCTCTGTAACATATCCATGATAGTCACATCTCTGTAACATATCCATGATAGTCGCATCTCTGTAACATATCCATGATAGTCACATCTCTGTAACATATCTATGATAGTCACATCTCTGTAACATATCCATGATAGTCACATCTCTGTAACATATCGTTGATAGTCACATCTCTGTAACATATCCATGACAGTCACATCTCTGTAACATATCTATGATAGTCACATCTCTGTTACATATCCATGATAGTCACATCTCTGTAACATATCCATGATAGTCACATCTCTGTAACATATCCATGATAGTCGCATCTCTGTAACATATCCATGACAGTCACATCTCTGTAACATATCCATGATAGTCACATCTCTGTAACATATCCATGATAGTCACATCTCTGTAACATATCCATGATAGTCGCATCTCTGTAACATATCCATGATAGTCACATCTCTGTAACATATCTATGATAGTCACATCTCTGTAACATATCCATGATAGTCACATCTCTGTAACATATCCATGACAGTCATATCCATGATAGTCATATCTCTGTAACGTATCCATGATAGTCACATCTCTGTAACATATCTATGATAGTCACATCTCTGTAACATATCCATAATAATCACATCTCTGTAACATATCCATGATAGTCACATCTCTGTAACATATCCATGATAGTCACAACTCTGTAACATATCCATGATAGTCACATCTCTGTAACGTATCCATGATAGTCACATCTCTGTAACATATCCTTGATAATCACATCTCTGTAACATATCCATGACAGTCACATCTCTGTAACATATCCATGATAGTCACATCTCTGTAACATATCCATAATAATCACATCTCTGTAACATATCCATGATAGTCACATCTCTGTAACATATCCATGACAGTCACATCTCTGTAACATATCCATGATAGTCACATCTCTGTAACATATCCATGATAGTCACATCTCTGTAACATATCCATAATAATCACATCTCTGTAACATATCCATGATAGTCACATCTCTGTAACATATCCATGATAGTCACATCTCTGTAACATATCTATGACAATCACATCTCTGTAACATATCTATGACAATCACATCTCTGTAACATATCTATGATAGTCAAATCTCTGTAACATATCCTTGATAATCTTAACTCTACAACACATCCTTGTCATCATGCTGACTCAAAAAACTGCACCAGGGACTGAAGGTCATAGTTATCCAGGACTTCAAGGAGAGCGGGCACCTTGCCCTTTACGTTGTGACCTTTGAACTTAAACTTGTCTATGTAAAGATCAGTTATCATTCCTGATAAAAATTAAGGAAATTATTTTTCTGTCAAGTTTATGATGCATTATATTGGTAACTCTCCAAATAATCCTGATTAACTAAAAAATATGAAATTAAACAAATGTTAATACAGTGTAAATGTTTTACTGAAATTTAACAAGACTCCTGTTTTTATATCATAATTACTTCACTATAAAACTGTACCTTTCACAATTTCTACTTAAATGATTTTTTTTTCTTTTACCATCAACACATTAGATTTAAAAAGCTCCGTGTGGCCAGTATATTTTGTAAAATTATAATCATAATTTACTGCCGCATTTTAAAGTAGTAGTACCTAGTTGTATAAATGTTCCCTCTCTAAGGGATGACAGTCACAGATACAGCTACACCAGAACACAGAACTATATTTACCTGTACAATGATAATCAGTCAGTCAAAATATGAGGCATTTTGCTCAGGATTGAACTTAAAACTTAGGAATTTGCAGCTTCTATGTTGAAATGACTTGCAAACAGCCACTAAGCTTACTTTGGTTTGGTTTGTTTTTGTTTAACGTCCTATTAACAGCCGGGGTCATTTAAGGACGTGCCAGGTTTGGAGGTGGAGGAAAGCCGGAGTACCCGGAGAAAAACCACCGGCTTACGGTCAATACCTGGCAACTGCCCCACGTAGGTTTCGAACTCGCAACCCAGAGGTGGAGAGCTAGTGATAAAGTGTCAGGACACAAGTACTATCCCCTAAGTAATACTTCTGTACATTGGACCGTTGGATCTCGTACAAAGTCCGTGTGATTTCTCATCGAGGTGAGCGCATACAGGAACGGAAAATCTTTTAGAAATAACCCCTTGTCTCGGTGTCCGTCTCCATGCTCCCTGTTAGATCTACCTAAAACTTGCAAGTGGTTCGTTTCCTGAAGAATACTATATGGATCCAAGATGGTGGAACTGTGATTCTTGATTTGACATTCAAAGAAAAAAAAAAAAAAAACAGTGAATCTTTATTTGCGAACAAAGTGTATAAATATATTATGGAACTATTCAAGCATTGATACTACATCAGTTATGCTAGTTAAAAAAAAAAAAAGTTGATTTTTATGTTTGAATCTCATGCTTTGTAAAGACGGCTGCCAACTTGGGACCTCACCGTACCTTTTTGATACAACAACTGGTACGAAACAAATAACAGGAATACTCGGTAAGTGTAATGCCAAAAGTTCCCAATGCCGTCAATGATATCAGGATAGGTGAAAATGCAAAGCCAGTATGCAGATGAAGCTATGTTGTGTCTTCACAGAACAATACTAAAAATAAACGTGAAGATGAAGTGTTTTGGTCGCAATCATTTTGGTTTCAATCCTCTATAGAAATCGCAAGGATGTGAACAGGTATGGATAGTTGGCCGATTTGGAGTTGAGCTATTAGATTATTGAATTTAAAGAATTCTTCAATGTTTCCTTAATCAAAGAATTCAGTATTAATTTCAAGCAAGAGGCATGGAAGCGACTATGGCATATCAATAAAAGTAACAATATTTAAAATAACGTACTAGCGTCTTGACTAAAATAGCTTTCTGTATTTCTGGCTTAAATTCAGAAGTGATGACGAAACGGTTTCAAGAAAATCAAAGTTATGAACTGGAAATGAAATTTAGCCGGTATCATCATACTGATTTACTGACATTGTATAAATCCTTCAGCAGTAAAAATCATCAAATATGAGTATATCCTGTAAAATTGTCCTACATAAAATTTGAACAAAGGGCCATAGCCATGTAATTTGTTTGGAGTATTCACATATATACCGTCCTATGTGGCATTTTATTGCCATAAAGATTTATTCATACTGAACGCATTATGTAAAACATGAACTCATTATTAAATGCAAACTCGGAAAAGTTTTTTTTTATGTTGATAAGGAGTTTAATATATACATCTGCATATGCTATGTACACATTCAATGAAATGATAATATATTTGCAACGCATATAGGCTACAATTAATAACACGTATCATTTGGCAAATTTTCGTGATTCAGTAAGTTTCTGAGAATACATTTATTCGATAACTATGCAAATTTAACATTAACACTTAACATATTTAAGCTGACTTGTATTTATTAAAAAAAACGAGGTTGATTCGACGTTTGGAAGGCCACCCCATAAACAAACATTTGATCAATCTTCATACTTCACATAAACAAAACAAACATCATGGCATTCGTTATGGAGTTATCTAGTTAACCTGTATGCATGTTAGTCTCTTAGAATTCTGACCTCTTACTGAAATATCTAAGGGATGTTTTTACTTTGGTTCGGCAACGATCAAAGATGGAGGCATGTTCACACAGAGTGAATTTTAACCGCTGTTATACCAACATTAACTCTCGGTATCTTCTTGAATTTTTGTCAAATAATGTTAGACTATATCAAAATGGTCTCCTATTTTCTCGATTTTTAGTGACGGTTGTGTATATTTAGGCTTCGACATATGATCATCTACAGTAAATTAGTTTTTTTTTCTTTCTTTTTTTTTAAGATAAAGTTAAATCCCAAAAGAGATGAATGTACAATGAAAGTTAAAATTATATAAAAAAAATAATTTGTGAATCAATAACCGAATAAAATATTAATTGCATACATTGTAAAAACAAACGAATTTGAAAATGACAGGTGATTCTGTTGAAACAGATGGGTGTTTTATATACACAAGTATTTATAGAATTTTACACATAGGTAAACAACATATAAAGCAGAAATACAGCAGGTGCCGAAAGCGACATGCTGGGTAACGGCAACACTCGGAAACATCAAGATCACCTGTAAGATTCTAAGATGTTCATATGATGTATACAGTACGTAGTAATTTCATATATATGTTGGATACAATTTGTTTTCTCTAAAACTGCTTCAATTACGACTCGCCAATGATAAAACGTGCAAAAAGTATGGTTTGTCAAAATGATTCTCGAAATGGGCCTAAAAAGGTTGAAAAATATCAAATGAATTATTTAAAAAATCTACATCGCCAACGGCGTGTACAATGCTTCTCACACAATTTCATAAATGGCATACACGTTACAGAACATATGATATAATTCATACCAACCAACAACATCATAAAACGATTCCTTGTAAGACCGAATGTTACCCACAAAATGTGGGGGCGGAGCCTGATGTAATATCTTAAGGAGGTAATTAGATATGCATTCACGCATTTACTTGAATTTTTAAAAACAAATATTTTTAGAAGCTCACACTTTTGAAGGGTCATAGCTTAAAGTATATCTGGTATTGTATGAAATATACAATTATCTTTTCTTGTTCTCAATGGATCATAATTGCTCTTTTATGAAGATATAGTAATATTTAATAAAAGTGTGGTTTGTGGATGTAATATAATTCCTAAAGAATATACATTTTTTTCTGTTTATATACCTCAATACCCTAAACAATAAAACTTTCACATAACCCTGTACTTTCTTACGAGCAGAAGTTACTTATGTGTGTCCATTGTCAGTTCTATTTGATTGTATTCTATTGCATGAAATTATGTCTCTGATACCTTAACAACGATCTGTATATAGACAATCAATAGTTAGCAATCAGCAGACGATATCCATTAATCATACTTCATCATATAACACAAAATAAGCTAGCATGGATCTTTTACTATACACAGAAAAAAATTGATCTGAAAAATTATTAACCTGAATTTTACTTGAAACTGACCTGAAAATTGTCTAAACATCAGGTCAATTTCGCATGAAAAATTCATGTCAAATTCTGGTCAATTTAAACTGAAAATAAAAATGTGAATTATGGCAAAAAGGCTGGTTTGGTTTTTACCTATGTTATCCAGTATCTGTTTGGGAAACGAACTGATATCAGAGTGATATTATGGTACAGATTTATCAGCTTATAGGCTTTTATATTTCTATCATCATTATATAAACCTCTTTGATCATTGTTAATTGTAATAGTATCCAATAATTATTTGTAACAAATTTAAACTGTTACACACAACTTCTGTACGCAACAACTTATATGTATACAGATATATATGTTCACACTGTTAGCTTTATAGGAATCTGTATAAATTGTAAATGTACACGATTAGTGATATGCAGTAAATGATCAATACGTTTTGGATGGCAATAAATGGGGGCATTTAAATAACACCAAATTATTAATTATTAACTAAACTCTTCAGTATACCTGTATACTAGACATAGGTAAAAAAAATACGAAACTCTGATCTAATGTTCTCGCAATTCGCGCATTGTAAAGTAACGGCATAATAAATACAAAATCACAGTTCTACTTTGAATCTAAAAAAGCACTGTGTGCGTGTTATTTACATGTCATTTAAAATGCAACTATATCAAAAACTATAAATGTTAAATTTATCAAAGATTGTATATTATGTGTAATACACCACATGAAAAGTGATTCATACATTCCATTTCAAAATATTTTATTCAATCAAGCATTTGAATTAATTTACATACAATATTTCATAATAGAGATAGATTTTAGATATAAAGTGGATTGGCAACAGGCTAAGCCTATACAGGTCCTTTCCGTACTTCCGTTATAAATATTATAAATAATTTAAGTGGTATAGTTGTATTTCTAATTATTTAACGATATAGTAAAATGGAATGCTTATTATCAATTAATGGAGGAAAAGAAAGATCATAGTTGAGAGGAAAGTTTTGCTTATAATAGAGAAAATAATTTATTGAAGAGAAAGTATAACAGAGAAGAGAAAAGGTCAATAATAACTATATACACAAATAAATAAATAAATAAATAAGTAAAAAATTAATAATAGATTTAATAGTAAATAATATGTCAGTTATTAGTACGTTGATACTGTTGGATAAAGAGGTCCAAATGGCCTGTAGTTAGACGCAGAGTGCAGTCAATCTCGAGTGTCTCAATAACTTGGTCGCCATGTCTCAATATCATATTGTTCAGGTGATCCTCCGGGATATTCCATTTATCAAATACCTTTAAAAGAATACTTATACATTAAAATTCGTATCACAAAACAATTTCTTATTTTTACTGCTCTTCGTTACAGTTGAGATACTGTGTTAAACTGTCAAACTTTTATGATTCTTTACAAAAACTTATATGTTTGACGCCTTCTAAAGATGACGTTAATACAGCAAATTGTACTACTATTATAACTACGTTATTCGGTTTTCGATATATAAATATATAGTCAGTATGCATTAGTCTCAGAGCTTATAGTAACACAATGTACACTTAAGTTAAGACATGCCTGGCTGTAAGAACACATTTTCAGTGTTATAATGATTGTATTGTTATGTTTGGTGATTTATTTTAATATCTATCATGTCTTACCTTTCTTCCAAATTCTCTAGAACGGATAAACTCCGAGACAGGTGTGCCCTTTCTCACTAGGATATGGAGGTTTGATCCACGATAGCATACTTCGACTAATATCATCCCTCTCCTCTGTCTTCCTAACCGATCAATACCACCAAATAGATTCGCTGATATTCAGAAATAAAATAAGATGATAGGTATATGGCACATGGATGGCTTTGTTTAATAATATGAGTATTCGATTTTATAAGTGTTTTGCATGTATGACTTACATTATGATAAACATATTTCTGTCACATTTATTATATATATTTTTATTATATATGTATATGCAATATTTCAATGCATTGCCTGCATGTAAAACGTTCAGGTTATTTTATACATATATCTGAGGTGTGAATTCTGAATTACGTACTTTATATGAATTAATGCGGATAAAGGACATTTCAGAACGAAGTATAAAAGACATTTCAGAACGAATTGATTTGGGGCACTGTATTCAGCATGATTTCAGTACGTTTACTTTTAATTTCACATCAATTATTTCCTAGGGCCTTTCCTTATAAGTTTGTCCTACCCGAACATGCTTCCTCGCCGTTCAAATCTTCCGTAGCATCCCTGTAATCCGTATTCCTCCTCTCACTAACAGCCTCCCTGTTATCCGCACCATTTAAGTTTACCGCACCATCCCTGTTGTCATCTCTCTTAAACGATTACACAAAAGACAGGTCTGATGACGTATTTAGTTACACAACACATGGCGCATAATGATTAAAGAAAAGCATCACACAGCTGTTTCAACCTTCTAGAACTTCTAGAGATGCAGGGACCAAGTATGTGCAATTCCAAAAGAGAAATCATAAACAATTGAAATATGTTGATGCAACTCAATGTCTCCGCACCCCGCTATATTTCCACCCCCACAAAAGCAATATAAACCGTATTAAGCTATGTGGCGGTAATTGAAGCTTGTGAATAAATATCTACATAATTATGGTCGTGCATTTTGCTTAGTAAAAAAAAATACTTGGTATTGGCAAAGAAATGCCTCCCCAACCAGCCCCCGCTAATAATAGTAACAGTGACCTTGTCAAGTGACCTCAAATCCCTTAAATTTGCACTTAATCATTCATATTTTTAAGGTTACAAACCAACTTCAACGTAAATACATGGAGCATCACTGAAAAACGTGCAGGAAATTTTGTGTGGACGGACTGGTAGACAAATAGACAGACGTACGTGGAGGAAACGTATAGTATCCCGGTTGGATTATACATTGTGAAAACATCATGGCCACCCAACCGAGTACAGTTTTCACCTTTATAAACATATTTCGAAGTACAGAACATATATTTTAAACTCGAAGAAAATGCAACACCTTCTTACACTGAACATTAAGCTCAACAGTTTACCGAATACCAATAGGCAGTGTGAGCAAGTCAAACGGTTGGGAAAGTGGTCCTAGTTCATTGCAAAAGGTTAAGAGCAGTTTTACCACTTTTCGACCCCCACAAAAGCCCTTAAAACTTGTTTAATTTTATTTTTTATTCAGTTTTCCAGCAATACAATATACTTATATATATATATGTAAACATAAATGACACAACCGGTTGAATATCGGTAACGTTTTCAAGCCGTGTATCGGCTATCTTCAGGCGATTACTTTTTAACGCTTAGTAACAACATTATGACGCAATACAATCAATAACATAATGGTGAGGTAATAATTACGTTACTGTATTTTAATGTGTAACGACACCCAATTTCTAACCATTGAGTGCCGGTTTGAAAAGTTTAACAAATATTTCTTCCTTGCATATTCGCTTTGTAGCATTATACTCGGGCATCTTGTGAAATGGATATACACGGAATGTTCACTTAGCGGAATTTTACGTGTTTCGGGCGTAAGCATTTGTTGTCTGTGAACGCGGATTCTTTCCGACAGAGCATTTCCCGTTTGTCCGATATAATATTCGCGGCAAGTAGCACAGACAATACAGTAAATTAAATTCTTGCTTTTACAAGTTAAGTCACTGTTTGGTTTTATGGTTTTTCCGTTCTTTATATGCACATGTTCCACATCGTGAATCCCCGCATGCAGACACCATAAATTCCCGTTGTTCTGAAGTATCAAACTTCGCCTTTGTTATATATATATATAGTTCAACTTGATGATGACATTGTGAATCGCTTAAATATGTAAACATAAATGACACATCAAGGCAATCACGTTAGCGATATTTAACCGGAATGGCCTTGTGTCATTTATGTTTACATATATATATATATATATATATATATATGATATGACTGGCTCAAATTTACTGTTTCTAGTGGATAGACATTCTCAAAGACACCATACATCATCTATATAGTTAACGTTATTAATTACTTTATGACCAATTGTGTACAGAATCTTTTCAATATGTTATTATCGACACACACATCCTTACTCGTATATGTTCGCACACAAACAAACACACACTTTCACTCACAATAGAAAAACCTTTAAAGCCTTTAAAACCTTGCTAAAACTATTTAACTATATGATTAAAGTCCAATTATTATCATTGTTGTTGATAATAACATTCTTCAAAAACTTGTCACGGGGACAGAAAAATCCGTGTTCTGTAGTATAACTTAATACTATGCACATGTACTCAATAACAGTCAATGATTGTTATAAGTTGTCCAATCATTGTCTCGTCAAGTATTGATAATATTACCAACTCTAAAAAGTTCCTAAGAAATTTTAATACTTTCTCTCCTATTACTACACTTAATACTCCTATTACACAGGCAGTACTCCTGGACGTGAAATCCACGTGGAATTTTTTTCACATACAATTCACGTGAAGGAATATTGCCTGTGTAGCCTATTACTAATAACAGTATACGAAAACAAAACCAGAAAAATCAGCATGGGATAAACTAGCCTTGGAAATCAGCCATTTTGATAAAACTAGGTTGTACATTAATCGTACTAGAAATGGAAACTCATATAAGATTGATAACATAAATAAAAATATGAATAACTTTCTTTGATGACGCTACAATGCATACGACGACAATAAGCTATGACGTCATAGTTAACTAAATGGAAAATATAGCTATTTTTATTGATAGTGCAAGCATTACTTAGGTCATCTGGTACCAGGGAAATTATTGGGTAACATATATAGAAATAAACAATGGAATGGTATACAAACACACAGTACAGTTGTCTGTGATAAACTCTATTATCTAGGTAATGTTTAGTATAACATTTCTTACCGTTCCTACTTCTGTGGTGTTCCCGACGGGATTACGAACTCGAACACGAATGGCCGTGAAAGGATTGTTTTGGTATTGTAAATCGGCAGGAACGTCGATTTTAAGCCCTTCTCCTGTCTGATAGGCCCATATGAGACGAGGAAACACAGTTTCTCCATCATGTCGTTGAATTTGATTGTTAACATGGAGTCGCGGAGGAAGTTGCACGATATATACATGTACTAGTCTTATATAAGGCACAATACCTCTATCAAGAAATTGTGACAATTTTCTATATTGTTTAATATATTTACTACATGAATGTCCCAGGTAATAACGTAAATATTGGATATTATATTTATTTGATTGAGACATAGTCTTCCTTCGGCTTTTCTTTCTTCTGTTTATTTCCATCAATAACCAAATACATACAATTAACTTCAGCACATGATATGTAGTTATCATTATATATGTTTCTTTACGTTTCATATTATTATTTTTATAGTACAGGTAGGCTAACCTGTTGAATGGCCGTTTCCTTTGAACAGATGCGTTACTATTGCAATCAATTTTCACCTGAACTTGTTTGGTCACTTCATGATTAAGTATATTTACAGCAACATATGTTTTCCTCCAAGAATTCGATATCCAGATATCCTAGAATGTTCGAAGTACTGATTCATCGATCTGATCTGAGCCAGATGAAACAAACACTTTCTGTCTTCCTGAAGGAGAAAAGAAATGGTAGAATTAAAACAGTATTGCAGTATATGTACACGGGTATATTACTGTGAAAATAAACTCGGCCAGTCTGTAAATGGTTAATACTTCCAATACCGCCTATTTACACTATATAGATCAGATTCCATGAACATTTTATCTGAACGGGTTTCAGCCAACGTTGATTTCTACAGGTCTGCCCATGACCAACCATTTACAAACGTGAAATTATGCCATTTCACTCCTGCAATTTATCTCAATATTGTACCTATATTACAATAATGAACTTTCTTTGTTACAACAAATGCGAAACAAGATGAAAACGGGCGAGATGTCTTACTGCGGGAGGAACCGGAGTACCAGGGGGAAACCCACATGGTTGACGTGTTGAAAAGAATAATCGTGATTGAACAATATGGAATCAAAATATTTACGGAACATCAGCAAGGCTTCAGAAAAGGACATCCATGTTTAACGCAATAAATAGAAGTCTTAGACAAGTGGACAGGAAAGCTTAACAAGGAAAACAATTGGGGCACTCTTTATCAAGGTTTCAAAAAAGCATTTGATACGGTCCTTCAATAAAGACTACTGGTTAAACTAGATATTTACGGAATAAGAAGCGACATGAAACACTTTAATACAGGAAACTTCGAATGGACATGGTTGAAATATACCGCACAAGTTATTGACAAGTGTACATGTTGAATAGAAAAGGTCACTCGAAAATAATGGAGAAGAATCCCACAGTAGAATATGATATTTTCCAACGCATAGATAATGCACGGAATACATTGCCTGAAAGGTGATCTCATCCTGGACAGTTACTGAATTTAAACGGAACTTACGTGAGCCAGCAATTAATGGTCATCTAAATAACAATATACACATGTACTTTTGTCTGTTAATAACTGAGTGGCATGTAGTTCATATGATATGGTCGTAATAAACAAATAATTGCTGTAATTGTATGTGTATTATGTGTGTGTGACGTGTGAATGTAAATGAAATTAAGATATACGAATGAGTGGTATCTCTTTGACTGTTGTATTTTATCATTTTCATTTCAAAATTTAAAATCTGTCATTTACGACTCGTCAGTCTATTTCTTTAGCCATCATCGGATTGAATTTATATAGGCTTTGCCTGTTATTCGATCTTATTGACTTTAATCATCTTTGTCGATAAAATTGAAATCAAATAAAACAATATCGTATCACACACTATTTCGAACACTGGAAGAAAGTTTCAACGGTTGAATTTGAGGTAAAAGATGCATGTTTTCAAACTCCACAATTTACTATTTGCTATTTGTCTTAAAAACAACCTTCTAACCATGATCAGAATACCTAATAATATGCCTTCTCGTATGCAGTTCGTGAACTAGGCCTGTCCCGTGTACAGTTTGTGAACTAGACTTGTCTCGTATACAATTTGTGAATACTAGGCCTATCTCGTATACAGTTTGTGAGCACTAGGCCTATCTTGTGTACAGTTTGTGAGCACTAGGCCTTTCTCGTGTACAGGTTGTAAGCACTAGGCCTAACTCGTGTACAGTTTTTGAGCACTAGGACTGTATCATATACAGTTTGTGAGTACTAGGCCTATCTTGTGTACAGTTTGGGAACTAGGCTTATCTCGTGTAGTTTGTCAGCACTAGGCTTGTCTCGTGTACAGTTTGTGAGTACTAGGCCTATCTCGTTTACAGTTTGTGAGTACTAAGCCTATCTTGTGTAAAGGTTGTGAGTACTAGGCCTATCTTGTGTACAGTTTGTGAGCACTAAGCCTATCTTGTGTACAGGTTGTGAGTACTAGGCCTATCTTGTGTACAGTTTGTGAGTACTAGGCCTATCTCGTGTACAGTTTGTGAACTAGGCTTGTCTCGTGTACAGTTTGTGAGCACTAGGCCTATCTCGTTTACAGTTTGTGAGTACTAGGCCTATCACGTGTACAGGTTGTGAGCACTAGGCCTTTCTCGTGTACAGTTTGTGAACTAGGCATGTCTCGTGTACAGTTTGTAAACTAGGCCTATCTGGTGTACAGTTTGAAAAATAGGCCTATCTCGTGTACAATTTGTGAGCACTAAGCCTTTCTTGTATACAGGTTGTGAGCACTATGCCTATCTCGTATACAGTTTGTGAGTACTAGGCATGTCTCGTGTACAGTTTGTGAGTACTAGGCATGTCTCGTGTACAGTTTGTGAGCACTAGGCCTATCTCGTGTACAGTTTGTGAGTACTATGCCTATCTGGTATATCACACTGCTGTTTCACCATTGTTTGTTTTCTAATCCTTATTACATAATATTGTACTAAGATACACGTGTGTATTTGCTCATTCGGGTTTAAGTTAAAGTACAAATGTAAAAAAAAACTTGTACATCAGACCACATACATGTAGACCCATGCAAACTAATCATGTACACTCGGCCATATCTATATGAAAAGAGGTTTAACTTTATTTATATGCACTGACTCCAAAGGATTGATATAACAATGTAATCTTACTGCGCATTTAATTCATATCTTGTGTCCTTACGTCTGCTTACGTATTACTGTTCAATATACACTGATAAATACCTTAGTAGTCATACTCAGACATTGGCTGATTTTTGTGGTACTCATTTTTCATTGGAGTATCTAGCATTTCATGAAGTCAAATGGATTTATAAAGATGACAAATCTACTGGAACCCTTTCTCAAGGTAATGTACTGTCATGTTGTATCCTATACGCCTCTCTGTAAAACATATCTGAATATACAGTACCCCGGTTTGAGTCATACTTCCGTGCCCCCTTTCGTGGTAACTCTACAATACCGACTGTTATACAGGGTTTTGATATAAACAGAACACTCATTTTTCAAGTATATGAAGTTCAATCTAGTACCAACACATAATGATATTGGAGTGAAACTCTTACCACACCATTTTTGGCAATACTCTTCTCTTCCGCAATGGCCACCCTGGTAAAAATAGGTCAAACATGAAATCACAACAAACATACTACAATATATATGATTGTTAGAGTAACTCACCTTAGCAAAGACTAACTGCTACAACATACGGTACTACAGTAATCCAGGATAAAGTCAGGTATATTGTATCTGCGAGTATGAATGCACACCTTGTACATCCCTAGCATGAAATTCATACCCTCATAAAGAATGACCTAGTATAATTACACTTCCGCATTGTTTTTCCAACTTAAAAATATAGTTCCACTTATTCATGTCCAAAACGATTTTTTTTTCACAATATCTCAAATATGCGTTATTAAATAATCATTGTTCCGTATGAAGTGATTGAGTGTTTGATTTCTTTTATTATTTTCCAAAGAGAAACAAAGAAATCCATAAATAAGTTCTGTCATTTTCTTGGAAATTGTTTATCAGTTCTATTTATATTTTATCATATTTATATATATATGTGTGTGTGTGTGTGTGTGTGTGTGTGTGTGTGTGTGCAGTATAGGCATGTCTGCTCTAAATAAAAGATTGTAATACATACGAAGTTAGTTCCTTTTTCGAGTAATATGTAGTTAAAAATATCATTTGACATAAGGTAGTGGAAAGAGGATATTTAGTTGTTTGCCGTTTATTATCAAATATATTTCATAAGTATGACAGGTTTTTACGCGCTCTGGGAAATATTAATAAAAACTGCAATCCGAAGCGGGAACTTTATTTTCATTGCTAATCACTGCAGTGACAATACAAGTTTTATCAGTTTACTAATTTTCTATATTTCACAGGCAAAAATGTTATAAAAGAACATATCTACATTAGACCCATTTGAAGTACATGTACATGTAAATACGATTAACGCCATCCGCTAGTTGACATGCAAAAAGAGATTACCTACAAACAATGGAACAGCCCCAAGCCCTAACAGCCATACCAATAAATAGAGGTTATCTACATACATGATTATCTCCTACACAACAAAGATATTTATCTCCCATTTATAGCCAAACAACAAACAGATTTAACTCTAATCTCTTCTGACACAACATACTGGACCATCACCCATTTCTAAAAACACAACTTATTTATACTCCATTATATTCCATTTCTACCCACTTAACAAATTGATCTATTTTCTCTTCCACACAACAAACAGACTTATCTCTCGTCTCTTCCCACACAACATTCAGGATATCTCCTATTTCTACTCACACAGCATACAAAGTACTAATTATCTCCCATTTCATCCTACACATCATGTAGGATTATCTGTGTCAACTGTCCCATAAATATTAAAACCAATACCCATAATTATTTCAAATTAAAAAAAAATGAAAGCAGAATTGCAAGATAAACCAACTAGAGCTGTCGCCAGGATAGCTGACTAATACCCCCGCAATCTGCACGAGTCAATGGTGAATTGGAACTGTAAATTAGAGGCTAACTAAGATAACCCAGTAATATAGTGATCCGTTGCCATAACAACCATAATTTTGAGAAAAAGAAAGTGGCATGCACATCTACCCATGGTCCTCTATATTTGTGTGAAGTGTCATTGAAATCGGCCCTTCGGATTAGGAGGAGTTGTCCGGACAAACTTAAAGTTAAAGTTCTTATCAGAAAACCTGTTTATAGTGACCAGTTGCCATAGCAACCATAATTTTGAAAACAAAGAAAGTGGCATGCACATCTTCATATGGTCCTCTATATTTGTGTGAAGTTTCATTGAAATCGGCCCTTCGGTTTAGGAGGAGTTGTCCGGACAAACTTAAAGTTATGGTCCTTATCAGAAACCCTGTTTATAGTGACCAGTTGCCATAGCAACCATAATTTTGAAAACAAAGAAAGTGGCATGCACATCTTCATATGGTCCTCTATATTTGTGTGAAGTTTCATTGAAATCGGCCCTTCGGTTTAGGAGGAGTTGTCCGGACAAACTTAAAGTTATGGTCCTTATCAGAAACCCTGTTTATAGTGACCAGTGGAATTGGCCATTTAGTTTAGGAGGAGTTGTCAGGACAAACTTAAAGTCATGGTTCTTATTGGAAAACCTGTTTGTAGTGACCAGCTGCCATAGCAACCAAAATTTTGAGAAACAAAGTGGCATGCACATCTACAGATGATCATTAATATTTGTGTGAAGTTTCATCGGAATTGGCCCATCGGTTTAGGAGGAGTTGTCCGGACAATATGCGTCTACAGACAGACAGACGGACGGACGGACGGACGGACCACCTGATTCCAGTATACCCCCCTAACTTCGTTGCGGAGGTATAACTATACCGTGTAGAAGTAACCATAGTCATAGTGAAATAGGTCTTTCTGAATCAATGAAGTGTTATTTTGTGTATGAAACCAAAACGAGTATAAAATTAAAATAATTCCAAAACTGAGACATTTTTTCCACAAACAGTTATACAATCTGTGTTTTCCTGTACAAACAGTTATATAATCTGTGTATTCCTGTACAAACAGTTATACAATCTGTGTATTCCTGTACAGTTATACAATCTGTGTATTCCTGTACAGTTATACAATCTGTGTATTCCTGTACAAACAGTTATACAATCTGTGTATTCCTGCACAAACAGTTATACAATCTGTGTATTCCTGTACAAACAGTTATACAATCTGTGTATTCCTGTACAAACAGTTATACAATCTGTGTATTCCTGTACAAACAGTTATACAATCTGTGTATTCCTGTGAGTAACATATTCAAAATTCATGTCTGACAGGTTCTATGTAATGCATCAACCTATAACTTTGAACTATTGGAAAGTTAAAGTTAATTAGTATCTTCTTTTCATTACACAAGAAATAAATTATCAAATTCACATTAAGAACTCATAAGAGACTAGTGACAACTAAAACTCAATGATACTATTGTATCCATCCTTGTACAACAGCACTCACTCTTACCAATTCAATTACAGTGTGAAGGCAAGTTATATCCAATACTTAAACCCTTTTCACTTACAACATAGATCCATGAGAGAAGTTCAACAATGTAGTGTGATATTTCACCAACAAATAAACAAGCAATATTTATTTGCCAATCATAACTAAGCAAAATATGCATTGGCCAATCAAATTAAAATACTGCTTAAAATCTTGACAAATTACTAACTAACATGCAATGCATAGGCCATATCTAGTCATCAAAAGGAATTTCTTACGACTGTAAGTTTAGAATGTCAAATTTAATTCCTATAATAATTTTCAACATGGTTATTCTAGTATCCCTTTCATGCGATTTTTGAAAGGGAATCTTGACCTTGCATCCAGATCAAACCTGTCATTTATTTTGCAATTATAGTTACAATCATACAGTCAGCATGCAATCTATACTATAACACACATATCATTAACATAATAAATAGCACAATGTGTATGTTGTTACTGTTGGAATATATACATGGCACAAACATTTCACTACCACCTCATGTACAGCAAACTCTCTTCACTTTGTAGATCGGTGACATCTAATGTACAACAAACTCTCTTCACTTTGTAGGTCGGTGCCACCTCATATACAACAAACTCTCTTCACTTTGTAGATCGGTGACATCTAATGTACAGCAAACTCTCTTCACTTTGTAGATCGGTGACATCTAATGTACAGCAAACTCTCTTCACTTTGTAGATCGGTGCCACCTCATATACAGCAAACTCTCTTCACTTTGTGGATCGACGACATCTGGTGTACAGCAAACTCTTCACTTTGTAGATCGGTGCAACCTCATGTACAGCAAACTCTCTTCACTTTGTAGGTCGGTGCCACCTCATATACAGCAAACTCTTCACTTTGTAGATCGGTGCAACCTCATGTACAGCAAACTCTCTTCACTTTGTAGGTCGGTGCCACCTCATATACAGCAAACTCATTTCACTTTGTAGATCGGTGCCACCTCATATACAGCAAACTCTCTTCACTTTGTAGATCGGTGACATCTGATGTACAGCAAACTCTTCACTTTGTAGATCGGTGCCACCTCATATACAGCAAACTCTCTTCACTTTGTAGGTCGGTGCCACCTCATATACAGCAAACTCATTTCACTTTGTAGATCGGTGCCACCTCCTATACAGCAAACTCTCTTCACTTTGTAGATCGGTGCCACCTCATATACAGCAAACTCTCTTCACTTTGTAGATCGGTGACATCTAATGTACAGCAAACTCTTTTCACTTTGTAGATCGGTGCAACCTCATGTACAGCAAACTCTCTTCACTTTGTAGGTCGGTGCCACCTCATATACAGCAAACTCTCTTCACTTTGTAGGTCGGTGCCACCTCATATACAGCAAACTCTTCACTTTGTAGATCGGTGCAACCTCATGTACAGCAAACTCTCTTCACTTTGTAGATCGGTGACATCTGATGTACAGCAAACTCTCTTCACTTTGTAGATCGGTGCCACCTCATATACAGCAAACTCTCTTCACTTTGTAGATCGGTGACATCTGATGTACAGCAAACTCTCTTCACTTTGTAGATCGGTGCCACCTCATATACAGCAAACTCTCTTCACTTTGTAGATCGGTGACATCTAATGTACAGCAAACTCTTTTCACTTTGTAGATCGGTGACATCTAATGTACAGCAAACTCTCTTGACTTTGTAGGTCGGTGCCACCTCATATACAGCAAACTCCCCACACTTTGTAGATCGGTGACATCTAATGTACAGCAAACTGTCTTCACTTTGTAGATCGGTGCCACCTCATGTACAGCAAACTCTTCACTTTGTAGATCGGTGCCACCTCATATACAGCAAACTCTCTTCACTTTGTAGATCGGTGACATCTAATGTACAGCAAACTCACTTCACTTTGTAGATCGGTGACATCTAATGTACAGCAAACTCTCTTCGCTTTGTAGATCGGTGACATCTAATGTACAGCAAACTCTCTTCGCTTTGTAGATCGGTGACATCTAATGTACAGCAAACTCTCTTCACTTTGTAGATCGGTGCCACCTCATATACAGCAAACTCTCTTCACTTTGTGGATCGACATCTCATGTACATCAAACTCTCTTCACTTTGTGGATCGACATCTCATGTACAGCAAACTCCCCACACTTTGTAGATCGGTGCCACCTCATGTACAGCAAACTCTCTTCACTTTGTAGATCGGTGCCACCTCATATACAGCAAATTCTTCACTTTGTAGATCGACGACATCTAATGTACAGCAAACTCTCTTCACTTTGTAGATCGGTGCCACCTCCTATACAGCAAACTCACTTCACTTTGTAGGTCGGTGCCACCTCATATACAGCAAACTCTCTTCACTTTGTAGATCGGTGACATCTAATGTACAGCAAACTCTCTTCACTTTGTAGATCGGTGACATCTAATGTACAGCAAACTCTCTTCACTTTGTAGATCGGTGACATCTAATGTACAGCAAACTCTCTTCGCTTTGTAGATCGGTGACATCTAATGTACAACAAACTCTCTTCACTTTGTAGATCGGTGCCACCTCATATACAGCAAACTCTCTTCACTTTGTAGATCGGTGACATCTAATGTACAGCAAACTCTCTTCGCTTTGTAGATCGGTGACATCTAATGTACAGCAAACTCTCTTCACTTTGCAGATCGGTGCCACCTCATATACAACAAACTCTCTTCACTTTGCAGATCGGTGCCACCTCATATACAGCAAACTCTCTTCACTTTGTAGATCGGTGACATCTAATGTACAACAAACTCTCTTCACTTTGCAGATCGGTGCCACCTCATGTACAGCAAACTCTCTTCACTTTGTAGATCGTACAACAAACTTTCTTCACTTTGTAGATCTGTGCCATCTCCTTTGCATAACACTAGTTTGGTAATGTGGTTCCATGCGTTTACGATTTCTTGCACCTTTTGTCCAGACCGGTTCCCTATATCTTGCATGGTGAAACTAGTATTGCCTTCAGATGTTGTTCCGCTTCAATTCGCAATCTGCTTCCCTGTACGTATTTGCAACTAATATAACTCTTTTCTTTTCTTTACGGCTTCGTGCCTTATCCTCATATGTTCATTGACCTTTTCTGCTTTCTCTTTGATAACCAACCTCAATTATTGTTCCCTCATTATAATTATGTACGCCGAGCCCTGTTCCGAACTCCCCAGGTTCATTTATTGCAATTTTCTTCTGTTTGGTATGAATCTGATCTGAAAAACTGTTGCGCTGTGCCGGTAAGCATGTTCTAAGTAAAACCAAGCCTTCCCCGTAAACTTTCAGTTAATGCTATTTATGGCTTGTCACTTCACCTCTTGCTGAGGAGTGCATTGATAGATCACAACATCATTTTCTAGTTTCGATTCCTCTTTGGTTATCCATAGATGTGGATTCTGTCTATCTCTCCGCTTTCATATAATCTATCATTCGGTACAAAAAGTAAAATTGAATCATTCGGACTTGGGTAGTAGTATGCCATGTTCTCAGCTGTATCCGTTGTTTTCATACTGTGCTTCCTCTGCTTCTATTTTACAATTGCCCGATATATTCGCAGCCCATTTGCTAGGCGTTCACTCATATTGTTGTCTGCTCTGCTAAGTCTCCCATCCTGTAACTTGATTGTCGTATTGAGTTGCCAGGTGATTTCCTCATCACTATCCTTTACATAACGCAATGAGTGGCTTAACTTGTCGCACACGTATCTGGAATCTGTTGAAGGGCATGGTGTATTGACTAACTTTTTACTTGTCATCGAGCTCTTCTATTCGGTTTTGGAGCCCTTCGGATCCATTTGGTATTCTACCTAACTTTGTTTTCATATTCCACAGCAAGCCTAATTCTCCTGTTGATGTGTATTGGGAAGACAGCATGTCTGTCTGGATCCATGCGCGGATGGTTGACGACAGGGGACCAGAGAAACCTCTTACGTCAGCTCCCCAGAATATACGCTAGCACGGGAGGAGGAAGGGGCGTTCATATCAACATTGACAGGACAAGGCGGTACCAGACCATGGAGGGATTTGGTGCGGCACTCACGAGCTCAGCCGCTTATGTCATTCACAACAGCCCCGAATACGATGAAATCGTCAATGAACTCTTTAGTCCATATGCTGGAATTGGTATGCATGCGTACTTTAAAGCAATCTACATTTCTCTTGTAAATCAACATAAATGTTTTCATAAAGCTACAACAAATATATCCTATTTGTATCTGAAAACATAACAACAGGCCAGCATTGGTTTTGCACTCTACGATAATTAGTCATCGACTTGGTTCAAATTGTAACAGAAATTCTTAAATGGACTTTGACGAATGTCGCTTGACGAAATTGGCTAACATGATAGTGTACGTTGTATAGTGACACCATTCGTTGCATGATAATGATTGGAATCTTATTTATGACGGTATGATAAAATGTCACCTGAATGATTGAAGCACAGTGCAACTTCACTATCGAGAACAAAAACCTTGGCCTTCAGAGAAGGGCATATATACTGTTCTCTTATAAAACACCATTCGTCATCGTTATATCCAGACATTGCTAATGCACGAAAACATTTATTGTGAAAAATTAACAACGTACATTGTTTTTAAAATCATGATCGCATCTAATTGTAGGTATCAGCTACATTCGGTTGCCGATGGGAGCATCCGACATCCAGGCAGAAGCACCTTACACATACGCCGATACTGCCTGGGACTTCAATCTCGACCACTTCAGCATAGACAAGGATCGTCATTTTATTATTCCTGTTATCAAGAAAGCACTCCGGGTTAACCCAAGTTTGAAGATTATGGGAACTCCCTGGACTGCCCCGGCGTGGATGAAAACTAGCAACAGACTTCAGGGCGGTCAACTGAAGAGGGATGCTAACATCAATGACGCTTACGCAAAGTACTTCCTTAAATTCATTCCGGAATATCAGAGGGAGGGCATTAACATAGCCGCGGTTACAGTCCAGAACGAACCGCTCAATGGTAACGACCAGTACCCTACCATGGAAATGTCATGGCAACAGGAGAGCGAGTTCGTGAAGCATCACCTCGGTCCCGTATTCCGATCAAACAACAACAAAACAAAGATCCTTCTTTACGACCACAACTGGGACAACACGGATTATGCAAATAATATTCTAGATGATCATGATACAAGTCAGTACGTATCGGGAGTAGCATGGCATTGTTATGGTGGCGACAAGAACACACCTCTTCAGGTGCATAACAGACACCCAACTGTCGACATGTACTTCTCCGAATGTTCTGGCGGTACTTGGGCTTCTGATTTCAGCGGCAACTTGATGTGGAACGCCGAAACATTATTTATAGCACAGCCTCGCGGGTGGACAAAGACCGTCTTGCTATGGAATCTTGCACTAGACGAGAACCATGGCCCGCATGTGCAGACAAATGGTGGTTGCAAGACATGTAGGGGTGCGCTCACAGTGCAGTCACGCGGGGGATACACCAAGGAAGTAGAATTCTACCTTATTGGCCATCTCAGCAAGTTCGTCAAACCTGGCGCCGTCCGGATTGACTCCAACACTGGTCAGAACATCAACACTGTTGCCTTTCAGAATTCTGATGGTTCAGTGGCCGTGCTTATGCAGAATTCTGACTCCAATTCCAAGGATGTAACGGTACAAGTGGACAATGACAACAGTCGATCGTACATTTATAACATGCCTGGTCACGCGATCGCCACATTCCTTCTCTAACCACGTACATAACTGCCGGTACAAGTACACATATAATATTTGATGTTGCACGTTTTATGAGTAATTCTATAAATTATTATATGCCATAATCACCATTTGACTATGCAGTTAGATATCGAAGTTACAATTCAACGAGCTATCATAATCACTAATACCCTCAAAGATTTTGGAAATCGAAATTAACTTATCTGATCATTGTTTTTAGTGTTGAATCTTCCGATAGCAGCACGAATTATACTGGAGTCGCCGCAGTATGGTAATAAACCCATTGATTATTACATTACAGAGCAGCTATAATGAATATAATTCTAAAATACACATGATACGTCAGCATATTAAGTAGTTAGTTGTTTGAAAACGGATACAAGAGATGACAGAAACAAAAAATCAGCGGATGTCTTCTTTTTTTCTCATCAATCAAATAAAACGATCCTCGATGAAAGTGTTGGTACATCATTGCCTTTAATAATAATGTTACAGCGTCACGGAAGAACTTGAGATGGATATGATTAAATCGCTTCACCCTGTGATCACTTACATTTGATATGAAGTCAGTTTTACTTTTTATTGCATTTTCTCAGATTTCATTACTACTGATGGCACTCCACCAACATTTGTCCATACACGTACCATCAGAGTACTTGACCTTTGGCATCATTTTGGCCTTTACAGCAGCTGTGTATAACTTGGATGCGCAATCGACTAGCTAGATGCAAAATGTAGTGGAATGAAATAAAATGCCTAGTTTCACTGCAATTTTGAAAGTGGTAGACGAATTCTCTTGGAATGTTTAACTACGACCTTTGTTGTTTGAATGACCAGAGTTTCTGCAATTTCATTTTTTATTCCCTCATCATCATTTCAGAAATGTTTGAATCATTGAGTCCTTCTCCCTAACAACGCTGCCTCGCGTATTACAATCTCGCTTCCATCTTGATGGCGTAAGGGAAGATTTTTCCCAACATTTAATAGGGTCAGAATTTTTTTTTCTTTTCTCAACATTTTATAGGCTCAGACATTTCTTTTGGAACGACTTCCGAGTGTTACTATTGTACAGTTGATAGAATTATGGCGAATTTCACTTCAAGTGGTCCACAATATTTGATGAACCGGAGACTTTTTGTCGACTTTCTGCTAGGTATTTCCATACACTGTCCTCGTGAATTGGCTCGGATGTCACATCCAGCTAGAGTGGCTCGGAGATCACATCACGCTGGAGTGGCTCGGAGATCAAATCCTACTGGTGTGGCTCGGAGATCACATCCTACTGGAGTGGCTCGGAGATCACATCACGCTGAAGTGGCTCGGAGATCAAATCCTACTGGAGTGGCTCGGAGATCACATCCTACCTGAGCTGCTCGGAGATCACATCCTACTGGAGTGGCTCGGATATCACATCCTACTGGAGTGGCTCGGATATCACATCCTACCTGAGCTGCTCGGAGATCACATCCTACTGGTGTGGGTCGGAGATCACATCCTACTGGTGTGACTCGGAGATCACATCCTACTGGTGTGGCTCGGAGATCACATCCTACTGGAGTGGCTCGGAGATCACATCCTACCTGAGTTGCTCGGATATCACATCCTAGTGGAGTGGCTCGGAGATCACATCCTACTGGAGTGGCTCGGAGATAATATCCTGCTGAAGTGGCTCGGGGATCACATCCTGATGGAGTGGCTCGGATATCACATCCTACCTGAGCTGCTCGGAGATCACATCCTACTGGTGTGGGTCGGAGATCACATCCTACTGGTGTGACTCGGAGATCACATCCTACTGGTGTGGCTCGGAGATCACATCCTACTGGAGTGACTCGGAGATCACATCCTACCTGAGTTGCTCGGAGATCACAAACCGCTGGAGTGGCTCAAAGATCACATCCTACTGGTGTGGCTCGGAGATCACATCCTACTGGAGTGGCTCGGAGATCATATCCTACTGGAGTGGCTCGGAGATCACATCCTAGTGGAGTGGCTCAGAGATCACATCCCGCTGAAGAGGCTCGGAGATCACATCCTGATGGAGTGGCTCGGAGATCACACCCTACTGGAGTGGCTCGGAGATCACACCCTACTGGAGTGGCTCGGAGATCACATCCTAGTGGAGTGGCTCAGAGATCACATCCCGCTGAAGAGGCTCGGAGATCACATCCTGATGGAGTGGCTCGGAGATCACACCCTACTGGAGTGGCTCGGAGATCACACCCTACTGATGTGGGTCGGAAATCACACCCTACTGGAGTGGCTCGGAGATCACATCCTACTGGAGTGGCTCAGATATCACATCCTACTGGTGTGGCTCGGAGATCACATCCTACCTGAGCTGCTCGGAGATCACATCCTGCTGGAGTGGCTCGGAGATCACATCCTACTTGAGTGGCTAGGAGATCACATCCTACTGGAGTGGCTCAGATATCACATCCTGCTGGAGTGACTCGGATATCACATCCTACTGGAGTGGCTCGGATATCACATCCTAGTGGAGTGGCTCGGAGATCACATCCTACCTGAGCTGCTCGGAGATCACATCCTGCAGGAAGGGCTCGAAGATCACATCCTGCTGGAGTGGCTCAGAGATCACATCCTACTGGAGTGGCTCGGATATCACATCCTGATGGAGTGGCTCGGAGATCACATCCTACTGGAGTGCCTCGGATATCACATCCTGATGGAGTGGCTCGGAGATCACATCCTACTTGAGTGGCTTGGAGATCACATCCTACTGGAGTGGCTCGGAGATCACATCCTAGTAGAGTGGCTCTGAGATCACATCCTGCTAGGATGCTTCTCTACATTTGACTTATTCTGAGATGGCAGGACTCCCTGACATGCTTCCTCACATTTGAATGATTTTTTTCTATGGTCACTCTGCATTTTATAGCCTGAGTGATGATATCCCTCTTAAGTTTTGGGAATTTCTTAAAATCCGATGCCCTTGAATAAGACTTCCTCTGAGGGATTACTCCATATTTTTAATGAACTATTGAAAATATTTAGAGTTTTTTCCAAATGCCGGAACGCCCCGACTTCTGGTGAGTGGTTACTCCACTCTTGATTGACCTGTAGCAGACATCCTGCCGTGATGTGTCCCAATGTCTGATGGTACTAGAGATGACTTCTGTTTGGTATTTCTTTATATTTGATGGACCGGGAAATATCCCTTTTTTATGATGATTTTCCTTCATATTTTCCAAAGCAGAATATCTGAATCATGGAGACTGGCTGTACTGTTGGGTTTCTGCTGAGCACCTTTTGTTTACTGCTCAATAGACATCGTATCATACATCTGAATAGGAGTGCTATATTTATTCCTTTATTGCAGTCTTCTTTTCATCTTTTATCTTTCTTGCATCCTCTCATGCCAGCGTGTTACAGGTAAACATGTTATCACCTTGCCTGATACACTAACTTGTACTCATTCCAATCGATGTTCTTCCAAAATAAACCTCTTTGGACAAGAGATATTGTTTAAGGAAGAGACATAGATCTATCTAAAAACATTAGACATTACAAACATGTGAAACAAAAACAAATGTTTGATCATATTTATTAGAAATGAAACAGCACATTTCAATCTCACATGATGATAACAAATACCAATTTCAATGCTTGAAAAATATGACAAGCAATACATTCAGTAACAATACATTCAATGACGAAGATATCTCTATAGAAGAAATAAAGTGGAAAAAAATAAAACTATGTAAAATTTGTAGAATGGATGGAATCATTGAATTTGGCAACAAAATAAATAAGAACGTAAAATGCTACAAACTCCTCTCATAAACCAGTGTAGGACAGAGATTACAGTAACGGAGATAGAAATTCACTCCCAGTCTTGTAATTAGCCCTTCATCAATCACTTAGTGTTGATTTCACCTTTTGCTTCTATGCATTGTGATACCAAGACATTATGTATTAATATGCACTGTCATGAGCAAGTTTAACACAAGTGAAACTATCAAATTTCCCAGTATGCCAAAAACACTTTTTTTTCTGACAGCATTTAAATTCCTATACCGAGGTATATTTCAACTGACAAGGAAACTGTCTTACAGCACTCCACAGTGCACACCAAATGTAGGTCAAGGGCTCACAGCTTATCTTCTGATAACTACTTAGGTCACCTGTTCCAAGTTTTATATGTGCATGAGGTCAGTTTTCAGGACTCTACAGACAACTATTCGGATTTAATACCCAGTAATTTTATATGAACATTAATGAGTAGAACATGTTTTTTTGAACAATTTGATCACAACCATTTTATGTGTGCATATTGTGACACGATTCAAATGTACATATAACGTTAATTACGCTTTCAAGAGATGTAATTGCTGTAATTATACATGTTTAAATTTCACACCTTAAATTAATAATTTCACTTTTTAGTAGCAGAAATTAAAATAAAATCTGAAAGTTTCCATCCAACAAAATATATAAAAACCATATGACTTGAAGTAGACAGGAGATTCAACTATGTATTTCTGTATATTACAAAACATAAAAAAATTTCACAAATAAATCAAGGAAAATCAAATACATGTACCAAAAAATTAACTATTTGTACACAAAACGTTGAGATCTCTCACCCGTATTGTACACCACTTTTCATAGTAAAATTTTGTTTAAATCCAGTAATGTACTAAAGTTGAAGTGTGCCAGTATAAGTCTTTACAGTATTCTATTAACGAGTACTCCTATCTCATAATGATGCGTTGCGTTTGGTGGTTTTTCTATGTTAGCAGAAACTTAAAAATTGTTCAAGCTAAGTAATTACTTTCCTGACTACTAGTTTGGACACAGATGATGGAATAAAGATGTATTCTAATGGTAAACACGAAGTGATACACATACGATTGGATGTTTATGGAATTTTAAATTACTCCATAATGCTAAGAATATTACAGGGAATAACACGAGCTCACATCACAAGTACACATACTAATTCCTTCATCAGTTTTCTCTGTGTATTCCGGATCGATTTCTTGACCTTTGTGAAAAACATAAGAGTTATTAAGTAAAGGATTCAAACATGAAATACAAGTACTCTGAGCGCAATGTATATTGTGGGGAAAATAACTAAACCAAGAAAATTTATACACATTTATATCACTAAGTAACACACTTGTTTAGGCTGTACAAATCTGAACGTGATTGAAACAAGAGGTAACACATCTGCTTCTTGTATCAGAAGCAATAAAGTAAACTGACAATTTTGACTCGAAGATAATAAATAATAACAAGACAATCTCACATTAATTTAAACTCAAAAATTTATACACAACCATGGATTACATACCTATGTCAAATATCTGGGGCTGAACATGTTGATATACAACATGTTATCAGTATAAAATACTAATCTTAACTGCACACATGTAATCAGTATTTTAATGTAAATGTTTTACATATCACTTAAATTGTTAGTTTACCACTCATTTAATTGAAAACAAACGATGGATTTTAAAATTTTGCTTTTTACATGTGCTCTTTGTATAATCATGTTTTATGTCATAGAAGTGGGTAATATTAAATAACACTGCTATTTACCAATTAATACCCATTGTAAGGATTTATATGTCAGAATTGTTAATACAATGAGTCAGGACTTTTCTTCACCCACTAAACAGGGAAATACAAACTGGATACAATCTCTCTCATGACTCATCCATTCATAAAATCAGTGACAGTGTAATATAAAAGTACAGAAATTGATTGACATTAAGCTACAAGACAATACAAGACATTGTATAATCATTGACAATAAGGTTCAAAATTGACAATGGAACAGTATCCTGTACATTTCCTTTGTTTCTTAAAGTATGCTTTATACAGCTAGAAATCACCATTTAAACATTTTTCTATCGATATGAAATTTTGTAACAAAGTTAGTCAGTTTAGAGATTCAAAGTGATTACAAGTCAAAACAGACATTAAAAGTATTTATATATTTTTTCCAGTAGTAAATATCTTGAACATTTTGAAAATTTAATTTAACAATAAAGTATCATAATGATTGACAATACAGCTGTTGTACATATATTATTATACAAAGCTTATAAGAACTTAAACGATTTTACTTTAATGAGAACAAATTTGGAATAACCCTCTCATAGTCAGTACAAATCTTTGAATGGATCATGCTTTGAGACGATTTGAGAATAATGCTTTTCTGAGTGAAATTAACACTTAAGAGTACACATACTTTTATCTCCAATTGGGGAATCAATAGAAAAAAAATAAAATTGCCTGAAAATTGCTGCGGTATGCTACATTTAAATTTGATTAACTTTTAATAAAATTAAATCTTGCAACATAAAATTCATATCATACTAGTTGATAAATATCCATGAAAAAATGACAACTTCCTGTTAATCACAACGCAAGTTTTGATGATATGACAATAGTGTCTCTCCTCAGTATCTTCTCTGTGTAGACATAAATGCTTCAGCTCACCACCCACTTGAGAACAGTAGAGAAGTGTTGTACAAACATGAATAGTTTTAGTATAAACAACACGACGGCTGCTGTATATAGTCACTGTAATACAGAATCTATACTTGGGTCAGGCTTCTTTCTGAAATACATAATAATAAATACATTTTTAAATATTTAGCTTTATTTAACAGGAAAAATAAATCTTTAATACCAATTCAACGATATTAGCTTTGGTATGAATTCTTTAATAACAAGCATGCAATACAATGTAAATGTCTCCTACCAGCCCCCGCTAAAAATAGTTAGTGACCTTGACCCAAAAACCAAAAAACCTGAAACTGGAATTTAACCTGTAGGTACTCATGCAAAAGTTGCATACCAACTTGAAGCATGGCTGAGAAAAGTGTGGAAAACTGAGTGGACAGACAAACAGATGGACAGACTGACAGATGGACAGACCGATGGGCGGAAAGGAAACTTATAGTCCCCCCGGTTTCACTGTTAGGGAACAAAGGGCATACTGGGTATTGCTTAAGCAAAACATGTTCCCTACCGGCCCCCACTAAAAAATAGTAAGTGACCTTGACCTATAACTACTCATACTGAAACTACATACCAGTAGGGGACTAATTAATGATACACACAACTCAAAGTATTTGTAGGATGATTATACTTGTATTATGTTTGTTGCTGACCTTATTGTTTATCATCCACAAATTACCTGTTAAATGTTACTTTTTTAATCAACAGCGTTTCGTTTTACAAAGCTTCGTAACATACGAACGTTCGTAAATATTTACAAAAAAGTTACACAAAACTTACGAACGTTCGTAAGTGCGCTTCACAAAGGTGTTCGTAACTTTTTTCGTATCATACGTCAAAATTGTACATTCTCCCTGTAAAAATATACCACTCTCTAACTTGGAGGTAAAAAAGGACGACACTTTTGAGGTGAAAATTGTACGCCGGTCCTATTCCCGGGTCACGTACACAGACTAGGAACTTTATTTTATTCTATCAAAACAACTGTATTATTGATAGAAGATCATTTTTTTTTTATAAAATTCCAATTCAATATTGTTTATCATGCGGTAAAACAAACAGTAACAACACAATTTTCAAAGATTTTGCTCAATGTCCATCGATACACCTAATGTTCTTTAAATAGATTTACTATTGGCACAGTCTACGAATATGAGTACAAATAGTTTCATGACAATGTGTATTTTTGCCGGCATCCCTCCTCGACATCCAAAACCCGGTTTCACCTCGAAACAATTGCTCACAAGGCATAATCGTTCTCTTATGCTAATTTGTGATTGAGTACGACAACATTTTCTTTTCAAAAGGGCATGCATGCGCACAATTTTAAATTGTTTTCGTAAGTTACGACAGGGTGGATATCGCGTAAAGTTCCACAAGGTTTTTGTGTAACTTACGAACTTTCGTAAGTTACAAAGTTTTTGTGAAACGCTTAGTAATTCATAAATGTGACTTACCAAAATTTGTAAGTTACGAAGCTTTGTGAAACGATACCCTGGTCTATTTTTAATAGGGGTGGGGTGGGAGACTTTGTGGTATTAAACATGCTTTTAGCTTTTATTGCATTCAGTTTCTCAAGAGTACTCTCCTAATTCTCTGTATTATGACTCCATGAGAACTAGATGAATTGAAGTTAATCCATATTCAAATACCAAAACAGGACAATGCCATATTATATAAACAAATAGATGTATCATAAGAATTGTTGAAATATATTATATATAACATATTCACAAGTGTTTCAATTTTCTTAATTTGTTAAATTAGGGAGATTTCTTAAGGGAATAAAATCTGTCTCTTTTCTTAAGGGAATAAAATCTGTCACTTTTTTGAATGGAATCAAATCTGTCAGTCTTCAAATAGTTTGTAGGATAGTCTGAGTAGTGAGTACTGATAGTCAGTCTACAGACATGTCAACATTAGGATAATAATAGTATGTAATGAGCAACAATAATGCTTACTTCTTTGAGCTCTTGGGTCGGTTGCCAGTCTTTGGTCGCCCAGACTTGGGACGTGATGCCTTTGATGATTTCGGTCTCAAGGCCTGCTCTGCTCCCTCAGCAGTATAAGCAAGGTAAACATTGGATAAGTCTGGCTCCTGGAACTGTAACAACATATTGTGAATACAACAGCTGCTTTTATGAGTTTCTTGTAAAATTGTCTTAGTTCAACAAAATGATACTTACATGTGCCTGACTCTCTGTCCTTCCAAAAAAAAGTAGCAAGACTGTTGAGATCCATGCAATCACAATATCAAGGTTTTTTTTATAAGAAAGTTTCCCTCTTCCCACTTACAATGTTGTGAAAATGAACAGTGAGGTTAAGTTATTTCCATATAGGTTATGCCACTTTAATACTGCACAATTTCACCCTTCCCAGAAGAAATACAATGTTGAATAGTGTTGAATAGTTATACTCTGAATGTTATTTCCATGATGAACTTGTTTCCATGAACAGGATATTCAATTTAAAACTATACATAGTATTCCACAGTACACGATAAACTAATACCTACCCGATCCTTCTCCTTGTCAGGCTGAGGTGTCTGTTTCCTCATGTTGTTACCCGTGTATGCCACACATTTTAACTGCCACTCCCCGATATCATCATTCCAGTGAACATGATCCTCTATCATTTCCTGTAACACAAAAGGACCAAGAAATTGAATAGCTCAACAGAGGTGGGAACAACTAAAATTGCTATAATGTCAAGTCTAAAAGTATGCAGAATAATGGATAGGGAATTGTTTCCAGTTGGAAACTCTCTCCAATGGGATTTATCCCGATAGAAACTAAGAGGACATTTACCTGGTATTCTGCAGGTATAAAGCTGTCAATCAAGGTCATCTGTAACTTGAGTTCTCGGCTCAGTTGACGGACATTTTCTAGTAGGCCCTCCATCTCACGCTGGTGTTCCTGTTGTAAATCTGCAATCTAAAACAGAAATAAAACATTAAAGAAAATTGAAATTTTCAATATCACCAATCTATATGTAAAAAAAATCCTTTTTTTCTGTCACATTGCAGAACAAGATCGAGGAGACAAGTAGGGGTTCTGCTGTATTTGTATTGTTCAGTGTAATATCTTATTAAGCTAATCACTCTGTTCATAACAATGAATCCTAGAATTTGTATCAACCTAACACAAACAAGATAATGGGACAATCACTTAGTTATAAAGTTTATAACTGAAATACATCAAATTCACAATTACGTGTCAACAACATTTATTCAACTTTACCTCAGATTTTGCTTGCATAAGCATCGTCCAAACTTTCTTCAGCTTCTTGGTTTTGCCTATTATTTCTTCTTGCAAGCTGGAATATTTCTCTTCAATATCAAGTCTTTCTTGCTGAAAACAATATGCATATCAATGCATAAGGAAATTGCATGGATGAAGGAGAATGTCATGATAATAAATTGACCACAAAATGTGTTACAATAAACTGATGATTTACAACAATAAACTTTCCGATGCCTACCTCTTTCTCCAGTAGTGCTCTCCTAAGCTCCTCCTCTTTGACCTTGCGCTCCTCCAGTTCCATGGCGCTCTCCTCTAACATCCTCTCCTGTTCCTCTGCCTTCTCTAGCAGATTTTCCCCACCAACAATAATTTTCTTCTCAATGGCCGCCAATTTCTGAGTCAGCTGGTCTTGTTCATCTCTGTTTTACAACAAAACAAATCATATAAATTTAAAAGGAAAGTAATGCAGGAACACAACAGCAAGTTCCTCCATAATTTGTGCTCTTTAGGGGGTCAGTCCCACCATTTGTACAATTTTTAATTCCTACCCTATAACAATGCTACCAGGCAAATATGAGCGATATCCATTGCTTAGTTCAAGAGAATGAGTCGTTTATATTGATTAAGCCAAATTGAACCCTTTTGGCCCCGACCCTCAGCCCCATCATTTTACAATTTTTAATCCCCACCCCATAATGATGCTACCAGTCAAATTTTGTTCAATTGTGATCAGCGGTTATGAGGAAAAAGTCAATTGTTGACGGACGGACGGACAGATGGATGCCTGATGCCACGGTATGGAATAAATGAACTTTAATCTGTTTATTGATAATGAAAATGAAGCAGATAAATTAAAACTGATTTTTTTTTGGCACAGTTTACTGGTATAAAACTCAACCAGTTACAGTGAAAGAAATTCAGAACAACTCAAAATTTACAGATTTTACGATGTAAGGCTGTGACACATACAACCAGACAAAACTACTAACTGGAACTTTTTGAGCTCCGCCTCTTTCACTTCAAGATCCTCCTTTACTTTGTTCCTGTCTTCCTCTGCCATATCTTTCTTCTCCTCCAACATCCGTCGATCTTCCTCAATCTTTGCTTGGATCTCTGCCATCTTTTCCTTGGAAATTTTCTTTTGGCCACCTCCTGCTCCACCACCACCACCTAAAATGAATGTCACAGCAGATTGTAAATGCCAAATCACTGTAAGTTCAATTTTACCTTAAAAGTTCTGATTGCAATAGATGCTTTTCTTTTAAATCTCGATCAGTCATCCACCCAAACATATTCAACGAATGTAAAGTATCATCATATGTAATAATACCTTTAAATGATTAAAACCTAAGTTTCTAAACCATATTTTTTTCAAAATAACATGTTTTTTTCATGTATAATTTTGAAGTAAATCTGAGTACAGAGAGAATAATACCTTTCTTTTTCTTCCCCCTCTTCTTCCTTGTTCCACCTTCTCCGGGCTCACCTTCCTCGCCCGAGGATTCTTCCTCGCTTCCACTACCCTCATAATCTGAACCTGAGTTAATATGTAAAATATGTGATCCACATGTTAACTGCTGTAAATATGCACTTATAAATGCACTTTTTTTCCGGAAATTGACAAGTGAGAAAATCCACTGTGCACTATACGCAGGAATAAACAATCCTTTGCCAGTCAGATGTTTGGAATGTGATTTGAGATTGTTGTTTCCTTCGACAGCAGGATTATGATTTAATACTTGAATATGTAAAGCATCTTGTAAGTAAATATTGAACAAATAATCAAGGAAGTAATTATTTTGATGTTTAATTACTTGAAATTGTAGAGTTTATCTATATTTCGGCATGGATTTATCTTTTTCGAGTCACACATGTTCTGCACACATATGATCTCACATCTTGAGTTTGAAGATTTTTGACATGCATACTACCTATGGTGTCCCTAATTCTAGATTACTTCCACTAAAAGTAAAAGCCTACCTTCTGCCAGTTGTTTGCGGAGCTCTTCAATCTCCTTCTGGAACTGTCTTAGCAAGGCGTCCTTGGGGTCCTCATTGATCTTAGCACTGTTCTTGATGTTCTTGGCACGGTTAGCATAACGCAAAGTGCTTATCGACTCATCATAGTTGTAATCAGCAGGTCCTATATTAGCAACCTGGAATCAAGTAAAAACAGGATTTTTATCACAAATGAAAGTGTCTAAAATAAGGAATTAGCAGGTAATTTGATTACTTGAAGACTTCTACACCAAATTAGCATGTCCATACCAAAAACTAAGATCAATGATTTACTTGTAAAATCTATTTTTACAACTGAGTTGACAACTGATTGAACACTACAATGCAAGAACAGATGACTAAAACCAATAAGAGACATATATACCATAGCTGTTTTGGAGTTGCCACCCAGCGAATCCTGCAGTAGACGTGTAAGTTTGGAGTTTCTGTACGGAATGTGAGTACTTTTTCCGTCCACCAGGGATGAGATGACGTTGCCGAGAGTTGACAGAGACAAATTGATCTTGGTAGCTTCTTTCAGTCGCTGTCCTGTTGCTCCAGTCTTTGCCTGTCGTTCTGATCCCTGTATATAAATCAAGAATACTAATTGCATTAACATATGCTTTGGGGGAGAGGGTCCATACATTTTTCAGACATAAGTTTGCAGCTTCCTATATTAGTAAGAAAATGTAACCAATTTAGAGTTTTGCTTGCAAAATATTTATTTTTGATTTCAATCTCCAATCTAAATCATATGTTACAAGGCAATAATTTAATATCTTGGTATTTTTGCCTACTTCTGCTTTGGACTATTGACTATCTTTTGGCAGTTTAAAATAAATAATATAAGAAAAATTAAGTATCCTTGAACCATTGTAAAAAATGTAATGACTTACAGCCAAATCCACAAGATGAAGTTTACCAGCACGGACGTGCTGCTTGCCATCCAAACCTTTCTCACTGCATTCAATGGTCACAGTAAAGATGGCATGAGACCGGGAGCTGTGTAAATTCATGTTGGTGGCCCCAACTACCCCTAGAAATGTACAATAAAAGACAAGTGTCAAAATTTAATATTTTTGAAAAAATAATTTCCAGCACATAACCAGTTTGATAAATACTTCCAATGGCAGTAGTAAGGAAAACTCTAGTAATTATTAGCCCACTGCTGAACACTTACTGTTCTTGTTGCCAATGGTCATAATTCTGTCCATGTCATCTGCGTTGTTAACCACAAAGTTAGATAGGTCCTTGACATACACTCCAACATCTGGTCTTTCCTTCACCTACACAGGAAGTACAATTTAGCAAGAGAATGTAGTATTCTAATTATTATCATTTTGATATACGACACGTTAAATGCAATTCAAGATAAGTAATTGCACTATCAATAATATACAATATTTCATTAAATTAACCATTGTGAATGAAACAATTAAATAAGTTCTGTTTTAATATGATAATTCTTTAACATGATTTTTTCATCATTTTTGTATATGACTTGTGTCCTAGATTAGCAGGTGTTTTCTCAGATCCAAGAAACTTGTTTATGACCTAGGCAAAAGTCAAAATTTGAGGTCATTAACACAGTAAAAATCCTCTGATAACATATCCCTACCTCTAGTTTTTGATGCTGGTCCTTGCCAAGCAAATCTCGAACTTCTTCATTGTATATTTCCAGGTAAGATACTCTTACCAAGAATCTGTTAAAAAATGACAAAAGTGAGTATGATGATACAACATTACAATTATATATATGTAGTGTAACATTTAAAACGCCTAGACTAGTGCTTAGAGTGAGTGTAAGATAATATCTTACGGAATGTAATAAGATTATAAACCAAAACAAATCACAACATAAAGTAAGAATGCTCTCATGTTGTTATTGGATGTATGAGGGTTGTACCATTACCACCCATTAATAACCCTCAGTCTGATGTTGAACAGTCTACTATATATGTATCACGGTAACCTAACTTGAATGGTAAATATTTGGAAATGTTCCTCCGGCCTCAAATAAAAGCTATCAGCTTCAAGTATAAGACTAACAGAACTGTACACATATAATTATACTAATTTACCTTGTGTCACCTTCTGCTTTAGCTATGTGTCCAAAAATATGTGCGAAGGAATTAGGTATAATTCCTCGCATCTCTGGTACTGTCCGCACGCCTTCCATGGTAAAGGTTTTCCCAGTTCCTGTTTGTCCATACGCAAATATGGTGCCTGAAAGAAAAATGTTGGTTTTACACAATACTGCTACTCCAAGCTTATCATTCACATATACTACAAAGATAATGTCTTCTGTTGGAAGACATCTAAATGTCAGTATAATGAAACCGTGTATTTGTCCAGCATACACTAGAGTTGATGTGTGTGTGGTGGAATTTAAGCTGTAGTTGCATCAAATATTTCAGAAATGGAGTTATTGATTAAGTGATCAGTGCCTTGATCACTAGGACTCATGCTTTTCCTGTATATCTTGTAGTAATTGGACTCACAATATTGTTGGAAATAGTGTTCTGGACTTGCTTGAATAAGTTATCTGAGGATTTAATATTTAATTTTTAAAGGAATTATATACAATGACCAGTTAATTCAAAATGTTTAGCCACTAGAAAAATTTAACAGAGAAGTAAACATGCAATGTACCATTGTAGCCTTCCAGTACACAGTCCACGATCGGCCTAGCTGTCTTATTGTACACGTCCACCTGTTTACAGTTGGGGGCAAACACAGTGTCAAAGGTGAAGGTCTTAGGGGGCTCCCCTTGTGAGGCAGATGGGTTTTTCACAGTCACACATCCCCTGACCTCATCAACCTAAAAAAAAAAGAAAACAAGAAAATTGAGGCATGGAAAATAATGCCAACCCTAACTATCATCTGTATAACAGGTACATTGTGTATATAATATATGTGCATATGAAGTCTAGAATTCACCTTAGAAACTACACACTATTCATTATGAATCTATCTGTACATTTCTACATTGACTTGGTAAATGTTTATTTTTTATGTTAATTTTGAAAGCCACTGATCATGAAAACTGAAACACAAACTTCCATTTTCATACTTGCGAACTGACTCTAGCATGGTTTTGTAGGGATGAAACATTTCATACAAGGGCCCAATGCATGGGCCCGAATCACTCACCTGTAATGCAGTGATCTTTTCATATATGGATCCTGCAGTTATTTGAAAGCATGCTAGAGGGCCAACATAATGTCTCTCTGGACTTTGGCTATTCAGAAGTCATTTAAAGATTTAAGCATACTTGTCCGACGTGACCTTGAATTTGAGTCAGGGTCATTCATTTGAACAAACTTGGTAGCCCTAGGCCTTCACCCCAGCAAGCTACAGACCCAATATCAACTCCCTGGGACTCTTGGTTATTGAGAAGAAGTTGTTTAAAGATTTTAGCCTTTTTGACTCCTGTGACCTTGAATGAAGGTCAAGGTCATTCTTTTGAACAAACTTGGTAGCACTTCACCCCAGCATGCTACAGACCCAATATCAACTGCCTGGGACTCTTGGTTATAGAGAAGAAATTCGTTTAAATATTTCAGCCTTTTTGACCCCTTTGACCTTGAATGAATTCGAAGGTCAAGGTCATTCATTGGAACAAAGTTGGTAGTCCTTCATCCCAGCATGCTACAGACCCAATATCAACTCCCTGGGATTCTTAGTTATTGAGAAGACGTCGTTTAAAGATTTCAGCCTATTCAATCCCTACGACCTTGAATGAAGGTCAAGGTCATTCATTTGAACAAAGTTGGTAGCACTTCACCCCAGCATGCTACAGACCAAATATCAACTCCCTAGGACTCTTGGTTATTAAGCAGAAGTCGTTTAAAGATTTCAGCCTATTTGATCCCCGTGACCTTGAATGAAGGTCAAGGTCATTCATTTGAACAGACTTTGTAGCCCTTCACCCCAGCATGCTACGGACCCAATATCAAGTCCCTGGGTCTTTTGGTTATTGAGAAGAAGTTGTTTATTTTCTTTTAGCATATTTGACCATTGTGACCTTGGTCACACACCCTTGGCCTGTCACTGGTATTGCTATGTCAATATATCATAAGCATTTCATATGGGTACATGTACATTGGTTTTATTGTAATTCTTAAAATGTCGATTAAGCCAAATTGACCAATTTTGACCCCACCCCTCAGGCCCCGAGGGGTTAACCCCAACATTTGTACAATTTTGATTACCCACCCCATAACCATGATACCATACAAATCCATGTAAAGAAAGTGACTTTGAGCGCAACCCCATAGGAATTGCTACCACACAAATGTGAGTGATATCTATTGCTTAAGTTCAGAGAAAACAATTGACCCCCTTTTGACCCTGCCCTCTGCCCCCCGGGGGGTTAGCTCCTTCCTTTATACAATTTTGAATCCCTACCCCAAAAGGATACTAACAGTCAAATATGAGCTATATCCATTAATTAGTTTCAGAGAAGAAGTTGTTTAAACAAATTTACCACTTTTGGCATTGCCCCTCCAGGACCCCGGGGGTACGCCCCACCATTTGAACAAGTTTGAATCCCTACCCCAAAGGGATGTTCACAGCCAAATATGAGGACATCCATTGCTTAGTTTCAGAGAAGAAGTTGTTTATATCAATTTAGCCAAATTGACCCCTTTTGACCCCGCCCCTCAGATCCCCAGTGGTCAGACCCACCATCTGTACAATTTTGAATCCCGACCCCAAGGGGATGCTACCAGTCAAATATGAGCAATATCTATTAATTTCTTTCAGAGAAGAGGTTGTTTTTATCAATTTAGCCAAATTGACCCCTTTTGTCCCCGCCCCTCAGACCCCCAGGGGTCAGGCCCATCATTTGTACAATTTTGAATCCGACCCCAAAGGGATGCTCACTGTCAAATATGAGGGTAATCCATTGCTTAGTTTAAGAAAAGAAGTTGTTTATATCAATTCAGTCAAATTGACTCCGTTTCACCCCGTCCCTCAGCTCCCCGGGGGGTCAGCTCTACCATTTGTACAATTTTGAATCCTGACCCCAATGGGATGCTCACATGCAGTCAAATATGGGCAACATCCATTGCATGGTTTCAGAGGAGAAGTTGTTTATATAATCTAGCCAAATTGACCCCGCCCCTTAGCTGCCAGGGGAGTCAGTCCTGTCGTTTGTACAATTTTGAATCCCTACCCAAAGGGGATGCTACCAGGTGAATATGAGCGATATCCATTGCTTAGTTTCATAGAAGAAGTCATTTATATCAATTTATCCAAATTGACCCCTTTTGGCCCCACCCCTAAGATCCCCGGTGGGTCCGCTCCACCATTTGTACAATTTTGAGTCCATGGCACACCCCATAGGGATGCTTTTGACCAAATTTGGTCAAATTCCGATTGGTGGTTATGAAGAAGAAGTCAATTGTTGACAGACGACGGACGGACGACAGGCGCCACGGTATGGCATAAGCTCACCTTCGGACCAGGTGAGCTAATAACTACATGCATCAAATCTCTGTAATACAAGAGGCCCATAGGGCCTGTATCACTCACCTGGTTGGATTTGACCACACATCAAAATAATGTTCATGTTCATTTCGTTTATACGTAGCTTTATTTGTCAATCTCGAACAATGATATAAATGATTATAGTGTGAGGATCCCAACTGCTTTAAAGAAATAACGAAGTCCAGACTCTCTAAGGGTGTGAAAAGAACTCGGGGATTGTTTTTACAACATGATTGTGTTTAAAGAAACCTTAGGGTGGGGAAAAACCCTTGGGCCTATTTTTACATCAGAATTAATTTTGTTTATCCTTTAACATCCAGCGATGCTATAATGGTTATTGGATGGAGGGTCACAGCAACAATTCATGCAAAATCTGTTCTCCTTTCCCCAAGAATGCTTCTGACCAAATAGGGTTTGAATCCATTCATAATTTTATGACAAGTAGTGATTTAAAGGAATTACCTCTATTTCCACTATTGGGCCCTGCCCCTTCATCAGCCCCTTGGCCTTGGGGATCAGAGTCACCATTTACACAAAATCTTATTCCCTTCTGCCAAGGATGTTTCTGACCAAATTTGGTCAAAATCCAATAAGAACTTTTTGACAAGTAGCAATTTGAAGCATATGTTGATGGATGCCGCGCCATGACATAAGCAACCAAAAACAAGATTTGGTCGCTAGGCCTTTCTGCACTCTCATGATCAGGCTTCAGGTGCCTGAAGAAGCCTGAGGGGACAGAAAGGCCAAACAGCAAAGACTTGTTTTTGTTTTTTGATACATTAACCTTCGCAAGAACAGATAATATATATACTTACATTGACACACATTACACATCCTTGTTTTTCTTCTGTTGCATTCAGGGGCCTACAGCGGACACACACCTGTACATTGTCTGTTTCAGCAGCACTTTTCTTCTCCTACCACAGAAAACAAAGCTATTAAATAACTTTCTACTTACTCCTCTCCAGAAAACTAGGATAAATTCTTGAAAAATAAATCATAGTCTGAGATCAGCTTGCTCATTGTAATTTAAAAACTTGATTGTTTATATTAACAAGTAAACATTTGTTCATTATCATAATAATGTATCACAAGTTAACATATCTAAAATTGTCATTTATTTGTGAATTACAAATATTGACACATATTCGCAGTAATAACCATTACGTTCATTATTCCACTCTCTACAGTAATAATCATTAGGTGCAATATTTTACTCTACACTAATAACCATTGATTAGGTTCATTATTTTACTCTAAACTAATAACCATTAGTTCATTATCTTACTCTACAGTAATAACCATTAAGTTCATTATTTTTTCTACAGTGATATAACCATTAGGTTCCTTATTTTAATCCTCAGTAATAATAAATATATACATTAGGTTAGTTTAGAAAAATTTATGAAGTTTTAGTCAATTTGACTTGTCTGTAAAATTTTGACAATTTGAATGAAATTGACCAATTTTTGCAGGACGGAGGAGTTCCAGACCTCTATGTCAAGGTATATTAGTCTATAATTGGTCTTGGACTTATAAATGTGCTAATTATATAAGCACATATATATATATGGTTATATTAACACAAATTTCTACATTTCATGAATTTTCATTCTCGAAATCATCTACAACATGAACCCCTGTGGCCTGAGGTCTTTCTTGGGTAATACTGGTTTTAAGGGCCACCGACAGATATTGTCAAAATTAATAATTCATAGAAACAGTTTCTAATTTGTAGTGCCATCAATGGCATCATTACCCTGATAACAATTTTTCTTTTACAAATGATGTTTAAGATTACTATCAGTTATTTTAATCTATGCTATTCTCAAACATCTTTTGTTAATGTCTTACTTTTATGGTAAATAAAACTGAAGTGAATTCATTTCAGTTGCACTGCATAACTTGAACACTCAAAAGTCAAACTGGTCCTAAATTTATGCTATCCCTAGTCATTTCCATTCGTTAATTTCATCTATAATTCGATAGGAATTAATTGTATAAAGGTTCTGATGGAAATAACGTTGGTAGCAAACCAGCATTCGTATAAACGTACAGGCATTTTGCAGATTTCTTTATAAAACACTACCGATCTTCCTCTCTGATGTCTTGTTTCATGCTGTCATTCCAAAATATTTGGAATAATACGGGCTTCCTAAAATACGATTATTTGATTGGTCCAAATTATTTTCAATATTCGGTTATTCTCGGACTTCTATATTAATCTTGTTATTGGTTTCTAAACTTCCGAAAAAAGAAAATGGCAGCGCCCAGGGTTCTAGCACGGTAACGACAACACTGATCTCAATCTATTGAATTACGTAAGTCTTAATTTAAACCACTGATGGACAACTGATCATGACGATGTCCTCATGACCTTCTGGTTGTTCGTGCGTCAAAACCAGGGCACCACTCCTTGTTTACTGTTTATATTGACAAATCAAAAGGTAGATTTCCCCGATTTCTACCATGGTACAATCCGACTTAAGCCGTCATAAGTGCTAGTTTAGCTGAATTTACTAGACAAATACCATACCCAGCGTTCATAGTGAATAGCCAGTTTCTAATTAACCATAAGACAGTAGGCCCTTAAACGGTAGACGTTAGAACAACATGTCACTGGTATACCAAGGTCATCGGATTCATCTAAACATACTAGACTAACGTTAATTAACTCGGGAGTTATCAAAACATGATTTGAAAAGTAAGAAAACATTTTTCAAGTGCCTTCACATAAATGATTGGATACACAAATAACTAAATTTTAGCATGCTCATGATCAAGGTCATGCTGTGCTGTCAAAATGTGCACCTATGCAGGGTTTTAATTTTCCTGTAATTTTGTTGTGCAAGGATGCACAGATTTGAAAATAGTGAGTCCTATTTAGAAATTCAGGAGTCCCATAGCATTTTGAAATTGACTAAACCATGGAAAAGCATGACAATTTAAATCAACAGTTATTTCTTCATCGCATGACAGACTTTGGAATATTAATTCATCCCAAGGATGTACAGACTTTTAGTTTGAGAGTCCTTAATTTTTTTTCTGCATCTAAGATGCAGGGAAAAGCCTGCCCATGAATGATTACTTATCTTAAGGCATGTTACTTAAACGTACATGCATGGGTCATCATGTAAAGTGTACAAAAAATAAATACACACATATAATTATTTCATCTTTTATTTACATTATATATGCAATATCTTCAGCAGCAGCAGTCTCAAGCAATCCGCACCCTGATCCGTTGAAAAGGTATTAATGAACTATGTGGCCATTTGGGGAAAGTGATCCAGATTCAAAACCAAAGAAATCATGTGAAAAACAGCGACAACTTTTACAAGACTGCCTACTGATGAGTAAATGTGTAAATCTGGTGAGGCTTATTACATTATAATACTTTCCTGGTCCAAAGATAAATGATACTTTCTATTACCTATAATGTACATATGTAGATGATATTCAACGGTTTCTAGTAGACATAATAGATGTCAGGACTTCAAAATATGATCAGAGAGGATATACAATTGCAAGGTATTGATGAGAACATTAAAGCTCATGGAAATCCAGTGCCAAGTCTCGCATTAACAATGTTTGTGGCTATTAACTTCAGTTATCTACAAGTACAAGTCCCTACTACTCTGAAAAGAAACAAATTGTGATCGACTATTCGATACCTGTATATACAATCACAACTTTATTTATTTACAGGATGGCAATACACCAAAGCAGTGTCTGAAAATGAAGGGTCACCCCAGTGTTCCAGAAAAGTGCTTTCATTATCAACACGACTTATTCCTCTGCAAACGATCAATGGTAAAGCATCATTTACTTCTGTTAGTCAAGGCTGAGACACTACATTTAACTCAATCAACAAATCATTCAGGGACATGTAAAACAGAGCGGTCAACCCACAAGGAGTGGATATGAGCTATCCTAGAAGTTGGTGTTGATTTCGCCAATTAACATGTTATTTACTTCTCCACATCAACAGTTACTCAAGCAGGCCAAACAAAACAAAAGTAGACAATAGTGAGGTCACCTCATCACCATCTTGTATTTCCCTCAGAACTGTATGAACAATGAAGTGACCAAACGGAATGTATATGTATGAAGTTCAAAACACAAATTATTGATTCCTGACTCATTACAGGTTATATCCAAGCAGGAATACTTGCTAAAGAATTTAAATTATATAAACTGTTTCTCAGTGTAAAGTAATATTTATGTAACCCTGGTAAATACAAAATGTACTAGCCACAATATACCGCTAAGCTCGGGAGATCTTCTCTTTAGCTTGATTGGTTGTGCTTAAGATTAGTAAGCCAGAGGTCCTGGGTTCGATCCCTAGCGATGGCAATCTTTAAATATAATTAACCATGTGCTCTGTTATATTTACATACAAGCTTAACAGGTACTATAAATATGTAGGTGTCCACAATTTTTTGTTTGTATGGCGTTGTCTGGCCAGCGTAATTTCATTTGTCTGGCAATCTCCTCCTTCATTTCTTTATTGATCTCTTTTGAACTTGGTGTATATTACGATAAGGATATGAAATAGTCTCCCTAAGAAGAATTTTGATTTGACTTTTTTTTTTCAAAAGTGATTCCCCTTTGTTTATTTCAGTATTCAATTGAGAGATTGCCACCTACATTTATTGACCCTCCCTCCGTCCGTAAACAATTCTTGTTATCGCTAATCCTCAGAAACTACTGAATGGGTCTTTCTCAAATTTCATATGTAGGCTCCACTTGGTACCTAGTTATGCATATTGCATTTTGAGACCAATCGGAAAACAACATGGCCGACAGGCAGCCATCTTGGATTTTGACAATTGAAGATTGTTATCGCTATTTCTGAGAAAGTACTGAAGGGATCTTTCTCAAATTTCATATGTAGGCTCCACTTGGTGCCTAGTTATGCATATTGCATTTTGAGACCAATCGAAAAACAACATGGCCGACAGGCAGCCATCTTGGATTTTGATAATTGAAGTTTGTTATTGCTATTTCTGAGAAAGTACTGAAGGGATCTTTCTCAAATTTCATATGTAGGCTCCCTTTGGTGCCTAGTTATGCATATTACATTTTGAGACCAATCGGAAAACAACATGGCCGACAGGCAGCCATCTTGGATTTTGATAATTGAAGTTTGTTATCGCTATTTCTGAGAAAGTACTAAAGGGATCTTTCTCAAATTTCATATGTAGGCTCCCCTTGTTGCCTAGTTATGCATATTGCATTTTGAGACCAATCGGAAAACAACATGGCCGATAGGCAGCCATCTTGGATTTTGATAATTGAAGTTTGTTATCGCTCTTTCTGAGAAAGAACTGAAGGGATCTTTCTCAAATTTCATATGTAGGTTCCCCTTGGTGCCTAGTTATGCATATTACATTTTGAGACCAATCGGAAAACAACATGGCCGACAGGCAGCCATCTTGGATTTTGACAATTGAAGTTTGTTATCGCTATTTCTGAGAAAGTACTGAAGGGATCTTTCTCAAATTTCATATGTAGATTCCCCTTGGTGCCTAGTTATGCATATTGCATTTTGAGACCTATCAGAAAACAACATGGCCGACAGGCAGCCATCTTGGATTTTGACAATTGAAGTTTGTTATCGCTCTTTATCAGAAATTGCTGAAGGGATCTTTCTGAAATTTCATTTGGAGGTTGCCCTCTGTGCCTAGTTATGCATATTGGATTTTGAGACCAGTCAGAAAACAACCTCCCCAACAGGCAGCCATCTTGTATTTTGACAATTGAAGTTTGTTATCACTATTTTACAGAAGGTACTGAAGGGATCTTTCTCAAATTTCATATGTAGGTTCCCCTTGGTCCCTGGTGTTGCATTTTGGGACCAATCCGAAAACAACAGACAGCCATTATCGCTAAATCTTAAATTTTATATATAGGTTCCCCTTGTTTGAAAAGTACTAGAGAGCTGTTTCTGAATTTACACAGATTAGTAAGACTTAGAGGAAGGGAAAAGTAGAGAAAAGATCAATCTGACATGGAACCTATAAAGATCATTCAATGGTGGGCGCCAAGATCCCTCTGGGATCTCTTGTTAATCATGCCATGTTGTTTTTTCCCCTAAAAAATTATGATTCAAATTTTTGCAAAAGTTATTGCCCTTTGTTTATTTCAGTATTTGTTTCTTGCCTGGAGATTTCCTCATGTATTTCTTTGAACAGGAGAATGAATTAAGAGTCAAGATATCAAGTTATTTTATATGACAATTGCCTCCTACATTTTTCGACCAATCTCAAACTTGTTATATATATTATAATCAGGATATGAAGTTGTGTCTCCCTGAAAAGAATTCCGATTCAACTATTTTTAGCCGAAACATGTCAACACTCCAATAAATCGGACCATTTAATTTATGCACAAATATTTTTTCCAAAAGTTATTGCCGTTTACCTCCCTGTTTCAGAGAGCTTTATTAATCCCAACCCTATGTTATAACAAGACAATTAATTTTATTATTCTATAAATAACTTCATGGGTGCGGACAAAAGTACGAGTAACGTTTTAGATGTTTATTTTTCTATATTAACTCATTTCTGTGACCTTGCCAAAGTGTCATAAATATAGTCTGTATATAAGGATGTGCACAAATTTGTTTGGTTTTATTTTTAGACACTATCTTTTTCAGATTGATATGAGGGCAAGATTTCGAGGAAGGCGTGGTGTAGATTATGACGAAATACATCATGGGCCCAGGAAAGAAGAATGATGGAAAAAGTTGTGTTAATGATTGCTTCAGTCATATAATTGGTGTAACAGGCCTTTGGTATTAATTGTGGAATGATAGTGCCCATATACAGGAATGCAATTTTATGTGGCTCACACAGATGTGTCAAATATTTTGTGACTGAATTGTGAAAAGTAAACGTGTAGAATTTATGAAGTGATGTTGTCAGAGTAAGGTCTTGTCAGATACATTTATTATTTGTGGAGAAACCATTATAGATTATCTTGTCATCACAAATTGTTTTTCGTTTGAAAGCCTGTGTTTTGGTCAAAATAAACCTGAGATGAAAGCTGTTTTTAAATTCATGTGAATAATTATGTCTGTATTTAATTAAAAATATTTTGTAACAATTTAAATGTACTGATTTTATTTTTAGCCCACCATCATCAGATGGTGGGCTATTCAAATCTTCCATCTGTCCGTCCCTCCGTAAACAATTCTCGTTATCGCTATTTCTCAGAAAGGACTATAGGGATCTTTTTTCAAATTTCCCTAGTTGTGCATATTGCATTTTGGTACCGATCGCAGAACAACATGGCCAACAGGCGGCCATCTTGGATTTTGACAATTGAAGATTGTTATAGCTATTTCTCACAAAGCACTGAAGGGATCTTTTTCAAATTTCATATGTAAGTTCCCCTAGGTCCCTAGTTGTGCATATTGCATTTTGGGATCGACAGGAAAACAACATGGCCGAGAGGCGGCCATCTTAGATTTTGACAATTGAAGATTGTTATCGCTATATCTCAGAAAGTACTGAAGGGATCTTTTCCAAGTTTTATATGGAAGTTTCCCTAGGTCCCTAGTTATGCATATTGCATTTTAGGACTGATTTTGACAATTTCAGGTTTCTTCTGCTGCATCGTGTTATATAAAGTTATTAAATGTTTTGAAAGAAGGTAAAGGAAGAGAAAAGATCAGTCTTTCATTTGACTGGATGCCAAGATTTCTCTGGGATCTCGTTTGTATATGACCTTATATTATGGCTCATACTGTATAACATGTAATGTTAATGTGTACTCCCTTTCATGGTTTGGAGCCTTCAAATTATTTTGTGGGTACACCTTTCTTGGTTTAACCCATGCAACAATTTATATTCATGGTTCCATAGCAACAACAAAAGTTTTAAAAAGCTTATTCATAACAAATGTTAATACACACAAGTTTCATTTTGTAACAGTATATTGTGTAGTGGCCATAAAGTGATCTGTCCATCTGTGAACAATACTTAATTGTTTTCACACTATATTATGGATCAATGATGACCTGAGGTAACTACAGGTTTACTTCAGCTAGCCATGAAACAAACTATTGTCAAAATATCCAGAATGTGATGAAATTGTGGTGTGACCTTGAACTGTCAAAATATCCACAATGTGATGTAATTGTGGTGTGACCTTGGGCTGTCAAAGTATCAACACTGCTGTAATTGTGGTATGCAACCTTGGGCTGTCAAAGTATCTACACTGTGATGTAATTGTGGTGTGACCTTGGGCTGTCAAAGTACCCACACTGATGTAATTGTGGTGTTACTTTGGACTGTCAAAGTATCTACACTGTGATGTAATTGTGGTGTGACCTTGGACAGTCAAAATATCAACACTGATGTAATTGTGGTGTGACCTTGGACTGTCAAAGTATCTACACTGTGATGTAACAGTGGTGTGACCTTGGACTGTCAAAGTATCCACACTGTGATGTAACAGTGGTTTGACCTTGGGCTCCAGAATAGCTTACAATTCTATTTGGACTAAATGATGCAAAAACAACACAACACAGTTTGTATGTATGCTCCAGTGTATAAGGATACACTTTCACCTTTAGTGAAAAAATTATGCTGTTTTACATTCGTTCTACGCTCTCTCGATCTTACCACTGAACGCCTAACACCTTAACAAACGATAACAATAGATCCCCCTGATCTGTATGGTGTTCTACACAACAAAAATAGCTTTATCATTCATCAAATGTCATCTTGTCATAAAATTGTAATACAATTTTGAAGAATTTATGATAAATGACATTTTCTTCTGAACACAAGTTTAAACTGATACATGACACCTTATATCATTTACAATTTTAAAGAAGAGTTCAACTTCAAAGTCGTTTTTCTACTTTTGAGTATTTGCCTATATTTATATATACCAGTATGTAAAGTAACAAAGTTTTTGGCTTAGAGTTACTTCCCCTGACAAGTTAAGCATCAGTTTAATATTGTGATATAGCAGTAAACTTACTGTTCATGAAATATAATGCAACTATACATGTACTTTGTTTAGGATAGATTAGTATAGACATTTCCCACGTACTTAAAAGAGACCTTCAATATCTACTTATATAATGTATAAACATCAGTGCTTGGTAACCTTTAGAAATCTGTGAATCCTGAATGGAGTACAGTAAGTTGTACTTCCAAAACAATCATATTAAAACCAACACAGCATAGAAATAAGAAATCAATTCATGAAATCAAAGATGTAGCACATGCATTTTTGAGCAGCAGGTAACAATAATCTCCCAAGCAGTGAAAATATTAAAAAATGTCTCTTTCCATGATGATTACTAAACAATAAGGCTTCTTTCCATCACCATTTTGCATACTGGAACAATTTCAATGATGCATATCTTTACCTGTTAGCATATGAAACCATTTCCCAATTTTGCAGGTGAGGTATTATACCTGCTACTTATTGTAGTATGTATTGTGTTTGGTCTCCTTACTTCCAATGACAGACTATAAGATTTGAAATAAAACTATGATTAAATTGATGCGCAGTCCCTTTACCCAGATTCAAGAAGTGAATATACAAAAAATGTAGGATAACATCTCTCTCAACAACAAAAATAGGCAGTAAATTTATTGTGAAGGGCAATAAAACAATAGTAAAATTATATAAACACAGCCTGACAACATTCAATTACCATTCACCATCTCTTAAAAACTTATCATTACACAATAACAATAGATTAGTAGACTATTTTTGACAGAAAACCTTGGCAACTTTTGTTAACAAAGTTAATTCTTTCTACTGGTAGTATAATTATAAACTTGTTAATTTGAAATGCTATTTGTCTGCCATTGAATTTCTATAAAATGCTTACCATAAATCATGAGAAACATTTCCTCCAAATACTTTCATAATTAATACTGGTACATGTATCAATAACAAATATACCAGCAAAAGTTTTCAGACAAAGTTCCTCAGTATATTTAACGGAAGAATGTTATCTGAGTCGTCTTTACTATAATCAACATTTGTTTAATACGAGAAAGATTTTAGAATTTACCCTGGTAATTAGAGTTCACATAGTTTGATACAACACTGGCTCTAGGTCCAAAATCATATCTTTACTACACATCATACCAATAGAAGTACCATCCATTTCACAATCTTTTATTCTGGGGACTATGAAGCTTAAGTAGAGACAATTACCTATTGTTCATTTTGTCTGTGAGTTAGCATATTTGTATCTCCTTTGTCTCTCTGTGATGACAAATGTATTTTCTATCTATAATCATTTTTTTCTTATCAATTTGATAATCTGTTATTTAATGAAATTTTCATACTTAATCATACTTTACTAAAATCAATAAATAATTTCATTTTCCTGAATTTTGATCTTGGCTAATTTGTCTTATTGCAGACAAAGTAAATCATAACTACAAACTTTTTACCTGTACCAGCTAATTTCGACAGTGTAATTGATTTATCGACTTACCCTGTAAAAAAAAATCATGAAAGTCAATTGGGGAAATGATTTCCCATTCACAACCTTTGGCCACTTGCTTATAAGTGTATAGAACTTGTGAGCAATATTTGGGTACAACCTGAATGTACTCATTTTATAAATTTGGGGAAAAAAAACCTCATTTTGCACTCCTTCAATAAATGTCATGGTTCAACAACATTAACATCATTATCATTACATACTGATTAGAAAACTGTAACATTGAAATGATGAAGTGCAGTCTGTGTAGTCATTAAAAGTTGCAAACACAATAAATAAATTCAAAATAATGTCATATGAAACACAAATTTCATAATTCTACACTGTTACCATGAAACAATACAAATGCGGCAGATTATGTATTGTTTAAATAATGTATTCTCAATTGTTATAATGCCATTTTGCTTTCATCGTTGGTAAAAATTTAAATACAAATGTTGATAATATGTAACTATGATCCTTGGAGATATTAAATTCTTATACATATATATTGACAATCCATATGAACAAACCAGGTTAGGTTTTGCTAATATTCACTATACAGATGTTAAGAACATGTATAAAGTTTTTAGTATCATTCTATAGATGTACCATATTCAACCTAATAAGTGAGCACATCGTCATATTTTTCAGGAAAACATATAAAAAGTTCCTTACCACATTGAATATCATTATAATCTCCAGTCTTTTAACTCGCGATGACAGGTATGTAAAGGTATGTAAATGAAGAAAATAACTTATTTTTTCCACAAGAATTTCACACACAAATTTTCCTCTATGCAGGGTTTTATTATAATTTTTTTTTTTATTATTTTGTGTTAATTTGTAAGCGCACAGTGCACTCATTAGGTTGAACAGAGTTTTGAATAACAACCAAGGATTAAAAGGGATACAAGGCAGAGTAAGTAGACATATCACAGGCAAGTTAAACCCTAGGGAAGTACACCTGCCACATCATTAATGGAGCCCTAATTAATTAATGGGTAATTACCGGTACAGTCACCAAAACATATTATAGCAATCTTCAGGTACACCTTCCATCATCAAAAAGAAATTGCGTGGACCTTGAGCAGGTTGCAATATCTTAAGAATGACTGGACTTTAAAACATCAAAAATTCATTGATAATACAGCGTAAATCTGTTTACTACAGAAATTAGCTATTTTCATTTCATGACAAGAAAAGTATGACGACATTGCTTCAGAACACTTAAAATCAATAAAACCTAGCTTTATTAGACTTCTAGACATTTGGTTTATAAATATACATTGGATCATACAAGATGTTCTACATATAATGAAGTCATTTCAACATCCATGGTAGATAAATCAAATACAATTTGACTCTAACGCCCACCTCATTTACACTGGCTGCTGCTTCAAAACACACTGCTTTAACCCAAACTGCTTCAAAACACATACTGAGAATCATACATGCAACAGTAATTCCAACATTCACATTAATACCCACGCAATACTTTAAACAATATCTCTAATGTTACAATGAGTCTTTCCAATATATATTAACCAGTACATATATTTGTTAGTATAACTCATTCTGCGAAGTTTGGAGTGAACAAAAATGTTGTGATGTGAACAAGTGAACAAAATGATCTATAGGAATAAATATCTAACATACATGTAACATGATCTGTCTCATTAATGGTGTATAGATCTGAAATGAGGAATATTCTCATAAATATGTATTATGAAGAATTATATCATGAATATGTAGTAATATATATTAAGGATTATCGCCAATGTGTACATTTAAGGATTTTCACAAATATGCACTAGGGATTCAAGATATCACATGTAAAGCATGACAAATATTTAATTCATTTAATTACATGGAAATGCTAGAACATCATACAAATTCAATGTCATATGATTAAACATGATAACAAAAATCAATACAATTGAGATGGACATTATGCAATTAAAACCATGAACCAATAAGTATGATATACAATTTAAGTGTGTTTCTCGCACACATACTTGTCAAGCAGATTTCAGACACTTCAAACACATTTAATTTTACAAAATGACAAATTTTACTAATCATGCTCATTTATGTTTCAAACATTGTGTCATAAATAACAGTTCATATCATCCTTCACTTTGTAAATGATGTAAAATATGAATTGACATGAAAACAAATATTTAAGACTTAATATGTTATCTACATTATGAGCCCTGATATAAATATCAGGTACATTATATCCCTGATGTCTACAAGCACACAGTTATTACACATAGTGACATGGAAGGTTGAGGGAAGGAATACATACACATCACCGACAATGTAAGGAATGACAGTGGATTAACAAGAAAATAAATAAATATTCAGATAAAAAATAGAGTTTAACTAATTCCAAGGGGAAGGTTAAAAGTGAGATCATTACATGGGTTGTATATACATGTATACAAATAACTTTGTGATAAGTATTTCAAAATGTGCTGCAATCTAAATTTTGCAGTCACTTGTCCATAGAGTTGGTAAGTACAGTGTAATCACATGTGCAACAATTATAATGTAACAGTCAACAGTTCCCTATCATGACTGTCACATGATTATCACCTGACTGTCACACGATTATCACCCGACTGTCACATGATTATCACCTGACTGTCACAGGATTATCACCTGACGGTCACACGATTATCACATGACTGTCACACGATTATCACATGACTGTCACATGATTATCACCTGACTGTCATACAATTAACCTGACTGTCATACAATTATCACCCGACTGTCACCTGATTATCACCTGACTGTCACACGATTATCACCCGACTGTCACACGATTATCACCCGACTGTCACATGATTATCACCCGACTGTCACATGATTATCACCTGACTGTCACACAATTATCACCCGACTGTCACAGGATTATCACTTGACTGTCACATGATTATCACATGACTGTCACATGATTATCACCTGACTGTCACATGATTATCACCCGACTGTCACACGATTATCACCCTAACTGTCACACGATTATCACCAGACTGTCACACAATTATCACCTGACTGTCACACAATTATCACCTGACTGTCACATGATTATCACATGACTGTCACACGATTATCACCCGACTGTCACACGATTATCACCTGACTGTCGCACGATTATCACCAGACTGTCACAGGATTATCACATGACTGTCACATGATTATCACATGACTGTCACACGATTATCACCCGACTGTCACACGATTATCACCCGACTGTCACACGATTATCACCAGACTGTCACAGGATTATCACCAGACTGTCACACGATTATCACCCGACTGTCACACGATTATCACCCGACTGTCACATGATTATCACTTGACTGTCACATGATCACACAATTATCACCTGACTGTCGCATGATTATCACCCGACTGTCACATGATTATCACCTGACTGTCACACAATCATCACCCGACTGTCACATGATTATCACATGACTGTCACACGATTATCACCCGACTGTCACACAATTATCACTTGACTGTCACAGAACACAGTCTATAACTGGTGACTGTCACATGATTATCACCCAACTGTCAAAGAACCATCTATAACTGATGACTGTCATATGATTATCACCTGACTGTCACATGATTATCACCTGACTGTCACATGATTATCACCTGACTGTCAAAGAACACAGTCTATAAATGCTATATCTCATTGTATCATAAAAAGGTACATCTTAATATATACACATATCTAATATATACATATTGATAATTAATCAAATTAGACAATACATTTGTATGTACAAATTCTTACCATACCTTATACAGGACTACATTCCAATTTATCATATTATACATTCTATATACAAAATGTATGTAATACTGTACAAGTATACATGTCAATATATATATATTATTGACTGTAGAGATACCCAAGCCTCAGTAACCTAAAACCTTTCTTGCCAGCCAGCCTATGTATCTAGACTGAGAGAAAAGAAAAATACTATAATAAGTAATGTGAGTCAACACTATCAACTGTTAATGTTATCTTAGTGCTAGTGTAGAGGGAACGCACTTCGTCCAGGTGGCTATGGTTCGATCCCCGATCAGACATGTAATGGTATGGGTCACCAGTCCAACCTTTGGGAATTCTCCAGCTTTTCCAATTTACAAGAGTGATAAGTATGATTTGAAATAACTTGTTACATAATTGTATAATAGATAAATTGAATACATTACAATGTTCCACTATAAAGCCCTTTACCAATACCTATATACAGTAAGACTATCTGATTGTCTCTATGACAGGCTAGGAGTGTAACAAGACTTTATCTAAGATACTGGATTCTTGTCAATGTATTAGTGCTCCAGTTTATATTTTACACAGGTATATATCCTACTTCTATAGCTAAAGGTACACCATTAACAGACTCGGGTTGATTCCTTCAGAGATGTTAAGAATTAATTATAGTAATGTTAGTTACAACAAGCCTGTTCTAATGGAATTTTGCAACAACAAAAAGACAAAAAACAAAATAAAAAATTAATTCCACATAATGGTAAAATGAATATTGGTTATTGCACTGTTAGCATAATGTTATATCTAACTTTTCCATTCCGACACAAAATTCATAAAATCAATGTGTACACATGTACAGCTTAAATGGGTCACTAATGCATTTAAATACTTTGATTTAACAAGTATACTGAGTATTGCTAAAGCAATATAGGTCCCATACCAGCCCCGGCTAGCTATTATGGTCCTTTACAAGTGTCTGAAGTTTTATAAAAATTCCTCAAGGAATAGTTGCTAGAAAGCTGACAATGATTTTCTAATGACAGTAACGGTGACCTTGACCTTGACCAAACAACAATAAAACTCGAACATGTCTGAGATATTATGTTCTCTTACCCTGGACAGGGATACCCACAATTTTACCCATGTGAGATTTTCTTTTCTCTTACCCTGAACAGGGATATCCACAGTTTTACTGGGGGGAGATTTTCTTATCTCTCCCTAGGGAAAAGACAAGCTACATGTGCTCTTTGAACATGCTCTTTGAAAGTGCTCTTGTCCTCGATAGGGTGACTTCACTATGACCTGACCCGGAATGTTTGAATGTTAACTATCAGTATTATTAACAAAAGAAATGGAAATAAGTATTAATTTTCATAGTTAACGGAGTGTTTGGTGTTCTTTTTGACAAGCTTATCGGAACTGTATTTTGTATGAAATCAACATCGTAAGATGTAAAGCGTCTGCTGCAGCATTATCACTAGAGTCATGCGCCGTCCACGTGTTGTTGTTTACATACGTTTGGATTTGGTTCACACTACGATTGGAAAACATGGTAAGAGAAAAATAATCATTCACCCCTTTTTAGGATGAGATCGGGGCATCTCCACCCTCGGGGGAGAATGTTAAATTTAACAATCTCCCTCCTCGGGCTGAGATCCCCCTATCTCACCCAAAAAGGGGTGAAAGATTCTATTAATCTCACCCAAGGGTTGAGACAAGCTACACATGCTCTTTGCACATTCTCAACAATTGCATGTTCTCGCGTCAACAATACCATGATGTCACGGCGACAATATAATGATGTAACCTCAATCACCTCATGTCAGCATTTTCTTGCATTGATGTGATATCCATTATAGATACATATCAAGCGGGTTACCAGGGTAAGAGAAAATAATCGTTCACCTCCACGAAAGTGAGACACAGGAATTTCAACCCTCGGGTTAAGATACTTAAGCTGCCAAACACTCAACAAGCATCGTGTTTGACAACTTAAGATTCTTCCCCCTCGGTTTGTGATTCCTGGCTCACCCGCATGGGGGTGAACGATTCTATCAGCCCTTTATAATTGTGTAAAGTTTGATCAAAATCCCTCAGGGAAGGAAGCTGCCAGAGCACTGGTAACTTAATTGTTACATCTATACGTACAAAGAGGAAAACTATAGTTCCCTCCCCTTTTCATAATTGATACTTTTTATTTATCTCCACTATCTGAATATCAGGAAAGTGTAATTTTCTGAGGTAATGAGGAGCTCAGCTCAGCTCCCTTTTCACTTAAAATTCCTGTTTCTCAAAGAATTATATATCAGTACTCTGTAAACAACAATTTAAACCTCTTCACATAACACTTTTGTCATGTTGGAGAGTTTTGCCTTTGAATAAATTACAGCATTTATTAATATTTCCCATAAGGGGAATTGGGACTCTGGAATAAGTTCAATGTGACTATATACACAACAAAATAATCTATAGCACAGTAAAATCTGTTAACTGAACACATACTGTAATTACTAAAATCTATTTCTGAGTAAAACTTTATCTCCAGGCAAAACTGATTTTCCTTCTAATCAACAGATTTCTTTTCATATTTGACACTTTTTATTTATTCCCACTATCTAAATATCGAGGAAGTCTAACTTTTTGAAGTAATGAGGAATTCTCAGCTCCCTTTTCACTTAAAATTCTTGTTTCTAAAAGAATTTCATATCACTATTCTGTAAATCAGTATCAGTAATGACATAATTTGCTTTGACCAAAAAATGTTTTTGGGTGGTACCAAATTAGGAGGATTCCAATGTAAACAATGTATCTATAATGCTGGCTACTAAGACTTTTTTGGTTGAATTATATATTGAAGTAATTTCCTGTGATATAATGAATTTCCTTTCCAAAGAGAGTTAAACATTGAGAGTCACTAGGTAAATAATTTTGATACATGGTAAATTTAGTTTGGTTGATCAATTCACCACATATAATTCAAGAGTTCCCAAGAATGCAAGGTCACTACAGAAGTTGAATTATACATTTCTATAATTATGGTCATATAGTTTCTTGTTTTATAAAACCTCCCTTTAAGGTTAAACATAAAGGGAATAAAAATACTGTCAAGAATAAAGATAAATTCATAAACAATATAACGATATAAAGTCTAATGTTAATTAAAAACCAATTAAAGGTGACTCTAACACAGTGAATGTACTTCCACGTCTGAAAATATCTGAGCCCTGACTATAACCATGTCACACCTTTAACTATTGTAAACTACATTGCTAACTTAATGAGCTATAATATATACAGGTAAAATCTATCATCATAAAAGTCTTGTCTAACGCCAACAACTGAATTCTCAATAGCGTCCATCTTATATAGAACAGCTCAGCTCATTAGGGGGATGAGTATTAAAAATTAAAATAAAGTCATGGAGTTTTAGAGTCAGTCAACCATGAGTGATTTAAGTATGAGTTAGATGTGTGGATTTTGACACAGTAACATGGAGTATATATACAATGTGACACACTGCTCTGTGTAGATCACAAGTCTGACAATAAAGATGATGTGTTTTAATAATCATATGGACAACACCAGATAGCATTGATCACTTCTGAATAACCTCTGTTTGTTCATTCTTATTGAATGGAGTATTGAGGATAGGAAATAATTATCTCCTTACTTATACTACTAACTATGGAGGGATAAACATTTGAAGGTGACCTTCACTTTAAATGACCTTCACTTTAAATGACCTTCATTTTAAATGACCTTCATTTTAAATGACCTTCACCTTTTTCACCTTTAAAAAAACCTGCCTTGCCCTATCACATGAGTTAGATGTGTGAACTGTGACACAGAAACACAGTGTATATATACAATTTAACACACTGTTGTGTGTAGATCACTGATAATGTCCATCAAAATATTAGTCTACAGTGTGATGGTGATAACAAATATGCTGACCTAAGAGTTAATGGTCTTCACTTATTGAAGTGTCGAGAAAGGTAACCAGATAATCACTGTATCTGGATATTCCTGGGTCAGTACCCAGTCTTTGTTCCATTCTCTCTGTCTTTCAGAATTGTTAGTCCTCCTCCTCATCCTCCTTTGGTTTTTCCTTAAGGACAAGGATGAGGTTTTGGACAAGGAATGATGTGAGCTTGTCCATGGGGTCAAGGAGTCCACGCTGCATCCATTTAGGGATGGTAACTCTGGCATGAGTGAAGCCCAGCTTCTGTAGAACATAGTCGACTCCCACAGGATCAATCTGCTTACTGGCCCAGTGTAGTAGTCTGTGGGAAAAGTTCAAGTTCAGAGCAAGGTCAAGGTCATAAGACCATCTGGTATCTTCATGGTAACAAATCAATGTTCTATTGCAGCAGATGTTCAGTTTTCTATTGTACACAATGTATTCTGACTTTAATAAATTAAATCTTTTACAATGTCACTCAACAAATAGGCTCTACTCACGGGGAGCTTTCGACCACTATCTGATAGTCCTAACTGTGGTCAGTCAGGGGCTACAGACTAATCTCTGACTTGTTTTACATAGAGGGAATTCGAGATTGGGTTCAATACATAGATATGGCTTTCACTAGAAGGATGTTTTTTTTAATTTGACAACACAACACAGTAAAACATGAAAATTATTCCGTTTATAATTAGACTTGTTGGGCCTGTATAGAATCTCTGACAGAGAGGAGAAATATTCCATTGTATTTTTGTCCTCCTCAACATTCTTTTCTACATACACATACCTGACTGTGGGTTCGACATGCCAGGTATTACATTCAAATTCACGCCAGTCCTGTTTCAGGGCTGTTGTGGGATGGGTTATCCTTTTCTTCTCAGACTCTGGAGATTTGGCAGACTTTGGACCCGAACCATATGTACCTTACGTTTGAAAAAAAAAGCAAATCAGAGATCTATCAGGAACATTTGGATACATGCACTACAATTTCCTTGATACAAGACAGCAAGACAACAACCAGTGACATTTGGAGATGGGAGTCTCCTTGTAGTATCTGATTGCTAGCTTATTGAACATCATCTATGAGGCCAGTTGTAAGCTATACAGAACTTGCTTTAATTATAATCTCAATTTAAATAATAGGTTGTTTTTCAATCCAAATTTTGAAGTATAAACTAGAAATTAGTTTTTATGACATGTGTATCATTTTCCCTTACATAATATAGAAAAAATCATCAAAATATCTTCAACAGTTTAAAAATTATGGCCAGACAAGACATAATTGTAAAATTCACTTATTTGACCTGTGACCTTGAGGTGAAGTTTACAGTGACCTAAAGGCAGTGCACTGCACATCGGCTTTTAATTAGGTGGTGCAACTATCCTCCACGTTTCACCAACATATCTTAACAGTTCAGAAGTCATGGCCCAGACACGAAATTATTTGTAGAAGAATAAGAATCAGAAGGACAAGTACTAATACAATATATTTCCCTTCAGTCAAAGGGGGAACATAATAAACCACAGCCTAACAAACAATAGATAAATGTACTAACTTTATCTGAAGTAGCAACTAATCCATTGTACTCACCTTTGTCCTTCTCTTTGATGTACATGGATACAAGGTCGTGCAGAAAGAGGATGACCTCTGCATCCATGGCAACAAAGATGTGGTCCTCAAACTCTGTGACAAAACTGCAATCCACTTGAGGTTTGGGATCTAAAATAGCATAAATAATTATATACAAATTACCTTTTATTAACCCATAATGCTATTTTCTATCCATTAAAATATTAACCTTCCATTATTTTGATCACACAACCCATATAACCTTCAAAGACTCATTAAACCTTTGAATCTGATGACCTTGACCTTTGACCTTTACTTTTTACCTGAGCGAGTATTTTTGTGAACTGAACACCTTGACTAAGCCAGGAGTTAAAATTTGTTGACAGACAGACAAAATCATTATTAAAAAAATCTGTTTTCATCACTAAAATCAACATCTGTTGGTTGTAATTAGTCTGACCTTTAAACCTTCAATTCCCTTCATAACAAATTATGATTGAAATCAGTAAATGATAACAATGTTTTGTGTGTTCTGATAATGCTTAAATGCTTGAGGTCAGGAAGGATTGACACCAATATGGCTACCTTCTGGTAGTGGCTCAGTTTCCGCCTGTTCGTGGATTGTTTTTAGGTGCATCTGGAGGGACGGGAAAGCGAAGATGATCTCGGTGTCGTGGTTATACTCCTGAGCTTTCCTGCTCCGTGCAGACTTGTAAGGATCTGACTGAGGATCACCACTCTCCCTGGACATCTCAGGAAACGTGTCCAGCCCTATTTGTAATGATTATACAAAATTTCTTTATTTCTCCAATTGTCATCCATGGACAACAAAAATGAAACAAACAAAATGAGAAGCCATCATATAATGCAGGAAATACAGGAAGAATGAATGCTTAAGGACTGATCAGAAATTCCCTGTGAAATTAAACCTTATTCAGGTCTGGCCATTTTCAGTGCTAGCATATGATCACATATATCAGAATATACTGTGGTTGAACTTTGAACTGAAGTGTATTGACTAACCTTTGACCTCAGATGTGGCAAATGCATAGTGGAACCACTGCTGGACACTGGTAAATGTCGGTGGCATGGAGTGGCCACGGCTCAGCTTACAGATGGTGGCCATGTTCCTACTGCGTGTGTGGGCAGTCAGCTCATGACCAATGTAAAATGTTAAGTCTTCCACAACATGAACAGCTGAAATTTTTTTTTTTTTAATCATCAAATCTATTATTATAACCACTTCATGCATAAATCTAAGAAACTAGATTAAACTTAAGCCCTTTCTGAGAATGAATCAAGAATGATTAAACATACATGCATGTGCTCTCACATAGATGGAGATGTAGATAAATAAACATTTGGCCACGATAGTGTTACACTGAAGATGTGTCAAACATCTAAAAGAATTGATTTTTCACAATCTTAACTGAACAATATCAACATTAGACCTTAAAAAAATGTGCATTATTTTTGTCGCAATACTGACCTTGTTCCGGTGTTTTCTGAGCCTCTGTTGCAAAGAAGATATATGGCTCATCCACTGTGAATATAGCCCAGGACTTGGACTTGAAATTGATTCCATGAAAGCAGGCGAGTGACAGGTTGTTTCCACGGAGGGTCATGTTTCCTCCGAGGATGGTGCCTTCCTTTGGTATGACTGTAGGAAGCATACTGAAGCGACAGCCTGATACAAGTTCTAGTGCCTTCTGCCAGTGACGGTGATGTCGGATGTCCCAACCTGATATCACAAAAATCTTCTGTATCTCACATCCCATAATTTATTCAGACACATTTAAACAACAGGTGTACACATTATTCATTCTTTCCCACATTTAAATCATATCTTTTTTTATATAAAAATAAATGGCTCACAGAAAATAACTGCTTAACGAAACAAGAGGCCCATGAGCCTTAACGGTCACCTGAGATTTGAAATATTTCAGTTAATCTAATTGACCTTTTTTGGCCCCGCCCATCAGCCCTTAGGGGTCAGTCAGGGCCAACATGTGTATACCATTAAGCTGTCATCCCATGCTGATAATATTAATAAAGTTAGAATGAATTCCAATAGAAATCAAACAAATCATGGTCAAAAATGTGATCTCCCTATATAAACTATAGTAAAATTTACCCCCTCCCCAGGGGCAAACTTGTGACCCAGGGTCATGAAATTCATAAATTTAGTAAAGCACCATAAGACCTTTCCATCTATGAAGAGTATTTGGTTCTACCTTATTTGGGTATTGAGAAGAAGATTTTTGAAATTTCAGTCAATTTGACCCTTTTTGGCCTTGCCCATCAGCCCCTGGGGGTCAGTCAGGGTCAACATGTGTATACCATCAAACTGTCATCCCATGCCTATAATGTTAACCAAATTAGAATGAATTCCATTACAAATCCAAGAAACAAAAGTCAAAAATGTGATTTCCCTATATAAACTATAGTAAAGTTTACCCTCTCCCCAGGGCAAGGGTGAGACCCCTGGGTCCTGAAATTCACAATTTTGGTAAAGCACCTTAAGACCCTTCCAGCTATGAAGAGTGTTTGATTCCACCATATCTGAGAGTAGAGAAGAAGATTTTTGAAGTTTTAGTCAATTTGACCCTTTTTAGCCCTGCCTCTCAGGCCCCTGGGGGGTGGGGACCATATAATTCACACTTTTGGTTGACCTTTAGCCATAAAAGCTTCCTTCCAAATTTCATTGAATTTGGTTCAGGGGTTTTGAAGAAGGAGTCGAAAATGTAAATTGTTTACAAATGGACGACGCACGTACAACGCACAGCGACGGACAAAAGGCGATTAGAATAGGTCACTTTAGATGACATACTCTCAGCTTCGTCCATTAACTTTCTCCTTTCACTGATTCTGGTCTTGTTGCTTCCCGGGATTGGTCCAAAGGCAGACAACACTCTTTTACTACTGGTGAATTGCATGGTGATGAACTCTTCAATCTTGGCGATCATTTTGATGATGTCTGGTGTGGTGGAACGGGACAGCATTAAATGGAACTGGTCCCAACGCAATTCACCATGGGCAAACAGGAATGCTGGCCTATAGGAAGCAAACATTGAAAGATGTGAACTAAAATTAGGAATGGGTTTTACCCATACAAAGAGTACACACACTTTAGTTGTCATAGAGATATGAAAATGTGGCCACAGACTTCAATGGTCATAGAGATATGATAATGTGGCCACAGACTTCAATGGTCATAGAGATATGATAATGTGGCCACAAACTTCAATGGTCAGAGAGATATGACAATGTGGCCACAAACTTCAATGGTCAGAGAGATATGACAATGTGGCCACAAACTTCAATGGTCAGAGAGATATGATAATGTGGCCACAGACTTCAATGGTCATAGAGATATGATAATGTGGCCACAAACTTCAATGGTCAGAGAGATATGACAATGTGGCCACAAACTTCAATGGTCAGAGAGATATGACAATGTGGCCACAAACTTCAATGGTCAGAGAGATATGACAATGTGGCCACAAACTTCAATGGTCAGAGAGATATGAAAATGTGGCCACAAACTTCAATGGTCAGAGAGATATGACAATGTGGCCACAGACTTCAATGGTCAGAGAGATATGACAATGTGGCCACAGACTTCAATGGTCATAGAGATATGATATGTGGCCATAAACTTCAATGGTCAGAGAGATATGACAATGTGGCCACAGACTTCAATGGTCAGAGAGATATGACAATGTGGCCACAAACTTCAATGGTTAGAGAGATATGACAATGTGGCCACAGACTTCAATGGTCAGAGAGATATGAAACTGTGGCCACAAACTTTAATGGTCAGAGTGATATGAAAATGTGGCCACAAACTTCCATGTTCAGATTGAATGACAATGTGGATTTAGGAGAGGGGGTGATGAGAAAATGATCTCACCGTTTGGTGGCTAGTGGTGTGTCTAGCTCTGTAGTGGTGTCCACATGCCACTCATCACGAAGGGTGGTGTCGAGGGAACTAAGTCGTGCCATCAGTACACTGGTACCCATGTAATCCAGCCTAAGTTCAGTGGCCTCCAGCCCCAGTCCTGCCTTGTGGTTCGGCTCCTTCCCTAGTTCTGGATCCTCATTTACCTCAACTAAACACAACAACAGTGATACAGTGTTTAACATGTGTCAATGTTCAAATATAATGTACTCAAACTAGCCTGTCATGTGACACCCCTGAATGCAATAAAATCTGGATATAACTTAGAGCACAGCTCAATCGATACCCTAACTTCTACTGTATGTCATTTCATTATATTTTTGCTATAATTAGCACTCCTACCCCTGTTCCAGTAAGCATAGACAGACCTAATGTTTCTTTGTTTCCTTCTATTTGGGTATAAAAGTTTGCTGACCATTTCTTACTCACAGAATGCATTGAGGTTGTTGAGGTCAACTGTACCACCAACCACACCTCCTCGGGAGTCAAAGTGAGAACTGTCCATTCCCGCACAGATCTTTAGGTCACGATGGCCACTACTGTCAATAGACAGACGTCCATCTGTCTTGATCTTTTGGGTGGTCCAGCTGTCAAACAATGAACATTATTTAAGTGCTACTGCTGTCAAGGAATTGTAAATTCATTGTGTTTTACTGAAATATGAATACATATAAAGAGAAGTAATTCAAAACAGGAAAACAAACTACTAATAAGTTGATCTATATTTTGAATGCAATAGAGATTGCTCTGAGATATTTCTCATATTTATTCACAGCGACTGTAATTAATGTACTGTAAATCACTTAGATTTTGTGAATATCTTATTTCGCAAACTCACCTCTTCAGACATATTCGCAAATACATGCTTTTGTAAACACTGATCTAGAAATGACTTTTAATTCCCAAATGATGAGCAATTAGAGCCATAGACTTTACAAGATTCCTATATTGGTAACTGATAACTTGGTCATCATCCCAAGGTATTATTTTCGTACAAATAATCGCATAGGATTTTAATTCGCAATTGGCTCTCCTTGCGTATTAATGCGAAAATAAATCCCATGCAAAATATAAGTGATTTACAATAGTGAAAGCCTATAACGTATCATTGATTCAATGATTCTTACATCACCCACGTATCACCCAAGTATCGCCCATGTATCGCCCAAATATCGCCCACGTATCGCCCAAGTATCGCCCAAGTATCACCTAAGTATCACCCACGCATCACCCACGTGTCACCCATGTATCGCCCATGTATCGCCCAAGTATCACCCATGTATCGCCCAAGTATCACCCACGTATCGCCTACGTATCGCCTACGTATCACCCACGTATCACCCACGTATCACCCACGTATCACCCAAGTATCACCCACGTATCACCCACGTATCACCCACGTATCACCCAAGTATCACCCACGTATCACCCACATATCACCCAAGTATCACCCACACAACACCCAAGTATCACCCACGTATCACCACGTATCACCTACGTATCACCTACGTATCACCCAAGTTTCACCCAAGTATCCCCCACGTATCACCCACGTACACGTATCAGCCACGTATCACCCATGTATCACCCACGTATCACCCAAGTATCACTCATGTATCACCTACGTATCACCCAAGTATCACCCACGTATCACCCAAGTATCCCCCACGTATCACCCAAGTATCACCCACGTATCACCCAAGTATCACCCACGTATCACCCATGTATCATCCATGTATCACCCAAGTATCACCCACTTATCACCCGCGTATCACCCACGTATCACCCAAGTATCACCCACGTATCACCCAAGTATCACCCACGTATTACCCAAGTATCATCCATGTATCACCCATGTATCATCCAAGTGTCACCCATGTATCGCCCACACATCACCCATGTATCACCCAAGTATCACCAAAGTATCACCCATGTATCGCCCAAGTATCACCCAATAGTGAAACATGAAACATTGTTGCATGTAAAATGGACGATTTCATTCCCATCACTTAATGGGCAAGAAACGGTTCCAAGAACATCAAAATATTTTTTCCACAAATGTTTCTAAAAGTAATCTAATCATTCAGTTCCATACAGGATCCTGAACATGTGGTGTAGAGTACATGTACTTACATGGTGTTGCCCATTACGTTACTCATGTTGACATTTAAGTCAAGTCTGGACAGGTTGACGGCGAACAGGACAAGGGTTTCCCAGGAACTGAGTGGTTTGGAAGCAACTTGACCTGAAGCATGACGTCGAGACCGAGGCGTCTCTGAGGAGATACTTGACCTTGACTTGACTGCTGTGCGAGAGATTGGTGTGGGAGGTATCTCCAGACCAGTCATCATGTCAGAAGGAGATTGTGGAGCAGACACAGATGCTTTAATCAAACAGGAGAGGAATACAGTGTATAGAAATACATAACTATCTCATAAACAATAAAAAATATCTTTCTGCGAAAAAGGAAATTTCTATGAATACAAATTTTCCAGACTTAATCTACAGCAATACTGCAACAAACATTCCAAAGAATTTTATGATTTTTAATATTTTTTAGTGACAGATTTTACAATTTTTAATTTTGAAAAATGTATTGATGGAGAATAGGCACTTATGATTATAATGTAAATCTTATATCTATAGAAAAGAACAGCAATTTGAATTTAATCATAAACACCAGGTAAATCAATTTATAATTACAGACACCATATATTATATACATTTTAAAAAATGTATTTGATATGATCCTTGATTAAATCATATAAATCTAATAAGGCCTAAAAAAATATTTGTTTCCACAAACATGCCAAAAAAAGGGGGGGCCAAGTCATTTTGGTTATCATAAAGAGAAAGAAGGTTGGTCCAACAAAAACAACCTCCAAGAAGGTAGGCACAAAAACAAGACCAATCAGGTTGGCAGAAACCAAGGTATATTTAGGCTTTAATGCACACATAAAATAGATATGCTCAGTAATGATTTGGTTGTTTGCTGTTAATCAAATATTTTTAGAAAATTAATTTAAAACAAATTTTCAAAATACTTAAAAAATTATGTATCAGGCAGCAAGTTATTTTTCACACAAAAGATTAACACTCATTTTATTGTCACAAAACACAATAGGCAACTGAACAATGCAACACTTTTCTGTTAAATGAATAAGTTTAAAAAGAGGCCACAAATGGACCTTTTGCTTTACTTCTTATTATGATTGGTACCCAAATAAATTAGTCAATTTAGAAACAAATACTCAGGAAATTGATATCTAGTCAACCTCTGGTCACGATTGCCATGTTGGATTTGATAGATGTCAAATAAAAAATAGTTTTTGTAAACAACCAAAATCCTTCTAATTGTCATCATCTGCTTATGTGCACTATTTGTTAAAAATTGTATAAAAAAACTACAGAAAATGTAGCACCACAGTCACAAAAAAGTTAATAATGCATGCATAATTTTTTTATAAAACAATAAAATTCCACAGACTATGCAGAGGAATTAAAATTAGGGTGACTTAATAAAAGGTATAGGTTTCTATCAACCACGAAAAAATGAATCATTAGAAACATATGTTTACTGAATCAGGCAGCATCAAAATCTATAGAGCAAAGTGTTATGCTCTTGATGGAATCTGAAGGCTAAATGAGATTCAGAACAAGATATTTATATTTTATTCAATATGATAAATCATAGTGGGAAGACGAATATTTGCCTGGTGGGGTTTAAGATTTTCCCCTCACATGGTTGTAAGATGAGTTGTATATATTTGCCAACTCTACGTATTTAAGAGACAGACTCCTGAATTTTTCCCCAATTTTAGATACAGTCTATCAATAAAACTTCATGTTAGCCATATTACCATATTTCAATTTATTGTGTTTAAATGCATTTTTTTTGCAGGCTAGAAATTTTGTAATTAATGATATAAATACGCTTGTCACATTTCCAGCAGGGTGGCAAGTACATGTATATGTAAATAGATCATTAACGATACCTTGAATCCGGTGGCATGTCTATGTAACTAGACAATTTACCATACCTTAAGTTTGTTTCCCAAGATACTTTTTATCAAATCATATATTAATACAGTTAATCTGTATTTTAGTAAATGATGTTAGTGTCATGCCCGTCACCTAGCCACTTAGCACACCTCTACGTCCTGACTTGCGGGCAATCTCGTTCTTGAGCTCGGTGCTTATCTGTATTTTGAGCTTGTCCCCTGAGGAGCCTCGCCGATGGTGGGTAAGGACCCGTGGCTCGGACCCCCCCAGGTGTAGCGCGGGTGAGGAGGTGAACAGCTTCGACACAGGACTGCGGGGCAACGAGTCCCCTAGGGAGCTAGCATTGGAAGAGCTATCCCAGTCTGAAATAGCAACACAACGCAAACCAAAAATAAACAGAAAGCAACTGTAGCACAAAAACACAACTGCAGGGGGTGTCCAGTGATAGCATATATATTATAGTATATCAATACTTAGTGATAAAGTATATTATTACTGGTATAACCACACAAGGAACCCATCTTCTGTACATGTTAGAAATAGGAAGTGAAAACTTGTGGATATTGAAAATACAAATACAGAACCATTACTTATCAATGGTATTGCAATTAAGGTGCAGAGAAATTCACTGTTAACATTCAGCTATTCTTAAGTGGACACTTACACTGTAATAGTTAGAAAGTGTTTCGGTATGTTACATGTATTTGTATGCGTATTAGGCGAGTGATATGTGTGTACATCATTCTCTTCATAATGTGTTCATCTAGTTTAGTTTAGTTTGGTTGATTTTGTTTAGCGTCTTATTAACAGCCAGGGTCATTTAAGGGCGCGCCAGGTTATTGAGGTGGAGTTGGGCCGGAGTAAGGCAACTGCCCCACATGGGTTTCGAACTTGTAACCCAAAGATGGAGGACTCATGATAAAATGTTCATATTGTACATTGGGTATTAATTGTGTAATAAGACAAAATGTGCAAGAAAAAAAGAATTGATGAACATTTCTAACAAAACAGAGAGAAAATGCAAATCCATATAATTTTCAAAATGAAACTATGTAATACTATAAAAAGGCTTTCACTGAACATCCCTTGGGAGGGTAACAATCGCACAAATAAATGGGATCAAAATGATCAAATCACAGTCAACTTAAAATAATAAATATGATATGGATGACACCATCAATTAAACTTAAGTCAAGTTGACAATGCTTTGAATGAACTACTATCATATGACCTTTACCACAGATAAATGAGAAACTGTTGAGGAAATAAGCTGGGAAGCAAGCTATTTCAGCTTAAACGCAGACATACCACATGTATTTATATCAATAATTAACAAGAGGCCCATGGGCCTTAACGGTCATCTGACAAACACTTACACTTACAGCAGGGACACACCCCTCAATCCAGCATTATTACCATAAATCATTTATCGCAGCCAGTTATGTTTTAGATCAAATTTGGTTTTTATCCATTTAGCTTGTCCAGGAAGAGCAGCATCATAAAGCAAAATTTTAGCCAAGTTCCCATTTTTGGGGCATGCCCCTCTGTGTCCCAATGGGTCAGACAAGACTCATTTATATCAATTAGGATTGCCTTTCCCCAATGATGTTTCATGCTAAATATAGTTGTAATCAATTAAGGCATTAAGGAGGAATTGCATTTTAAAGAAATGTTTAACCTAAGCGCTCCTTTTGCCCCATCTTTTTTTCCCCAGGGGTCAAACCTGTCTCATTAAAAAATATGATTGCCGTCACCTTATATTTCACATCAAATTAGGTTGTAATCCACCAAAAGGTTAGGGAGGATTAGGATTTAACAGAAAATATTCACCAAAGTTCCCCTTTTGGGGCCCTGCCCCTAAGGCCCCAGGGGTCTCACTAGCCTCGTTTATATAAAATATGACCACCATTCCCAAAGGATGTTTCACACCATATTTCGTATTAATCCACCCAAGGGTTAGAGAGAAGTAGGATTTATAGCAAAAATTCACCAAAGTTCCCCTTTTGGGGCCCCGCCCCTCTGGCCCTAGGGGTCAAACCAGCCTCATTTATATAAAATATGATTGTCCTCCTCCAATGATGTTTCACACCAAATTTGGTAATAATTCACTATGGGGGTTAGGAGGAGTAGTATTGTAAAGCAAAATTTCATCAAAGTTCCCCTTTTGGGGCCCTGCCCTTCTGGCCCCAGGGGCCACACCAGCCTAATTTATATAAAATATGACCACCCTCCCCCAATGATGTTTCACACAATATCTGGTTGAAATCCACCAAAGGGTTAAGGAGGAGTAGGATTTTATAGCAAAATTTCATAAAAGTTCCCCTTTTGGGGCCCTGCCCCTCAGGCCCCAGGGGCCACACCAGCCTCATTTATATAAAATATGACCACCCTCCCCCAATGATGTTTCACACAATATCTGGTTGAAATCCACCAAAGGGTTAAGGAGGAGTAGGATTTTATAGCAAAATTTCATCAAAGTTCCCCATTTGGGGCCCCGCCCCTCAGGCCCCAGGGGTCACACTAGCCTCATTTATATAAAATATGACCGCCCTCCCCAAATGATGTTTCACACAATATCTGGTTGAAATCCACCAAAGGGTTAAGGAGGAGTAGGATTTTATAGCAAAATTTCATAAAAGTTCCCCTTTTGGGGCCCTGCCCCTCAGGCCCCAGGGGCCACACCAGCCTCATTTATATAAAATATGACCACCCTCCCCCAATGATGTTTCACACAATATCTGGTTGAAATCCACCAAAGGGTTAAGGAGGAGTAGGATTTTATAGCAAAATTTCATCAAAGTTCCCCATTTGGGGCCCCGCCCCTCAGGCCCCAGGGGTCACACTAGCCTCATTTATATAAAATATGACCGCCCTCCCCAAATGATGTTCACAACATATCTGGTTGAAATCCACTAAAGGGTTAAGGAGGAGTAGGATTTTATAGCAAAATTTCATCAAAGTTCCCCATTTGGGGCCCCGCCCCTCAGGCCCTAGGGGTCACACCAGCCTCATTTATATAAAATATGATCACCCTCCCCAAATGATGTTTCACACAATATCTGGTTGAAATCCACCAAAGGGTTAAGGAGGAGTAGGATTTTATAGCAAAATTTCATCAAAGTTCCCCTTTTGGGGCCCCGCCCCTCAGGCCCCAGGGGTCACACCAACTTCATTTATATAAAATATGACCGCCCTCCCCCAATGATGTTTCCAACCAAATTTAGTTGTAATCCACCCAAGGGTAAAGGAGGAGTAGGATTTTATAGCAATATTCACCTAAGTTCCCTTTTCGGCGCCCCGCCCTTCTGGCCCCAGGGGTCAGACCAGCCTCATTTATATAAAATATGATTGTCCTCCCCCAATGATGCTTCAAACCAAATTTGGAAGTAATCCACCCAAGCGTTAAGGAGGAGTAGCGTTTTGAAAGAAAAAGTTTACGGACGGCGCACGGCGCACGGCGCACGGCGCACGGCGGACGGCGCACGGCGCACGGCGGACGACGACGGACGAAGCACGATGACTATAGGTCATCCTGACCCTTTGGGTCAGATGACCTAAAAACACAAGAGATCCCAGAGGGATCTTGGCGCCCACCATTGAATGATCTTTATAGGTTCCATGTCAGATTGATCTTTTCTCTACTTTTCCCTTCTTCTAAGTCTTACTAATCTGTGTAAATTCAGAAACAGCCCTCTAGATCTAGTACTTTTCAAACAAGGGGAACCTATATATAAAATTTAAGATTTAGCGATAATGGCTGTCTGCCGGCCATGTTGTTTTCCGATTGGTCCCAAAATGCAATACCAGGGACCAAGGGGAACCTACATATGAAATTTGAGAAAGATCCCTTCAGTACCTTCTGTACAATAGCGATAACAAATTTCAATTTTCAAAATACAAGATGGCTGCCTGTCAGCCAGGTTGTTTTCTGACTGGTCTCAAAATCCAATATGTATAACTAGACACAGAGGGCAACCTACAAATGAAATTCAGAAAGATCCTTTCAGCAATTTCTGATAAATAGCGATAACAATCTTCAATTGTCAAAATCCAAGATGGCTGCCTGTCGGCCATGTTGTTTTTCGATTGGTCTCAAAATGCAATATGCATAACTACGCACTGAGGGAAACCTACATATGAAATTTGAGAAAGATCCCTTCAGTACTTTCTCAGAAATAGCGATAACAATCTTCAATTGTCAAAATCCAAGATGACTGCCTGTCGGCCATGTTGTTTTCTGAATAGTCTCAAAATGCAATATGCATAACTAGGCACAGAGGGGAACCTACATATGAAATTTCAGAAAGATCCCTTCAGTACTTTCTGAGAAATAGCGATAACAAACTTCAATTGTCAAAATCCAAGATGTCTGCCTGTCGGCCATGTTGTTTTCAGATTAGTCTCAAAATGCAATATGCATAACTAGGCACCGAGGGAAACCTACATATGAAATTTCAGAAAGATCCCTTCATAAGTATCTGAGAAATAGCGATAACAAACTTCAATTGTCAAAATCCAAGATGGCTGCCTGTCGGCCATGTTGTTTTCCAATTGGTCTCAAAACGCAATATGCATAACTAGGCACCAAGAGGAACCTTTATATGAAATTTCAGAAAGATCCCTTCATAAGTTTCTGAGAAATAGCGATAACAAACTTCAATTGTCAAAATCAAAAGATGGCTGCCTGTCGGCCATGTTGTTTTCCGATTGGTCTCAAAATGCAATATGCATAACTAGGCACCAAGGGGAATCTACATATGAAATTTGAGAAAGATCCCTTCAGTACTTTCTCAGAAATAGCGATAACAAACTTCAATTGTCAAAATCCAAGATGGCTGCCTGTCGGCAATGTTGTTTTCCGATTGGTCTCAAAATGCAATATGCATAACTAGGCACCAAGGGGAACCCACATATGAAATTTGGGAAAGATCCCTTCAGTACTCTCTGAGGATTAGCGATAACAAGAATTGTTTACGGACGGACGGACGGACGGACGGACGGAGGGACGGACGGACCACGGACCACGGACGCAGGGCGATTTGAATAGCCCACCATCTGATGATGGTGGGCTAAAAATAGAATATTTTGTTGAGATGTGATCTCTACAACTCATTAAAGTGTTTCTGTTGAAAGTTGAAAATATAAGATGTTCTGTAAATGGCATCCATAAAACATTAATGTTGGAAATGGTTTGGGATAGAAAACAGGCATTAATTGTAAATCTTTTATTATATATTAGGTACATGTACAAATTAAAATATTACTGGTGTGGGATGACAAAACATACAGCAGCATTTCACAGCTGACAAGCCCAGGAAACCTAATCCTCATACAGGTAGGAAATTAACACTGGTATTACTTCTCATACTCTAAAGGTAAACAATTGTTTTTCTAAATATTATGAAAATGACAATATAAACTAATTTTAAAGAATGGGTGGGGATTTCCAGACAGCTAATGAGGGAATTGTATGTAAATGTAGTTTTATTTATCAATTCATTTTACTTTGAATGCAACTCAAATTAAGCAAGTCACTCCCAGAGGACACGGAGAGCAAATATAACACAAATGATCATACAACAACTAACTTCACAATAACACATGCATATAAACTGTGGAAGGCGAGTCATCCAAACCACAAACCTGTTAAAACGTGAGCAGAGGACACTGTAAAAGGAACCACCAATAGTTACTTATTTTAATCAAATTCAAAGATTTAATTACAAAACTTTTATTTCACAAATCAAGTATATGTGAAATTAAAGAAACACTAAGACAATCTTCTAATTTCAAAGTCAGCCAAAACCGTCAAATGATAAATGTCTGCCAATCACAAGAAATTGAATTAGTTCAGTAATATTTCAATTTTTTTGTCACACATACCCTCTTCTGCGGCCTGGACGTAGCTGTCATCACCTAAAAACAGTCGTCGAGCCAGGTTTCGGCGATACCATGCTTTGGGGAAACTTAGGATTTCTGAAAGTCGCCTCATGTCATATTTAAAAGCTGCAGTGCCTATATCTATGATACCTGTAAAGATGAAAGGTTAATCCACAACTTTATAATTTGACATTGTATACTCGATAAATAAGTCCACCAGATTATAGATAATGAGTTTATACATGTTCAGTTCATATACTTTGAACAAGCAAAGTAAGAGATGAGTTACTTACAACAGAACACAGCATTTTTACTGAGCTGTAACAGACATGGGTGTTCTTATAACCAGGTATAGGTTATTGCTGGATCATTACATGATTGAGTTTGGAAATATCACTGACTGAGAGATGCTTTGTACCTAACTTCTGGAACCATACCATGGTATCATGTTTTAGAAACCATTACAGACACAGAACTCTGTTACTATGGTAACCGGGTTCAGAGTCAATTAAGGCCTTGAGATTAACCTCTGTTACCATGGCAACCTGGGTCATAAACCATTACAGGCAGAGGACTTAGGACTTAACTTTGTTATATGATAACTTAGCTCAGAAACTATTACAATTATATGATAACTTAGCTCAGAAACTATTACAAACTGAAACAGACTGCTGTTACCATGGTAATCTGGGTCAGAAAACATAACAAAGGAATAAGGACTGATATCTGTTATAAGGTATCATGGCATGTACAACACAAGTCAGAAACTATCACAGAGGAATTAGGACTGACCTCTGTTACCGTGGTAACTGATATTATACCTACCAGAAAACCTAACAACATTGGACTTCGATTGAGGAGGATCCTTGAGATCTTTATCAGGGAGGCGAACCTCCATTTTCCTGTTACGGGAGATGTTGATCTTAATGAACTCCACATCAAGATTGAGCATGTCCCTACGGGCCATCTCTGACAGCAGTGTCCCATGTTCCTGGATACTTCCTGTAATTCAACATACAAAGACAAAATCTATATCTTAATACTGTAATTCAACAAACAAAGACAAAATCTATATCTTAACACTGTAATTCAACATACAAAGACAAAATCTATATCTTAACACTGTAATTCAACATACAAAGACAAAATCTATATCTTAACACTTTTAAGCGAGTTATTTCCAAAGAAAATTTATTAAAGGTTAATTTTAAAAAGTGCAAAAATGTCAGAAAAGTTAATCTGAGATTCAGTTATGAATACAAGCCAGGTAATCATTATTATATCTTAACACTGTAATTCAACATACACAGACAACATTTATATCTTAACACTTTTAAGCGAGTTATTTCCAAAGAAAATATATCTGACCAATAAAATCTGACATGTACCTGTAATCCTGGTAAATACTAACCCCAATATACCGCTTGACTAGAGAAATCTTCTCTTTAGCTCCATTGGAGCAAGACTAGTAATTATAAGCCAGGGATCCCGGGTTTGATTCCTAGTGGAGGCAGTGATTTAAATTTAATTAATCATGTGCTCTGTTACATACCTAGTTGGGAGTGACGAGAACTGGTACTGTACACAGGTGAGGCCATCTTCCTCTGCATACCACCGTATGGATGGAATATATACAAAGAGAAATCTGAAAGGCCCACACTGATGTTGAGTCCACCTGTCATGGTGGACGGGTCAGCACTAGAAGCAGTACTAGCTGTCCTGGGTCGAGTTTCTGGCCCTCCCTTACCTCCACTCAGGTTTCGCTCTCGATTCATTTTCTTAGGCACTACAAGAAAAAATTATCAAAGTATATTTATCTAGTTGTGATATCTAAATACATTATGAAAGAAAGAATCATTTATCCAGTAGTCTATGGAAAGTTTGAGAGGGATGGGGCGGAAGATTAAAGATTGTTAACTGGTGTGTCAGATTCAAAGTTTGAGAGTGAGTTATTAGTGCCAGTATTGAAGACTTACCTTCAGGGTGTAAGACTTCTGTATCAGAACCCTTGCTGGAGAAGACAAGCTCCAGAGACGGTACCTGCAGCAGACATTCCACTCGTGATACTGGTAGACAGTTGAATCTGATGATGGAAGGATCCACACGGATGAAGACAACAACATCCACAGGGAAGGAATAGTGACTAGCCGTGGCATACAGGGAGTTGTACGAGCCGTCCAGATCAATGTTTAACATGTTCTCTATGATCTCCGCTATAACAAAACATGGTCAGATATATTACCAAAAAGTTCCACAAGGAAGAAAACAGAAATATTCCACAGAAATGAATTTTTTACATATGTGGACAAGAGTAGATCCAAAGAGACATTAAGAAATACCTACACATTGGTAGTCACAACATCAAATTTCAGATCTGGTATCAAATGAAAAGTGAGTGATTAATTAATTCATATTAAAATATTCCGAGGAAGTTCCATAACAACTGGAGCATCCTGTTAATAAGAAATCACATAAGCATTTAAGGTAAAAAATAATCAAGTTATCACATGAAAACCAATACTCTATTTATAGTAACAATGACTGAATTTTTACAATTAGACCTGAAATGCAACCCTAACTAAGCAAAATTTAGTTAGAAGTAACAGTATGAAATTTGAGGAGCCAAGTGGAACTTAAGTTATCGCACTGAAACCAATTTTCATTTTATAGAAACAGTAACCTTGACCTACTTTTCTTGCTAGGTTGTGATGGAGTGGTGCTGTTTCCGATAGGTAAAGGTTCCAGGGCTTGTTCCATGAAGTCCAGCAGGCATGGACTGATAACCATTTCCTATAGACAGGATAAAACACAGTTAAATACACCATGCCATTTTCATCCAGATAAGATATCTATTTATTACTTCTTCCATTTGTGCATGACTACAAAAGTTCTGTTAATACTAATTATACTCAATAAACTTTTAAATAACACTTCATCATATTCATTATTTCGCATTCAACTTTAACAGTTGAAAGATCAGATATTTAATTCAAAAGCTTTAAATATATACTGTTGGTCAAAAACAAAGCCAACCAAGGAAAGAGTAGTAAACAATAGAAAATGAAATACAGGGATTATATACCACTCTGTAAACTAAGAAAATAGCATTCAAGTTCAATACCATCCAAAAGTAGACAAAAATATCAACAAAATATAAACAAAGTATATTTTTCTTTCTTTGTGGATAAGTGAATATCTGAACCATGGTTATCATATTGATTTGCATTAAATCATCACATGTATCAAGTTTCTGAGGGAAGTGTACTGACATATAAAAATATTTAAATGATCAGGGTTGTCCTCACAGAACAAACTCTCTAGAACTCATAATAATGTGTATGGTACTCTCTAATAATGCACTGGGCATTCATATTGCCTATAAAAACTAGCTTACCTCTGGTAACGATGACAAAGAAATCCAAGCGTACAAGTTTGCCCGTTTAAAGTTGGCCCTCTTCCCGCTGTATCCAGATGTATAACTCTCTTTACTCTCGACACTGTCAGTACTAACAAGCTTAGGGTACGGGCCATGGGGACCTTTTCTCATCATTACCACATGGAGATCCTCTCCTGGAGAATCCTCCATTGGAGTGGCTTGAGGATGTAGCCCCTGTGACCCCTGTGACCCCTGCTGACTCTGTGACCCTGGCATTCCTTGTGTGCTTCGAGTAGAGTCATTCATACTGTCTGACACACCACCACTGGTTTTGGAGTTGTAATGTACCTGTAATTGTCAGTAATACCTAGTTTATCTGTTGTGTTATAAGGGTCTATACAAACATGTTTTCCACACAGGTGTAAGTATCTTAAACAATTTCTATCATCCATACATGTGTAAGTATCTTAAATAATTTCTATCAGAAATGAGTCCTTTAATAAAACAATAATCAAGTGTGAAAAATCTCATGACTTCATTTTTCCAACATAATTTTCAATCTGTGATGTGATTTGGTGACCAAATCTGAGGCACTTACACTAGAACTGTTCGGAAAATTGAAAAGAGAAGCTAGAAGTATTACCCTGGGTACAAGAGATACTTTCAGCCATTGAAAAAAAGTATGACCATACAAAACCTTGTAAATATAAAGAAGAAACCAACCTTGACATCTACACTGGGAACAAAGAAAACAGTGTTCTCTATCTGATTCTGCTTCAGGTCCTTCTCAGACTTCTTCCCAAGGGTGGGAGGGGGCGGGGTCTCCTGACGTTTGCCACGCCTCTTACTGGATGGGGAGGAAGGTGTGTCTGGTGTTGGAGTCTTCTCTCTCTTCAGATGTCTGTACAGGAATGAAAGAGTGATATATGATAATGAGACTGGTCTTTGTTTGTTAAATTGTCCCTGAAGATGTAAACATTTTACCATGGGTCAAATATTATTTAAACGAAAAATCAATGCCTTAAAATATCAACAAAGAACCAGCGAAGAAAAAAGTAATCAACAGAAACACTACCAATGAAATTGTTTATGACATTACTTTTTCAGTTCATCCTCCTTTGAGTACTTTGGATAAAGAACACACTTTCCACTGTCAATGAAAACTTTGATATCCAGCTCAAAGTCAATGCTTGGTTCTGCGGAAGTGGAAGGCTTAGAACCAGAACTTCCCATACTTGGATTTGATGTGTCTGATTTGAAGGTTACAGTATCATCTGCCAGAGATGTCCCTGGTTGTCTGAAATATACATGCAATTAACATTGCCTTCTGAATGTATATCAAAATAGCATGTGAATGGTCTTCACTAAATCAATTCCTAACTTTTGGATATCTGATCTGCATGGTGTCGAATTTGTAAAAGGATAAATTTTTACTTTTAACATGGAAATTTGATATACACTTGTTTGTTTCAAAGAAAATTTTGCTCAAATTTGAAATTCATGAAAGTTATAAACAACAATTCTATTATCTGTGACTTACAAACATAGACAGATTTTCAAGTTATCAATATTTTTACTGAAACAGTCATAATCAGTTGTCATCCTAAAAAATAGGCATATAAAGCAAAAAATTTTCAACAACATATCATACTCCAAGAAACTGTTCTAAAATAAATGTTTTCAATTCATACATACTCTGAGTCAGCAAAAACCGTTCCAGAGTCTCTATTTGGTGTGGCTTTTCCAGAGTAGTCAGTGGGGTCAGATAGGGAGTCACTCGAGTCAGAACCTGAGGAGCTGCCCCGAGACATCCACATCTTCTTACTGGAGTGTGTAGGGCTGCTCTTTAGGTATCCCCTATACAGGGGAGACGACTCCACCGAAGAGAGGGACTCTGGAGTCCTATAAAGGACCAGCACATTACAATCGAAGACTTAATCAAACTTCTGTCTAACAATGATACAACTTTGGCACACAGTGTAAATGCAGGAATTCTGCAGAATTACATGTCTTGCTGGTCCCTGATTAATGTTTTGAATAAAATAAGTTTTATAAAATATTGTTGAAGTTCATTTCAGTTCCTTCTTCCTGATGGGAAGACATAATTTTCTTACTTCTTACATAAATCAATAAATATATCATGTAAAAATGCAATCTAGCTGCCTCTCCAACTCTGTACTTACTCAGGGAGGGAATATGTACAGGTTGCCGTGCCCCCAAACTGTACTTTGGTAGTAGGGAGGGTTCGGCTCCAGTCCACAGATGCTCCACGATTATGTGCCAAATCCTGGTTGTAGGAAGCAAGCTTATCCAGGTCTAAGTGTCTGTTAGCAAAACAAAGATTATCATATAATACAATCAAAATATGATTCATTTTTTTCTAAAATACATATACAGTTTCAAGACGATTCTTGAGGAAAGATAAATATAAGCACAGATAGGCCCCAATGTGACCTTTATTTTGACCTGATGACCTACCCTTTCCTGTCACGCCCCACTGGACCTCCATAAGATTTGGACCTATAGTGAGATGATCTGTTTCCTATTCCCAGCTGGTCTTTCAAGGCAGATGTCTAGAAATAAAAGTTTTAGAAAGATTTTGAAAAAATAAAATACATTTTATGCTTCACATTCATGTGAGGCCACACCCTTTATGTGTATATGACACAGGTCATTTAATAGGATTTAATAGGATTAATTAGTGGACGCAGGCATTGCTGCTGCTGTATCCTACCAATTTACAATATAAGTTGAAATACAATGTGGTAAACATGAAATATGCCTATATATAAGATGCTGTATGATCGTACTTCAACTCAAGTCATCAATTAAAGAAATTTTGATCTTGAGCATACAAGTTTTGCATCTTGTTTTACAATCATGTAATTCTGAACAATTTTTTTCAAACAAGTATATATAATTCAAATGATAGTTGCACATTCTAACTCTAACCCAAGAACAATCTATTAAACACGACATCTGAGAGATGTTACATGATAGACAGTTTACACGACATCTGAGAGATGTTACATGATAGACAGTTTACACGACATCTAAGAGATGTTACATGATAGACAGTTTACACGACATCTGAGAGATGTTACATGATAGACAGTTTCTCCTAGATTTCCTCCAGTTAAGAACAATCTACCAAACATGACATACCCGACTCTCACTCTGTTTCTTGAGTTTGTTCAGAACTTCACGTCTGAAGTCCTGGAACACGATACCCTTGAGTTCCTCTAGTTTCTTGGACTCTATCTCCACTGTAGCCAAGCTGGCACCAAGTTGTCTGTAAAACAGGCAGGTAACTTTCCAGTTTCAACAAAGTGACAAGCAAATTGCAACCCAGATGTATGATAACTAAACAGCTGTTATATCAACATTATAGACCTTGTGTAGAAGCAAAGGGACCCAGTGTATATGTCTGCATTGCTTACCTGTTATTCGGTGTTATTTAATTGCATTTGACAGCTTTGACCTTCAGATAGGGTCAGGGTCAAATAAATCTATTTAAATTGACTTAATAGCTAGATAGGTAACATTCTAGACTAATTATCATTTATCTTCAATTTTCAGATTTACCTAAGACTTTGAAAGTTTGTCAGTCATATTATCAATTTTACAAAAAAACTTAAATGCAATCCAAAAGAGCTAAATGAAAAAAAAACTTGATCACAGTGACCTTAATAAAAGTACATTCTAGATAGTCTGGAATACATGCTAGCTAACTTACTTGAGATCCTGTACTATTTTGGCTTGTTCGTTCATCTCTTTCTCAATGAGCCTGAAGCGGAGTTTTGGATCAAGTGATGTGTCATACACAAACTCTGGCAGGGTGTCCATCAGGATGCTAGGTCTACGTGTAACCTCAATCTCCAGATCATTGGACGGCGAGAAAATAGAGTCCATTCCTCCATCTGGGAAACCTTCCTCAGATAATTCCTCATCTGGGTCACCAGCCAAGGCAGTCAGTGTGTTACCAAGGGCAGATAATCGCTTACCAATGTTGGTGTCAAGGTGTACATCTATTCCCTGCATCTCCCATCGTACATTAAGGATCCACTTGGCATTACTGCTTGGCTCTGTCATCAAAGATTGTGTTAAAAAAAGAATATATAGATCTATAAACCCTAAAAATGGCAGTGAAAGATACTGAAAATGCATGCATGAAGAACCTTTAATATATATGTATATTGTGATTAAAAAAATACTAAGCTTGCCAATAATCAATCCGATTCCACTTAGTTTATAATTAAGTTGCAAAATTCATAGAAGCAGCTTGATATGGAGTGATCCCTACATACCAATATTACAGTAAGGCAGACAGGGCAAGAGATTCCCTAAAAAAATTAACGAAATGAATTGTAGAATACATGTTGTATAGCAAATTGTAATTTAAAGACATCTTTTTAATTCCAATATGTATCAAATTATATTATATATCATCCTTTTCCTTCAATAATATGTACCCCTATGATAAAAGCAGGGTGAATCACATTCCTGCCAAGCACCTGAAAAAGAATCAAACTCAGGTCTTTGCTGTAATATATTGATAGTTCATATCTCTACTACCTTAGCCAAAGGTGCTTGCTCTTTAAGCTGATTGACAGAGACTGTATTTAAAGAACTCTATGTACGACCCCCCCTCAACCAACTCCTTTCACATACCAATAGTACTGACCTGACAACAGTTTATTGATGGTACGAGAACAGACCTCGTAAGTTCCCTCGGGAACAACACAAGCATTCATTACAGAATCATCAGGATTGTTTGGTTTCCAATCGTCCCACGATGTTTCGAAGTCTGTGGCAAACCTCAGGCAAAAATCTGTTAAATCAGAATAATCAACATTAACATGCACCTCTGCAAAAGGTTTATGGTAAAACCTCTATACTGTCACAATATGTAAAGTGCTTATAAGTCTAACATAATGAACTGTTTGGAAAAATCAAATGAAAAAAATCTACATTTGGTCAAGTGATGTGGTAGAAAAGAGTCAATGGCTTTACAGTAGTCATACAGAGACAACAATAAATTGTGGGTTTTATTTTATAAAATAACAAATGATAAAGATATGTAAACAACAACACAAACACCATGACCAGCAGCCCATTGTAGAAGATCCCTCTCGCCTCAAAAGGCCAACAATTTAAAATGTAAATTCCATTCATTTTAAAATAATTCTGAAACAAGTTATACCAACTGATATTAATAACTCTTGTTGGCCTTGATTGAGGCAAAGATGATCTCTTTCACAAAAGGAAAGTATGACAAACATATCTCTTTTTGTGTATAACCCTTAGCAGTAAATGTTCATGCTGCTGCAAGTCAGAAATACATTGGAATTGTATGTTGGATATTGCTGGAACTATACCAAACTTAACCTACACTTGAATGTTTATCAGGTATAATTCTACTGTCACTAGCTGTTTGGAGATTGCTGGAACTATACCAAACTTAACATACACTTGAATGTTTATCAGGTATAATTCTACTGTCACTAGCTGTTTGACTTACCCTGGAACTTGCCCTTGCTGACGAGTGAGCCTGAGGAGCAGGCCGAAATCTGTGTACTCTTGATGGTGAGGACTAGGGCTGCACCAGGCTCACAGTCCAAGAAGCGATTGGGGTGTGGATTAGGCTACAACAGAATTCGTATTTAAGGTATGTACAGTCTATATCCTTAACATAATGAAACATGAGAAATTTTTTTGATGGTTTCTTCATTTGCAAACTAATTCATGAACAGGAAGTACACATCTCCATATCGCATCTATAACTAGCCATACTTAGCAAGGCTCCACATGGCCTCCTTCCTTTCACCAAGGTTACTGCTGTACATTAGCATTCAGTATGGTAGGAAATAGTCAAAAGATTGAATTACAAAAATATCGATCACTAAAATTGTCAATTTCTAGCATTTTCATCACTGTTATCGTCATGAGATATGATGGAGCTGGAATGAGTTGGTATTTGATTATTATAATGTGTAATCTCTCAGGAGTCAGGGCATGAAATGATTGATACATGACAGGTAAAAAACAAGATGACCAAGATTTTATATAGAGTTCAGTTCTTTAAAGTTCACCTATAACTAGAACACAGAAAATGAACATCAATCATCTCCTACGATAACTTATAGAAGGAAAATACAGGTCTATAAAATGAGAGACCTTAGCTGCTCTAACTGCCAATCTTACTATAGGTAAAAATATAATTGGAAGAATGGGATCGCTTACCTGATTTGCTGTAGGTGCCACAGGTACACAAATACCGATGTCAGTCACGGTTAACTGTAGGAAGAGCGTACTGAAAGCGGCTGGACTGGCTGAGGAAAACTGTGGCAGTCTATCCATTACCTGTCGTGTAGCTCTTTGTACCTAAGCATCAAAATGGCAAAATTTCAATATCAAAATACTTCTGTATTTCTAAGGACATAAAAAAACTTGTGAAAAACTATTTTTAAGATATTAACAGTACCTCCGTGTTGAGCGCCATCCTTTGCTCAGTCCAGTACTCATATGCATTCTTGTAATTGAGCCAAACAAGTACAGCTGTGAACCAAAAAACACAAATGTATAATTTTTTTTCTCAAATTTTAGGTGATTAAGTCCTATTTAGACCCCAACAAGAATGTTTACACAAAGAATGAACAATGTTGTACTATTATTTTTACTGAACAAATAGGCCTTTAAAAGAAACTTGCCAAAAACTAATCGTTGAGAGACAGAAGAACCCCGTAAGTATTCATAATACAAAATCTTATTGGCGTAAAAAGCTAAAATCTATTGTCACTGTGGAAATAAATGATCTATTGCTAGAGTGGATATTATCATGACCTACCTTTGTCGAAGGCCAGTGGATGTGCCAGGACAATAGGTCTGGTGACCGTGATAAGTAGAGCCTCTTGGTCAGTGGAAACACCAGTTATCATCTCATCCTTGAAAACACAGACAAAGCATTTCAGTAATGTGCAACTCAATAGTCCATGTTAGAATTATTTATGGGTAAAATTTTAGACTCAATATTTCCCATGGTACATAGTAGTATTCAGTACTTTATAAACTCTGACCTCAGTTCAAGCTCTTTTCTTGAACCGTAGCAACCTTAATGGGATGTGTCTTTGTGTACTTGCCCTTAAAACTTAATACTTTCATTACTGCTTGCCCTTAAAAATTTATAAAGTAAAACCTTCTGTTCTCCGCGATTTTGGCGATATAACGAGTTTGGCGGTATATCGGGTTTGCCGCTGAAACCCAAGTTTGCTGGCCAAACACTATGAATAGTGCTTCCATACCAACTGTAGACTTTGAAAATCAAAAAAAAAATATTTATATCAAAATATTGCATCAAATTTTACATATATATGCTTTAAAAAGAAATAGATATTAAATTTCATTATTTTCCCGAGAATTTCATCGTGATTTGCATCACATGATCTAGTAATCGTAAAATGATTGTCACTGTTACTTCGTTTAACTGTGTGCATGTTCTACCCGGCGCCGAAAAACGTATCAATTGTCGTCTGTTTTGCCTTCAACCGGCAAACTGACAAAACAAACTGTTGAAGAGATAAACATTTTGAATGTCTGATTCAGCTGTAGAATGCTTGTGTTCCAGAAATTTGACAATGTTTCATCATCGACTCGCGCAAGTAATGTTTTTAGATCTGTATCCAGGGTTTCCAGTTATTGTTAACATTGCGTCATCACGTGGTACGATACCTCTGTGTATCCAACATCCAACATCAACTGTTGTCTCTGGAGTAACAGAGTCCCATAAAGCGTGAAGCGGTATCACAAAAGTGAGTTTTATTAATCATAACTTACTTATAGAAAGACCACAAAGCACTAGCCATGGTTCATTGATTTCATGCCTGTACAAGCGCTCACGGTGTGTACAGTTAATTATCTGTCAGTCGGCAGTCAGTCATGTTACAATAACATATAAACACACGTCCTTCTGGACTCAATTTGGCGATATGAACGAGGTCAAGAAGATATTATTTTTACCATTTGTTCTGAAAATATGATGGCGGATGGCGGTATGTGAGTTTGGCGGTAAAACGGGTGCATTAGAGTGGGAGGAAATCCGTTCTGAATAAGTTCATGGCGATAAGCGAGTTTTGCGGTAAAACGGGTGGCAATATAATGGAGTTTTACTGTACTTACATTACTTTAATGTCATTTATATCAAAACAATAACAAATCGAGAATCAGAGATATCAAAAGTAACATCCCTTTTTTCTAGCTTTTATACCCAGTCAAAAGATACATAGCAGACTGCTGCTGTACTTTGGTAAAATACTTACTTGAAGAGCATTACGTATACCAATCTTTGTCTTGAAGAAGGCCATTGTTTGGAACTCAGCTTCAGCCTCCTCAAATAGTGGATTCTGTCAATGTTAATTGATCATTACACTTTCTTCATTTAGTGATAATTTTTATCGTTATTGCTAAGCTTAGGCAATTGTAAGTGTGGCTCCTAAAACACTACAAGATACACACAAAAGTTAGACTACCATAAATTAGCCCTATATGCTGAACCTATGCATGGTATATTTTGTTTTATTTAAACTAGCAGCTATTGCATACAAAAAATCGTTATTTTGTAATACTAAATTGAAAAGATAAGTCTACTTTTAAATGATAAGTAATAGTCATAGTCATCTCCAGAATATATCCCAAAAGTACAAAACATGTCTACTAGGTTATTTTCCTTGTCATAGAATATATCTTAACGTTACAAAACACATCTACAAGGTTATTTCCCATTAACATAGAATATATCCCCAGTTACAAAACACATCTACAAGGTTATCTCCCCTTGTCATAAAATGTATCCCAAAGTTACAAAACACATCTACAAGGTTATTTTCCATTGTCATAAAATATATCCTCAGTTACAAAACACATCTAGTTGGTTATCTCCCCTTGCCATAGAATATATCTTAAAGTTACAAAACACATCTCCCCTTGTCATAAAATATATCCTCAGTTACAAAACACATCTAGTTGGTTATCTCCCCTTGCCATTGAATATATCTTAAAGTTACAGAACACATCTACTTAGCCATTTCCCTTGCCATAGAATATATTTTAAAGTTACAGATCACATCTACTTAGCCATTTCCCTTGCCATAGAATATATCTTAAAGTTACAAACCATATCTACTTGGTTATCTCCCCTTGTCATAGAATATATCAAAATAACAGATCTATAAGGCTGTCTCCCCTAGCCTCCCCTAGAATATATATGCCAAGATAAAATATCTACTGATTATCGCCAACTTTCAACATATGTCTACTGGTTATACCCCACTTAAAGCATCATCATTTCATTTACAGCATATATCACCAAATAGCTGTATTTGTTTGCTTGATACAACTTAAGATATGCTAAGAGACTGACTTTCTACTGACCTTTAGCAGCTGTCCTAAGGCTAAATTCAGATCTATCTGGGCACGCAGGAAGACTTTCTGAATATCAGGATGGCCTACAAATTAGAATAAAGGAAAAGCTGAGAAAAAACAGTAGAGTTATTATATTATTTACCTAGTACGCTACATATAACCAGTTGTCCATCTATCAGTATGTCAACCTGCAGACATTACATCATAACTTATTGGAATAAGTAGAAACTAGAAAATGTCTGTAGGACATAAATGCCCCCGTTGCCACTTGACACCCACAGTTTGGTGGACACCCTGAAACACAGTTTGGTGAGGATTGCATCAGCAGTTCCTGAGATTAGCTAGTTACTTTACCTCACGGCAGCGGGACAGGAACACTATATGCCCCCCCCCCCCCCCCCCCACCTCCATTTCATGGTGGAGACATAACAACAGAAATACTTCATTACACTGGTATTCAAAATGACAAGACTTAACACTTCTGAGTTGGTTTTATAACAAATGCAATCTACCAATATACTCCCTGATAAAGTGTATGTTTGTACCTGTTTGGTCAGTTTTTGTGTCACATGACACCCTTTGGACACGGTTGGATATTTCCAAGTCAACAGCCCCTGTCTCCAGCTGTACTGCACTTGAGGTTGGTGTGGTGGCTGTGATCTGAATACCCTGGAGACATAACAACAGACTTACCAACATGTGTATAATATAATTTAAACTGCTGAAAACCAAGCAAACCACCTGTATACATAACATAAATGAGACATAAGATTTTCTATCCTCTTTCCTTCTTCCTCTCCATTTCTTTGTTACTGTGTGTATGTGTGAGTGAGAGAGCGTGTGATATAATTACAATGTATGTTTTGTACATAATGTATAGTTCATGTGTTGAGGAGAGCATCTTGTAGCCCTACGGCTGTTTGTGAGCCTCATAACATAAATAAAGAATTATAACAACAGTCAAGAAGGAAGTTATTATCTGAACTAAGATACAAATGAGAAGGGGTGACTATCTGCACAAGGGACAACTGAAAAGAAGTTATTGTCTTACCTTAAAACTAAACAGTAGAGAGTAGAGGAGTGATGGTCTTACCTTGAACCTAGAGAGTAGAAAAGTGACTGTCTTACCTTAAAACTAAACAGTAGAGAGTAGAGGAGTGATGGTCTTGCCTTAAAACTAAACAGTAGAGAGTAGAGGAGTGACTATCTTACCTTGAACCTGAACAGTAGAGAGTAGAGGAGTGACTATCTTACCTTGAACCTGAACAGTAGAGACTAGAGGAGTGATTATCTTACCTTGAACCTGAACAGTAGAGAGTAGAGGAGTGATTATCTTACCTTGAACCTGAACAGTAGAGAGGAGGGGAATGACTGTCTTACCTTGAACCTGAACAGTAGAGAGTAGAAGAATGGTTATCTTATCTTAATCCTGAACAGTAGAGAGGAGGGGAATGACTGTCTTACCTTGAACCTGAACAGTAGAGAGTAGAGGAATGACTGTCTTACCTTGAACCTGAACAGTAGAGAGTAGAGGAGTGATTATCTTACCTTGAACCTGAACAGTAGAGAGTAGAGAAATGACTGTCTTACCTTGAACCTGAACAGTAGAGAGTAGAGGAGTGATTATCTTACCTTGAACCTGAACAGTAGAGAGTAGAGGAGGGACTGTCTTACCTTGAACCTGAACAGTAGAGAGTAGAGGAGTGATTGTCTTACATTGAAACTAAACAGTAGATAGTAGAGGAGTGATTGTCTTACCTTGAACCTGAACAGTAGAGAGTAGAGGAATGACTGTCATACCTTGAACCTGAACAGTAGAGAGTAGAGGAGGGACTGTCTTACCTTGAACCTGAACAGTAGAGAGTAGAGGAGTGATTGTCTTACATTGAAACTAAACAGTAGAGTGTAGAGGAGTGATTGTCTTACCTTGAACCTGAACAGTAGAGAGTAGAGGAATGACTGTCATACATTGAACCTGAACAGTAGAGAGTAGAGGAGTGATTATCTTACCTTGAACCTGAACAGTAGAGAGTAGAGGAGTGACTTTCTTACCTTGAACCTAAACAGTAGAGAGTAGAGGAGTGATTGTCTTACCTTGAACCTGAACAGTAGAGAGTAGAGGAGTGACTGTCTTACCTTGAACCTGAACAGTAGAGAGTAGAGGAAGGACTATCTTACCTTGAACCTGAACAGTAGAGAGTAGGGGAATGACTGTCTTACCTTGAACCTGAACAGTAGAGAGTAGAGGAGTGACTGTCTTACCTTGAACCTGAACAGTAGAGAGTAGAGGAGTGACTGCTCTGGTTCCTTGGGAGTCGTTTCCTCTCCAACCCAGAGAGGTACTGGCTGATCTGATCCAGACACCTTCTGGACCAACTCATTTACCTCCTGTAAATAAATAGAAAACCAGTTATCACCAGACAAATATTTTATTGTTAATCACATCAGGCTGCAATAGATCAATCATAACAAGGTAATTCAATAAATTACAACAACCCCCCATGTGAAGTTATATGCCGAGAATGTACAAATGATAAATAAATCATATTTAGTGATAAGTGGAGTCCTTTTACCATGAAACTGGATCTCACTACCAAACTAGTCACCATTAACTGGCAATGAAAACCCCATGAACACAAACCATCAATAAGCCATGACTGCTAATTAACCATTAATTTGGCAGGTTTTAATGGGAAAATGATCGGGTTTTGAGGAAATTTTAAGGGTATGGTGATTTGGTAGTGTCTGGTAACACCTATTCATTATTTGATTTGCAGTTGGTGGTATGAATTTTAGTAAAAATAATTTTATATCAGGATTCAGCCACCTAACTTTGAAATATTTCAGTTAATTCAAAATTCACATTTTTGGATAAGCACCTGAAGACCCTTCCATTTATGAAGAGTATTTGATTCTATTTTATTTGGGGCTTGAGAATATGTCTTTTGAAATTTCAGTTAATTTGAATCTTTTTTTGCCCCGGGGGCTGATTTAGGCCCAATATGTACATACCATCAAAGTGTCATCCAATGCTGATGATATTAATTAAGTTAGAATGAATTCCAATTGAAATCAAACAAATGATAATCAAAAATGTATAAAGCACATAAGAACTATGAAGAGTATTTTATTCTACCTTATTTGGATCTTTAGAAGAAGGATTTTTTTTTTAAATTTCAGTCAATTTGACCTCTTTTTACCCTCCTCCCCTGGGGAGAGGGGACCATATAATTAACAACTTTGGTTGACCTTCGGCCATGGAAGAACGTTTATGCAAAATTTCATTGAAATTGGTTTAGGGGTTTCTGAGTGGCAAATGTAAATTATTTACGAACGAACATTGATGGACAAAAGGAGATTAAAATAGGTCAGGTCAGGTGACCAAAAAATTCAAAGAGGCAAGGCCGGTGGCTAATTTCATTAATGATATCTCCCATTCTAGGGTGTAAAATCATCTGTGAACTGAACTGATAATATAACTTATCTAAATTTGGTATTTGGCGACACATAACCTCATTTAGGTGAAAACATGTCCCAAGTATGAAGTGCCAGTGCAAGAAGTGTTAGAAAAGACAATGTGCAGAAGGAAAAGGACAAACGGATGGACACAACACAAAACTATATCTATAAATGATCATTGCTATAACTATCCTACCAAGTACGAAGCTGGAACAGTTACATCATTATATTGTACAGATAAGTGAAAGCAAGTTTTCATTTGTTAATGCTACTTATATATTACTATACATTAAGTCTGAATTGAATTTTGCAAACAAAATTATGATGCCAGATATTGGGATATCTATATTTATATGTTTTGAAACTGAAATGAACAAACCGGTAATTAAAATAAATTTTATTGGATATAAGCAGAGTGGAGAATGCAAGGCTTCATTAGAGAAAATAAGTTGATGTAGTGTTCGGGATCAAACACATTTGTAAAGAGGATGAGGTGTGAATAGTTCCCACTTCAGGGCAGTTCCCTTCAACTATGGATAGAACTGCGGATATACAACCTGGGGGTTGGAACATTTAATCCTGAAATTGACGCTACTTGCCTTCCTGTACATGTGGTAGGCCTATATATAACCGGGCGGAAGTAATATGAAACCCTATACATGTATAATGGTATAATCTATCTATATTTTACATCTCCTCCTACTCTTATAATCTCCCGACAGCATTTGATTTTAGTTGTCATGACAACATGCAATCCTATCATCACCGATGATGAACCTGGATTAATTTTCAGCAGATGGACCTGTTAATTACCCTGGTAACTTTGTCTACCACTAAACTATGTGATAATAACGTACATGTACTTACAATTACATGCCTAATGACATCAATTATACAGTAATATTTAACAATGAACTTTTATCAACCTTTTCTTTATTCAACCTTGTTTACGATCTGAATTGTACCTTTCTTTAATATCTATGATAATATAAAAATGTATGTATTATATATAAGATGTACATTATTTTTCTCCCTCCCCTTGTCTGTAAGTTCATTATTCAAGTTTTGGAAGAGCTTATTTGGGAACTTTTAGCTAAGGGTTTATTTGTGGATATGAATATGTTATTTCATTCAAAAGTATTTTTGCGATATCTCAGTTATATTTGATTTTTTGGCCAACTCTTAACCTCAGACATTAATCAGTTATCAACATACGTCTGGATAAGCTGCCATTCTACAGTGATCAGTTTTGCAATTCTGCAGTTAAATGACATTTAATTTTACAGTGGACATATATGGTTCTCTTTTAGACCTCTGAAAATGTGTGAATGCATTGGACAGCCCTTACACATATAGGACTTTATAACGAGGGGCATAAAAAACAATAACAAGAGATCCCAGAGGGATCTTGGTGCTCACCATGGAGTGATCTTTATTGGTTCTATGTCAAACTGATCTTCTCTCTAACTTTTCCCTTCTTTCATTTTTTCCTCTCAGTAATCTGATAACATGAACAAGTGGGACCTTCACATGAAGTTTGAAAAACATCCCTCCAGTTCTTTCAAGAAATAGGGAACCAACATCAATTCTCAAGATCCAGGATGGCTGTCTGTTGGCCATTTTGTTTTTCTAATTAAAAATCTAATAAATTCAATTGGCACAACTGGGGACCAAGGGGAACCTACACATGAAGTTTGAAAAACATCCCTCTAGTTCTTTCAAGAAATAGGGAAACAAACATCAATCCTCAAAATCCAAGATGATCACCTGTTGGCCATTTTTTGTTTTTTCTGATCAAAAATCTAAATTCAATTGGCAAAACTAAAGACCAAGAAGAACCTACACATGAAGTTTTAGGAATATCCCTTCAGTACTTTTCAAGAAATAGCGATAACAAATTTCAATTATCAAAATCCAAGGTGGCCGACTGTCAGCCATCTTGTTTTTCTGATCAAAAATCTAAATTCAATTGAGTGTAAGGTTCGAGTATAACCTACACATAAGTATGTAATACTGGTAATTCATTTGTATACATGTAGAAACATTTTAGAGTTAAAATCTTTAAAAAAATAATAATAATAAAAAAAATTGATCATGAGTAACTGTTTACAACAATTTCACTGGTTTGATTGCCCTAGCAATCACACACCTAAAATGAGGATCTAATTTCTGGCCATCAGCTTCCATTACACTGGTATCACTGGAGATTATGTGATAAAGACCACAGATATATATATATATATATATTAGCTGTCAGGCATTATCAGGTATACATTCTATGCTGCCGATTGGCATGTGGCATTAGGACCAGCACATACATCTATTTGTGTGGTATTAGGACCAGCAAGCACAACCAATTTGTGCACCATTAGGACCAGTACCTACAATCTATTTGTGTGGCATAAGGACCTGTACATACAATCTATTTGAGTGGCATAAGGACCTGTACATACAATCTATTTGAGTGGCATAAGGACCTGTACATACAACCTATTTGAGTGGCATAAGGACCTGTACATACAATCTATTTGAGTGGCATAAGGACCAGAACATACAACCTATTTGAGTGGCATAAGGACCTGTACATACAACCTATTTGAGTGGCATAAGGACCTGTACATACAATCTATTTGAGTGGCATAAGGACCTGTACATACAATCTATTTCTGTGGTATTAGGACCAGCAAGCACAACCAATTTGTGCACCATTAGGACCAGTACCTACAATCTATTTGTGTGGCATAAGGACCTGTACATACAACCTATTTGAGTGGCATAAGGACCTGTACATACAACCTATTTGAGTGGCATAAGGACCTGTACATACAATCGATCTGTGTGGCATTAGGACAAGCACATACATCTATTTGAGTGACATAATTAAGGACCAGAACATACAACCTATTTGTGTGGCATTAAGACCAGCACATACAAAGATTTGTGCATCATTATAACATGTACCTTCAACTGAACTGTGCAGATTAGTGCAGTATTAGGACAAGTACATACAAATAACAATCAAGAGTGTTATTTAGTATTGAAGCTTGATGTTATACAGTGAACATTGATTCAGAAGTGTTTGACAGACTACATGTATGACCAACTCCATTACCTAACATGATGACAATGGTTTAAACACTGAAGTCACCTCTACCAGGATCTCAGGTGATCTCATCCATAGTAATTAACAAATCGTGTTCAAGTCCTGATTATTGACAACATATGTTGTGTTCCAGTCCTGATTATTGACAATATGTTGTGTTCCAGTCCTGATTATTGACAATACATTGTGTTCCAGTCCTGAGTTTTGAAAATACATGGTGTTCTCATCCTAATAATTGACAACATATGTTGCGTTCCAGTCCTGATTATTGACAATACATTGTGTTCCAGTCCTGATTTTTGACAATACGTTGTGTTCCATTCCTGATTATTGACAATACGTTGTGTTCCAGTCCTGATTATTGACAATACATTGTGTTCCAGTCCTGATTATTGACAATACGTTGTGTTCCAGTCCTGATTATTGACAATACATTGTGTTCCAGTCCTGATTATTGACAATACATTGTGTTCCAGTCCTGATTTTTGACAATAGGTTGTGTTCCAGTCCTGATTTCTGACAATCAATTTCAAACTTAACCTATTTTACAACAATTGTGAAACAAGGTCCACCAATTGTTGGCCAGGATGGTAGCATACCAGTAACAGTAATTGAAGTCTGTGTATCTTACTTGTCAGTTCTCCTCAGATCTCCTCAGCAATGAACTATCAGTATGTATGAAACAGCATCTTGATTAACCTTGCTATCATTACAGACACTGCATCTTGATCTAATCTTCAATATTCAACAAAAAAAATCAGTACCGAAACACAAACTGAATTTGATAGCCTCGTCGGTCATTGTTTTATGTGTATGATATTTGTGAAAAATTACTACTACAATTTGTGTTGGGAATAGCTTTTTTAAGGTTAATTCATTTCTAAATTTCTCCATTTAAACATTTTCAAGTCTGCTGTAAATCTCAGTGACTTAAACATTTTCATGCTTATAATCATTAACTGTCAGTGTTGTTGGAATTAAGGGAAGTAATGAGGAGGGGAAAGCTAAATTTAGAATACTGAAATTACAACTTAAAATACTGTCTTTATCACAATAAAAACCTCTACTAATATGACTCCTGAAGGCAGCAATATAATCTAGCCAGTCCTTCATATCTACAGCCATGATAAACACACTAGTGATCTCCATCTTGTTCATGTTGGTGGTGATTTGTAACTTAACATCTATTTCCATCTTTCTGCGGTGCCGGCTGATGATGGGTCAAATGCGTGTGATTCTCCTGGCTCATTCACAACAGGCAGTTCTGTACAGCATACTTGCTGTACTGGCTTGTATCATGATGATGGTCCATGTAAACCCAGACCACTTCTCCTGTGCACTGTTCGAAACTGTGCTATCTGTAGGGGTCATGACTCCGGTAGTTCTCTCTACCTTTATGTCTTTGGACAAGTACCTGTCTTTGATATGGCCATTCTGGCATGCCCGTGTTATTACACCAAAACTAACCATTATCATCCTTGCCAGCTTGGTGTTCAGCATATTTACTCTGGGTTGTATTTTTCTAGTGTATATACATTTGACATCCAACAGTTCGGAGAAAAAAGAATGTTACACAACAGAGCACATAAAGATAGACATGGTATTTGAGGTAGTCATACTATCCGTATGTATCATACTGGGGACTCGGTCTTGGATAGGAATTATCTGCCACACCAAGAAATATACGAATCAAGTCATACCAAGGGCCAATTCTCGAGAAAATATCTCTCGATATGTGGGAACATTTCAGAAATTAATTTTCATCTTCGTTGTCAACTTTGTACAACATATGATAATAATACCTATATATATTGTTGATATTATGAAAATTGTTCACATGGAAAACAGCCATCTTAAAATTATTGACAGAAAATTACGGATGGGATTTTTTATAACGATCCTGATAAATCCAATTATTTATATATTTAAATTCCGAGAGTGTCATTACCATGTTCTTAAAGTGTTTTGTTTCTGTGTCAAGAGACTGCAAGAAAAAGCTGAGCGCTTAGAGAGTGCCTTTCGTCTTGAACATGCAAGGATACCAACCCCAGTCATACCCCTCTCCCTTACGTCTGTCCAGCATTCAGACAAAGGTTGGCAACTGCCCAAAACACCACAGAAGAACTTATTCACACTACAAATCCCTGATATGGAGCAGCACAAGTGGACACAGAAAAATTACAATGCTATTCAACTGTTTGTCGTTCCAAAGAGCAGACAAGATATCCCTTCAACAGTGCAATGTCTGTGATAAGAAACAATTATGTTAACTTCTATCGACATTATCAGGAGTTTTTATTTTGAAACAGTACAATTACTTTTGTTTTCTCAGAGCTAAACCAATACATGTCCCCTACCGGCGCCCTCAAGTTAAAACTGAAGCCAAATTTGAGTAAAAAATTTAGCCAAAACTGAAACATCATCATTTTATGAAAATAAGTTCATTCCAAACAATGTGTAAATTCAACTCTATTGAGAATAAAATCTTAAGATCATAATATGCCAAAATTTTCAAAAAATGAAAACATTTTTTTTCAGTTTTAACCATACAAAAGTAATGCCACACACCCAAAGAACCTCTATACAAAGATCAGCATCCTAATACAATTATTAAGTGAATGGTGTGCCGTAAAAAACTTTAACCGGACGGACGGACGGACGCAGGCAAAACCTATAGTCCCCCGGTTTCACCAGTAGTGGACTAATAACTAAAATTAACTTTTACTCAGAGAGACAAAACAACACTGATAGCTAACGGATGGTTATATACATAAAGTCTAACTTGAACACGAGTCTCTTGAGTAGCAAAGATATCTGGGTAATAAGAATATACCAGGATCTTCATCACTTCGTTGTCAGTATATATATCTGTTTTTTTCTCTTGCTTATAGTGCTTTGTGCTGCAATTTTTGTTAATTGTATCAATTTCTGTACTTGTGCTTGTGATTATGTTTACATGCTACAACTTTATCTTTTGTTTGTAGAAATAAAGTTCAAAACAGTTCATTAATACATTCAATGTTTTTTATATCATATATGTTGTATTTTATTTTCACCTGCATTTTAAACAAATCACCTGGATTCAACTCAGACAGTGATTTGAACAAGAGGCCAAATGAGCCTGTGTTGCTCACCCGTTCTGCAGCTTAAGGAGTTTGCTTTTTTTAAAATATTCAATTCATGTGAATAACACTATCATTTTGGTACTGAGGAACAAATAGTTTGAAGATTCCATTTGCACATTGCACATTTGACCCCTACGACCTTGAATGTAAGGCAAAGGCTTGAGATGTTTAAAGATTAAACACATATGACCATGCATTGTGACCTTGAAGATAATTCCAGCAGGCTACTGGCCTGTCATAATTTCAGGTTTCTTTGTCACCTAATGAAGGTTGATAACTAACAGACATCAGGCAAATTAATGACCCACACCACAGCTCTTCAGGCATGCAAGCTTAAGATAAAGACATTATGTAAATCGAGTGCATTATGCAATTAACAATAGAATTAAATCAAAATGAGGTATTTGATATTTATTGTATTTGAAGAGAACATCTTTTTCAATCACTAAAGAATCTCAATGTAATGGGACCTACAACATTTATACCTATACAGATCTATATGAGCCTGGGCTAGCAACAAATTAATTGGCAGGGCTAGATTTCAAAATATGCTTCATATACCTAAACATCAAACAACCCAGAAAAAAATTTATCATGAAACTCTTTAATATCACTATTAGGACTAGGCCCCATTGTTTTTGGAATGAGCAAAAATTGTACAAAAATACATCCAATCTGGAATTACCATCAAATCATTGTGACTCACACTTACCTTCATAAACACTTTCTGCACAAAGACAAGATGGTTGAGGAGGTCTGTTGTAAGGCTGTGTTCAAACATGCCGACTTCTGCGACAGCATTGAGGTAACTTCCCTCCTTCAGCATCAACCCTTGGCCTGTCAGACTTTCAGCAGCCATTGGGCCCTCGTTGGTGCTCATGGACGAGGAGGAATGACGATAGTCAGCAAACATATGTATGGGAGGTAAGTCTATACTGGCCTGGGAGGGGATGGATGTCTCTGTGGTAACCACCTAGAAAGAAACACAAGCACTTGATGGGTAATGTACCTTATACATGTTACTTATAGGACTACTACATGTCACTTATTGAATGACTACTTGTAACTTATTGGACGACTACATGTCACTTATTGAACAACTACTTGTAACTTATTGAATGACTACTTGTAACTTATTGAACAACTACTTGTAACTTATTGAACAACTACTTGTAACTTATTGAACATCTACATGTAACTTATTGAACGACTACTTGTAACTTATTGGACGACTACATGTAACTTATTGGACGACTACATGTAACTTATTGGACGACTACATGTAACTTATTGGACGACTACATGTAACTTATTGGACGACTACATGTAACTTATTGAATGACTACTTGTAACTTATTGGACGACTACATGTAACTTATTGAATGACTACATGTCACTTATTGAATGACTACTTGTAACTTATTGAATGACTACTTGTAACTTATTGAATGACTACTTGTAACTTATTGAACATCTACTTGTAACTTATTGAACATCTACATGTAACTTATTGGACGACTACATGTAACTTATGGAACAACTACTTGTAACTTATTGAACATCTACATGTAACTTATTGAATGACTACTTGTAACTTATTGAACTACTACATGTAGCTTTTTGAACTACATGTAACTTATTGGACGACTACATGTAACTTTTTGAACATCTACATGTAACTTTCTGGACATCTACATGTAACTTATTGAATGACTACATGAAATTATTGGACATCTTCATGTAACTTATTGAATGACTACATGTAACTTATTGGACGACTACATGTAACTTATTGGACGACTACATGTAACTTATTGGACGACTACATGTAACTTTTTGGACATCTTCATGTAACTTATTGGACATCTTCATGTAATTATTGGACATCTACATGTAACTTATTGGACATCTACATGTAACTTATTGGACATCTTCATGTAATTATTGGACATCTACATGTAACTTATTGGACGACTACATGTAATTATTGGACATCTACATGTAACTTATTGGACGACTACATGTAATTATTGGACTACTACATTTAACTTATTGGACGACTACATGTAATTATTGGACTACTACATGTAATTATTGGACATCTACATGTAACTTATTGGACATCTTCATGTAACTTATTGGACATCTTCATGTAATTATTGGACATCTACATGTAACTTATTGGACGACTACATGTAATTATTGGACATCTACATGTAACTTATTGGACATCTACATGTAACTTATTGGACGACTACATGTAGCTTATTGGACATCTACATGTAACTTATTGGACATCTACATGTAACTAATTGGACATCTACATGTAATTATTGGACTACTACATGTAACTAATTGGACTACTACATGTAATTATTGGACTACTACATGCAACTAATTGGATGACTACATGTAATTATTGGACTACTACATGTAATTATTGGACTACTACATGTAATTATTGGACTACTACATGTAATTATTGGACTACTCCATGTAATTATTGGACTACTACATGCAACTAATTGGACGACTACATGTAACTTATTGGACTACTACATGCAACGTATTGGACGACTACATGTAATTATTGGACGACTACATGTAACTTACTGGACATCTACATGTAACTTATTGGACTACTACATGTAACTTATTGGACTACTACATGTAACTTATTGGACATCTACATGTAATTATTGGACTACTACATGTAATTATTGGACTACTACATGTAATTATTGGACTACTACATGTAACTTATTGGACGACTACATGTAATTATTGGACGACTACATGTAACTTATTGGACATCTACATGTAACTTATTGGACGACTACATGTAATTATTGGACTACTACATGTAATTATTGGACATCTACATGTAACTTATTGGACTACTACATTTAACTTATTGGACGACTATGTATCTAATACATTAGGAAAGATGATCTTGAAATCCAATATCTTACAATTCTGTTCAAGATATATTCAAGTTAAGAACACAAAGAAGTTGTTGCTTCAACAGACTCAAATTATAACGAACATATCACTATATGTGGAAAGTGATCCAAAGTAATGCTCCTTCATTTTTCCGATAACTACATTGGAGACTGAACACAACACTGATATTTACCTTTGACTTGAAGCTGAGCGAGTGTTTCTGTAGGTCTACAGTAAATCTAGCTTTCTTTCCTGTCATACCAGTCAAGGTAATGGCTCCCGTCTGAAAAAGTTCCGAGCATATATAGAATGAAGCATTTCATTACACAGTACACATAAACAGTTACAATTTATTTGATGATGTAGATTAAAATTTCAAAAAGAAGAACAATCTGATAAAACTAGAGATGTCAGACTGTGGATAATATAACTCATGCTGAATTTCTTGGATACAGAGCAACAGGTGTGAAAGAGCTTAAAGAGCCTTTTCAGAGAGTATTATTCGGCACAAAGCTTCAAGAATATACTCTAAAATTTGATACAGGAGAATTCTAGAACACATGGGGATTTATAAAACATACCTTGTGCTGAGCTTTAAGGGAGGGCAGAAGGGAGGCTCCAGTGATAAGCCCTTGTAATACAGCCTTGAAGTGGAGGTGTAAGAAACTTGGCTTCCTCTGTGTCTTCTCTTTTGTCTTTACCGTTTTTGGAGCTTGCTGTGGAGTTGTCTCCCCTTTTCCAGTTTCTGCGCTATCCAACTCTGGGTGGGTTTCCAAGGTCCGACTATTTCATATACCAATATAATTATAGAATAAGTACATCAATAAAAAAGACAACTGTTTTATCAGAAGTTTTCTTTAAATTTGACTGATGCTTTATCTGAATTAATTATTAATTTTACTGAAAAATTAAGTGATTAACCAAACAAGAGGCCTATAGGCCTAAACGCTCACCTGCTGTGATTATAGCCCAGATTCATTTTTTTTACATCCCCCTATGAACCAACTAGAGGCTGATAGCCGCATGGCTGGTGGGCAGTATATTACCAAGGGTCTATCTCAAAGAATGTAAGGTTAAAATTTCTGGAGAATGTAATTCTGGAGATGGCAAAAAATGGTGGATATCTTGAAGATGTAGTTATTTCAAACACAATGGAAATCCATCTGTGTCCGATGCTGATCATCCTCAGGAAGCTCCAACAAAATTCATCAAGTTTTTGTTTTCATCATTTTCATCATCATCAAAATGTCGAATGGCATGTTTGCAATATTTCGATATACATATACATATTAAGTTGAAGAAGTAATGACATTACAGTATATTGTCAACTTATTGAGGCAATCTAGACAAAATAATTGCCTAATATAATTATTGAAAAAGTAGGTCACAGTGACCTAATTTTGCAATATCAGTTATCGGCATGCATTTATCCTATATGTCCATTTCTGTTGCCCTAATATAATTATTGAAAAAGGTCACAGTGACCTAATTTTGCCATATTAGCTATCGGCATGTCTTCTCATCCTAGATGTCCATTTCTGTTGCCCTAATATAATTATTGAAAAAGTAGGTCTCGGTGACCTAATTTTGCAATATTTGCTATTGGCATGCCTTCTCATCCTAGATGTCCATTTCTATTGCCCTACTATAATAATTGAAAAAAAGTAGGTCACAGTGACCTAATTTTGCAATATTTGTTATCGACATGCCTCTCATCTTAAGTGTCCATTTCTATTGCCCTAATATAATAACTGAAAAACTAGGTCACAGTGACCTTATTTTGCAATATTTGCTATCGGCATGCCTTTCTCATCTTAGATGTCCATTTCTATTGCCCTATCATAATTACTGAAAAAGTAGGTCACAGTGACCTAATTTTGCAATATTTGCTATCGGCATGCCTTTCTCATCCTAGATGTCCATTTCTTTTGCCCTAATGTAATTATTGAAAAAGTAGGTCACAGTCACCTAATTTTACAATATTCGCTACCGGCATGCCTTTCTCATCCTAAATGTCCATTTCTGTTGCCCTAATGTAATTATTGAAAAAGTAGGTCACAGTGACCTAATTTTGCAAAATTTGTTATCGGCAGGCCTTTCTCATTCTAGATGTCCATTTCTATTGCCCTAGCATAATTACTGAAAAAGTAGGTCACAGTGACCTAATTTTGCAATATTTGCTAATTGGCCTTTCTCATCCTAGGTGTCCATTTCTATTGCCCTATCATAATTACTGAAAAAGTAGGTCACAGTGACCTAATTTTGCAATATTTGTTATTGGCATGCCTTCCTCATCCTTGATGTCTAATTTTGTTGCCCTAATGTAATCATAGAAAAAGTAGGTCACAGTGACCTAATTTTGCAATATTTGTTATCAGCATGCAATTATCATCCTAGGTGTCAGTTGATGTTGTCCTATCATTCCTACTTTTCATTTGCACAAGTCACAACATAGAGCAATGTAAAGACATAAATAGTATCAATGTGACATGCTTTCCACTTGCACAGTATCACTACATAATATATATATTTAGACTCTCTCCAAATTTGATTAAATTATCAGAAGTTTTCTGATATTACCATATTTACACATTAAAGCTAGACACTGGGTAACTGGGCAGCTCTGGAGATAGGGCTCCATTCCCAGACATCTGCTGCCCTTTATCTAATTAATTTTGTTGTTTTCCTGCGGACCCTAAACCAGCAATACTATGGTTTCATGCAGAGATTAAGCTAACAGGTTTTTTCATCAAAACTAACTGGTATCAGAGAGTAGAAAATCTAAAAGCCTAGTTATCTTAAACAAAGAAATGTTCTACAGAACCCCCCAATTGGGACCCCTAGCAGCAATGTTCGCACTGAAGATATATACAGTGGGTGCTGTTAGCAGCCAAGCTAGTCAGCTGCCAGTTCCCCCATTTGGGACCCCTAGCGGCAATGTTCACACTGAAGATATATACAGTGTATACAGACAGGTACAAACCATACAATTAAATTAATTAAAAATCAACCACTCATTATACGTACTCCAAATAAAACTCGTCTCTTTATCATTACTATCTGAACCTTGTTATTGAAAAATTAAAGTACTTTTCCATAGCTCATCAGATGATAATTGCTGTGGTGGCCATCTTGTAAATTCAATGAATTTTTGAAACAACACCTCTTATTCAGAAATGTCACTAGAACATTCCTAGAAAGTCTTCTTACTACGAAGCAAATAATATTGGAGTTATAAGTAAAAACATAATTTCAAAGATGGCGATCATGGCAGCCATCTTGAATTTTATTTTCACTTAATGAATACAAATATCTAGTCAGGACCTTCTAACTAATCATTCAATGCGAATTTCAACACTCTCGGTTAAAAAAAGTGAACGGACGGCGGACGATGCACGGCGCACGACGGACGACGCACGACAGACGCCGGATGATACCCAATAGCAAAAGCTCACATGAGCCTTCGGCTTAGGTGAGCTAAAAATATTAATTCATTTTTTAATACATTTTGTAAAATGGAGCCACAATACTTTATACTTTATACTGATGAAGGGCTTAAACATTTTGAATTAATTATACTGTTGTAGAGCCGAACATACTACTAATTTATTTGTTGTGGGGCCTTAACTTGAAAGAGGAAGTACAATATACTACAAATTGTATGATAGGAGGACCAGAATAGTTTGTATTGTGCTGTTGAAGGGACTTATGTATTTAGCCTGATGTTGCAGCATCGTACCTTGTCCTGTTGAAGGGCCTCCTAAATTCCTGTAGGGTAGAGGTGATCTGACGTGAGCTCCGCGTCATCATGTCATGGAGTACGATTGGATGCTGAGGAATATTAACATCAATCACACCAATAGACACCATGGCAGAGTTATGGTCCTTGCCGCGCCTCATGATGGTGGTATATAGTGCCTGGGACTTATCAATCTTCACCGTCACAACCGTCCTGTAACAACACCATTACACAAATCACACTGTATGGAAATATATAATGCTGATTTTACACATTTCATGCCGGTTTGATCTGCCCTTTGTTTTGTTTACTCTAATATCATAATTCATTCAACAAAATCTTAATGATTCACCTCAATTTATATTTGTATACATGTCTTACTTGATTTCAGGTGGTAAACCTTCCACAAGTTTCATCATGGTATGACCAATATGTGCTGTTACAGATGACTCTGACGATTTCCTGTGTAAGAATCCTGGAAATGCAAAACCTTGGTGTCAACATTTACAAAGCAAATAAATTATTTTTTAATCTATCAATTCACATTTAAAAAATTACATATTGTGTAAAAAAAAATTACCTTGTGAAGTGAATACAGAAAACTTTCTATATCCAATTATAAAATCTACTTGATGTGATGATATACACTTGTATATATATCGATCACCTGTACACTCTAAACACACCAATGTTATCAAAACACATCATACATGAAATTATACATTTCTAAATAAGATTGATTTGAAATTAAAATATTCCAACCATTTCTAATTTACATAAGACAAATTATTCATAAATTGAAATCAAACTTATCAAATTATTTTCGTTAAATATCCCTGTAATAAAATTCAAATATTTTTTTTAATATATTTAATAGTAGGATTTCTAAACGATGTAGGCTTTAATATGCATTTTTGGATTTTGATAGGTAAGAGTCTGACCTTTGACTTTTTCCCTGTAAGATCCGCTGGCATGCACATTCTTGAGTTCAGACTCGAGTTTCAGTCCACTAAGTACTGCCATGATCTTGACCTTTTCCACCTTGGCAATACCAAACACTACTAAAGGGATACTCTCGCCAACGTAGATACCTGTCATACACATACATTTTATTATCAAATATTTCTTTTCTGGCAAAATTTAAACATTTCAATAAGAAATAACTAAAGGTAAAAAAATATTTCCAGTTTTATCATTATAGAAATACAGAACCAAATGAGAATGTAAATCATACATACATTGTATATTCAATGTCCCCTTTTTTAATTAAATACAATGTCCCCTTTTTTAATTAAAAGAGAATTTAAAGAAATTATTATCACAAGGAATTCCAGCTGATATCTGAATGTGAAAACAATAATTTTACAGGTACACTGATCATCACTTACTCTGTCTGAAGCTGGTACTCTTGAACGAGGAATAAGCAAGGTTCTTCTTCCCCAGGTTTCCTTCCTCTGCGTCCACCACTTTCTGACCAGAGATCCTTGACGATTTTTTGGCCGGGCGCTGCGACCCAGGAGTGGCAGACTGATCATTTTGTCCTTCCCCTGGTTCTTCTTCAATCACAGGAAGTTTAAATGATGGCTTGCGTCCAACAGTTTTTGTTTCAGGCATTGTAGAGTAAAGCTCAAGAAGGTGGTACAATGTCCTCCAACATTTTGGTGTGCTTGCCTTGATTTCATCCACAATTGTTTTCTCAGCTAGAGTGGGTGATGATGTGTCCTCAAGCTCTATGGTGACAGAATCAGACAGGTTGAGGGACTGAGGAGGTGTGGTGATCTCTGCAGACTTCGGCCCACTCCTCGGTATTGTTCCTAGTCCCTTCGTTAACAGTGGGGGACGTTTCATTGGCAATTTATCGGGTCGTTTGTTGTCGAAAGGCAGTTTGAACGACTTGGACAACAGTGAACCTGTTTTCTGGTGAGAATACTGTGATGTGATACCATGGTGATGGTGGTGGTGATGATGTGTTGCATCATGTTCAGGTCCACTCTTCCAGCTCGGGGTGCGTGGCATCTCCCCAGAGGGGGGAGACAAACCACCACTCTGATGGGAGGCATCCGACTGCTGTGTGTCAGCACTGGATGTGGAGTCCTTCGAGTCCTGTTTACGATGAGTTTTGATCCATTCTAGGTCGGAATGACTCTGCTTCAGCTCCTGTCGTGTGTCATTCACGTTCTCAGCCATTGTTACAAACTGATGGATGAGTCGTAACAGAGGCATGTCAACATACTGAGTCACTGCCTGAATGTTCATCATAAAGTTCACCTGCAGAGTCGTAGGCTTGGCCTCAAGCTTGTGCATAGCAAAATTACGTGGCATTCCGCAAGCACCTTTGGCCCGGTCAGTATTTTCACCAGATTCTTTCAACTCAAAGTCAACAACATCATTCATTGATATGTTAGCAGAGAAATCCTCACAAAGAAAAGCCGGCGTGTCTGAACTGATATTCCACTTGGGATGTTTACGGCTTTTTCCTTTCCCCTTTGTGCTTTTCCTGTCTGACTCAGCTATTTGTATTTTCAGAAAGTCAAGTTTACCTTGCAGAGACAGACTACCTCCGAACTTCTTCATCATGGCGGACGGTCTCACTCCCTCAACATGCAGACCAATACTCTGTAAGAATGGTTTGAACAGACTCTGTGCATCAGCAAGCTGCATGATGGAGGTGGCCATGGTAAGTTGTTCATCATTTAAATCCATGCGGCTATCATCCTGACTCCATCCACTTCCAAACGCCCCTAGCAAGGAATCCTGTCTCTTGTAGGAACTCCTGTATGATGAAACAATGTTGTTATTTCCAATATAAAGACATCTCTACTATTTCTAACTGTATAAATATGTTACATTATTTTATGAATAATTTGAAGTTTGCTATTTTTCCGGTTAGAATATAATCACTAAGAAGAGGTCCAATGGGCCTGTTTCACTTGTTTGATGATTCTCTGCCTTTCATTTAATCAAAAGAACCTGATTCTAGCCTCTCAGTTAATTAAAATAAGTCCTTCATTTGTTTCACTATATTTGACCTCTGACCTGGAATATGGTTCAAGGTCTTTATGTAAATTTTGTTGGCTCTATTTCAGGAACCTACCCACTATATCATGATTCCAGGCCCTTTGGTTTTGGAAAGCCATTTGAATGTTTTAACAAATTAGACCCTGTGATGTTGAATATTGGTCAAAGTTATTGCTTTCTGCAAACTTTGAGGGGTTATAAATTACAACCTACCAAACAAATATCATGGATCCCGACCTTTTGTTTTTTGAGAAGATGTTATTTGAATAATTTAACAAATGTTTGCCCCTTTGACCTTGAACTTGGGTCAAGGTCATTTCTTTTCACAAAATTTGTAGGGATTCATCCTAAGAATCTTTAAACAAAAAACATCATGACTCTTGACCTCTTTGTTGATGAGAAGAATGAACAATTTGCCATCAGATGGATAACAGACAATTGACAATGGATGCTGCACCATAAACTCACTTGGCCCTTCAAGCCAGGTGAGCTAAATTACCTTAATTAGAAAGAGAATTGCAAGAGGAAAGTATGTTCATTTCATAATTTCTTTAGAAAATATATTTACTTCAAACTTATGGTAAACCATCAAAAGAAAAAACACCTTGCAGTAAGATTTCCTTGACATTGTGTTGTATGATAATTTTGATAGACATCACATTATTTGATAGATATTTCTCTGATATTAATATCTTTTAATCACTTCACACCTTTTACATCTTTTTTAAAACTTCAGGTCTCTCATTGTTTGACTCCAGACTGCCAGTAACAAACATTGAACTAATTATAAGAAAAAGAAATAGCTGTACAAATGAGAACTTCTCTTCTCTAACAATTCTCCGTTCTCAACTTTAGCTGTCTCTATGTCCTTACCGCTCATCATCCAATGGCTGACCATGAAATTGTTCTTGTTGCCGTGCCATCCACAGATACAGATCTCCAAACTTGTCCACCTTATGTTTTAAAATTGACTGTTTCATGAACTCTGTCTTCATTGGAGTTGGAGGCGGCGTCATCTCTTGCTGGTCCAGACTGTTCAGACTGGTCGCAGCTGAATGGAAGCTGTAATTACTGTCATTCCTTGGGATTGGAGGTGGGGCTAAAGGTCCTGGTTTTTGATTGGGCGTTGGCACACGTTTCTCCGGAGATTCCACTTGGTCCCCTTCCGATTTTCCTGGAGTGACAAGACGTTTATATTTGGACGATGTTCCAGACATGTTACTCGCTGTGTCTGGATTATTTTTGTCAGAAAGTCCCAGACCGATTCCTCCACCCCCAACTCCATATTTAAACAAATGTCCACTACGCCCACTCAAGCTTGGTACGGACATGGAATGATGAACTGAGCCTCCTTCAGCCTGTAACAATGATGTACGCTCATCCACAACATCAAAACTTTCTACATGACTAAATTCTTCCTCTTCAGTTAAATTTTCCATACTTTCCATTGGCACAGCAAATGTAACTCTGTATGGGTTAACACTTTTACGAGACTTGAAGTCTAGTTCTGATAGCTGTGGCATGTACAACACATTCTTCCACTGTCGTGTGAGAGCCAGGATCCCTTTCTGGATAGTGATGAGTTGGGGCAGGGTGTCGGCAGTAATGGCTGCCTCCACCAGAGCAGTGCCCTTTTTGTGTAGATATTTCCTTAGAGATGTCAGTAATTGACAGGACGGATCCTCCTGGAAGGTCTTTGATAGAGATGTGATCTTTCCATACTTACTCTGTAAGTGAAATATTCTCTTTTTATTGGTCTTTCACAAACTACAAAATGTCTACAAACCAGATTACACTGCTCCAATACAAAATAGTATCATAGTTAGACAGAATTATAAATCTAATACTGAGCATGACCTCTGAACCCTGAAACAGGAACTCATCAGAGGTATTCTGATACTGGGTCTTTACACAAAATTATACAATGTACACCAAAGGTCTCCATTTTGAGATGTGTTTCTCTTGAAGGAAATGATTTTAGATTTAAGATTTTCACCTGAATGTGAGATATATGATTTTGAAGTCCTAGTATTGGAGATTTATCTATGGGAAAAACTCTTATTTCTACATTTGAATTTAATTCTTATGGAACTACTGGAGTTGTAGTAGATATCCACAATGCAAAATGTAGCTAAGTCTACAACTTGATCGTCCTAGTATCCAAAAACATTTAATGAGTTATGTTAACTTGATAGGCTTGGGTGCTTTTAATACTTTGTACCTGAACATACAAATTTGTTCTGAGGGACAAAAAACAAATAATTAAAAAAAAAAAACTTCTTTTATAAAATTCTCAATTTGAAAATGTGAACCTTAAATAAAAACCTCTGTAAGATTAATTCGAGCCAAACTAAATTGCTGTGCAGTATTACAGAACAATGTACACATTTGTGTGGTATCTACCTTGTGTGGGAGTTGTATTCCTGGCACCTCTAAAGCATCTGTCATTATACATGCTATAACAGAGCTCTGCCTGTGGGTGAGAGCTAAGATGAGACATCTCACAGAGACCATCAACTGGTCCAGTGGGTTCAGCCAGGCATTGATAGCTGGAGTAGCACTACTCAGAAGGTTCCAGTCCATCCTAAAGTGTAATTAAACCAGGTCAAAGGTTAAACCTATCCCCTCCATCACATAATATGTACATAATGTAAAGTTTATATAATAATCATGTAGATTTTTACTACGTTAAGTTCAAATAATGATTTTACTAAAAGTCAGAAATAACTTTTAAAAGGATGAATCCTTCATGGAATTATCAAACTGACCTAATTTTCACTAGACTTCTTTTTTTCCTTAGAATCCTTTAAAAAATCTTAGTATTATAGATGTTAATACTGCAATATACATATTGTACAACAAAGAACTATACATCACAATGTTAACAGATTAAACAAAGCAAAAAAAATTTATCAGATATTGACCTTGTAAAGTCCACTTTGCGCTTGATGGAGATGGGAGGAGGGGCGGCAAAGTTGAACCAGATTGTGCTGAGGTGAAGGACACCCCCTGACGAGTCCCCAACAAGAGGTTCCGCCTTTGTGTCAAGAGAAATGGAAGAGGCGCTGGAGGGAATGGAAACTAGAGAGTCCCACGAATGTATTGATGGTTCTTTAGTTTCATCAATCTTGATTCTTATCTTCTCCTCTTTCAATGGTTGCTGTGAACGTCCAATCTCAGATTCAAGATGCATCCGTGTTGTGTTTTGAATTTCTTCAAGATTTTTTGAGACCTTATCCATCTTCTGAAAAAACTCTGAGTCAGCTACATCCTTAAAACCGAGTCTACGAACCGCCGTGGCATTGATTTCCTCTAATCCACACTCAAACATGATCAGGCCAATACCATGAGATTTGGATGAACTATGTCCATCCCTGCTCGACTGTCTTCTCGAGAGTTTGGGTGGGAATGTGGTGTCCTGAGCAGTCTCATCAACACTTGCCTGTCTAAACAACCTGTAACAACAAATAGACATTTGCCTTTCCGATACTTAACACAACAAATGACAAATATTGAAAACAACTTAAATGTAGCATATTAGTAATATTGTGCAGACAAATGTTTCACATACAGAGCATATGCAATGTTTCGGGGAACATGTTTGTCCTCCTATAACAGAGACATTTTATTTTTGATGACGCTTAGAATCAATTTTATTACATACCTGATAATCATGTACATGTAAAAATCATTTCAAAATAATCAAATTCATTCTAAGTAAATATTTTATTTGACTTCTGGAAAAACACTCCAGAGGAATGCCCATGCTGAACACATAAATAACTGTTACATCAAATATTTCTCAAATATCAGAAGCTCATTTCTGTTTTTCTTTCATCAGATAATGACTTCATATTCTTGTAAAAATATCATGTGGAGGATAGCCTAATTAAAAAAGAAATCTATGTCATGTGCCATATATGAAACAAATAAAATAACTTTAATGAGATTAAATATAGTGCGATCAAATCATGTCACAACTAATTTACCTGGGCAGTGTTGAGCCCCGGCTGTCACTTTCTTTACTTGACTGTCGACTAATTCCCTTTCCACCAACATCACGACTCATCTGGCGACTCATTGGGGGCCGGGGAGAATGTCCTGAGGAGGAGTCTCTTCGTCGCCGTGGAGACGATGTGAATGAAAACGCACCTCCAGTTGATGGGAAGTCCTTGTCGAAGGTGAAGTGAACTTTGGACTTGTACTCCGGGATGACAGTCAGGAGGATGTCATTTGAGAAGTTGCTGTCCTTTAAGAGCCGTTGTAGTTGGAGATGTACACGGGAGATGTGAAGTGTTGCCACATCCTCCTCACGACAAACCTCAGACACTTGATTTTCAGGATCACCTTGCTCACTATGGGCGAGGTTAGGGTTCTTGGATTTCTTCTTCGGTGAAGTACTGGCCACAGGTGTAGCCGAGAGAGGACTTGGATCTTGAGGGTTACGGTACGAGTGGCTATTGGATAAGAGCTGGCAGCGAATGTCACCCACACTCACAGCAAGAAGTGACACACATGTTAATTCATTGATATTCTCCAAGGCAGAGAATGCTATCAGTTCCTCTACAATCCCAGCCTGTAGAAGGCAGATGTTGATCTGTATCAAGAGAGCACAAATGGTTACTGAAGACGTATGGATCCATCACAAACAGCTGAATATGAAGAGTGAATTTTTAAATCTAATCTAATACGACATAAATTCATTTCCTATGTATTCCAACACCCTGTCAGACAGGATGCATCCAAAATATTGTTCCACTTTACAAATTTCAACATTATTTTAAAATGACAACATTCTTATTTTCCATTATTTCTTTTGCTTTTCAGTATTTTCAGTCCCAAACAATACCTGCACAAATCATATGACAGGTGTGCAAATGAAGTAAAATGCAAAATAAAGAATGTAGATTTTTACCTTACTGAGAGTGAATAGGGCTTGTATACTTGAAGTTTTCATCTCCCCAGTCCGCAGACGTGATTCTGTGCTGAACTGTCGTTCCGTGCCAGCAGTGTTGTCAGCTCCCTCTGACACCATCTCTCTCATAGTCATACCCTTTTTCAGTCGATTCTGGCGCTTGAGACGATCAAGACACTGAGTGTGCAATCCATCAATGATGGAAGATGGATGAAGCATCATCAGGGTGGGGATCACTGCCTCTACATACCTACATTATCAATTCAAAAGTTCAATTGTTAATATTTAACCCTCCCATTCAGACAATTTCACATGAGATGACACATACAGGCCCCATGTGCCTCTTCATACATATTAATAGATACCTTTGGAATGACTCAAGGAATAGTGGAGTGACCAGAACGTCCATAGACCCTTTTATCTTGACCACAGCTGTTGTGATGGATGCACTCTCCATTCTCAGTTCTGTGATGTCCTCAAAGTCTGTAGATACAAAATATCACAATGGTCTCAACAGTCGAAAAAGCCAAGGACTTCAAGTTTAGGATTGTACAACTGAGGTATGTAATGTATATACAATATTGTCTATAATAGGTGAAAACAAGAAAACTAGAGAGGTCAGGAAGAGCCTCCACTATAAGTCTGACCATATACACTTGACAGTATATATATGGTCAGACATTGTTTAGAAGCAATGATCTTGACCTTGATTTTAAGATGATTACACTTACTGCACACTTACATCTGAAGTGCTATCTGCTGTACACTTAAATTTGAAGTGCTATCTACTGCACACTTACATCTGAAGTGCTACCTACTGCACACTTATTCTTAAGTGCAGTCCCTAACAATAATATTTCAATATATATACATGCTCATCTCTTCATCAGCCAATTCAACTCTCTCTTCACCAATTTTTTTCTGGGTCCCATTTTTCTTCTTTACTTTTAAAAGATTGCATCAATTTAAATATCTCCTTCGATGTAAGGCAGAATGTTTTACAGAGCAAAATAAATTCTTTTTATTGTTTAAAATAACAGACTTTATTGATCGGATTAACCCCTATATATCCTGAAATATTTTATTCTTATGAGTTGCATTGTCCTACCTTCTATGGTGTCCTTGCCCCTCCCTGACCTGCCCTCCTCTGTGGCACGCCCATCCCTAGGTGTAGTCGAGGTAGTACCCTTAGTCACATCCTCCTGCTCCAAGGTCCTCATCTGGGAGATACTGAAGCCCTGTCGCACCTTGATGAAGTGAGGAACACAGGCAGGACTATGAACATACTGGGCAGACTGTCCCGCAGAGGACAGGGAGTACAGAGAGGGGTCAGTCTGAGCCGAATGACCCCTACCCTTGTCAGATTGAGGCTGGTACCAATCATGACACTGTAGCTGAGTTAGATGGCGTGAGTAACATGCTAACAACACTGGCGATTTAGTTATAGGTTTATTGACCTGGCTGTGAAGGTCGACCAAGGACACATTGTCTGGGATATCTGGTCCTGATATTGTGTCCGTGTCACTCTGATCTGTAGGGGCGGATTCATACGATATTGTGGATGCATTACTAGAACGTCTATTTATCACAGTTGTAGCTACACTTATCACAGTTTGGTCCTCTACTTTATCATCCGGCGTTAAAGTCTTGTTCATTTCAGTTTCTGGTAACAGCTGAGAAGAATCATCAAACGAGAAAAACTGTCCACTATTGGGTCTTAGTGTAGAGATATCCTCCTCGGCAGAGAAATAGTGTTCACTCTCCAGAGAAGCCACAGAATAAGCCTTTGGGCCACTGCTATGTCTGAGTAACTGGGGACTGGGAACAGAACTCAATGTTGTCTTCCTCATGACCCCAGGACTATGTGACTCTATACTTTGGCCATCAGGAGGAGTCATGAACCTCGCACTTCGTATAGAGGTGTCATCCAAGCTTCCTTTTCGCGACCTATAGCTGAACGAGTCGTATGACTGTAGCGTCTCTCTGTCCCCTGAACTAGGTTGGATTGAGTCTGACTGAGTGGTCAGTTTGTGTTCACTAATACTACTTGCTGTTGTCTGGTTTGACATGTTACTTTTTAAGGTACTGGTAACTGACTGACCAGTACTGCTTGTTGTCCACTGTTTATCAGTCCCTACTGACCCTGACTGACTTGTACCACCAACAATATCCTCTGTAATATTGAAGTGCATGGCTGGTGATTCCGGACTTGTCATGTCACTCATATAACCTCGAGTAAATGCGAACCCCCAACCTTTGTGAGGTGACAAACCTCCATTAGATGGAGACACTTCAAACACTAACTTATCCCTGAATAGTAAACTCTGTCCAAATCCTGGGTCATGACCTTCAGGAGAAACCTGTAGGACTGCAGCAAATGGCATATCTTTAGTCCGACGAGGATTAAAGAATCCAATTCCATTTTTGTTATTACCAAAAAATGTACAACCTCCATGACAGCCACACTTGCCTACAACAGCAGAACTAATCTTCATTGTCTCCACCGGCCAAAGAAACCATAGCCGCTTGGTTTTCTTATCATGCAGCTTGAGAAACATGTTTTGGATTTCATGATAGTCAGGGTTAGGGAGTGCCATGGCCGCTTCAGCATCAATTGGACCCATAGTGAGACCCCCTGACTCCAGCCAGGTGTTGGAGTGATCCTGTTTACAGTCTTTGTGGTGAAGGGCCGCGGCTGAGATGTACTGGGTAAAGGACAGGTGCTCTATCTTACCAGTGATCCCAGCTCGTGTGTTTGTCCCGTGGAGATTACATGTCGAGATCTTTACTGGGAAGAGCTGGTAACAAAAATTTATAAGTATTATATGTATTTTAAGATACTAAGGGGGTTAGGGATATTATATCTTGATCTGTAGCATTATTGTAAACTTAACTTTTTTTTTTGAATTTCAATTTTTGATTTAATTCTTTCATTATATAGATAATCAATAGTTATTAAAATATTCCTTGAAAATTTATTTGCTCTATACATTAAATGAATACAATTAAACAATAACAACAATAAACAACTCCGCCATGATGTGTTGTGATATTAAACCCTACAGTCATATAACTCTTACCTGTATGTTGAAGGCAGTGCCCGACTCCACTAGAAAGAAACTGATGGAGTCCAAGGAGACCCTTGTCATCCTGTACTTTATGTCCTCAGACGACGGACAGTAGAAACGATACTTGGGCAACATGCGACACTGAGGCTGGGGCAGCATATGCTGACAAAACTGGTAGGAGCGTGGGTGCTGAAGGCTGTTTTCTGGATCCTCGACCAGTGTAATAAATGTCTGCAGAAACTCCACGATGTTCTGTAACTGCTCAGAAACAATAAACGGAGAAATGAATGACAGATTACAAACATTTATGTCATTATCTTGCTGAGTAATTGTACTTCATAAATTCCTCTGGTCATTATCCAGCAAATCATATATTGAGGATCTTGTAATGTATGTGTGTCATGTGATGGGGATTTTATAGAATGAGTTGAATAATTTGATAGTAATCATGCCTTTTTAGGCAAACAACTTTTAACACAGAAACTGAAAATCAAATGGGGCAAAATGTTTGAAGTCTCATGTATCATAATGAAGACAGTTCAGTTTTCCATACAGGAGCACCTAGCTGATCTAATTGATTATAAATGTCCTACCTGAGAGCATGTGAGTTTGCCTGTTAGATCTCCAATGATGGCCTCCACCAGCCACCCATATTCTAGTGTCTCTGAATCCAAGGGCAGTCCCTCCAGGGAGAACATGGCATGACCTCTGACCTGTAACCCTGATAAGCCCAGGTGACCTACATTAAGGTGACCTTCACCTTCATCTCGCTGTAAAAATGTAAATATAATATATTGGTTGATATATTGGCTAATTAACAAAATTATTCTCTGAAAAACCAAGCAAAAAGTATACTCAAAGTTTGATGAAATGACCTTGGCCTTGACTTTGGAATCCTGAAACACAATATGTCAGAAGTATACTCATACTTAACTTTTGTTAAAGTATGATGAAAATCTGTCAAAACATGAAGTTGCTAGTCATTACAATTGAATCGCAATGTGACGGGACAGAGAAACGAGCAACAATTTATGCCAACCCCATTAAATGGTGGGGGCATAAATTGGTATTTTACAATTATTGATACCTCTCTGAAAAATACAAATATACACATTTAATACCTTCATAATGTCACTTTCAGGAAACTGTCAAATATACACATCTTTGGTGATGAAACATTTTACACACAAAAGTTCAACTGTAATGTAGTTACAACATCATGTAACAAATGACAAAGAACTTAACATAGGAGTCAATGATATCAGGTCATACTTTAGAGTTCAACAATAATATAATATTTTGATACAATATTTTTCTGCCATTTGGCAGGTAATGCTATGAAATCTAAGGTTGTTACTGCCATCGAACCCTATCTGTGGACGACAGAAGTACTTCACCACCTGAACGAGTGTATTAAATGTATTGACACAACCAGTAATCCTCATCCCACTCATGTTACGATGGCAATGATTGGTTGTACTTGAAGTAGGCCGAGTTCGAATTAAAATGTTGACAACACCGAAAAATAAATATGGCACATGGTTTTGTATTCATGCATGTCCTCATTGATTAAAATAACGTCATAAATGTGGATTTGGAATATCCAGAGGAACAATAATATGGAAAACATATCTGTTTGTCGTTCAGCCAATCAGATTCAGATTGTAGACAGAACTGTCACTAACCCGGACATGTTCGAGCCCACCGTCCATGATCAGGCCCACCATTAGTACAAGTAATGTTGCAACTAAATCTACGATCTTTATTGGCATTGGTGTCGTTATTTAACTGAAGACGTGGTTTACCTTGCGGCCAGGGCTGTTATATGTTTATATGTAATTTTGATTAATAATCACATGCGTACGAACTTGGCACGAATCCCTATGATCACATCTAGCAGGGGCCGCTAGGCCTATGTGTTGTTTACAAAAAGATTGTCACCCATGCATACTCGAATTATTCAAGCCGAAGCAAGGTTGTAGTCAGGAATATTCGTCATCTTGGTCTAACTTGTTAAGAATGAGAAACAATATGCTTTTTTCTAACCTGAAAGAAGCTTCCTAGTAACTAATCAACCATCGGTATACACAATTGTTATATTTTGCATTCAATCACACAGATATCAAGCAATTCTCCCTAAATGGGAACCCCTAGGGCCTGTACACAGCCTGACACATGTGCATAACAAGTCGGTGTCCTTGAAGCCCCGCCTACTTTAAACGAACTGTGCAATGAGGAAATGTTTTACTCTCTGAAGCTGCGGTTTATTTGTATTGGATAATGTACCATTGATAATGTTGGCAACAATGTTATACTTTCCTAGTCCCCAGATAGGGTTCAACAGCAGTAATAATATTGAATATAAACACTGAACATACCTCTAACGTATCCTTGGCAACCAAAATAACTGGTGATAACAGAAGCTGTAGTTTGGTCTCCTTGAAGTTTTTGTCAAGTTCAAAGCACAGCCTCTCTAAATTAATACTGGGACAGGGCAGATCATCTATACTGCAGTTCTGTAATATAATAGTGGTCAATACATAATACAGTTAACTCCATTCAAATTAATAACGACCAGTCTGGTTGTCCTACCACAGGTTTTTGGTAATGCTTCTACCTTTTATCTTTATCGATGATATTCTTCCAATCCACTAGTCCCACTAATTAGCAGGTAGCAAATTATAAGGACAAATAAGGCTTATAACCATTTAACAAGAATTACATGTAATTATGTGTGTCGCCTGGCCTGTTTTGTCAATATATTAAGCATTTTACATGGGTACTCAAGGATATATTTAAAGAGACTAATAAAATTCACTGATTTTCTTCTAAGTTCAGAAATTTGAGGTTTTTACCAAAAAATTCAGAAATCGTAGAAATGTTAGTAAAAAGTGTACTGCATTCAGCTATACATCCCATGATACACCTATAACCCAAGTTTGGTTGCTCTAGCTTCTATAGTTCGTCAGAAACAGCTAAATATGCAAGAGCTAAATGTAAAACCATAATGATGATTTTTTCTAAAGTCCAGTTTGAGATTTTTACCCAAAAAATGCAATAACCCATGAAATATTTTTATTGTAGTAGGCTCTACTACCCATGCTACATTAATGATGGAGGTTTAATTGGTTGGTCTAGCTTTGTCAGAAACAGAGCTAAATGCAAACCCTTAACATTGTTGACACCGTCAATGTCACCACTGTCAGAAAAGCAATGCATATATGCCGTCTTTTCCACATCCATCGAAAGGTGACACAAAAGTCACAAGACAACCAAATGTCTTTAAGTCACTCTAGATCACATGGTATAACAAACATCAAGACAGTACCAATGTGCCTCAGGGACCAAAAACAACCATCTCAATCCCTTATATACTAGATCACTTACACATGGATATGATTATTGAACTTAAACTCCATATATGAAATTTCAGAGCCAAAACATTGAGACCTTTAACATACCAAATCCTTACCTTAACAAGATGTGCATGTATATCATGGACAGTTACAGAAACTGTGACAGAAAACGGTCTATACTTTCTGGCATCAAACGGTTCTGTATCCTCCCCGCCCTCTGACGCTGACAAAGGACCCATGGCTGCATTATCTCCAGAGCTTCTGGCTGTACCCAAGTCATGGAAGTCTGTAAACACCTGATCCTCACCCAGGTAATTCTCCTTTATATACAAGGACAAATCTTTATAGTACAAACTTTTATTTCAATAGTTCAATGGAACCTCTATAAACCGAACATGCACAGGACATGGATATTTGTTCAGTTTACAGAGGGTTCGGTTTGGAGAAGTTGCTCGAAAAATGACTGGTGGAATTCCGGATATAATTGGTCGGGATGATGTTTTGTTAGAATGTACCCGATTACAAACTGGCACGAACGTACGTGTAGACAATTTGGTTTGTCAGAATAATATGAATATCAATATGAAAGTTAATCCATGTATATATTGCAGATTATATAAGAAAGACAACTAACTATAACTGTTAAACAGTATTTTTACATGTACAACTGCACTTTACGATCGACCTACATTTTGTTACATCCGCTAAAGCTTCGTCATGTGGATGGGGCCGATACGGAATATTTTACACATCGAATAATATGAAAGGGTGTGAAGATGTTTTGTTTCAATATTAATTATAATTGATCAGTTGATACTGGTCATATTTCTGACATCGGTATTGTCCAAAAAACACAACAGGCTTCATTTACGACCATGCAAAAACAACCCCCTTTGGGCCTCATTTAAATTATATTAGATGCGAAACTAGCGATCGCCGCTCTTCAATGAAGTGCGGCATTGTTTCATAATTGTTGTGTTGATTATACACTAGGCCTACCGTCATAATGCCCCCTTGGATACCTGTACAAATCACCTACATGTATACGTAGGTCACGAGACAATTAGGCTTCACACAATACCCATCACAGGTGTTGTTTCACGGTTGACTGGCCTGACCCCATGTCATAATCGCTCAGGTAAAGCCAGTTTTCAGAAGTTATTTTTGGTATATTTTAACAGGAACCGGACACAAAATCGGTCCGGTGTTCGGAATTCAGAGGGATCGGTATTTGGAATTCCGTACAATGACAATTCGTTCGGTATACAGAGGTGTTCGGTTTTTAGAAGGTTCGGTTTTCATAAAGTTGCACTGTATTCATTTTAAAATTTTTATATATATTGTTCAAAAGCTATATCATAATACTGATTGTGTTGAATAGACAGTAACTCAATAAACATTCTTTAATTATGAAAATACTGTCATCTAGGAATAAATACCATTAGCACAGTGAAATCAATTAATTTCAGAATGGAGGAACTACCTATATCATACAGAATATAATCATACAACTCTAGAAAATCTCACCTTTACATGTATAAAATTTCTCAATAGTGGACCATACAGACAGAGAAGGGACGGGGCAACCTCTAGTTCTACAGCGATCAAATCTGCAGCCATTTCTCCAGGGTCAAAGTTGGGTGGAGGCTGGCTTCGTTTCTGCTCACTCCTCAGTGGTCTGAGGGGTATAAGCAAGGCCTCCTCTAACTCTGGGGTAGAGATGGTTCCTTCGGGAGCCGGCGTGGATGAAGTCTTGGACAGACTTGGCATTGGATGGTATGTATAGCCAATACTTAAGGCTACGTTGGAGGTATGCCAACAATCTATCCAGTCTTGTCTGAAACACCGGGTGTATGAAGCCATAGTTATAGTTTAAAATCTATAATTGTTTACAGCATTGAAAGTTCTGTTGTACAGTCACAAAGTGTTGAAATTTAGGTTTAAATTTGAAGATTGCATAAATAGTTCATGGTATGCCTCATACCAGACAATTCTCAAATTTGTTCCATCTTTACCAAATAATACAATTGCAAAACAGCATACTGTGATTTCATACATGTCTATCAATTAAGTATTCATACTTTTTTAATTTCTTGGAATTTCCATGGGAGAGATTGTATATGTTCAGATTCCAATCCTCAGAAACAGAAAAGACAATTCATAGACCTCCTCTTAACAAAAAATACCTTAAGCTAACATATTTAAACTGCTCAGTCTTGTGGACCAATTGGATTTTTAAAATTATGAACAAATGAGAAGTTTTCCTGATGATAATGTCTAAAGCATGGGTCCAAATGTGGGAGTTTCCCCCCGAAATAGGGATTATTTATCAAGTACAATTAATTTATTTGACACTTTTTATATACAGTAGAATGCCTTATTCCTGAACTTTTAATTATTTGAACTACTACTGTGTCCAGCAAAAGTTTGCCTGTTATAAAATAAATCATAAAGTCATTATGAAAACATTCATATATCAAAACATCTATATATTAAAACATCTATTATGATATATTAACTGAATGAGTTTTAATTTAGAAAGTATTACCCTTCCGAAGTGGCAGTGAATCTTCTCCATTGTTTCTTCCCTGGCTGTTGAAATGGATTTTCCATGATGTTGCCATCTCGATCCATCAACTTCATACTCTCAGCAATGGCCATCACAACATGCCTACTTGTGTTGTTTTCTGGTAAGAACAGCCGACAGAAAGCATTCTCACCCTACAAGAAGATAAAAAACATGTATAATATTATTATTTCATCAGAAATGCATTTTACATTTCAAAGGGTGGTCTATCAGGCTTTTTAGAGTTTTGTATAAAACATAAGAAATATAATGAAAATTATTTTTTTCTAATTATTGAATAATTATTTGTGTGCAAATTTTAATTTTAATTAAAAATTAATTCTAAGCTTATAAAAAAGTCTTATTCACAAATCTTATTGATCAAGATAATTTTCCAACCATCTGTATTTTATACAGCTACAGACCATCTTTGACTGAATATAAACTTAAACAATAATGGAAAGATGTAATATTTAGAGAACCTAACATAGTTCACTTTTGTCATGCATATGACATGTCCATCAGATAGATGGAGCACATACTTTGATGAGGAATTCAACGTGGACTGTGGGTGGTAGGTAATCATGGTAGGGCAGAACAAGAGAGAGATCTAATGTCTCCCCGCAGAAAGCAATGTGGGCTGTAAATAAAAAATTATTTTATTTTATTTATGGGTTTTACGTCCGCTATTACGGCCTTACGGCCTTTCAGCTGACGAGATAAAAAATAACTGTTACACATGGTTAATATCTACTCAATGTCACTAATTTAAGAATAAATATCATTTTGTAATTGGAATACATGTTTTTCCATTGGCACTACTTAAAGTCATATAACCAAACTGTGAGACTCATTATGTGACAAGTTTTACTAGTCTGCATTCTGCATACTAGTATTACCGTGAGTATATTTCTAATAAAAGATAAATCCTAAACTAAGTATTCTCAAATAGATATAATTAATTTTCCATTGTTTGTACGCAGAATGCGGCTTTCTGATTGGTTGAGATTTTTTTTTCATCCCACTATGAAAAAAATTCCGAGAATGGCGCGAAAAATGTGACGTCACAATACGACAATTGACGTTGCATATTGATTTGAGAAAAAGAATCCCATATAAAACCAGTAAAATGTACATAAAACATGTTTCAAATTAGAAAGTTAGTTTCAAAAATTAATTATAAGCGTTGATATCAATTATTTTTTAGTTTCATAGGGGTATGAAAAAAATTTTGTATGCAAACTTCTGTAAGAATTCCTGAAGGGGAAAAAAACCTGCAATGAGATTCTAAAACGTCTAGTTAATGACTGGACATTGAATACTAGTACAGTAGAACCTCTATAAACCGAACATGCATGGGACATGACTATTTGTTCGGTTTACAGAGGGTTCGGTTTTGAGAAGTTGATCGAAAAATGACCGGTCGAATTCCGGATATAATTGGTCAAACGATGTTTTATTAGAATGCACCCGATTACAAACCGGCACGTACACACGTAGACAATATTTGGTTTGTCTGAATAATATGCATATTATGAAAGTTAATCAATGTATATATTGCAGAATATATAAGAAAGGCAAATGACTATAACTATAGTTTTAAACAGTATTTTCACATGTACAACTACACTTTACGATCGACCTACATTTTGTTACATCCGGTGAAGCTTCCGTCATGTGGATGGGGCCGATAGTCCAATACGGAATATTTTACATATCGACTAATATTAAAGGGTGTGAAGATGTTTTTTTCAATATCAATTACAATTGATCAGATGATACTGGTCGTATTTCCCACATCGCTGTTGTCTAAAAAAACATCACGGCTTCTTTACGAAAACAACCCCTTTTGGGCCTCATTTAAATTAAATGCGAAACTCAGGCTTCTAGCTCTACTTGCATTGAGAAGATAAACGAACCGACGCGCTTCAATGAAGTGTGGCATTGTTTCATAATTGTCGTGTTGATTATACACTAGGCCTTCCGTCATAATGCCCCCTTGGGATATATATTGGATACCTGTACAAATCACCTACGTAGGTCCCGAGACAATAAGGCTTCACACAATACCCGTCACAGTTGTTGTTTCACGGTTGACTGGCCTGACCTCGTGTCATAATCGCTCAGGTAAGGCCGGTTTTCAGAAGTAATTTTTTGTATATTTTAACAGGAACCGGACACAAAATCAGTCCGGTGTTCGGAATTCAGAGGGATCGGTATTTGGAAGTTTTTTAATACTATAATAAAGAAGGACCAATTCCGTACAATGACAATTCGTTCGGTATTCAGAGGTGTTCGGTTTTTAGAAGGTTCGGTTTTCGGAAGTTGCACTGTACTGTATTATTATCATCAAATTTTCAGTCTTTGTCCCAGAGTTGAATTTTTCAACACACTGACTGTTTAAATGGAATTACTTCAGCAAAAACAAATGTTAAATGCTTTCTACACTTCATTCCCTGATGTGCAATGGTTTTTTTTCATCAAGTCAGCAATGGTATGACAAAATTCAAATGGAAGATGAGAGTAAAAAAAGACTGACCAATGTAGGAATAATAATGTGTCCTTATAATTTCTTTAAAAATTTTAACCTGATGTGTTGATTCAAGGTTGTTAAATATAAGCTGTTACCGTTCTCAGGGTTCTGTGATGAGGTATCGATCCAATTGTACTCATTAGCCAGAGTGATGAGCTCAAAGTCCTTTATAAGTAGGTTGATGGTCCAAGTATACGGTACAAAAGGGTAGATGTCAGGAACAGTCTTCGTGGACCAGTCCTCAATCAAATCTACAAGATTTACAAGCATTGTCATTTTCTAGTACAGAGTATGTACATCAATGTGATATATATATTTTCTTACTTTGATACACTTAATCAATAAAAATTAGATATTTACTTGGTACCTTTGTGCATGAAAACTTAAAATGTATTTATTCTTTTTCACAGAAAGCGTCCATTACTAGTAACAAGAATTAGAATTAGAACAACAAGTTTTCATTAGGTGTGGATCAACTATCCTTTTGTTTATCTTTACAAAACCTCATTCTCACTTTGAAAAAAAAAAAAAAAAAATTCATGAACTTTTGAATATTTTCCTAGCATGTCTCTTTTTCATGTTACTGACCCACTAACCACTTACACCAGAATGCTGCAAATCTGAACCATTTAGGGAACACATGATTTGTTTGGTTATACAGACACTTGTATGGTATGTGATTAAACAACATGCCATCTAATTATATGGGGAACAATGCAGGAATTTTTTTATCTAAAATCTATATACAATGTATAAAAAAAAAACAAAAAAAAGAAAAAAAAAAAGTCATATAATTTGGTTTAACTGTACTGGGTACTTGCCTACAAAGAAAAACTTATGTTGGAATATAAGCCAGACAGTGGCTTTACATGCGATGAAGTCACACTGCCAGTCCTGATGGTCATTCCATACTAAAGGGTAGGACGCTGTCACATCAAACTACAATTCAACAATGTTCAAATGAGATTTATCTGTTTGGAATAACTGTCATGATTTTGAAAGATGTTTATCTTAAAAACAGTTTCAAATCTCCGTACAAAAATATACAATTTATCTGTTATCCTTATATAACTGATGATTTAAAAAACATATATCATAAATCTGATATCATTCAAAAGAAAATTATAGTTAGTTTTTAATTGGTCAACTATGATTTCAAACAACAACATTAAGATGCAAGTAATTTTCTCAAATAACTTTAACAACCTATAAAATCTTACAAGGCAGGAGTAATGCCAGAGAAGCAATAGCCTACCTCGAAGGTCTCACATTCTACCAGGGAGCGATACTGGAGACTTGTCGTGGCATCCATCAGGAGTAGCTGGCCTTTAGTCTTCGTTGTATACCCGTCCTCGTCTATCACCCATGGCACATTGGTCTCTACATAGGACCCTGGGCTGGTGTTCATGTGTATGGCTTGTGTTTCCTATCAAACACAATACAATGTTCAAAAAGCCAGAGATTGCAGACTTTTACTTACTAATTTCGATAGGATGAGGCCAATTGGTGGGATTCAAACTTGGTTGGATTTGATACTGAACGGTTCACTTAGTCAGATTTGGTTGCATCAACACTCCCATCCATGTGAAACTAAGATCAAAGTTCAAACTAAAACAAGCATACTTGGTATTGCTAAAGCAGTACATGTCCCCTACTGTTCTAAAAATAGTAACTATGACCTTTACCCAAAATCCCTGAAACTCAAACTTGTTAAACATATTATGGTCCTTTATCATTGTGTGAACTTTGATCAAAATCTCTCAGGAATGAAGCCACTAGGGCGCTGAAAATCTTTGGATTTACGTACATATGTACATACAAGACAGAGGAGAGGAAACCTATAGTCCCCTCGATTTCACTGGAAGGGGACTGATAACACAAATACAAATGATATTAAGTGTAGCTCACCGACTGTTTTGTAAATAAGATATCGATAGTGGCCTTTTCCAGCATACTCATACGGAACTCAAAGCTCTTAAACTGGCGACGCTCCCCAGGCTTGGCTTCCTGTGTCGGCACCATGGACTGGTAGTCCGCCGGGTAGAAAAACTTGTACAGATGTTCTCTACAGCATAAATAATCATCTAACAATCAAAATGTGTGTATGTCTATTAATACATAAATATACAGTGAAGTGTTAACAAATATGTAAAAGGCTGGTAACTTAATCTTTTTAACAACCTGACCATAAAGTCTCAATATAATAAAATGACAAATTCATTGGTAACTTTAAGCCTACATCTACATGTACATGTGCACAAAAGTCAATCTTGTTCACAAATTTTATCTCTTTATAATTCATTAACATCTGATAAATGCAGCAGCAGGTGCTCACATTCTGGCTGGAACAGTTGTGATGCCCTCAAAATCATCGATATTGGAAAATGTAGGTAGATGTTATATACATTGTATATCTAAGTACTTAGATATTGCAGAAAGGTCACTAAATCATAATCTGTGCTGTCCTTGTTGGCAGGACCTTCAGTGTATTATTATGGAGTACAGGGAAAGATTTATTTGAATCAGATTGTCTCTCACATGTTGACTACCATCCTGCAACTCTATCATCTTAGAACAGCTTAGAATTTGAAACTCAAGGATGTATGTAACTGACCATGCAACTTAAATTGCAAGTTAAATTGTCAGAAACAAAAAATGTTTAAGGATGGGAAGATTTCATTTAAAGTGATCATTTTTCTTCAACAATTTTTTGTAACATGGCCTTGTACCTCTGTCTGTCAGCCCAGGGTCCATAACTAAGGTCTGTATTACGTCCACATTTGATATCCATACCAAAGCAGGGATATGTCCGTCGTACAACAGTCTCACCATCAGCCAGCTCGACTATCTCTGGCTCATAGGGCACAATACCTAAAACACAAAACTTTGGTTATCTTCATCTTCTATCTGCATGTAATCAGTGCTCATAAGGGGAAAAAATACAAGGACATTTCTTTCCAAAAAATCTAATAAGTATTTGAGTGGTAAAAATATCACATGTCCTCCAGACTGCCTTCAATATTAGGATCACCATGTTATTAGGATGAAAATCTGGCTTTACATTTTTGCACTCTTTGTTTGACAAAGGAAACAGGAATTTTTGAAAGCTCCAGTTCAAATAAGGATATCTTCATTTGAATAAGAGATCTTTATCTATTGAAAAAAATAGATATCTGTTCCTAAAATGGAGTAATCTGTATTTGAAATAGAGATATCTGTTCTTCAAATACAGAATCTGTACCTGGTTCATAGAAGTTGTATTACCTGGCTCATACTAGTTATATTACCTGGTTCATACTAGTTATATTACCTGCTTCATACTTGATATAATACCTTGTTTATTCCAGTTATATTACCTGGTTTATACTAGTTATATTACCTGGTTCATACTAGATACATTACCTGGTTCAAACAAGATATATTACCTGGTTCATACTAGATATATTACCTGGTTCATACAAGATATATTACCTGGTTCATACTAGTTATATTACCTGGTTCATACCCGGTTCATACTAAATATATTACCTGGTTTACACTAGCTATATTATCTTGTTCATACTAGTTATATTACCTGGTTCAAACTAGTTATATTACCTGGTTCATCATGGTAATAATGTATGTTGATTTCTCTTGTCTGTAACACAATGAAACCTTCTCCCATAAACCGAGGTGGTCTGAAATATATTAAGTAAATTTAAAGGACATAACAACAATCAGCCATTCAGGGAAAACACATGATATAATGTACCAGTACAATTCTATTGATGCAACGGCTGGTAGACTTTATGTCTATAATTCCAGTAGTCAGATGTAAGGTCTGGTAGACTTTATGTCTATAATTCCACTAGTCAGATATAAGGTCTGGTAGACTTTATGTCTATAATTCCACTAGTCAGATGTAAGAGCTGGTACACTTTATGTCTATAATTCCACTAGTCAGATGTAAGGACTGGTAGACTTTATGTCTATAATTCCACTAGTCGGATGTAAGGTCTGGTAGACTTTATGTCTATAATTCCACTAGTCAGATGTAAGAGCTGGTAGACTTTATGTCTATAATTCCAGTAGTCAGATGTAAGGTCTGGTAGACTTTATGTCTATAATTCCACTAGTTAGATGTAAGGTCTGGTAGACTTTATGTCTATAATTCCACTAGTCAGATGTAAGAGCTGGTAGACTTTATGTCTATAATTCCACTAGTCAGATGTAAGGGCTGGTAGACTTTATGTCTATAATTCCACTAGTCAGATGTAAGAGCTGGTAGACTTTATGTCTATAATTCCACTAGTGGGATGTAAGAGCTGGTAGACTTTATTTCTATAATTCCACTAGTCAGATGTAAGGTCTGGTAGACTTTATGTCTATAATTCCACTAGTCAGATGTAAGAGCTGGTAGACTTTATGTCTGTAATTCAACTAGTCATAACTAAGGAGTGGTAGACTTTCAGCTGCCATCTTGGATTAAAATATGGAAGAGGATAGCCCAATCTACATCAACATAATCTACATAGTTTATTTCATTTGGATATCTTGTCAACGAATTGCAGATGACCGGTAAAATCGTAAGTTACAAGGTTAGGAAAATGTGCTGTGTTCAATCATTGAGTTTGAGAAAACAAATAGAAATCTATTAACTGTTTTCTTATTGTTTTGTTTTCACACAAGCAGATATAGGTACTATATATAATTTACTGGAATAGCCCTAACCTACTTTTTCTGTCTGTGAACTACTGCCCTAAATGACATCAAAAACACAACTTACTCATCTACAGGGCCAGCATACTTGGGACTAGGCACAAACATAACTTTGAAGTTTTCTGCCTTCCCAATCAGATAATGCATGAACTGGTCTGACTGTGTGGAGGCAGGTTTGGTAGTGTATACAAGTTGACCGTCCTCAAAGTGGACGATTAGAGTATTAGGGACTAGCTGGTTACCAAACACACAACGGCCCTGTAACACATACACAAAGATTATACACTTAACTTTATCATTATTAAACAATTATTTCATGAAAATATCAATTTTAATAAAAATAACTGTTTCTTTATATTTCTTTATATTGTATCATGAAAATTTTGACCTGTCATATATAGGAATAGTCTATTGTCCCCTGTGTGAGTTAACGATGACAACAAGGCCTTTTCATTATCAAAGACAAGAAATGTAAACAAATAACAACTTATGTATGATGTAGCAATACTTACACAAGAGATTTCTATCTTGGTTACAGGGATCAGGTCTCGCCACAGATGGTGTGTTGTGGATACTGTTGCTGCAGCCCTTCTCAAAATATATGCCAAGAATGTACAGATGATAAACTAATATGATTGATATTTACTGTTAAATTGTGTCCGTTTACAATGAAACTGGATCTAGTGACATCTATTCATTATTAGATTCCATTGTGTTGTATGAATTTTAGTATAAATAATTTTATATCAGGATTCAGATGTGAAAACTAAAAAGAGGCAATGCGACTTATTTCATTTATGATGTCACCATTCTAGTTGTAAATTAACTGTGCTTATTTGAACTATATTTCTTATTATCTCTGGGACATATAAAATACGGAATGCCGATCGGTTGGAGAATGCATGATTGAATGACAAATAATCGATTTACTTGGATATTTATGTATAAGTTTGAAACATGACACTTTGAATATGAGTGAAGACATTGCTAATTGTTTGTGTTTAAAATTGATTCGCTTGTTTTACTGTTCCATAAAATTTACTCACCGACCGCTGATTTCAATGGCGGCGGAGATTATCAGATCGGGAGTGACAACACACGCTATCGTTATCCCTATTGTCAGTCAGGGCATTTGGGGGAGAGGTGTGAAATCTTGCCGCAGGGGTCACGACAAACACCTGTCCAGTGGTCAGTACAGGAAATTTTTTTGTTCGAATCATGAGATGTCAATTACCTATAATATCATAGCTAACGGGTCATGGAAAAAGTTTGATACATCAAAAACTTTGATTTATAAAAATTTGAATCATACATAGGTTCGTTAGTAGTGTTATATAATAAGAAAATTCGGGACCAAGCAAAAATTTCCAGTTAAGCCTTCAATTCTTCCCACTCCCGAAGCCACAGGCCCTTCAATAGTTTTAAACCTCCACCTTAAAAAAAGTCAAACAAAGTGCTCAATTACCCTGGAAATACATTGTATCTTACTTTTTCTTATCAAAATTCACTTCTGTTTCCTCACTTTCAGTACCAGGGGAGCTATCAAAGGTTCCTGTCCGAAACAGTTTCTCCATTTTAGCATAATTTCCAGACCTGTTGTAGATATGGAATTCAAATCCATCCAGAAAGACTGACACCCTTGTCTCCAAATGTGACAGATCTGTGAAAAATAACCAGAAAAATGTATGTGCTACATACAATGAATATCAATTGCATTGTATTTATAATTTAGTGAGCTAAGAAAAAAATTGTTTATGTTTCAATTTCTTACAAATCCTATATATCTTTCCAGGTAAAGATATTTTTATTTCTTACAAATCCTATATATCTTTCCAGGTAAAGATATGAAATTGATAAAAATGAAAATAAACAATTATCATCAAAATATAATGATATTTATATGAGAGTCAAACACTGACAGTAAAACTAGATCATTTCTCCTTTAATTTGTATATTATTATATCCACATAACATTAAATGAAGTTGAACACATTCAGATGAAAAAAAATTATGCAAAACAACTGGCCTTTTTTGTTATTTCTTAAACAAATCTTTGCCGAGTTGAATTACATATGCATGTATATTGATTTGAATGTATACATGTCATGATCACTGCCAATTGGAATTCAGATTCTGTTTTTTGCATTTTTATTGATTATATTTATCAAATCATATTAATTGTTGCATGCTGTACATTGTAGTAGTATACTATTAAAGTATTTTTAATATTAAAATAACAATGTAAGAACACAAAATATAGTTGCTTTTATATCAATATCAATAAATAACTAGCTATAGACCTAAAGACAAATCATGAAGCTAAAGATCAGAGAGTCTTCATGCTTTCTTAGGCAACATTTAAATACATTGTAGATTCATGATAAATTGAAACCTTCATTGATCTGTTTTGGTGTGTATGTTCTCCACCACTTGAACAGGATAAAGCCATATTGGACCCGAATCGAGTAATCTTCTGTGATGAGATGAAAGTCTCGGATCATCAACTTCCCAGACAGAACAGAAAAAGAAAATGAACCTGCAATTATAAGAAAAAAGGGTTGTTTTTTTTATATGTATATGTCAAATTTCATTTACTAATACATATGAAAAACATTTCAAATTTCATTTACTTATACATATGAAAAACATAAGGATTACATTTACTTAGATGACAAACTAAAATTTCCATGCATACTGACTCCAAAAAAAAAAGTAAGAAAAAATTAATTTATCTAAGAAGTTTCACATAAGCCAATCAATTTTAAATAACCATGATCTTTTATAAATCTTTGATTCATCAGCATCCTGTTGATATTCATTCATTGTTTAATTTCTCTTGCATATGATGATAGATACAAGGTAAACATTTTAACATTCATGTCACTCAAAAAAGAAAGTGAAAATTTTCAATTTATCGCATTCTCCGTGTAGGGTGGCACTGTACACTTTCCTTAAATCACTTCTCGTTGTCTGCTGTGAGAAAAGCATTTTAGATCACCTACTTCATTGTACCATTTTAATTCACACTATATTAGTGTATATTCTGTCAATTTTTACCTTTTGCTATATTAGCATTGTATGTATATTCGACTCCTTGTGCTTTAATAATGTCCTTCAGCAACACTTGTGTGATATACAAGCGTTCATTTATAAATCATATTTAAGCTGTGATGATAATTATATATTTATTACATTGTTATATTATATCGTTATTTTAAATTATGCCATGCTTGTGTAAATATATTTGATGCAGGGCCATGTTGTAAACTAGACATTGTCTAAATATGTTACCCTGGTTAAATAAAAGATATTATTATTATTATTATTATTATGTGATGTGCCAGCTCTTAGGAAGCAACTGGCCATTATCTCGAAGATTAATGCTGTCCATGTTTTTTGTGATTTAATGGTCCAGATAAAGTTTTTGCCCAAATATATTATTTGGACAAAAACTTTGGACAATTGTCCAGCGCTAGAAATGTTTCAATTCCACATAAAACTGTAATTTTGTTTATATAGAGCAACAAAATGAATACTAGCAATCTACTGCAAACACCACAATTAAGCTGTTAGATAATTATATATTATAATGCAGAGAGGAAGTGCATGATGAATCATGATACAATACAAAATCATCAATAACACTGATTTTGTGGAGAATTTTTTACTTTTCCAACCAATATTATTCAAGCACCACACAAAAAACAAATCACACAAATCTTTAAAAGGCCTAGAGTCATGATCCAAATATGGAACTATTCAATTAGTTTAATTCTGCTTTCGGCATCTATATATATCATATATATATATGATAAAGACTGAAGATCGACTAGAGAATAAGCACAATTGCTGAACCAATCTCCCAAGAACATACAACCTATATCTTTCTAGTCAGCTGAAGGAACCAAACCCCCTTTTTATTGCCATAGAAGAGAAGTGAGGGGGAGAAATTGTATCCACTTCTTACTTTAATCTGTGCTGAAGGACAAGTACTTTATGAAGGTAATTATAAACAATGACACATGCATATTACTGAACATTTACGAACCAATAAGGAAAGATATAGCAAAGCATAGGTTACCGGGAAGTCTAATTAGATTGAAAGTCATGAAGCATTTAATTTCCACACAACCCTGAATTCATGTTCACTTCCAATGTGAAAAGATATGTATACCATTGCATATGTAAAAGTTCAAGAAGTAATAGTGTGTAGCCACCCGGGATCGAACCCGCGACCCTCGGCTTACTGGTCCGCCGCTCTACCGACTGAGCTAAAGGGAAATTCCCCTAGCCGGAAGCTAGAAGGCGACCATACAACTATGTACAGTATTTACAATTAAAATCCGGCCTGCTACACTACTCCCTCCTTCAAACGTGTTCGCCCCCGAATACACCAACCCAGGTTCTATCTCCATGGAAGCCTCGTGCTTCCACTTGGAGTGGTCTGTGGCACCAATGTAAAAGTTCAAGGAATAGAAGTGTACATGCAGTCAGCCGGGATCGAACCCGCGACCCTCAACTCACTGGTCCGTCGCTATACCGACTGAGCTAAAGGAAAATTCCCCCTAGCCTGAAGCTAGAAGGCGACCATACAACTATGTACAGTATTTACATTTTAAACCCAGCCTGGTACACATATATAATTCATCATTTCCAACCCTCCACTGATCACAGGCCCTAGCCTTGTCTGTCAATATACCAAAATTTTATACAAGCAACCAAGGCAAGTGACTCTTATTCTTTTATCAGCTCAGTAAAATAATCATGTTCCAGGAAACAAGTACATGCCTTTTTTAAATACAATTTGATTCTTCATGACAACTCACAGAGAATGGTATCGATACAAAGATACTCGCAGGCTCACCTTCAAGTTTTCGCATTCTCGCATTTTCACTCCCTCGTCAATGCATTTTCGACCTATTGTCAAAAGAGCGAGAATGCGAGATTTGATAATTGGCTCTTAAGAGCAACCATAAGTAGGGGTGGAGATTTCTAAGTTTTAAAAAGAGAAGAAAGATTGGATATAAATGTATCAAGTTTTAAGGGTGTTGCAAATCTGCAAGGAGTTATCAAGACAGTTATAGTTCTAGGAAAGAAAGAGTATATTTTCAGGAGTCAGTTTTACAGCATGATAATTGGTAAGATATTGATAGGGGTCCCACACAGAACTATAACATACTAATTAAGGTCGAGCTTCTGTTCGTGATAAACATTGGCCATATAATAGTATGTAGTAGTATATGGTATATATATGCCCACTGTGAATCCACGGCTGTATACATTTTTATCAAAATATGCCTACACGGATACGTGTATACTTACCAAACTTGATGTGGCCATAATTAACAAATTTATTGGCTATTGCAGTGACGATGAGTCCCAGAACACGCGAGTTGTAGAATGTGAGGTATATCACCCATAACTGTGCTAATGCGATCGATGTAAAAAACCAAAACAGTGTCGACTTAGGCAGTTCATTGATCAATCTCTGTTCTATATCATTGATGCCACCATCAGTATTGTTGGTTAAGTCAGACATTTTGGCGACGTTCTTTATATAACCCCTCTGTCTCAGCTTAGATCATCGCATTCACCAGACATTTCCCAGCTGGTCATTGATCCGTCTGTTGCCGACATCTTTAAAAACTTCATCCATATAGATAAATTGTAGAAATATGGATGTACTTTCAAAAGCTGAACGCTGGCATTATCTTGAGTTTGCAGTATGCCAATCCTACCGTGCAATAACGAAGGATTTTGCATGGAATTAAACATTCTTTACTCTGCAGTGCCGAAGAAGTTTACGGAAGCAGACATCTTTACTAATCGGAAATGAAGGGCGATAACTCTAATCGAATCAGCTGGCATCGTGATGGCCAGACTCTAATAGGACCTATTTTCGTTTTTGCGGTCCAAACGTTTAAATTGTTTTCAGACGAGCCTTGACAAAGACTCCCAACGCCTGTATTAACATTTTCAGGTCCATCAAGAAATATTACATTTAAAAACTGACAAACTGATCAGTCGTGTGTAATAAATTGTAGGACTTTTATCCCTTGTGTCGTCTGTTCTGGTTCTTTCCCCTTAAATGACTTATATATGCTTATATTCCACTCATTTAAACTATTTGTAAATGATAAAACTTAACATAGACTCTATATCATACTATTTCCATAACTAATATTACTTTTCTCTTGTGATTACAAGGTCTCTACATGGCGCGAGAAGGATGTCATAATTAAATATTTTTGCCTAGACAGAAATCGAATTTTGCCCAGGCAAAAATAAAATATTGCTTAGGCAAAAATAATTTTGCCAAAGCAAAAATAATTTTGCCTAGGGTCAATGCAAAATTCGATTTCTGCCTAGGCAAAATTATTATTGCATAGACAATAATCGAAACAAAATTATTTTTGCCTAGGCAATATTCGATTTTTGCTTAGGCAGAAATAATTTTGCCTAGAAATATTTCATTTTTGCCTAGGCAAAATATTTAATTATGACATCCTTCCCGCACCATACGTCTCTGCTATACTGTACCAGTTATGATTTGTAAATTATTTCTCCACAACACATTCGTCTTATCTAATTAATCCAATGCGCAAATCTATGGGGCGCCGTTTTACTATTTATTCCCATTTGGTGATATCACCTATTCAAATGAGTGATATCACCTATTCAAATAGGTGATATCACTTAAGAACTTTTGAAAGTGATATCATCTATTCGATTCGAATAGGTGATATCACTGATTGAACAGGTGATATCACTCATTCGAATAGGTGATATCACCAAATTCGAATAGGTGATATCACTTATAAAATTTCATAAGTGATATCACCTATTCGTATAGGTGATATCACTCATTCGAATAGATGATATCACTTAAGAATTTTATAAGTGATATCACCTATTCGAATGGGTGATATCACCTATTCAAATAGGTGATGTCACTTAAGAATATTTTTAAGTGATATCACCTATTCCAATTGGTGATATCACCTATTCGAATGAGTGATATCACCTATTCGAATGAGTGATATCACCTATTCGTTTCATTAAGAGATATCACCTATTCGAATGGGTGATATCACCTATTCGAATGGGTGATATCACCTATTCGAATAGGTGATATCACTTATTTGAACAATGAATTGGTGATATCACCTATTCGAATAGGTGATATCACCAAATGGGAATAAATAGTAAAACGGCGCCCCATACAAATCAAGATTGATGTCCCTACTTTTTAATTTTTCACATCTAGTAATTCAAACCCTATCGCCCATTCAACTAATCACGTTTCTCATTTAATAATGGATAATGGGTAACGGTTATGTTTTTTTTTTTTTTTTTTTTGCTATCTACATTGTACTGTTGTAAATATTTGATCTTGTTTCCTTAATCTGGATTTTTCGCTTGTATGGCTGTTAAACCGAATTCTGGTCCGAGCCCTGACGAGATGTCACTTTTCACTTGAATGTTAGAAGTGTTCGAAACAAACTTTGAATATATTGAAGATATGGTCAGTGATTCCTGAATATGACGTAATATGTTTAACTGAAACACATCTTGACGACAGAATATCGATTGACGATTTAACTATTGAAGGTTTCATGCCCCTTTTAGAAGAGATAGAAACTATGCGGGTGGGGGAGTCTTGTGTACGTCAATAATTTATTAAATGTTAACAGGTTACACCAACTGGAAAACCAGGAGTATGAAACAGTTTGGATTCAGATTAAATTTAAAAAAATACTCCATCATAGTATGTACTGCGTGCAGACCAGAACATTCCTCAGTAAGATTTCGGGAACATCTTCGTGTATCTCTAGGTAACGCTCTAGATCTGTCGTCAAATGTAATAGTAACTGATGACTTAAATGTATACTAATTAACTTTCCAACCTACTTTTACTTTATGTGACATCATTAATTCCTTCGGTCTTGTAAATGTTATTAAAGATCCTACACGGTTTGGTCAGACAAGAAATGGCCTACTAGACCCTATACTCTTTCTTCAACTGTTGCTTTTGATAGGAATATTAGTGACCATGATGGCTGTATGACAAGTATTAATGTATCCTGTGATATTTCTTCAGTTGATATACGTAAAGTATGGATTTATGAAAGGGACTGGCTTTGCTCGTTTAAATTATCTTTTATCAGAGTATGAGTGGGAAAGTATAATTTCAATTTGAGACTCCGTAGATTTGGCTTGTGAACGCCCCTCTAACTTTGAGAAGTTTCTATTCGACATAACGATAAACCTTGGATGAATTCGGAAATAAGGAAAAACATTAGAATTCGTGATAGACTGTATCGACAGGCAAAAACGACTAAACGAGATTCGGATAGAAAGTATAAGGACCAGAGAAATAAGGTTAATAACATGGAAAAAAAATACACGCTTAATTTTTTTACGAAAACGTTCATGGTCTCATTGACGAGTACTATAGTTCTGATCCTAAATCTTACTGGCGATTTGTTAAACGTCTAATGAAATCTAATACTACACATCTGAACAAATTCCATCCCTTAAAGATACCGATTCTGCTTCTCTAGCCACTAGTGTTTGAGAGAGTTATCTATAAGCACATGCATAATTTTATGTTAGAAAATTCATCCAAAAGCGAATGGGAAAGAGCCGTACTTGGTACCATCTACCAAATTGAAAACAAGTTACTCCACGAAAGAATGGATAGTGACTCTGATTTCGACAGGTATAAACGTGTCCATTGCAGTTATCGCCTCTTGAACTCCTCAGGGAACCAACAAATGCACGTCAGTTGCGCAGCTTGTACCTATCCGTGAAACTTTTGACCGCTGTTCCCGATCTTGCCTCCAACAGGTTATGCAGCCACTGTCAAGACGACATCGCATCCTCCAGTTTTAGCGATCCAACGCTTTACTACGTAACTCCCAAGATGTGAAACTTACGCGACGCGTCTTCATGCTCATTTCTATCAATTTAGCTCTACCTGATAACTAATATATAAAACGTCCTTTATGCAGACTTTAAACCTGGCGTTTTTAACTTAACATTTAAAAGTTACATTTCAATTTCATGCACTTTCATTGTAAACAAAACAAAATCCCCAAAAGGGGGGAATAAAGATTGATGATATTTTACGATATTTCTAAAGTTTTTGATCGTGTATGGCATCGGGGACTTATTGTTAGATTACAATTATATGGTTATACTGACGAATTTCTGAAGTGTCCTGAAAATTATCTTTATAATCGTAAGCAGAAAGTCTTTATAAAAAAATAATTCTCAGCTCTGGGTTCGATTGAAGCAGGGGTACCTCAAGGCTCGATTCTAGGACCTCTTCTATTTTTGATCTATATAAATGACATAGCCGATATTCTTGAATCGGTTTCTCGACTGTTTGCTGATGATACTTATCTTTTAGTTTCTTCCTTTTCCTGTCAAAAGATAGAACAAGCACTTAACAGAGATCTCGAAGCATTAAACTCCTGGGCTAAAACATGGTTAGTTACTTTTAATCCAATCAAACTGAAATGATATTTATATCCAGTTGTGTTGAAACCGAAGCAGACCTTGATACCATTTTTGATAGAAATTTTCTAGATTTTATGATTGGTTATCGAGAGAAGCGATCTTTTATGAATGGTTATCGAGAGAAGCATTCTTTTATGATTGGTTATCGAGAGAAGTGATCTTTTATGATTGGTTATCGAGAGAAGCGATCTTTTATGATTGGTTATCGAGAGAAGCGACCTTTTATGATTGGTTATCAAGAGAAGTAATCTTTTATGATTGGTTATCGAGAGAAGCGACCTTTTATGATTGGTTATCAAGAGAAGTGATCTTTTATGATTGGTTATCGAGAGAAGCGATCTTTTATGATTGGTTATCGAGAGAAGCGACCTTTTATGATTGGTTATCAAGAGAAGTGATCTTTTATGATTGGTTATCGAGAGAAGCGATCTTTTATGAATGGTTATCGAGAGAAGCATTCTTTTATGATTGGTTATCGAGAGAAGCGACCTTTTATGTTTGGTTATCGAGAGAAGCGACCTTTTATGATTGGTTATCGAGAGAAGCGACCTTGATACCATTAGATTTTACGGATAGTCACAGACATCTTGGGGTAATTTTAGTTTAACTGCTAAATGTGGGGATCATGTTAATTCTATATATCAGTCAGTTATGAAAAAGATCAATATTCTAAGGAAATTTTAAATTCATGTTAAAACGAGATGCTCTACTTAGAATTTATAAAACTTTCATTCTACCTATCTTAGAATCTACATGTGAACTTTGGGATGGGTGTTCAATATCAGACTCTATGAAATTAGAATTAGCCCAACGTGAGGCAGCTCGCATCATAACTGGTTTACCATCTTATGTAATTTTTTCAGCTCTATATTCAGACACGAGCCTTGAGACACTTTCTGAGAGACGAAAACGAAGAAACTTGTGTCTTTTTTATAAAATGGAAAGGAACTAACACCAAATTATCTCCATTGTCTTCTTCCTCCAAAAGTAGGCGATACTAACAACTACACACTACGAACTAACAATAATTATAGAATTCCGCACTACAGACTCTCTTCCTCCTCCTTTATACCTTCCTCTCTACAGATGTGGAATGACTTTGACGTAACTACTAGATCACCCCCTTCATTGGCAACTTTTAAGAAAACTATATCCAGATCTTCTGAAGATAAATATCCAACTTTTTTAAATTTTGGCGACAGAAAGACTAATATTATACATACTAAATTACAACATAGATGTAGTCAATTGAATTATAATTTGTTCCGTGCAAACCTCGTGACAGTCCCGATTGTAGCTGTGGAAATCGTTGTGAGAGTGTCTATCAGTTTTTCTTTGAATGTGATAATTATGTAAATTGCAGGAATGCTTTATTTGATAATTTAAGAAACTTGAATATAAATACTAGTATAACTTTGAATGTTTTACTGTATGGCAATAAACTGTATGCCGAAAATATAAACTGAAGTATTTTCAGACACATGCATCATTATATCAAGTCCAGCAAAAGATTTTAAGATATATATATTTATATATTTATAAATATATGTAAAATGTGTTGTGTGAATTTATTAATATTGTCAAGGCCATTGAATGTTGTATTGTTTAATTGTATATTGAGAGAGGGCTTTTATAAGTTGTAAAAACGTGTGCCCTATCATTTTGTTCAAATGACAGAAAAATAAGTTTAAATAAACAAAAACAAGACAAACCGGTTTGTCCGCATTAACGAACAGGCCCTAGGCCTAGTTTTGTCATATTTTAATTATAAATCGACAGGCGGCGGTACAAACTCGATACATTTTATACTACTTAACACTTACTATACTGACAGCGAGCACCAGGCGAGACATAAAATCACCACTTGTTACTAAATAATGTCAATATCTTTCGGATGTAGATATCGGGAGATGCTTTGGTAATACCAATCCGGCAAGGTAAGATCAAAGCCGTGTGATATCGATATTCTGTGGTCGTATGTATGTTATATGTATATGCGATGATTTTGAGTTTTCATTTTAAATATTCTCAGAATGTGAATACTTTTATTTATAGTTATTTTCCAGTACAGGAACAGAATATAAGTTCTTCTACACTGGACTCAATTAGTATTCTACAATTTGTGATTAAAGTTCATTTCTGGTTATGGTTGCCTTATAACTATATAATATGTCCTGATATTTTTTCACATTTCATCTAATCTTTTTTTGAAAGTGTTTATATTCTTAGCAGTTACATCATCTTCCGAAAGACTGTTCCATATTTTTAGATATTTTTCATTACGACTTTCCACTTCTCAGATCCATTTGAATAGGGCTATCTAGGCTACCCATGCCTACAAGGTACACTTTAACTATGGCGTTACGATTTCAACAATAATGATAAAATATGTTGGTCAGTTTTGGTATCTATTTTTGTAAGCCGGTGGCATTATGGTGTGGCGAGGTCTAGCCCGAATTTCCTCTGGCCCCGACACCATGTCTGGTGTAGGGATATGGTGTCAGAGCCAGAGGAAACTCCGGCTAGGCGAGGTCACTTTTGTTTGTCCAGAAATTTCCCCATACATTTTTCAGCTGGTGTCTTTTATTGTCATGATACAGTGTACTTTGTGGGTCTATAATTATATTGTTCTGAGCGGCATTTTAATTTGACGATAGTCAACCCTATCAAGAATGGCCTTCCAAGGGAGATAATAAAAGGTCACATATGACAAGCGCTCTCTTAAAATCCAGTTTCAGGTAACTAGTATAGGAAATATGCCATCATTTTTCCTTCCCGAAATAACATTGGGAGGGGGGATAGGTCACATTTGTATCAGAGTCTCCTAATTCAGCTGGTCACTAAGGCAGGTTTAACTGTACTTAGTGTCCGAATATCTCTTCCCCAGTTTTTAGCTGACCTTTGAACCTATGTAGGATATAATATACAGCAGTGTTTCATGATCGGCATTACCATTAGACTATTTTTATCAAAAGTCATTTTACTGTATTTCAGTATTTGAATCTTGTCTGGAGGACTTCTCCAAGAGGTTTTAGGGGATCTCTTTTGACAATTTATTTGGACTTCATCATCAATTTTGATTGATATAATTTGTATAACTTGTTGAAAGAGTTATTGCCCCTGGTTTATTTCAGTATAAGCTTTTCCAGATGTCTTCCTTCTTGTTTTTTAACCAATCTCCATGATTTACTTGGTTAAATTTGTTACCATTACAAGCCATCAGTTATTGTGTGAACAATTCTACCTGTGACAGTGAACAATTCTTCTTAGAATGCTTTTGTATTTTATACATTTTGATACAAGAGTCCATGTCACTTTGGCATCAGACACAGGTATATCGTTCTCACAGTACTGTTATCCATTTGCCAATATTGCAAATGTGGAATCAAGTTTGCCGAATTTGGGAAACACCCATTTAGAACTATCGGAGAAACATCATTAATCTCGACCATGAGCTATCATTCCTTAGCGAGTACAAGGAGCAAGACAAGTTTACCCTGGTCCTATCAATATCCAATAAGGGTGTCTGCTGGTTATTTTCTTTTCTGATCAGTCAAACAAAACCAGGACAAAGAAAAGCCTATTTATGAGATTTTAGAAAGAGTTTAGAAAATCCAATCTATATAAAACTGTCAAAAATCTGAAATGGCTGTCTATCTGACAATTTCTTTTTCTGATCTGTATCAATTGGAAAATTATATAAGCCCAAGGAAAAGCCTACAAAATCTGATAATCTGTCAAGTATTTTAAGTTACCATGATGGTAATATCAATAACAAGAATGTATGTGGGTGCTATATTTCCTAGTGAAACCCTACAGTTTCCAAACCCCTCCAAGGGAGATAATCTGGCAGAAGAACATACCATTTATATCTGTAAAGAACAACATCTCACAAATCAAATAAAAATTTCATAAATTTTATTGATTTTTTTCAAGGTATTTTTGTTATTTTTAATGGTTATTTACCATGAAACAAGCTTTTGAAATAAGATGATGAAGGCTTTGTATGAATCAATGTAACATAGAACAATATCAACCCTTTCTTTCCTTCATCATCCATACCACATACAACCTTCCACAACCCACAGACAGACACATAGATGTGTGATTACAATTACACACTGATTCCATTCAAGGGTACACATTTCTATTACATATATACTTCAGATTTCTCCTCAAAAACACCATACAATAGGTCTTCATGGCAGTTGTCATGATTTTATCGTTCGTCTATGCAGTGGATATATCTACATAGAGTGAACAGTTCTGAACAGTTCTAACTACAACAGACTGTGGTTGTATCAGGTTATGCTCGTTACTATGGCTACACGACCTTAAAATTGCCCTATATTAACAAAGTACTAAAACACGTGGTGGCTTCGAAGAAAATGAAACATGATTCATTTTAAACTGAAATTTACAATATGACAGATGATTTATGATTATATAATGTAATTGATTTTTTTTAATTATTTCTTTTGATTCCAAATATATAACTAATTCTTGTAATAGTAGAAAAAAATAACAAAAATAGTATGTTTACCCAGTATGTACTTTCATTGATATTATAAGTAAAATTAAAACAAAACACAGTGACTCCAAGTACACTTACTGGTAATGAGGTCATAGCATGGAGTTTTCAGAGGGATCCCAAAAATCCAATCTTGAACAATAATCTACCTATGGTATTAACACCTTCCCACATGTTCAGATGGTGGCCTTTCTCCAGATATTATATTTATACAACACCGATTCATATATCTATACCCTTGATGTTAAAATTCATATATCTATACCCTTGATGTTATACATTTAAATAACGAAATAAGCTTCAATAAAATAACACATTTCTAACGGAAGTTATACAGTACCAATTACTTATCAACACAGATGTTTTATCATTTGAACACTGAAATGTACATTATGTACACCTACTTTGTAATTTCTATAATTTTCTCTCTCAGAATACTGGTAAAAAATAAAGAAAAGAAAAAAATTCTTCAAAAACAGCACATTTGTAAATAAAGTGTTAGCCTTGCTTTCAAATATTCGTTTTTGGAACAAGAGGCAGCATTTTGAGCATTGACAATCATAACGCATTGCAATTAATCATAGATTTACACTTACATTAACATGCTAATAATCCAGTTTTACTCTCCTTTCCAAGCACAACATACCTACTCCACTAGGAAGTTATGAAACATTGAGGATATCACAACAGCCTAACTAGTGTATACCATAGTGTATATAAAGGGGGATAACTCTCACAAACTACACAGACTGGACACAGGAAACCGTGCAACTCCTAATTACCTATTACAAATATTTTAAACTTGCTTAAAACTAGAACCACAAAATCAATAAGGGTTACAATACAATAATAAAGCATTGTAATCACCAAAAGTAGAGCCTTGTAAGTTTACACCAGTTACAGTTCTGGATTATTGAATGATTAATTTAAAAGGTTATACCAGGTTCTCAAATTAACAAAACATTTCTAACAGATGAATTGTCCTTGCAATTCTGAAATAAAGTAAATTTTTCTCAAAAGAATTTTTTTTCATACTTTCTCAAGACAACCTGGCCTGATACAAAATTCTGCTTATCACTAAGAAATTTGGTTCAACCTCATCTATTTTAAAATCCTCTAACATATTTCAGACTCCAGTCTTGTAAAATTACTACAAACAAGTATTAGATCCTGGTGAGTTCTTTCCTTCAGCACTTATCTGACAGTATCTTACTTCAGTTGTTTATACACAACCATGCCATCGATACATCCTATCACAAACAAACTTTGGCAGAAAATCATTTTTGATTAAAACAAATAAGTGCAAAACAACCAGAATGAAAACAAAACAGGTAACAATCACTTGTATAGAATCAAATGAGGTGAACTGAAGGTCAGGACACTGATAAAATGTCATTAAAGTTCAAAACACATTTGTCAAGCATTCACATGACACTGATAAAATGTCATGAATATAACTGTCAAGCATTTACACGAAGCAGCTAAAATCAGCTACTATATATTATATTAAAATGATTCTTTTGTATAAAACTATACAATTTTTAAACATGGATTGACATATATATTACAAGATCTACAATAATAGGAACATACATAGCGGACACTATTTTACACAAACATTTACAAAAACATAGACTTTCAGATAATCACAACCAGTTAATATAGCAAAATAAATTATCTTGTTCAATTAGAGTTCACACAATTATTATCAAATGTCTTTTTTTAAGACTTCCCATCTCACATCACAGATGTTCTAGCTACTTTTCTCACACACACACTTCCTTTATTCCGACACATAGCTCAATATCACCATTGTAGCCTGGGTTGGCTTTCTTAGCACAATCATAATTTTGTTCATCTGCACTTAAACAGATGATTAATAGAACATGAACCATTTGGTAATGTATCTTTGTCAGCGTGAAAAGCCTTAAAGAGGGATAATTGCTTAAAATAGTATTTAGACTGTCAAATCTATGGAACCCCTTGTCAATGACAACCTCACCCAATTTATGAATATTATAAAAATTCCAACAATTTATCTCATTGAAACCAATGTGAAATTCTTTTTCATATCTTCTATCTAAATACAAGATTATCATGCTTAGTATCTAGGGTTAAGATTTTTTTTTCTTGCCAAAAATTCTCTTTTCTTAAAAAATTCTCTTTTCTTAATCTAATTGAAAATCTATTTCACTCATTGCTTCTGTGCCTCTCAGGAAACCAAGACATTCACAGTTAAAAAATATTGAATTAATTAAGCACAATGAACCAGGGAGGTAATAATGTATGAAACAATATCTATACACTGATAAACTATTCATTGTAATTAAACTTATGCTAATATATATGTGACACATAACCACTAACACTGCAGGAAGAAGAGGGCAGAACTATGCTGAGATTCAAAACATTACTATTGCAGCAAAGATATCAGCGAAACAGTTACTGAATTTTCTTTAGAACTAAAGTAACTTAATAATCTTTACTGAGAATACAATTAATCTAATAGCACCACCTAAATCAAAGGTTGTTCTGGGAATTGAGGAAAACCTTTTTTATAATTAGACATTAAAACAAAGTAATTCATAATCATTCCTAATTAAATACTAACAAAATCTGTGATGATGGCACATTTATGAAGATGTGATAATATAAAAATCAATATGGTGTCCACTCAGACTCAAAGGTAGGTCCCCATCATCAGCCATTGTCATGGAAACACAAATATATGATGCAGTCAAGATTAACAACATAATCATTTGATGAGGATGAAACAAGCTGTTGGAGGTGAGTTCTGTAGTAAAGCACCTGTTATCAAAGAGGCTGCAGAAATGTATGACTGCCCCTTGTGATGGCTTTGAGAGGAGGGCAATATTCCCTGATGTAGAAAGGCAGTTTCTCCCTTGCACACTCGCACATTCCATTTGTCTGGTTGTCAGACAAAATAGGGTTCTTGTCATTTTTGATCCCATCTATCAATCCTTCGAACAGTGTTACACCACAGTGTGTAACTGTTCAGTATTTAAAGGTGTCAATTCATCAGCACTGTCATCCTCACTTAGATTTACTTCACTGTCCTCTATCTCACAAAGCCCCGAAATGTCTGAGCACGAGGCATTTGTCGAAGTGTAACCACCTACAGACACACTCATGTTGTCAATCATAGATGCAGCCGACTGGCCATAGTCTGGGTTGTACTCGCCTTCCTGGGCACGGGGCCGCCTCCCCATACTACTGGAGGGAAAGCCATATTGTACCACACTTTCATTGTCCTCTGTATCACTAACATCACTAACTTCCACCTCTGGGTATGTCGGTGGGTCGTTACCCGTCTCCCCAACCTGTTCGTGTGACTGGCTGAAACTGTGGTTGGGGAGGTATTGGTCTGGGTGCATGTGTAAATTGTGTTGAGGAAGATGGTATGGATCCTCCTGTCCACCACCCTGCTCATCGATCTCGGGGAAAGGAGGCAGCCCCAAAATCTGGTGATAGTCAGGGGGGCTTGGGTAGCCATGGTCATCAGTATCATACTCGTTCTCGGCATACTCAGAATCTCCAACATACTCGGACTCGAGGAGTTCTGGGTCTGTGTACATGCCACCACTCTCGGTCATACAGGGTGGAGGTTGTATAAAACTAGACACATGGGTGTTACTGTCGTTACTATGGGGACTAGATCTGGGCGAATCAGGAACTTCCTTCATTGGTACCTCGCTGATGTTGGGTAGGGACGGTCGCGGGGCCCAGTCAGAGGCATCCCAGTGGTAATCTGGAAAACAAAATCAACACATACTGTAATCCTATAGAGAATTTACATCATTATCCACTTACACCCAGTAATTATGTGAAGCTTTTACAATGTGTGGTGTAGGATGCCCCCGTTACCAAGGTAATGTGGTATATATGGTGACGTACATTTATAGCTCACAGAGCAACAGGCACCAGCAGTTGGACTGAACCTTACCCAACAAACAACATGGAATTATAAATTTTAAAATCACAAATTCTGTACAAAGGAAAAGTAACTCTACCTATACAATAACAAATTCTAGATCAAATTGATACCATGTTGCATTAAAAAAGAAAAAAATTATCAAAAATTCTTTACCATGAAATATACTTTAGGTAGTTAAAAGAAGGTAGATTCATTGAAAGCAAATCCAATCTTGATATGCACAAAATTTATACTATTTCAGCTGTGTTAAGGACATCAGTTTTACATGTATCTTTCATTAACACAGATGCCTAGTAATCATATATAATTTTGTTCCCTGCACCAAGTTTTTATGAAGGTCATTCGGTGCATACCATACAAACATTCCACAACTAATGTACATAGAGTATGGCCAGCAACCCCACCTCACCACAACATTCTAAAGTCTACGTCACTACTTACTGAAACAAAAAGGCCTGTCACATAGACAACCAGTTAAAACAAAAGGAACTGAAACCAATCAACATAAATACAAAAGTAAAAAATTGAAATGGGAAACCTGTAAAAAGGAAATGAAGAAATATTTTTATCATGGTTTTTATTTCTGATTTATCACCCAGGATCAGCAGGACAAATACATTTCTAAGATTTGTAAAATACGACTTTCAAACTTTTTTTTTTTAATGACACTCTCACTTTCCTGTAAAAATCCAACATAATTTGGCGAATCCCAAATATACAAGACAATTTCCGCACTGTCACTTTATCTGACATTTCATACTCGGTGTCATCCTCATTGACATGCATATTTTTCGGATTTGCCAATTACTGTTGCATTCCTACAGTTAAAGTGACGGTCTGATACAGTGAATGTCACAGAGTATAATAACCATGATGATAGGATATGAGCCATGCTTTGCTAGGCACCATTTTACATTTAGCCATAGTCCAAATAAAGCTGGGTAAGGCAGGGCCCACTCACACCAGGTCACATACAAGTATTAGTTTCCAGACTGGTAAACTTACTAAAATCAAGAAATATTGTCTTTATAAATCTTTATAAAATAGGTTTTAGATTTAAGGCTGTATGTTACCAAATGATTCCTTTTCTGTTTTATGCTTGAAATATCTCCCTTGATTTATCAGTGATATTTAATAATCAGAAGAACTTTGTGTAAAATAGTGGAATCTATTATAAAAGAGATTTAAACCACAATAATTATAATGTAGCAAATGTAGCAACCCTTATAGACACTAAATTAGATATTTGTTTCAATTTATTGAATTATAAGAAATCTATATTGACTAATATCACATTCAATGACCTGGTGTGTGAGGTCGTAACCATAGGGACACCCATAGCATTTGTACCATAAATCACCTCACAATTCTGATATATGCTGATAACCAAAATACTATCAAATAAACACCATTTTACACCATGAGAATTTTAAAAATATTGTCCCAAGTGAAATAAATTTTTTGTTAATTTCAACTAAAATATTCAATAAAGGTTTAGCTGTTCAGGTCTGAATTTTCATTTTCATTATCAATAATATAAAGTATACTTAGGCTTAAAACAAGACTTTGTTAACATTAGGTGTAAAGCTAGCTTACAAAATCTGAGATTTAACTGATAATTTGTCTACTTTTGTCGGTGATTTATGGTACTTTATTCCATAAATAAGGAGACTGCAACCTTAAAATGTAGATACACATTCTTAGATAACAAATTAAAAATCTTGCATATTATCAATATAGAAATTATATAACAAACATGCTTCAATCAAGTTTAAAGAATTAGAAAAATAAATTCACAATAGACAACTAATTCAATATTAAACACAATAGGTAATCAGCCTAAATGAGGACCAGAAAGCAGTTTCGGTTTTTATACTGTTCAATGGTCAAGGAAGTAATTTTGTATTACAAAATGTTAGCAGGTTATTTGGTCAATTAAGTGAGATGTTAATGTTAAATTTACAATAATTGTGTCGGTTAAAAAAAGCTTTGCCACACCATAACAAAGTTCTTTGTTCATTTTCCAGGTTTATATCAAAAGAATGAAAAATAAATTTAAATCTTCAATATTGCTTGCAACAAGTATCTTTAAATTGATAAATAAAAATATTTTATGAAAACCTTTATTGCTTTGCCACATTTTACAATTTCCAAAGAACTATTAAGATTTAAACAATGGTGTGGTTTGATATTTTCAAGCATTGATGTGCAACAATAAAGTTGGTAGATAACAAAATGATGCATAAAAGTAAGGAATTCTAATGGAATTCAAACATAATGTACTTTTAAGGCAATTTAAAATTATAAAAGAGTGCATAATATCATTGGTATAAGAAGGAAAGCTTAGCAGGTATATATTATGCCTGTTAAGATGATGCAATACAATTTGTACAATTTCTGAAAATGCATTATATGCTAATTACCTAAACAAGCCTAAACTGCTTTCTAGTGGAGGCCAATAGACAGAATTAAACTTAAAGTCAGGTAATTAATGATAATCTGATTATAATGATAATGGAAGATACATTTAATTAATATATATAAAGGAATACATGAATTATAATAATAATGGTGGCCATGCGGTTTGACTGACGTAGCAGATATAATGGATACCTTTGTTCTTCTTCCTCCTAGCTGCTGTGCAAAAAGAGAGTCATGATTAGCAACCAGCCACAGGTAATGACGGGGCAGCACAATAAAGTCACACAACAATTACTGTAATGAGTGATGTTTCTCATGAGTTGGCACGTGTTTCACCAACTACACGAGTTGGGGAGATTTCCCTTGAATTGGGATGTGTTTTCACCAACTCTATGAGTTGGGGAGATTTCCCTTGAATTGGGATGTGTTTTCACCAACTCTATGAGTTGGGGAGATTTCCCTTGAATTGGGATGTGTTTTCACCAACTCTACGAGTTGGGGAGATTTCCCTTGAATTGGGATTTTTTACCCACGCTATGCGGGTTGTGTGATCGCTCGTGTGTTGGGATGTGTTTTATAACATGGGTTGGGCGATTTCCAGTGAGCTGCAGTGTTTATACTGTGGAGTGTGAACAACATTGATGCGACAATGTCCCATGCAGACATTCCATACTTTGAGTATATGATATTCCACCTCAACCATTCCAAATGATAAAAGCAAAATGAAAGAGAAAGAGACACCATTCTATTTTGAAACAATTTTGACAGTTGTATCTTATCAAAACACTCTGATGACCTGAATGAAATATAGCCTTTTGCCGATGCATATTAACATAGTTCTCAGGGAGGGCACAGGTTGTGAGAGCTGTGTGCCTAATCCCTTTATTTTTAAAAGTATATTTAAAAGAATGAAAAAGATATCAAGATCTAAGAAGCATGAAAATAAATTGCACACCAGATATGTAAGTCTGATAAGAAAGTCTGACTGATGTGTTAGGATGCAGGTCTGATAGAACTTAATCCAAATTAATTCATCATTTTTACTATGAAACTGTATTTACACTGGCAGGCACCAGGAGGATTAGATTGTCATGAAGTGAAATGAAGATTGTAATGAAGGAGGAATGACAAACATGGTGATGATGTTGTTATCTTGGCAAAATCCATTTCTATTTCAAGCGCACAAGATATGTTTCTGAAGAATCTATCTCTTGACCACTTCCATAGCGCAGCACTCAAAGCACAAGTCATATATACACAACACACACACAAAAAACAAAATGATAGTTATACTTCTAATCAATAATCTCTCGTTCTAATGTTTGATTTTATCAGACACAGAAAATGTTCCGTAGTAGATTTGGGCGACTAAATATGAGTCTTGAAAGAGAACACAATGGGGAATTACTGCTGTATACTTGGTAACTTTGATATCCTGCCTAGCATATACTGTAATACAGTCTTCTACACACTAGTGTTGGACTTGCTAAACTGAACATACTACATCCTATCTCACTTGTCTTGTGGACTTTTGACCAATAACAGGCTGTTTGTCAGAACTTCACAACCTTCATGTTGTTATTTTACTATTCTCAACTCAAAGAATTACTTCAGAATGTCAGGTTAGAATTGGACTTTTTCTTTAAACAACTGAAGATTCATCCAAACATCATTTTCACTGTAGATATGTTATTGGGTCTTTAAGACAGGTATGTACATTTTGACTAGTCTTTGATAAAGGATTTTTTCAATTACAACTGACTTTTATTCCTGAGAAATTCAGTGTATTTACTGTATAATAACTAGCACAGAAGTCCACAAGACAAATGAGGATTGTAATTAACAACACACCACCGTCACCATTCCCTAACTACTCTAGGTTTTAATATCAGTAGATATATGGTTTATACAGAAAAATAGTTATTGTATCAAAAGTAGAATGTTAAATTATGTATAACATTGAAGAAAGATAAACAACCAAAATATCCTTCCATATTATAAACCAGACCAGCAGGAATTGAAAATTGTTACCAGGAAAACATCTCCTGATCTATTTGTTACTGGGGAAACATCACCGATCTATTGGTTACTGGGGAAACACCTCTGATCTATTGGTTACTAGGGAAACATCACCTGATCTATAGGTTACTGGGGAAATTATTCTGTCAAAGCAATTAAAGGGAAAACATTTCCCATTTGTAAATTTTGTGAAATGAAATGGAGCTAATTATGTACCTGGTTCATCTTCTGACTCTGAGACAGGTAAACTACTGAATGATGTTGCATCAGGCCCCATAGGATGAGCATACCGTGGAATACCGCTAAACTTCTCTGGATGTTTCTTTTCTGAAATTCAAAATTGATATAAAATTTATTATCAGAGTGCAGAGTTCCCCTTTAATCTAGTCTGCACCTTAAATATGCAGTTAACTTATAATTACCAATAACTTTAACTGAAACATGATCAGTAAAAAAAGAAAATTTCGGTCTACCTTTGATAGTTAAGCACATGTATTTAAAGTTATGGACCTTGTTCTAAGATCAAATCCTCAGAAAGTGGTAATATAGGCACTGGGTTAAATGCTGAACTTGTTAATGTTTTCATATGCAGAAATAGTTTCCCCTGCCATATGACATGTTTGGTTTCTTTAACTGTTAAGTCTGTCTGTCCCTCTCACCTTCATGGTTCTCCAGCATGTTGGGGAATTCATTCTCCCATGGCACCTTCTGTATAGAGTCAGTATCGGAAGGAGGGTTTGAAGGAGGTGGTGGAGGGAGGGACGGAGCCATGCTGGCCGTACTCCTGGGGGGAGGAGGAGCAAAGGTCTGGAAGTAGTGGTCATGGTATGGAATGTTTGTATGGCAGTTTTCAAGGTCGTCTGCTGCACTCCCGTAGTTCCTGACAGTGTCAAAGTTGTTGAGAGTATTGAGGGAGTCGGCATGGTTACTAGGCGTGTAGGACACAGGCCTGTTTGGAACTGGAGGTGGACGTGGGCTTGGCGGGATGTTCTGCATGTGTAAGGAAGGTAGGTCAAAAGAGCTGACTTTGCATTTCTTATCGTCTTTCATCCCTCGCAGCATCATGTCTCTCTCCTCGCTGTTGTGTCGGTTACCGTGACCACGACGACGGTTATTCCTACGTCGGTAACACTGGATCATGACAAACAGGAAGGCCAGCAGGATCAATGCTACTGCCACACCTGGAAAGGACAAAAACATCACTGCATATAATCATTACTTCTTAATTTTCACATAATTGATACAAAATGTGATCTGTAAGACTAATCTTGCAGTCCATTTTCAGCTCTTCAGCCTCTTGGCAAAGAAAAGTCCATTAGCTCTTCAGCCCCTTGTAGACTATTGGCAAAGAAAAGTCCATTAAGAAGAAACGAAAACAAAATTATTAAAATTGCTAACAGAGAGAATTTTGTGGAGTGAAAACTTACCCACAATACCAAACAGTGTTTCCTGGGTGATGCCTGCAGCATTAGAAGTGATTTCTGGTACGATGATGTTCTGGCAGTTATCGCCATTCCTTGTACTGGTACAGTTACAGATGTATGTGGCCTCTATGTTGTGGCACAGGCCACCATGGAGACACGGATTGTTGCGACATGGATTCACCCTTGTTGTACATAGTGGACCTAAATAAAAAGGAAACACTTACAGTTGAGTTAATCCCAAAGATTCAAGTTTTTCAAACACAAACGTGGATAGAACAGAGTTTCAACCAATAACTGAAAATGAAATAGGCTAGTGATATATTATTAACTAGGCGTAGGGAAAATGGGGAAGGAGAAAGGCAGATAGCTATACCTTCGAATCCGGTCTGACAGATACAGATGGCTCGGTTGGGTCCCTCCACACACGTTCCTCCATGTTGACAGGGGTTGGGGATACAATGCTGACCATACTCGCACAGCTTACCCTTCAGCTCCCCGGGACAGGAGCATTCAAACTCATTGGGCATGTCTTTGATGTTCTGACACTTGGCTATAATGCAAAAATAGAAATATTTGGTTAATTTGAAAAACCTGTGAGAATGCTATTTAAAATCAAATGCATTTCCAATTTTCAAAATGGAGTGAACACAAGTAAAATGTGTTTCAGAAAAATCATAAGATAACTTTTTGCACTTACCCAAGCACCATATCTGGTTGGCATTGGCATTGGGCTAATAAATTTTACATCTATGTAAATATTATAATCATAATGTCTAAATGACTAGTCAGGGGACATGTTGTCATCAATAATTTTATATAGCTACATTTTCAAAGGAATAAGAGACTGGTTGTGAGCGAGTCTATGAAACATTACCATTGTTACGACACGGCGAGTTGGCACATGGGTCTGAATCGATCTCACACTTGGCTCCATAGTATCTGTCAGGACAGACACAGATGTAGGAGTTGATGCCTGAGTTCTGACATGTTCCACCATTCATACAGGGGAAAGTACTGCAGATGTCTGTAGGGTAACACAGAGCCTTAAGTATTACAGTAGGACAATAACATAGGGTATATACAACACCAGAACCGCAAATCTTCATGTATCAGATGTTCTGCATGTGTGTCCATAACATGGTACTCTGTGACTGGTTCTTAGAATGCTTAATCTAATATTTAAATTCAAAGCATGAATGAAGTTGCTTTATAGAATGTCCTTAATATCTCACTTCTCCATATCAGGCGGAAATCATTTTTAAATGTCTATCTCTATTCTCCATATCAGGCGGAAATCATTTTTAAATGTCTATCTCTATTCTCCATATCAGGCGGAAATCATTTTTAAATGTCTATCTATATTCTCCATATCAGGCGGAAATCATTTTAGAATGTCTATATAAGCCCATGTCTATTAACAAGTGTAGCCATACTAAACAAACTTATCAGATTTGTAAGAAAGAGTAAAAACATATCAATAACATATCAACACAGGATTACGATTTCCTCTTTATCCAGTACAGGATAAAGAATGAACCGGAGAATTCTGTAACCAACTTACTTGTGCCATCAATACCACTGGAACTGTCTTTACAGTGGAATTGAACTTGTTTAAACTCTTGGCTGGTGACGACAGCATTGCTACCCTCAAATGGAAGTCGAACACTCCACAGCTTGACATCCTCCATGCATCCTTCAAACCCTCGCTGGACTGTATGTCGGTAACCTTGAGCCACAACCTCTGCACCAAAGTAAACATCCTTGGTATTGAGGTTGATGTAGTCATTGACGCCAGGCGCGATATCCATGTTGGAGAACTCACCATCCAGGGACACTTCTGCCATGCGACCGCGTCTCTCCAAACTGATGGTGTGCCACTTACCGTCATTGACGTGGACGGGAATCTGGACAAGGCCACGACCACTACCACAGTCAAACTGGTACTGTACCATACCATTAAATATCTGGAATGAGAAGCACCCTTGTATTACCTACTGCTGTATATTATAATCAGATGGCTGTTCTATGTGTAAAACACTAATCCTGATCACGACAGTAACTTCCAACCTCAAGCTGTTAGAAAATGACTGGTTCTTACATCGAAACCCTATCCAGGTCCTTATCCAATTTAGACCAAACAAAAATAGAGATTCTGTATGAAGGGAGAAATATCAGTTTGGTGATATCACAATATTGCTTGAAAATTTATAAAATGTACTGTCACTTAAAATTTTCTTTGTAGCTAGGTTATCAGTATATTACCATTACTGGGTATTATCTTCAGTCTGTTTACCTGTAAATACTATCAATAAAGGCCCTCATTGTTTACCTGTAAATACTATCAATAAAGGCCCTCATTGTTTACCTGTAAATACTATCAATAAATGCCCTCATTGTTTACCTGTAAATACTATCAATAAAGGCCCTCATTGTTTACCTGTAAATACTATCAATAAATGCCCTCATTGTTTACCTGTAAATACTATCAATAAAGGCCCTCATTGTTTACCTGTAAATACTATCAATAAAGGCCCTCATTGTTTACCTGTAAATACTATCAATAAATGCCCTCATTGTTTAACTGTAAATACTATCAATAAATGCCCTCATTGTTTACCTGTAAATACTATCAATAAATGTCCTCATTGTTTACCTCAAGGATGCTGTAGTCAACATTGCCCTTTGCGAACATGATGTTGGCCGTGGACCGGCGTGTCTTGATCCTCAGTGACAGACTCAGTCGCTGTTCTATACTGAAGGCATCCTGTAGTGTCCACTTGGCATAACTCTGTCCCATGAATGTCATTGGTTTGTTTCCTATAACACAGTTGATATGTTTCAGATGCTACAGATCCTAACGACTGAATGTTATTAGATTCAAGTGAAGTCCAAATTATTAAGTGAATTACAAAATGTCATAAAATCTTAACCAACAGAAAAATGTAAAGAGGGCAGTAATAGATTAACAACATTTAATACAATGTACTTCAAACTGTTGTTCAATGACAGATTATCATGAATTAAGAAACTTCTGTAACATATTTCCATAGAGAGAAATGAGAAGAAGTAAGCAGCAAGTTTTACAAACCTGAGTAACAAGAGAAGTCAGTACAAATCTCTGGCTCTGTTGATTCTGTAATACAGGGCTGACCTGGCAGGCACTGACTTCCGACTCTAGGGTTCTCACACGATGGACCTAGGAAGATTAAACCAAGATACTATCTGAGCTTCATACATTCATAGTAGTATTAATATTATCTTTATTTTCAACTAAGAAGTTACTCTTATTCAAGAATTCATCAATTTTAATATCAAGTTTCTATTCAATACTATTCGCTTTATTTTGGGTTACCAAATGGGTGGGGCATTTTAAAGAAAAAGAACTATAAGTTATATAATTTATAAATTATGGGCCATTTTTGGAAATTTAAAGGATTTTTCCTAAATCATGTAGGTCATTCAGGAAAAATTGTGGGCCAATGGCCCCATGAACTTTCCTTTTTCACCAATATCTTTTTCAACAACTATCTAAATGTCCCCTACAAATGATAAACACCTAATTGCAGATTATCTCCCTTATATGTTTTGGTTCTTACCTCGAGACTGGTCTGTACACACACATTTGTGGGTGTAGGAATGCCGTGCTGTTACAAACGTCCCCACATCCATGACGATGGGTGTCTGACTCTTCTTGTCAAACACCAGCTCTCCAACACACTTGCCATCCGGACAAAGGTCGCTATGACAGATATCATTGAAAACATCAATGACAGTGACCCCGAGTGCCTGTTCGATATCTCCAGTTATTTGCATTATCTTCTTCCTCAATAACTTACTGGAATAGTAGCTATTGGGACCCCTCCTGGCAGCAAACAGAACATCAAGGTCAGAACCGGCCTCTCTCCTCCTACGGTTTTGTCCATCTAAGGGCTGACTTGCCTGGACATTGATGATCTGGACATCACGCTTCTTAATGCCAAGCCTCTTACGGACTGCTTTACGGAAATCATTCTGGAAGTGCTGAATGAAGTCGCGTGGTGTGAGGTTCTGAAACTGGATAGTCACAGCATTGTTTAACATCTTTTCTGTGATGGCCACCACATCAACGTACACTCGACCGTAGCTGATGTAGTGTCCGTCTGTAACACTGATATTTACAAGGTAATCACCAGCATCGAGACCTTCGTAAGCCACCAGTCTGCCATCGTCCTTGTCAATATCAAAGAGATGACGATTCTGTGAGACCACTTCATACGTGAGGATATCAAATCTGTCCATATCAGTGGCCTCTAGTCGACCAATCAAACCGCCAGGAAACGTGTCCAGATAGGAGTTGATGGTGACCTCCAGGTTAGCTACCTGTGGTGGGTGACTGCCTTTCTCTGTTACTGTTATAGTGACTGGTACATCGGTGTAGAGGGATGGATACCCATTGTCGAATACTCGCAGGACAAGTTGATACAAACTCCTTATGTTGTGGTTGAATTTGCTAGCTGTTGTCAGGACGCCTTGTGAGTCAATACGGAACTCTCCTCCCTCGTTGCCATTGACAATGTCAAAGGTGAATGGTTCCCCGTTGGGGTGAAGGTCGTCATCAGTCACCAGGAAGCCAATGATATCATATCCAATATGGATATCCTCCTGTTTAATACATTACAACAGCATTAGTATTGGTACAACAGCAAATAATGTATGTAATAATAGTTAGTAGATTCTTAGAGTTATCTTATCACTGTACAACACTATATACATTTTTTCAATCTCAATATCAATTTGCAAAAACCATCAATCACCACACAGTCAAAGTAACAGAGTGATGAAAAACGTTCAGGTACAGCATAAAAGCATAAAATCTGGCATGAGAATCTCAGTTGGGACATAATTCCCCTTGTATCTTCTGGAAAATACTATTAACATTGTAGTAAACACAGATAAAGGGATATCTCGCATCTACTTCATGTCCTAATTTGTTTGGATCGTAAATTAGATGAAGGTCATTGATTTAAAACATTAACATTGTGTTACTATATTTAGAAACAGTGAGACAGTATCATGTCACTTCAACTTAATGTCATGATGATCTCTCCCTTTTCATGTTCCACAGGTCTTAATTTCATCCAATGATATTGACCTCTTTTTCTCAGGTTCATATAACTGTATATTTACCTCCACAAAAGATCATAATAGAGAGACATCAAATACAACATTTGTAACATTTCTCAACGGACAGCATGCTAGTCTGCCTTTTCTTTATATAACATGCATGCTTTTAGATAGAAATAAACTGCTATTACTATGAGGTTTTGATAAACCAAAATGCATTACATCATCCCACCCAAGTGTATTTTTATAACAGAAATGCAACTGCTGAATTTCGAAATAACAATTTCTGTATATGTACAGTACATGAAATTTTACAAACAATTTCTGTATATGTACAGTACATGAAATTTTACAAGAAACTGAAGTCATAAATTCCATTCTTTTGCATGCATTTAGATTTTATTCAACTTTGAAATGTTTCTTCTTTGTACGATCAAACTTAAAGGTGACAAATGAAAAAATCATCATTTTCACGTATTAGAATAGGTATATCTGAATACTTGGTATGATAAATAGGCTTCCTCAACAAGCATAATTAAATTGCCTATAACAAGGGATAGAGAGAAGGCAATTTTATCCTGTTAAGACACTGGACGACAAAAGTAACCGATTATCATAAAAACATTGAAGTTTACATCATGGTGCATATGAGTAATTATATATATACTGACAGAATACAGACAACATCAGACAGTCAACAAATATAGACACAAAAACATGTGTTGAGATAGAACAAGACAAAAACAAGCAAGCAAATTAAAACCGAGGACAAAATCGTAACAATGCCCAATTGACAGTGTTGGCTCTGTAAGATACTTATGATCTGTCTACATATTACATTGTACATGTGTTATAAGCACAAAATCTTGAAGATTAGTGAAAGCAATTTTCAACATGTTCATGGGTAAAAACAATACCGGTAATTTTGTACATATCCAAAACTGAAGTCTACAATAGCATATCTTCAAAAGGATGGACACAAGACTTAATGGGATTTCATTGTATTAAGCAACCTCCTACATATGTAAATTATCTCGTTATCTTTCTGATATCATATTGGTAGGGTAATCATATTATACCACTGAAAAGTGATTTTATCCCTAACCCACTATCCTAGTATAGCGATTCATCTATATATTAAGTATAGAATTTCAAGGACCATATATAACTTGAAAAAGACCTATAAACAACCCTGTCATTTCTGATGATATGACCACTTGGGCTTTTCATTGATAAAATATGTTGTAGTCAAAAAGTATGAATGTGGAAATACAACAAAAATGACTTTTCATTGATAAAATATGTTGTAGTCAAAAAGTATGAATGTGAAAATACAACAAAAATGATATCTCTTTCAGCATTTCATTATACTGCAGTGACTTCAATGACAATTGAAAAACTGTTTCAAAAATGCAAAAAAAAAATAAAGAAATATTGACATAAGCGCTCCAACATAGGACATGCCTTGCCCTTAAAAACAGGAAACTGAACACATGCTGTGTGAGAGAGAGTTTAACAAATTGCAAGTTTTCTTGAATAACAAAATTAAAACTGAATAATCTGATAACTAAATCACGATGCTTGAGTGACTTACGAGGCCTTGAGGAGGACGCTGTGTTGTTAAATCGACAAATACATTATATTTAAAATGTATCGTGTCGATAATCATCATTTAAAAATGTACAGGATTTCAAGTAAAATCATAACACATTTTGTTATAACTGTTTACAATTTACAACAATTTATGACATTTATACTGTCTATTTCTTTTAAATCATAACTATTGTTGTATAGCAATCGTTATTTGATATTGTCTAGAAAATCGGTTTTGAGAGAAAACAACCCTTATGGAAAGCGCAAACACTTAGTAAAATGAAGGGAAACAGCTTTACCAGGAATGAAAAATTATCAACTTCAAATTTTTGTCAATGTGACTTCCCTGTTCCTGCTACATATTGCTGATTTGATCTTTCATAAGATAACTTGCTTGTTGATTGATGTAAAAATTTGTTTGTAAAGCTTTGTGAATGAGTGTAAATCACTGCAAGGTTTCAAGCCGTAGAAAGTCTGTGAAATATGCCTAAATGCAAAAGCTGTGACAGTTTGCAATCATTTCAAACTTAATGAATTCCATTCCAATAATTTCTAATCATGAAAACAGACTCCTCTCTGACATTATTACCAGGAAGTTTTAATTAATCAATATTTGCAAAACGAATGGGAAATATTTCCTAATATTTAGTATCCTCATGGTATACTGAATCTAAACACATGCCACTTTCTTCAAATAAATCTGATGATTTCAATAGATAAATTTTAATGTAGCCTATGAAAAGTGTTTACCTGTACGATGGCAGTGTAGTTGTCCTCTGAGAAACGTGGAGCGCAGTCGTTGGCGTCTATGATGTCCACTTGGACAGAGGCCTCAGCTGTCAAGCTGGGCTGACCACCATCTTTAGCCTTGACCATCAGGACTATTCGGGACAGCTAGGATAAACAATTCAAATTGAGAAAGGTATAATGGTTTTGGATCAGCCATGTAGGCTTGATGGACAAAGTTTGGAGGGATTTGGAATATTGATTGTTACTGATGTGACATAATCACTAAAGTAAATATAACTACAGTTACTCAGAAGATTACAAAACCAGAACAACATATTTCACCACCAACAAATCAGACTTAATTTGCTTTACTATTAAATATCTTATGAATCCTGAATTCCACAATCTCGGGACATAATGAAGTGTTTTTTTTATTGTCCCAAGAAATTCATTGAAAGTGAAGTTGACTATAATTTCTAACATATCCTTTCTGTATTGGAGTGCCATCTTTTAGCCTTACCGATTCTCTGTCTAGTGGAGTCTTGATTCGGATTGTACCATCCTTTGGGTTGATTTCAAAATTGTCCAGGCGGTCACCATCTGAGATTGAGTAGGACAGCACAGAGTTGGGGGGACTATCAGCATCACTGGCACTAACCTAAGGTCACAAGATATCGACAATCAAAATTGGGAAAATAAAACACGTACTGGTTTCAAAATCAATCATTAGTTTATTCAACTTTGTGGTGAGTAAGATCTGCATGAAATTCGAGTTTAATCGGCCCAAGGGAACTTGAGTTATCGCACAGAAACAAATTTTCTATTTTTAGTAACAGTAACCTTGACCTTTGGACCTAAAAAGTAATCTAAAGCAAGCACTTTTGATAAAGAAGATCTGCATGAAGTTTTAGTTTGATTGGCACAAGGGAACTTGAAATATCAAACAGAAAGCTTTGTATGGACGCCGCTGCTGACAACGACGCCGATATGTGATCCCTATATGATACCAAAAAAATCATAACTTTGAATATCTTTTACAAATTGATGGATTCTGAGCACAACCTTCAATAACAACACATGTTTATGGATCATTTCTTTACACAAATCATTCAAGCATTTTCTCTATAGGATGATGTTGGTTACCTTGACAACAATGGAAGCAACCTTTTCCGACTCATTGACCCGCACACTGTAGCTGGCTTGCGTGAAGGCAGGTGTGTTATCATTGACATCGGTCACATTGATGGTGACATAGGCAGAGCTGCTGAGAGGTACAACACCGTGGTCTCGTGCAACAATCGTAAGGATGTACTGATGTGTAGCCTCGAAGTCTAGTTCTCCAAGGACATAGATTGATCCTGTGTCAGGATTGAGCGAGAATTTTTCCTGCTTGTTGCCACCAACGATGGAATAGGTCATGACCGCGTTCTGTCCAATATCCTTACTGGTAGCCTGTACCTGTGTGACCCATGTCCCTGGCTTGACATTTTCTTCCAAGGTTTCACTGTAACTATTACGGACAAATTCAGGAGGGTTGTCGTTCTCATCCTGTAGAAGGACACGTAGGACAGTTTCAGAAGAGAGGCTGGGCGTTCCTTGGTCACTAGCCTGTAGGACAAGTCGATAAGATGGTACCATTTCTCGGTCCACCCGTGCCTTCAGCATGAGTATTCCTGTCTCTGAGTCCACAGCAAATGTACCATTGCCATCATCTGTTAGGCGATACTTCACTTGGCGGTTGATACCTGTACATGGGATAGGAAAAAATTTACTGATTAAAATATCAGACATTTTAATGGCATATTCCTTCTTGCAGATAACATTGGCATAGCTATAACTTTATCATGGAATATTATTTCTTTTAAAAATGATACATAAGATTCCAACATCTTGGAGAGAATTACAGGGTCTAGAACGGAATAGTGGTGGTATTAAGTCCCATACAGGTACTTGATCCAATATAATAGTGTTTATACATACCCAGATCAGCATCCTGTGCTGTCACTCGGAGCAGCAAGGTGTTGATTTCCGCCGACTCCGACAACAAGAAATCTGTTGGTGCATCAACAAATTCAGGACGATTGTCGTTAACATCACTCAGTTGTATGAAAACCTGAGTGTCACATGACCTTTGACCTCCATCTACAGCACTGACCACCACATCATACTTGGCTACCTCTTCACGGTCAAGGCTGTCCCTTATGGTCAGTATTCCTATAACATCAAAGTCATTTTTGCTGGGGCTGATCAATAATATAATAATATAATAAAAATATAACATATTCCCTCTGTTAAGCCAGTAACACACATCTGAGTTCCGATATCTGTGACTACATATCACATGCCTTACAGGTTTTCCATAGAGGAGAGAAAAATGGCAATTTTTAATGCATTCTAAAATCAAAAGATTCTACTGTATAGAAGCCTTTTACCTGTAGTTTCATCCACAGTGAATTTCTCTCTATCCTGCTCACGAGAGAGTAGATAGCGGACCTTGGCGTTGATGGTAGAGGCATCGTCTGCATCAGTGGCATGGACTCGAGTGATGATGTCAGATGGCAACACATCTTCGGATAACACAACTTCATGGTACGGCTGTATAGCAAACACAATTTATCCAAGCTTACTATCAATCTTTGTAGCACATAAAAAACAAAACTACCTCCAGTTCCCAATATTTCATAAGAAAATCAACATGCTTGTTACTATTAGGCTGTATATTTTTGTAAACGTAGTGTAGTGGGGCATTATGCTAGTCTGCTGTATTCCAAACAAAAAGAAGTATTTGTACACAGTTAACTAACTAAGGTGTCCTGAATACCAAATTTTATCTATCACAACAATTGTTTAGGAAAAATGAGGATGAGCCAAACTGTTACCTGTCCACAAACAGGACTGTTGTCATTGTCGTCGAGGATATCCACAGTAACAGTTGTCATGGAACTTAGGCCACCATCAGTGGCAGCTATCTGCAGGTTGTAGGTTGTGACCTTTTCACGGTCGAGTGGTCGGCTGACGCAGACTTCGCCTGTGTGATACACCTGAAAGCGTCCGTGTGGGTCCCCGTCGATGATGAAGTAACTGATATGCGTATTCTGTTCACTGTCAGCATCAAATACATGTAAAGGCAACAGGACGGTTCCTGGTTCTGCCAGCTCATTGACTGCAGCCTGGTAGTGGCGGCTCTGAAATACTGGTGGGTTATCGTTATAATCCTTCACCTCTATCAGGACAGAAGTCACGCTCGTCTTGGTGATGGAACCCTCCGTATCTTCCACTGTGACAGATAGGTTATAGTTGCTTTTCACTTCACGGTCTACCGAAGACAGCAGCATTATCCAGCCAGTATCCTGATCAATGTTAAACACCTGAGAAATCTCCTCCATGCCATCACTAAATCTATAGGTCAAAGTCTCAGGCTTGTCAAGGTCAAACGCCCTGACCTGTATGATTCTGATCCCTGGTTTGGAGTTTTCCACCAGACTTGCAGTGTAGGGGTTAGACTCGAACTGTGGGGCGTTGTCATTGATGCCGGTGATCTGGAAGTATACCTCTGTGTGACTGACCAGGGATGGTGAGGCCTCTGTGTAAGCTAGCATAGTTAAGGTGTATTGTGACACATCCTCTGCATCAAGGTCACCGTTGAGGTGGATATTACCAGAGTCGTCCACAGTGAAGAGTTGTGGATGGTTGGTCTCCGGATTACTACCTGGTACCACCCTGTAGTGGACTGGCTGCTGACTCTCAGCTGTGATTGTCCGGATGAAGTTAAACTTATCTGTGTTCTCTGGGGCCACAAATATGTATTTGGGTTGAGGGAAGCGAGGAGCCACCTCTTCAGGACCCATCACGTAGATCTCCACCGGTACGTTGTTCTCGAGTGGGATCTCTCCAAAGTCCACCGCACTGATGAAGAACTGCATCACGGAATGCACTACAAAGAATGAATTATAATTATAGTATCAATATCACATAACTGCATTTCTTTTAAGTAATATTTTACCGTAGTATTTACATACAGTAATATTTTTTTTCGCCACTATGGTATGTTGCTATGGTAACTTACTTTTTGGTGTCAGGTCGGCCTTGACTTTGACATCACCAGTGTTGGGGTCGACAAACACATACTGAGCCACATTGTCATCATGGAGCTGATAAACAATCCGACCATTGTCCCCAAGGTCACGGTCACGGGCAGTTACCTACAAAAAAAATGTGAATACATATTATGATACATATATAATTCACTATGAAGCATATTGAGAGTGAAAACAAATACAAAGAACGCCATGGTTACCTAGACCACTAACCAATAGAATACATTTATGTATGTACCTGTATGATGGTTGTGTTGATGGCTGCATCATATGCTTCGACAGCACGATAGTCCTGGGCAGTGAATGCTGGGATATTATCGTTTTTGTCAGTGATCGAGATCTCCACCATGGTGAAACCCATTCTCCCACCATTGTCAATGGCTGCCACAGGGACCAGGTATGTGTCTTCTACTTCTCGATCAAACATGTGTTCTGTAAATATTTCTCCTGAAATCCAAACAAATACTTTCAATTAGTTTAATTCTTGCTTTACCCTAGATTTCAAGTGGTTCGAAAAACCTGCATCCCTTTTTCAACATGTACTGTCACATAATTTGTATGTGAAGTGCAATCTTTGACACTAACACCTATACCACAAGAAAACCTTTATACATAATTACAGTACTGTGATAGAGTGATCATATTAGTCCAATATGCTGGCCTTACCGGTGTCCGCATCAATGCTGAAGAACTGCATCATGTGATCACTGGTGATAGTATAGGTAAGGAGGCCATTGTTGCCATGGTCACCATCATTGGCAGACACTGTAGTGACGAGTATACCCGGACCAAGATTTTCGTCGACAGAAGCATGGTAGGGTTGTTCCTGAAACATGGGTGTGTGCTTGTTACCATCCTGGATCGTAATGCCAACACGAGTGAAGCTGGTGAAGACACCGTCGGAGACAGACACGTTGACAGTGTAGGCATGGTAGTAATTGTCTCCATTCCGACCAGTCAGTGTCACCAATCCTGTCTGAGCATTCATATGAAATGTCTGGTCATCATTACCTCCAACAATAGCATACATCAGGTTGCCTTGGCTACTGATGTCGGGGTCAGAGGCTGTTACCCTGGTGACAATCTGACCAGTCGTCTGCACAGTGATGGAACAGTCATATGAGGGCTGGTCAAACTGGGGCGCATTGTCATTGAAGTCTTCCACGATCACATGTACGTAAACGGTACTGCTGGAGGCAGGAAGACCTCCGTCAGTTGCCCGCACCACAAATGTAAAGTCGGCCTGCACCTCATGGTCAAGTGGCTGTATAAGAGTGATCAGCCCGGTGTGACTGTCGATGGTGAAGAAATCAGGGTCAGTGCTACCATCTGAAAGTGGTTCTATACTGTAGTATACAAGTCCACTACTTCCAAGGTCATCATCATCAGCGTGTACCTTGACAACAGACATCCCTACGCCCACTGCCTCCGACAGTAGGGCTGTGTACTTGTAGTTGGTAAATACTGGGACATTATCGTTTACATCCTGAAACAAAAGACATTATTAAACACATCAATTACTGTAGTAATCGTAGATTATGGACATGTACTTAATCAATTCATGGTTTCTGAATGTGTATTTACTAATTGCTCTACTATAATTCAATTATGATCTTTCCTTAATTAAAAATTTGAATGTCTGTTTTATTTATCACAATACTTACAGTAACAATGACTCTGATGGTAGCTGTAGCAGTAGCACTAGTCTTTACGTCGGCTGCCTGGACAACAAGCTCATAACCTTTGGTGACCTCATAGTCAAGGGGGCTGACCACACCCACTACACCTGTAATTAAGGTAGAGTTTCCTAAGGTATGGTTCAGGTAATCACAGATAGAAAGTAGATAATTGTTCTACTTTCTACTTTTACATTAAAACATAGAATTTCATTTACGTTTTATATGTCATCTGTAAAATTCATTCGCCATAAATATCTTTTTTAACATCATAAATATCTCTTACAAAGATCAAACCACAGCAGATATCTTACTTAAATTATTATTTAAAATTAATTTGCCATAGATATCCTCAACTTTTCTATTTTTCTAATTAATGACAAAACAGCTTTGCTAAGCTTCGACCTTTATAATTATTTCACTATTGATACCTAGACAGATAGTGCCATATCATTTCTCTAAATTTTGAAAAATACCATAGAAACCATAACCCAGAAAATGTCTTTCCAACCACAGAAATGGTAGCTAAGGTTTGATTAACAGGTCTGAAGCATTTTGGTTACTCTTCATTATCCAGTTCCTTAAATCATTCTCAGTAGGAGTTATTCCCCTTACACCATGCCATGATACAAGCAGCGGTATATCATGATGGAGGTACTATATCATTAATACTTGGTATGCGTAGCAAGATAATTGGTATGCAATAGGAGTATGATTGGTGTAAGGAGGCTACACACAAGGATATCCTCAAGGTCATAACACTAATTAACTTGGGCAGGATAAATAATGTACATGTCAAGTGCATATATTTTTGTAATATCTGTCAGGCAAGACTATGCGTCTTTACCCAATTACTGTGTGGCACTATCTCAATTCCTTGCTTCGCAGTTATGAAAAAATTACATGCATGCAACTAGCAAAACAAACTCAGCAAGATACTAATTAGAGTGTAGCAAACGGCAGAAACAACATGCAGAAACGAATCCCACAAGGACTTATATAAAGTTCTCTGGACTATTTTTTAATATGTGCTGGATTGCAGTGCCAGCAGAGAAAGCAATGCAGGTGAAAACTAGTGTAAATCCCCAACAACATTAAAACTATCTCATTTCCCCGACATTCAAATCATGGTATATCCCTTAAAATTACATGTACCAGCACCTACACCTATTTGGTCCATACTACACCCAGTATACAGTGAGAAAATCTACAGATATTGCATTCCCATACATTCTAAGCATCTGAAATACTGACCCATCAGGGTCTCACAAATACCTGGTACTAAAACTTTAATTTCTAAATGCCACCCATCACAAGATTTCAGTTGCATAACTACTCCCCTCTTCATATCCCTAACCACAGGAATTAAATGCATGTAATGTTAGATTTCATTATCCTTAACTATCGACCCCGAACACTTACACTTTGTAAGGATATTATCCTAGACTCGCCATATCTAACAAACAATCACTACCTATGTTATATTATACCACACATTCCAGAGTAAATCTAGCGTTATTTGTTAGATAACAGACAAATTTGTTAATTTTACAAACTAATGTTTACTTTTCCTAAAACAGATGTAAATTCTTCAGGAATAATTCAAATACTGACAAATGTACAGTATAGGTATAATTGAAATATCAACAAATTTACAGTATGTGGAGAATAATTACACCGTTTTATATAGTCTTATGTAAGTTTTTCTCATATACATCATTAAGTTAAATTGAAGATCATGATATCCGATATTTATATAATGAATAACGGTTATAAAACGTGTGTATCATTAGGATTGGAGGTTGCTTTTACGAGTCATGCACTCCTATCGGAAACATAAAACATACGCTTTACTTGTTGTTTAATACCTCTGTTGGCTAAAATAAAATTTGTTATGGAATAGTGATTTTTTTTTAACCGAGTTCATTCCTTGTGATGAATGGAAGACTGCAAGCTTAAATTGATGCACGGTAGTGAAAGACTTCATCTTAAATTTATGTTGCTTGCTTTCAAAAATAGAAACTAACATTGTCTAAATTAAGAAATAATTAAATTTCAAAGATGAAAATGAACAAAACATGTTTTTGTATAATACATCTCATATCAAGGTTTTCTTCCCTTCTGATTGATTATTTTAACACTCCGAAAATTAATTAAAACTTCTTTGTCTAATTGATTTGGTTTTTAATCATCAAGACCTCAGATATTTATACAGAGATCAACTTAAAAGTGACCTTTGTGAACAACCAATCAGAAGCTGTCTACATGGCCTTGACCTGATGTACTTCTCATGGCCTTGACCCAGATTGCACTTTTCATCCAAGGACTTTCACACCAAATTAACAGAAATAATGAACTTGTGATATCTGTCCAGATAATAACATTCTTATGATCTCATTGATGTATATCAGGTTTACTTTGAAATAAAGCAATTTTGGTTGTCTGTAAACCAACTTCGGTCAAAAGTGATATCTATTAAAGAGAAATGTTGTCCTGAAGTCAGTTTTGATAAATGCTCTAAAAATAATATTTCAAGTTTAAGCAGAAGACAAATAAAACACGAAGAATGAAATGTGAGAGAATAAAATGGATGTGATGGGCCATACACTACTATGGAGGTGGAGGAAATGGGAGGGAGTGGTGGGTTATTAGGGTTCCGGTTTAACCGTGGATAGACAACAAAAATATAGAACAATCAAAACAAAATTTAAATAACTTAAATTTATACTTCTATAAACTTAAAAAGAATCTGTGTAAATCTTTTTTTTTCTGGTCTTTTTTTTTTAAATAAATCATTAAGATCTTCTTAAAGATGAAAGAAGACAATCTTCTTTAACTTAAATCTTAACTGATAGCTTTGTTTAACAACTGCAAAATGCAAAACAGAGAAAAAACACAAAAGGAGCAAAAAACCCTTTTGTTAAACAGTGCAAGGAAAAATTCACAAATCGAACATATCACAAACAGAATGCAATGCTTGAAGTCATGACACCAGGCAGAGGCAAGCATTCAAAATTGGCGTCACGTGTAGAGATATGTTATGTGGGAGAGATACTCACACGGGCCGAGTACGTCCGTGCCTTTGTAGAAACACACATAAGGCATAGAGTAGGGACAGAGTGGTGATGTTGGTGGTGGACGTGGTATCAGAGGTACACAACAAATTCAAAGGAAAAAAATACATTGAATTAGCAAAAAATATTTCCACAACCAGCAAATATTGTGAAATTATATTTTTTGTATAAATTTAGAAACCATGTTAAAAAGAAAGATATATATACATACGAATGGAAGCAAATATTTTAGTTGAGAAAACAAATCAAAATATTTAAAAAAAAAAAAAAAAAAAAAATCAGTGTATAATGAGAAAGCAGATTTTCTAACGAAATTTCTGAAAAGTAAGTTGCAAAATATATATGACAGGGATGTTATATCTTAGACATAAGGTACAATACATGTACAGCTATAATACATGTACAGTTATGATACATGTACAGTTATGATACATGTACAGTTATAATACATGTACAGAATTAATTAAGCTTTTTAGATTCTTCGTAAAGTTTATCAGAAACTTACTTTTTTTAAAGGGGAAGAAAAAATACAATATCATGTCGAAAAGTTTAAAAGTAACCATTGTTCAAGTTGAGACAATTTATATTTTAAGGGAGGTAATCAATGTTTAATGAAAGGGAAATATTGTTTTGATTTCATCTAGAAAATCTTGGCGGACTGAAAAGCTAGAAATATAACCCAGCTCATATTTAATGAATGCAAACTTAATCAGTCCTCAATGAGAACACAAAAAGTAGAATATTCTCAGAAACAAAATCCCATGCTTGCCAAACAAGATCTTTGATAGAAATAATCAGCAAAAAATACATTTCAAACACACAAGGAAATTATCACTTCAAATATCCATGACGCAACACCTATGGAAATGACACATGTAAAATACTTTGTTAGAACATAACACTCATGTTTAATTTAAAACGTCCACAAGTAATATCAGTTAATGAGTTGATGAAAGCTTGCTGTCCCATTACACAGACAATTAGTATAGCCAAGATGGATCACCAACACCTAGCCAGTCAACCCCAGCGTAACATTGACAATGGCACCAATGAAAAGTTGGATGCTTAATTCTGTAGGGCACATGATTTTTTTTCCTTTTAGACATTAATAAAAGACAGGAAAGAGAATTTGGCTCATGTGTCAAGGAAATATTTCATTTTTTTTCTTCTTTTCTTTAATAGCAGCTGAAGTAGTGTTCTTGTTTCTCTGCGGGTTTACAGTGAAATGGTAGAGAGAAGTATTGGTTCAATAGAAGAACGATTAAACAGTGCAAAAATGATAATAAATCATGTCATATGCCATATATTCAGAAATAACAGTACCAGTAATAAGTATACTAAAAGTAAAGTACAGGTAAATTAAAAAAGAAAGGAAATTTACCAAAACCAAAAACATATAGGCAATTTGTAGTTTGTAATGATACAAAATAAATTCAAAAGAATACAATTCATGTTCCAATATTTTCTTTATTGCACATGAACTTAAAAATCTCAGTTCATCATACAATGAAATATCCAACATGCTGGAAAATGAAGTGTAGAAGAGGCAGTACAGTTACCCATGTATATAAATAGTTACAGAATTGAGGGGGCAGGGATGGGGTCAATGGGATTCCCAGCACCAGGGGAGTGATGGAGAAAGGGGCAGGGGTCAAGGTCATGTTTGGGATTATCACCACACAACATTGCAGATAAGCACAACTCAATGATAACACAATGACATGACTGATACTGGCAGCTCTCATCTCCAGGCTGGTCTTGTACAATTCTTTTGTTGCAATCAAGATGGCAATTTAATTCTATAAATCATTATCAGCTTAATGTACCCATTTTTTACGTTACCAATTTCTTAGTATCTTTTCCAACATTAAAATGCCTTGCGAATTGCATATGAATAATTAGTCTGAACATTTAACCTAAAATGGTCAATTAAAACAGACACACTGTGGATCCAAATAAATGATATGTTGATGACAGGTTCCAGCATTATGAAATTCTAAGTAGCTATGACATATTATGTATATAAGCACTGATTCATGAAGATGAATGAGAGCAAAAATGATAAGACAACCATAAAACTCTAAACTACAAACCTAACTGATAGTTGAATCATTCAATGTACAAATACTGCACAGTAGTCTAAACCAGGGACTGTTATAAGGTATCTTGTATTACAGTAGTCTAAACCAGGGACTGTTATAAGGTATCTTGTATTACAGGAGTCTAAACCAGGGACTGTTATAAGGTATCTTGTATTACAGTAGTCTAAACCAGGGACTGTTATAAGGTATCTTGTATTACAGTAGTCTAAACCAGGGACTGTTATAAGGTATCTTGTATTACAGTAGTCTAAACCAGGGACTGTTATAAGGTATCTTGTATTACAGTAGTCTAAACCAGGGACTGTTATAAGGTATCTTGTATTACAGGAGTCTAAACCAGGGACTGTTATAAGGTATCTTGTATTACAGTAGTCTAAACCAGGGACTGTTATAAGGTATCTTGTATTACAGTAGTCTAAACCAGGGACTGTTATAAGGTATCTTGTATTACAGTAGTCTAAACCAGGGACTGTTATGAGGTATCTTGTATTACAGTAGTCTAAACCAGTGACTGTTATGAGGTATCTTGTATTACAGTAGTCTAAACCAGGGACTGTAATGAGGTATCTTGTATTACAGTAGTCTAAACCAGGGACTGTTATGAGGTATCTTGTATTACAGTAGTCTAAACCAGGGACTGTTATAAGGTATCTTGTATTACAGTAGTCTAAACCAGGGACTGTTATAAGGTATCTTATATTACAGTAGTCTAAACTAAATTTGATAATAATTCTTCAAATTGATATATAGTATGTTTGTAATAGTATTTAATTTCCTTATTGCCATCAACATATCACTCTTGATTATAAAAAAAAGGTTAAAATTCTAATATATTCACATTGTTCTCCCTACATACGAAACCAGAAAACAGCTGTCACAAATACCTTAACCTTACAACATCACCTACCTATGTTGAAGTCCACATCAAAATCTTTGTAGGTGTCGCCACTGATAATGGTATAGATGAGCTTGTGTCCATTGGGACTGACTGCCCGCACACTAATGACTGGGGTGTGGAGCTGGACATCCTCTCGGACAGTCGTTGTATAAAACTGCTGCTCAAAGCGAGGATGGGCATCACTAATGACTGAGATGGTTACATTGACGTCTACAGATCGAGGAGGAATACCTAAAGATTAAATATATATAAAATACTTAAGCATACATTTGGAAAAACCTAAATATCCCTTTAATTTGAAGTCATGTTTTGACTCCTTATAAAAGTTATGTATTGCCAACAACAGAATATTCCTTCACTTAGCAAGTGATTTAGTGATAGCATTTATACCAGAAGTGGCAGGAAAACTCCCTCAATTATTGATAATTTCATAAACATTTCATAAATCGTGACAGTGTGTCACCCCTACCTTCATCACTAGCCCTGATGGTCAGCACAAAGTCCCTATTTTGGTCAGCCTGGTCAAGAGGATTGGTCAGAGTAATTCTTCCATCATTGGTTCCAATGTTGAATCTGTCCTGGTAATCGGTCACAACAGTAAACTTGACCAGTCCATTGCTGTCACTGTCACGGTCAATAGCTGTAACCTAGGTAAGGAAAGAAGAAGGTCAGGTTCATAAGCATTCATTTTGATCATGTATTACAGTACTTTATTTCCCTCTCAAAAAACATGTGCCAGGGTACTATACAATATGCAGAAAAATTAATTCTAAGGATGACCAATGGAAATATTCTCAGCAAATATTTCTGGTAAGATTACCTTGTATTAGTGGTGCAGATATGTACATACTCATGCATTGGGATCAAATACACCTGAAGCTTCACAAATAAGTTTGTGATTTATGTAACCATGTACGAGTTCATACCAAGAACGGCAGACATAATGTATAGATCTAGACTCCATATTTGCATGATTTATTGATGAAGCTTCAGCCATGTCAGAAACCTACTACAGCATATCGACAATTCTCATGTAGTCTAGTGACCTTGACCTACCTGTCTGACAAGTTCTCCGGGCTGCAGACCGAGCGCTACCACTGTATCATACGGCTGGTTCACAAACTGTGGATCATTGTCGTTCTCATCCATAATGTTCACTTCGACAAGAACATGCGCAATCTGCCCCGACTCTCCCCGTACTGATACAACCAGGGTATATAATGTGTTTTCTTCTCGGTCAAAACTCCGCTCCTTTGTCTGAAGAACTCCCGAAGTCAGGACAACACTGAACAAATCCTGGTGGTTCAACAATGTGAACACTAGGTGCTGGTTCATGGGATCAAGTACTTGGATGACTGTGAGTGTCTGAGGACCTGGAGTATTCTCTGTTATATTGACAGAGTAAACAGGTTTACTGAATACGAACACCTCCTCCTCTGGTGAGGTTATCGATATTGTCACTGTGGAAGCCGATTTAAATAATCCATCCGTAACTTCAACACTTAATTCATAACTTTCCAGTAAATCAGCTTTATTTTTTATAAATATCTGTCCAGTTTGAGAATTAATCTTGAACTTTTCATCTGCATTACCATCCACAATGCTATAAACTAAAGTGTCAATGTTGATTGAATCAATATCCGTAGCATTCAGTTTGATTATTTCGACATTTTCCGTTGTTGGCAGTAAAATATCAGCATGATATGATGGTTGTGTAAAGTATGGTGGGTTGTCATTCATGTCGAGGATATGGATGACAACTTTTGCAGGCTCGACGGCCTGTAGTTGTGGGTAGCCCTTATCCCATACATACACGTAAAACTCGATCTTGTCAAACTCTTCATGGTCAAGGGCAGCCATACTTTTAATTGCTCCAGTGGCAGAATCCACAGAGAAGTACCTGCTGCCTTTTGGGTCAGTTATTTTATAGGTCACATGTGCGTTCTTGTAGGAATCAAGGTCAGTTGCATGTACAACCAGGGGTTCCAAACTCATGCTGAGAATCACACTGCCAACAGGGGCACTCTCGCTTATCTTGCCCTCGCACATGGTCTCGTCAAACACTGGTGCATTATCATTGAGGTCGAGTACCAGGATGACAACGCGAACAGTTGAGGTTGCACCTACAATGTTGGTTGCTGACACCGTCAGGTTGTATTGGTCACGTGTCTCATAGTCCACTTCATCCTTCGTATAGATGATACCCGAGTTTGGGTTGATGCTAAATACCTCATCCTCATTACCGCTGATGATGTCAAACAACATGGATGACTGACATAGTGCCTCCACGGGTACCACATGACTTCCCAGGGGGCAGTTCTCTCGAACCTCCGCCATAAACATGGCAGAAACAAACTTTGGGGCAGCATTGTTAGATATGGTGACTAATATCGTAACGGATACAGTACTGCTAAGGGGTGGAGATCCGTGATCTGTTGCCATGACAGTCAGCTGGTAGGAAGACATCTCATCTCTGTTAAGCTCCTGTGCGACAGTGATTATTCCTAGAGTTTCATCAATTTCAAACATCCTTCCAATGTTTCCTGAAATAAAAGTGTTTAATCAGTTAAATTGGCAGAATTCAAACTTTAACATTTTACAGGTATTTTCAAAACTGATCAAGCTCCAGACTTTTAAACTCTTTATTTTGTACTCTGGTCTAACAAGACGGTGACTTCTTACACACCAAAGGGGTAGTTCTCCATACCTATCGAGTTGTTTTACTACAAGGTTAAAGATTAATTTCAAGAAATTACACCTTCCAAAAAAATCTTTCCGTTACAGAAAAAAGACTGTGTATTTGAAATGTCAATAACAATCAAACACAGGGTAAATATGTACTTTTTCAGGAAAACATCAAATTAACACAGTGGTAATTTCAAAACTGTTTAATTAATATTGAAAACCTAACACTACTACTGGTGTGAACTTCCTTTGTAGTACAGCTGGGTAATCCTGCTTTGTTTTCTCCTGGGGATAATCATGCTGACATAATAATTAAGAGAATAGATCAAAGCTTGTAATTCTAGGGTCGGCCTAACTCATTACCAGTCGGTAGGTGTTAATTTATTTGTGTGTGAGGATGGTTGGGATATTTTCCCAGTCACACAGCCAAGCCTTAATCATACTTTGATGCCAAATTATTACAGCCATGCCCCTGTTATACACATAGGATAATTACTGGGCAAGATCATCCTATTGGTAAGAGTATTACATTTGGCAAATATATTTATTTATATAGCATACAGTGGTTTACACCTATATGGCCTACATACCTTCAAGGACATATGTCATACTACACAGTTATTACCTACATCTAGATATACGTCAGTTGGCAATTAAAAGTTTATTGAAAGCAAAACTTTTCATGAAATCTTTTATGTTATCACAGTCATTACAGTTAAGTTGACCAAATTTTGAATGGAATTTCAGGTAGTGTACATAATGAAGGGCAATAAAAATGCATGAACAGTGACATTTTTCTCCAAATCAGTTATTTTGTAATAAAATTTTCCACTTCCATTAGAAGTTGTTATCTAAAGTCCAGAGGCTATAGGAATCTTAGCCATATATAATTCTGTGTATATTCTGTGTAAAATGTCAATATCATCAAGTACTGTAAACATGTTACAATGTCCACTCGATTGTCGAGTATCAACAAAAATCTACTTATTTTTGTGAAGCAGTATGCGCCTACTGATTTGATTACAAAAGACTCAAATACAGCTCTATACTCAATGTAAAAACAAACTGAAATTCTACTGTAGACAACCTCTAACCTTGCCACTACCCTGAGATTAGACCCCTTGAATAGAACTCTCCAGTGTTTACAGAGAGCACAAACAGTCCACTGAGAACCATATCAGGAATGAGAATGACCAAGCAAGGGTCACAATTATTTGACTGGTCAACCACTGAGGTGCTTACTAAGAACTTCTGACTAGTAAGGAATCTCCTTCACAACATATTGACCAGTAGGAAATTAGCAGGAAAGATTTAAGTTCATCAAGTTCTACACCCCTTATCTCAAATCTTACACTTATATCACACTTGAGTCAGTGGTTGTCCGGTACATGTGTACTCTCGAGTCATTTCAGCCACTCATTCCCTGTGAAGTCATTTGTTTATTACCCTAATCTCGATAATATTTATAAAAATACATGAATCTTCGATCAAAATGCAAGATTTTAGAACCCAAACTTTAAGACAGTGTACATCCCTGTGGGTTCACTAAGATTTTTTATATATCATTTGTATAATAAATCCTCTCATTTTCCCTTGAAGATGAGCTAATCTGATTTTCTTGTTTACATTCCAGTGTGCTCTGGCTTTCTATTTTATTGGTTCTTATCTAAGGTCAAGGTCAACTTTGTAGAGTATGATGACCTGTTCTTGTGATGTCACATGATAAAAGTCACACAGCAGTTTGATATTTGCTTCCCCATTTCTAGGGCTGAGTTTTATCAGATTTATAAATCTATGGTCTGTTGAGATAAAACTGTGGTATGAAACCTTCATGAGACAAGAGTTGTCACCCTTACCTGATGTGATGGAGAAAGATAACTCTGCATTTTGACCTTTATCTTTGTCAATTGCCATGACCTCAACAACTGAGGTACCAATGGCTGCTGTCTCAAACACACGGCCCTCGACAACGTCTTCCAGAAATTCTGGAGCAAAGTCATTATGGTCCAACACATGGATAGAGACATAGGTGTAGTTCCTGTGAGACTGTTTCCCTTGGTCACGCACCATCACTGTCAACTGGTGAACTGACTGTACCTCACGATCAAGCTCCTGGTTCACTCGGATTACACCTACAATGCCAGAATCACAAGCTCAAAACTCAGATATTCATTTAATCATTTCTTATAGAAACTAAAAAGAAGAATGATACACAAATGATAATCATCAGCTATAGATCAAGTCAGATTCAGAGGATTAATATTTGCCTTAATCTATACTCCAACCTTTATCAATATCTTAAAGATTGATCTTTCAAGATTATGATATCAAATATTTCTATGCTAAGACTTGAATATATTCATTGTATGTCAAACACAAAACCAACGTAATCACCAGAATCTTTGCCAATCTTGTGTAGATTATTTTTTATCAATAACTATAACCATGGCAACAAAAAAATATTGAAGTCTGATTTCTTGGCTGGTGTGACATGTAAAGACATTAGGTAGAGTTAAACACACTCTAATCAATAGAATTATGTAATTTCCTTCTGGCTATACAGTCTAATTACCAGTCACAAAAGGATTTCTCATCTTCAATTAAAACAGATTGCAGAGCTTCAGGTCTGTTTGTGGCTCATTTCCAAGAACAAAATTTGACACTCAACAAAATAAGAAACTAGTACATCATGACAAATATGACTGTAGTGCATCACTCCTGACTAGGTTGTGTAACCTACATGTAACTACTACACAAGGCTTCCTCAAACTTCAGCATAACAAACAACTTCTGTCAAATTTTCAGGAGTTAATGAGATTTTTGGGACGAGAATGAAATAATTACTAGATTATGATTTCGTTACAAAATATTATTATATAATTCTATTATCTCGGAGCTTCATCCATCTTCTTTCCAAACTGACCTGTTTCAGAGTTTATTTCAAATTTGTTGTCAGTGATGCTGTTTGCTGTTGCCAGGATAGTGTAAAATAATCGGCTGTTTTTGTCACGGTCAATGGCCGAGACCTGAAGTACTGTGGTCCCAATGGCTGCATTCTCGGACACGTTGGCGCTGAACTGAGGCTGAGTAAACATCGGAGCATTGTCGTTACTGTCCAGAACTCGGAGAACAACCTGGGAAAATAGTATCACAGGGACATGTAAATCAGTTAATGCACATCTAAATGAATTACCAAAGGACATTGTATTTGTTTTTATTACATTCTGATCTATACAAGTGCTGAACCAGAGTACCAGGTTCACTGTTAAAATTCAATTGTAAAGCAAATTACTGAAGAACCATCAGACATTTTGTCTTTCAATGATTATTTCTTTTGACTTTTAAATCATCAAAATGTATTCTAATAAGAAAAATAGCTCTGACAGAAATATGGACAAATTTATAATTAAAAAAATTGTACTTATATTTATTAATTCGATGTGATAACCAAATACAGATTGAACAATTTCAGCTTCACCAGTACTACCTTTAGATCAAAGACATGACTGCAGAAAGTTAAAAGAAGCCACATTTCCCTTGGAACAAAACTACATAGTGTATCCACTGTAATTAACAGTATTACCTACTAGTTAGTGCTTACAATAACATCATCATATCATACAAATCATTTCCATAAAGTAATGGAACAATCTAAAAGGATTCCATTTTCTCCTTCGTTTTTTTTTTCTGATTGTCCATTATTTATTCCTTTCTGTTTTTCCAAATTATCAGTCTTGATAATGCGCACTATTACTTCCATGAGTAATGTTATCAACAGGTTCTTATTTTTTCATTTTTTTCTTTCTTGGATGTCCCTGAAAGTTATGTCCCTCTGATGAACAAACTGCTAGTTCTGAGATTAATACAATTATCTATTTACATACTCTCATCTTTTTTGTACCTACCAGTAAATTAAACAGAGTTATCTTCCCTGATTTCCCTATAACCCGTACCAAATGTTGACAGTTAGTGACTGGGGGGGGTTCTATGAAAACATATGTTTGTCTAAACACACCTGGAATCAGTTTCCTGAATAAATCAGATCTATCTCATTGCCAATCTTGCATATCAATGCTTATAATAGTCTGAAGGATAAAGCTTGTGTGGAGACAAGGCCAGTATACACCGCTATCAACATACAGGTCTCCTGTGTAACATAACAAACTTGGATAGCTTACGATAACCTTTCTGTCCTTCATTAACAAAAACAGAACAAGAACGAAAGACAATTGTACAATGGTATATATTAGAATGTACCCATTGTAGATAAAACTGTATAGAATGATTGCCCTTACTCATCGTAATGAGTTGTGTATAACAGGAAATTTCTTTGATTACATCCACAAAATACTATAACAATATTTTGTATTCCCAATGGGGGAATTGATGGACAAAGAATACAAAGTGTGTCATTGAAAAATACAGAAAGCCTAAATATAGTTTTTTATAACTGCCTGTTAGTTGATAATCATTTCACTTACTTTTCCATCTTCCTATCAAAATTATACATATGACCCGTGTTACGAACTTTTTCTTCTACATTTAGGCAGACTTTTAAACAGTTTGGCCCCATTATAAAAACTGAATACTGCATTTTATACAGTATAGGTTCATATAGGTACGCCCTGTCTACTTAAAAATCAATAAAATCAAGTCCCTTCCAAATTATGAATTCATCAGATATGTGATGTAATGCAACAACAAGTAGACTGCAGGCTACACTGAGTAATATTGAAACACAAAATGTGTCTTTAAATACAAAGCAGATAAAATTTATACTTCTGAATTATAAATCTACCTTAATTCATTCAGCGTTATTGTGATAGATCTAAAGCAATTAAGTTGCATTTTAAATAAAAACATGAGAGTACTGCAATAAAAATATTTCAAAATGCTAGCGGGAGAATTGAACATTATTAACTAGAAATGCCGGTAGTTTTAAGGGAAAGACTAAAAATTCTTTTTCAATCAGATGATAATTATCAAATTTATGTTGAAAATTAATTTTAAAGCAGAGGACTTCTACTTAAATATTTTCCTAATGCACTTGAATTTGTTTTCAATTCAATTTTAGTCTTATCTTCAATAACATAAAATTCATCTGACACTACATTAATGTAGATAGCATGAGTTTGTGTTGGTGGAGCAGTACTTGTTGGATTTATTGAACACGAATGGTTACAAACACTGGATTGAATGGTGTTATGCTGGCTGTGTATTTGACATTAGGTGAGCTATTAGGTATGTAAATCACACAGGGTAGTAGCAATGTATTGCAGTGTGGCTGTAGTGTAGGTAATGAAGAGAGACAAGCTCCTCTGAAAAAAATCCATCTTCTGAAACTGAGTCTGACACTATAGCCCTTCATATAAAGATTTATGTTTTTGTTCCAGTACCCCTCATCTCTGTAGATCCTCCCCCGCAACAAATTACACCCAAAACCCCAGGAGCTGTATCTCACCGACAACAGGTAGAACAAGTGTTCAGCTTATTTATAAATACCAAGCTTTACCTCAGCCCAGGGCAGGAGAAATGGGGTGGAGTACTTCTTACGAAGGTACATTATATATCAGTTTATTATGGAATTAATGACACAACACTTTATTCCTCAATACACTCCTACTCTAAACATGTTACACAAAGTCGGGTGGTCTATATACAGAACAAGGATTTATTAGAGATATAGTACAGTAATCTGGTAATCCCGCACCTGGCACGAATATCACCGTTGAAATATCCCAGTCACGATATACTGCTTCAACGCATTAGCTACGTTGGTACATGACTCTGAAAAAACTTAAATCACTCCCCGATAGCTCAAGATTAATTTTGAAGATTTTTTTTCAGATATTAATTATTTTACTTTCATGTGGAGAAATCAGAAAGTGCTCATGTTATTTTTAACTCTGTACGTTGAACTCTTTGTGCCCCTGCCCCCACAAATGTGGTATCTATTTCTCATCACTAGAAAACTCCAAAGGTGCCTTGATGGCAAAATTGTTGTCCAAAGGTGCCTTGATGGCAAAATTGTTGTAAATCGGAATTATTCTTTACAAAAATTTCATTAAATCCACGAAAACTATAATAAGGAAGTATATACATTTAATATGTACGTATTCTAAGACACTTGAAAATGGAGGGAAGAATGGAAATATGTTTTTTTTCCCTTCATGTTCTTTCCTATTGTAATAATAACTGTTATTTCATTCTTCCGTGGTATGCCTGTAAAATCTATTTAATTAAAACTTTTTGTTTACAATAAAATTTCTGCCATATTTGAATCACTCCCGGATGTTCTCGTCATTATTAAAACATCAGAGTTGACATAATTTCTAAACGTAAAAAGGATTTTTTGTCTGCCCATCAGTGTCAGATGAAGATTTCCTGCATCAGCAGTTTTTGGTACATATACATCACTTCAATGTTCCACATATGCAGATCATCACAAAAAAATCTTGCTTGTTATGTTTCATTTTTGTACATTATTTTTTCAAACTATGAAGGAAATACGTCATATTCTGTCCAAAAATAATTAATTTATAGCAAATAATTAAAACAGATTCCACTCAAGCCAATTACACCTGATGTTCAGAGTACAAGACGCGAGATAACTGCTTGCCTTTAAGGCAACTGCTTTGAAAATCTTCCACTTAATCTTCTGTATACAAAATAATCTGCTCGGAAAATTTTGAGGCTCATTATATATAATTCATTCAATGATAAAACAGGAATTAAATTTCAGGAATGTTCTTTTTCATGAAAAATCTTCTCAATATATATACTGCCCTACAAAAATTGATCTGTCTACTTTTAAAGTGCAGAGGTCACTTTGTGTATAGTCCGACATGTTGTTAATTGTTCATTGGGTGTGTTATATATATATTCCAAGTGTATCAAATGCCCTAATAGGTAAATCAACACACACTCTATAGGTACATGCCACCCTGATTCCCCAAATGACAACCATTCTATATCTTCCACAGAATGAATCAGCAATCTGTATGACGCCATTATCCTCATGAATGGACATTTTTTCTATAGGTCCCAAAACCACTGCAGTTTATCTGGAATCTATTTTTTTGTTTGTTATTGTTTTGTAGTCTGCTATTTGACATTGGTTGATGTTCCCACCCTTGTATTGGCTGTTTCAGTATACCATACATATATGTTATCACGTTTATGTCTCTTCCCTGTACCGCTATAGCCACACTCTTCCCAGTGCCGCTGTGGCCGCACTCTTCCCAGTGCCGCTGTGGCCGCACTCTTCCCAGTGCCGCTGTGGCCGCACTCTTCCAAGTGCCGTTGTGGCCGCACTCTTCCCAGTACCGCTGCATCCACATTTCCAACCCTTTAAAGGTCGATGTCGTACATCTAAGATGCATTTTTTTTATCTCAAGAGAGAGAGAAAAAATACTCGTAACACATTAAGTGTTAATGTTTTAGCTGCTGAACTGTAATCCAAAATGGAACTCTTCCATCCCCCTGCTCTAGTTTTTTAGGTACTTGACACAATACCATTGATCTCTTTTTACTTTCTCTTACTTCAAAAAAAAAACTTCAGATACAAAGAAAGTTCAGTCTTATTTTAAATAACCTTTTCTATATCTGCCATTATTTCCATCACTTGCTTATTTCTGCCTTTTCAATACTGCACTTTTAAAACCACATTTATTTTTTCTCTTTCTCATTTTTGTTACAATTGGCTCAGTGTCTTTTTTCATTAGACATAATTATGGTTGTCGTTGACATCATGAGCTCACCAACTGAAGTAGTCCACTGTGTAGGCTGCTGAGGTGAATAATTGATTCCAAGCCCAAGCTAGGTGATAACCAGTTAGTGTCCTCATCAATATTTAATCTGTGATTGATGATGGGTCTGTGTGTCTGAATGGCCCCTATGTCACCTTACTCTACTATACACACTGGTTGCAGAACCCCAGCAAAATGGCGTCTTTGTTCTCCTAAACTTCAGCAAAGTATATTCCTCTAATCAAATCAGTAATGCCGCATCCTCACTTTTTATGCAACAGAATGTCAAGCTGGGTCAGAAAAGGTTTGGAAAAGGTCAGGTAGGTTCAACCAGAAGTCAATAGGGTTAGACATGAACACAGAGAAACTGTAAGCATGTCTCTAGGTCAAAGGTTACATCTACCGTAGCAATGCAATCCAAAAGGTCAAAGGTTAGATCTACCATAGCAATGCAATTCAAAAGGTCAAAGGTTAGATCTACCATAAGTAGAAAATAGTTGATGGTATTTGAAATATTGAGGGAGTGATGGCTCTTGTTACTGTATAGTAGAGATAAGAGAACGGAATGGAAGGTTGGTGACAGTGGAGATGAAAAAACATAAAATGGAGCGAGATGATCAGAAGAGATGGACAGACAGAGTGATGAACTGATGGAGAAAGAAAATAGCTGGGAATGATGGAAGTGACAACAAGGGAAGGCACCAACACGACACACAAAACGATGATGTGTTCATAAAGGAAAGATTATAAAACCATTATATTTCTTTTTAAGTTTTCATTGTCCATAGTGTATCGAGGCCCTGATCATTAAAGGTATAAATTACCACCAATGTATGGCCTCATGGCAAACAATCAGCACTTTTAAATCAGATATATAATTATTGTCTAGACTAATGAACAATGAAGTTCTTTTTGAAATTATCTTTTCCATTTCAAACACTTAAAAAAAGTTTTCAAACTTAAAAAATATTAGATAACAATCACAAATGGTCTACTTATCACAAGTGAATTTTCCTATTGTTTTTTTGTTTGTTTTGTTTTTGTCTATTTTGCAAACAGTCCTTACAGGGGATGAATTGCTTCCTTCCTATATCAATTATCAGGTAATTGTACTTATGTACATACAGATATGTCTACCATACATGAATGGGGTAAACCAGTGGAGATCACAGACACTGTGGCATCACGTCTATACAGGACATGAAGCAGAGTAGAACAGAGAGTGTAAACACCTGTAACAATACAGACAATACAGGACATGAAGCAGAGTAGAACAGAGAGTCACCTGTAACAATACAGACAAGTTCTTATCATGGCAGGAAACATCAGGAACTGACATTAGTCCCCTAAAGACATCACAGATCCTGACAAAAATCGAGACACAAAACTTTGGAAGGAAAAGGTTCTTGCACCACATGTGGTACCTATCATACACCATTATTGACAGCAGTTTGTACAAGTGTCTTAATTTGTCATTTATGTATTGGAACCATAATTTTTTTCTTTATCATGCCTGGTAGAAGAGTAGATTTAATACAATACCAATCCCCATAGAACCACTCTGTTGAACCTTGGGAATTGTTACCTTGAAGGCCATATCCTCCTTACACTTGCTACACACAAAAACAAGAGATCCCAGAGGGATCTTGGCGCCCACCATTGAATGATCTTCATAGGTTCCATGTCAGATTGATCTTTTCTCTACTTTTCCCTTCATTTTACTAATCTGTGCAAATTTAGACATCCCTCCAGTACTTTTCAAACAAGGGAATCCTAGCTATATAAGAAATTTGAGATTTAACGATAATGGCTGTTTGTTTGCCAGGTTGTTTTCCGGACAGACTGGTCCAAAAATGCAATGCAAGTGACCAAGGGGAACCTACTTATGAAATTTGAGAAAGATCCATTCAGTACTTTGAGAAATAGAGATAACAAACTTCAATTGTCAAAATCCAAGATGGTGGTCTGTCGGCCATATTGTTTTCCAATTGATCTCAAAATGCAATAAGCATAACGAGGCATTAAGGGGAACCTCCATATGAAATTTGAGAAAGATCCCTTCAGTACTTTTTCAGAAATAGCGATAATAAACTTCAATTGTCAAAATCCAAGATGGCTGCCTGTCGGCCATGTTGTTTTCAGATTGGTTTCAAAACGCAATATGCATAACTAGGCACCAAGGGAAACTTACATATGAAATTTCAGAAAGATCCCTTCAGTACTTTCTCAGAAATAGCGATAATAAACTTCAATTGTCAAAATCCAAGATGGCTGCCTGTCGGCCATGTTGTTTTCAGATTGGTTTCAAAATGCAATATGCATAACTAGGCACCAAGGGAAACTTACATATGAAATTTCAGAAAGATCCATTCAGTACTTTCTCAGAAATAGTGATAACAAACTTCAATTGTCAAAATCCAAGATGGCTGCCTGTCGGCCATGTTGTTTTCTGATTGGTCTCAAAACGCAATATGCATAACTAGGCACCAAGGGAAACCTACATATGAAATTTCAGAAAGATCCCTTCAGTACTTTCTCAGAAATAGTGATAAAAAACTTCAATTGTCAAAATCCAAGATGGCTGCCTGTCGGCCATGTTGTTTTCAGATTGGTCTCAAATCGCAATATGCATAACTAGGCACCAAGGGAAACTTACATATGAAATTTGAGAAAGATCCATTCAGTACTTTCTCAGAAATGGTGATAACAAACATCAATTGTCAAAATCCAAGATGGCTGCCTGTCGGCCATGTTGTTTTCAGATTGGTCTCAAATCGCAATATGCATAACTAGGCACCAAGGGAAATCTACATATGAAATTTCAGAAAGATCCCTTCAGTACATTCTCAGAAATAGCGATAACAAACTTCAATTGTCAAAATCCAAGATGGCTGCCTGTCGGCCATGTTGCTTTCGGATTGGTCTCAAAACGCAATATGCATAACTAGGCACCAAGGGAAACCTACATATGAAATTTCAGAAAGATCCATTCAGTACTTTCTCAGAAATAGTGATAACAAACATCAATTGTCAAAATCCAAGATGGCTGCCTGTCGGCCATGTTGTTTTCAGATTGGTCTCAAATCGCAATATGCATAACTAGGCACCAAGGGAAATCTACATATGAAATTTCAGAAAGATCCATTCAGTACTTTCTCAGAAATAGTGATAACAAACATCAATTGTCAAAATCCAAGATGGCTGCCTGTCGGCCATGTTGTTTTCCGATTAGTCTCAAATCGCAATATGCATAACTAGGCACCAAGGGGAACATACATATGAAATTTAAGAAAGATCCCTTCAGTACTTTCTCAGAAATAGTGATAACAAACATCAATTGTCAAAATCCAAGATGGCTGCCTGTCGGCCATGTTGTTTTCCGATTGGTCTCAAATCGCAATATGCATAACTAGGCACCAAGGGGAACCTACATATGAAATTTGAGAAAGATCCCTTCAGTACTTTCTCAAAAACTGAGATAACAAACTTCAATTGTCAAAATCCAAGATGGCTGCCTGTCGGCCATGTTGTTATCCGATTGGTCTCAAAACGCAATATGCATAACTAGTCACCAAGGGGAACCTTCATATGAAATTTGAGAAAGATCCATTCAGTACTTTCTCAGAAATAGCGATAACAAACTTCAATTGTCAAAATCCAAGATGGCTGCCTGTCGGCCATTTTGTTTGCCGATTGGTCTCAAAATGCAATATGCATAACTAGGCACCAAGGGGAACCTACATATGAAATTTGAGAAAGATCCCTTCAGTACTTTCTCAAAAATAGCGATAACAAACTTCAATTGTCAAAATCCAAGATGGCTGCCTGTCGGCCATGTTGTTATCCGATTGGTCTAAAAACGCAATATGCATAACTAGGCACCAAGGGGAACCTACATATGAAATTTGAGAAAGATCCCTTCAGTACTTTCTCAAAAATAGAGATAACAAACTTCAATTGTCAAAATCCAAGATGGCTGCCTGTCGGCCATTTTGTTTTCCGATTGGTCTAAAAATGCAATATGCATAACAAGGCACCAAGGGGAACCTACATATGAAATTTGAGAAAGATCCTTCTAGTACTTTCTCAGAAATAGCGATAACAAACTTCAATTGTCAAAATCCAAGATGGCTGCCTGTCGGCCATTTTGTTTTCCGATTGGTCTCAAAATGCAATATGCATAACTAGGCACCAAGGGGAACCTACATATGAAATTTGAGAAAGATTCTTTCAGTACTTTCTGAGAAATAGCGATAACAAGAATTGTTTACGGACGGACGGACGGACGGACGGAGGGACGGAGGGACGGACGGACGGACGGACGGACGGACGACGGACCACGGACGCAGGGCGATTTGAATAGCCCACCATCTGATGATGGTGGGCTAATAACCTCTAATTTTCAAAACTTGTAAATTATTTTTCTGCAATTGACAGAACTGGACATTTCTTAGACAAAAATATAACAGTAATTTATTTAATCCTTTCTAACATATGCTTGAAATTGAATTAAAAAGAATCAATTATTTCTGTGTGGCCCAAACAATGTAAAGTTTTTGTGGTTTGGAATGCGAAAATTGGTTAAACCAATTTATACACTGCGGGCCAGAAATATAAATAAAACATCCCCTTCAATTCCATAATCTTGTTTAAAAGTTCAAGTTGCAATATACCACGTCACACAAGGCAATCGTAGCCACTTAGTGCTGAAAGGAATTTTCAACTGAAAACTAACTTCAAACAAGAGATTTGGTTAATCCTGTAAAAAATCTGGCCGACTATTTGATGTCTGTCTCCAGATTAAGGTAAGTCCAGTTTAAAACCTTTAAAATTGTCCCGCATACTCCTACATTTGTACTCTTCTACACTGGATAAAACCAAAACTTGATACCGATCCAGTACCAAATTCACACTATAAATCTCGATACCGATCCAGTACCAAAGTTACAGTTAAATCCCTATCAGTTCTGGCAGAAATATGAAAGTGTGAGGTTAAGAATTCTGATCACAACATAATGGAGCTAATTTATCTAGATAGCTGTTCATAAATACATGCTTTCATTTCTGGTTTATCTCTTAAATACATCCTTTCATTTTTGATAACACCGTTTTATTTTATGATGATATTTCATTTTGACAAATGATAACGACCTCCACTGTAGTGTTTCCTGCCACTTCCTGTAGTCAAGTCACTCAGTAAACTGATACAAAGCTAGTTATAAATCACATGAAATATGATATTTTGGACTTGAAAGAAAATAAGTATTAGGTGAAGATATAAATATCTAAATGCATCACATGTGACACATTGAGATATCTAAATGCAAAACAACTATATATCCTGGTCTAAAATGAAAGTTACTCATATCTGATAAGCTTAGATATCAACATGATCACTAGTTCAATTACAAACATTTGAGTGACTTTGATGGGTTCCTGATGAAAAGATATCTCTGATGTAAACAGGTAAATAGTTACCCCTTTTTCTAACCTAAAGTCTATAAATACTTACACAGAAGGACAAGATAATTATTGACGTTTTTTTATACTTACCAGGTAAAAGCAGACATTTTAGTTTTTTCCCTTTTTTCTAGTTTCAGAGTTAAGTTCATATCACTTTGTTGATAGAAACTATCAAAGAGATCAGCAGTTCAGGAAAGCAGTAAGTATAACGATGGGCAGAGTGACTTTATGAAATTGTGTTAATACAATCATTTACATTAGCTATTTCAGTTATCACAAATATTTACAAGGTTACAATATCTCCAAACAAATGTCAGGATTAAGGCGCAAGGATTAGCAACCAGATGGACTTAGAACAAGCCCGTCAGATACCACCCAGGGCGAGGACTATAAACAGTTATCACACCACCAATGCAGCAAAACCTTCTGAACATCAGGTCAGACAGAAAGCATCCTACAACTGGACAAGAAACATCTCCTCCTTTGCTTAGACAGAATATTACAGGATGATCCAGAAATGTTTACCAAGAGGCAGCTCCTATATCTGGTTATGGTCAAATGATGGTCAAACCGCCCACAACCTAGCTGACCACAACTCACAACAATTACAGCCACATGGCACCTATCCCTAACCAAATCTACCAAGTTTTAGATTCTCTACATGATATAGTGTTCAGAGATTTGAATATTTTATTCCACTGGGAAAATCATAGCTGTATTTGACCTGTGCATATGTTTACAGTGCAGCTAAAATAAATTTTTTTTAGTAATTCCAAAACAATTGAAAATAAACTGTTGCTTTATTGAATTTCAATGCCTGAATCCACTGGTTGGTGATAATAAGACGTTAATGAAATAAATAAAATGAAAATCTTTAAGGCAACTTACATTGGCCCGAGCCTCGTAGACACCATCTGTGGCAGCAACTGTTAGATTGTAGATCTCTTTCGTCTCCCGATCAAGGTATCGTGCCAGGTGCACACTGCCATCGATAGGACTGATGACGAAGTCACTGTTGTCATCACCACCTACAATGAAAAACAGTGACGACTCATTACCAATGCCAACCCTCTCGGTACCACATATAGTAATTCATGGACCATACAGAAATTATAGATATAATGAAGATTAAAATAATAAATATAATGAAGATTAAAATAACAGAGAAGATAATGTCATGCATACCGATTATGGAAAACCAAATCCTATCCTTATCAGGGTCTCTGGCAGTAACCAACCCCAGCATCTGGCCCAGCTTACAGTTCTCGGACACCGGTTCAAACAGGTAAACTGATTGGTCAAATCTAGGTGCATTGGGTGAGCTGAGAAGTCGAGGTCCCACTATGATCTGGGCTCGAACTTTACTCCTCTTCTTCACATCCCCATTGTCTGTGGCACGAATCTGTAACCATGGAAACAAAGATAATTTATTAGAATTATTCATTAATCACACATCAGACTGGTCAACAAATTCATCCTCAGACTTGCCATGACATATATATGCTTGTCAAACTTTGTTGAAATCTAACCATTTTTAAAAGTTATACAACAGAAACTGAGGTGAGAGAGACAGACAGAAAAAGAGATTGACATTGACAAGGTAGTCTATCTCTGATGGGAGGCTGTAATAACAATAAAAATACATAATACTCTGGAGACAACATTCAAACATTCTTCAGACTTGACATTAAAGCTTTCTTCAGATAAGACATTCAAACACTCTGACAACAAGATGTTCAAATACACTTTAGAGATGATTTTGCCTTTCAGAGATGTTATAAAAGACAAGTTGGATATGGTACTAACCTTGAGCTCATACATCTTAGGTTCTAGGGCTTCTACTGCATAGATCATACCAGTTGTGGCATTGATGGTGAACTCCGTCTGTTCCCTACCCCGAATCTTGTATGTAATCTGTGCGTTTTTACCGGTATCTTTGTCATCCCCAAACACACGAAGAACAGGCATGGGCTTACTTCCAGGGGACTTGGCCATGATGTTGACTTTGTAGTTCCGTTGGAGAAACTTTGGCTTGTTGTCATTTTTGTCAAGGACCTTGACCATTACTCTTGTGACCGATGTGAGGCTTGGTGTTCCATTGTCACTAACAGTTACCTGAAATGAGAAAAATTGTCATTTCCTTTTACTTGTGAAATATTGTAATAATCAGTTCATTCTGTATGTGAAACAGGGAACAATATTTTAATAGTACAATTGCAATTTGATAGGCTGATAGAATGAATGAAAAAATAAACACTAACGAAAACTTATCCAAGTCATTTCATTTTTAGAAAAATTAAAATATGCAGCCTTTGAAATGTCGCATTTAAGTTGATTATAAAAAGACAACAACACAATGTTAGTTATTGAGTATGTTTGGGCTTATTGCCAGAAAAATATGGTAAATAGTAGATAGAAAAGTCAGAGGTGAGCAGTGTATTGCATTTTGCTCACATTTATAATGTTCACATCAAATAAGCCTCTTGCATAATTACGGAAGGTCCTTAAATATTTATTTTGATAACAGGAAATGTACATAGGGGCATGAAGTGACATTGATGATTATGCCACCATAAATGCAATATTGAATCAGAGGGGTTTTTTTTCTTCTTTTTTTTTTGTTATTTCTTTTTTAAATAGAAACATCAGGTTAATATCTCAAAATATTAACCTCCACGTGACTATGTCTTAGCCAATGAGAATTCAGGAAGGTTGGACTATATCCAAAATAAGTTTAGTATTGAGGTTTGGGAAGGGCTTATTTTTTAACCAATTTTGTCTTACTATTTTGAAATTGGTGATTTTCCCAAAATGAAGAAGGGGTTTAATTGTAAGCAGGGGCTTATTTGCAGATATATACTTTAAAAAAAATAAAATAGATATTACATTGATATCACATCAGGATTATAATCAAAATACTAGAATTGAGAAATCCTGGCGAAAATGTAATCCACCTGGAGAGAAAGGAAAAGCATTATCAACCTGATAGTGTATTGAGGTTCAGACACCTGGCTTAATAAACAAACACACACAAATATACAACCCACACACAACACTGTGATATATTGCTATCAGCAATTGAACAAAATCTCACATGAACAGACCGTAGTCAAGTTCTCAACATTAATGATAGATAAAAAGATAGCATCACAATATTGAAACAGTATCTGCTTGTCTGATACTGAAGTACTCTGACAAAAGGTACAGGAAATAGCCGATCTCACAATATCCTGATTCAAAATGTCTTAGCTTACCATTCAAACACTGTGAGTCATGAGCACTCGCCCAAAAGGAAGACTCAAAAGGAGCAGAAGTTATGTATAGAGGGGGTTTGTCCTGGGCGGGGAAGCATTCACACGTGTACTATAAATCAATACTGCATTAAACAATGGAATTCAATGTTCATTCAACAAAATTTTACAATCCGGGCTGGCTTATCAAGCTCAAATCATTGCTGACATTACACTTTCAATCAATCTATCTTGAAATTTCAAATGCTGAATTCGGAAGTTAATTCGTAAAATTCATTAATGTTTATATTTGAAATAGCATTTTCTTGTTCAATTTCTATATATAGAAACATAATGTTTCAATTGCTCCAAAAAAGATTTTTCCCTGCGAGTTTGTGTGCAGGTTAACCAAGTTGATAAGCTTTACAATAACACGACAAGGTGTAGGTTATTGTCTGACAACCTACATGCATGCTCAGCAAAGCTGCCATTGGCTGATCTCAGTAAAAAAAATTTAATTGCATCACAGCCTGTCAAGTTAAAACATCGTGATATCATAGCTCATTTCTTTACTTGTGTGTGTGAGCGAAATAAAGGCTGTTTTTGGACAAGCATAAAACATGTTTATATAATGAACCCCAGGGGATCGAGAAATTGGTTAGCATATAGCTTGTTATAGATTCGGGATGCTCACAGTACATTTATTCCATGACAGCTAGCTGCTCAGTGTAACAATGAATCCACAAGTAGCAACTGTAGAAGAACACATTGGTGGTTGAGTATCTAGTTAGGTATGTATGGTGTTTCATATACCAAGTCATAGTCTTTTCTACCACAAATTGCAATATTTAGTTAAGATCAACAGAAAAAAAAATTCAGACAGTCATATCGCAGCAGGTTTAAAACATCATTGGTGACAGCGACCGAAAACATCTTAATGAATCAGATCTCACAATAAGCTTACCTCCTGTTGACCAATGACAGGATTTGTTACAGATTCATCTTGGATCTGTGTGTCATGTCAATACTGTGTGTCAGCCTTTTGTGCACATCGGCTTGTCTAGTCCCTTGGGGATTTTTTTGCAATGAGTGTCAAATTAATTTTGTGCCTGACCTCCATTAACTTTGTTATCTGGGATTCATTGCTGAAGGAACCACTGACAATTATTGGTAGTTTTCTAGGAGATGATGGTCAGTTAAGTGACCATTGTGGTGTATGCCGACATTTCCAGCAAACAGGAAACAGCAATAACGTTGAAAGGAGTCTCCACATCATACATCTGCCCTCACAGCAAGGTCACAACCCCAGAGACCTAAGCTGTGCCCTTCTGGCTGTAAGATTATTGAAAACCGTTCTCACTCATAATTAAATAAAATAAGCTCTCAACCTGACTTCATCACTCCATATTATGCCTCAAATGCAATAACATCCAGCAACTGGGCTTGCAGCATAGCCAGACAGAGCGGCCAGGACTGATTTCCTTTGGGCTAAAACACACATGACAACCTCAGAAAACCAATCCAATGCTTGCTATGAAAGTGCACTAGCTAGCTCATACTTCATTGAAAAGCTGGAAATTGTGACTGGTTGATTCAAGAATTCCACCAAACACATAAATATATTCTGACTAGAAGGATTGACAGCGAAAACATAGCGTACAGGATTGGTAGCAATCATTCATTTGTGAAATTGTATATATTCCACCACCAAATAAACCACTAATGAAATCTAATTTGTGCTTTGGTCTTCAAATCAAAGATGGCCACCACTAGAAACATGTTCAGATGGGAGGCATTGAGCAACAGTTAGACAGGTAGATCAAACGTAATGATGGTGGGGCATCAAGTGTAGCCCTGATCAGTTGAGTACATATAATGATCCTTTAACACATAGGTTTGTCTATATATATATATAACTAATCAATGGAACCTTGTGTAGCTATTACACAATCAGCACATTAAAGGCTCGATAGAAACATGGTAATATAACCACACAAGTAACTTTATTAAATTGTACCGTGATATATTGGTAATGGAGACAAAAAATATGCATCACAAAAAAACCCAGCAATTTCCCAAGAAAATTATCAGTAATAATTCCTTGGCATATTCTTCAAAACAATATTTGCAATTAATAATACTCTGTTTGAATTATGCACCTTGTAGCCTGGAGTTATGCCCCTTGGTGCTACAGTGCCAAACTGGTTTCCTTTAATCAGGATGCCTCATAGTGACTTCTACTGAGGGGAACAATAAGTAGCCAAGGAAACAACCCACGCTTGCTAACCACAGGCACTGGTCCGCATTGGTCATTTATTTCAAGTTAATGATCATCTTTGTCAGCCGGACTAATCAGAGATCCGAAGAAGTGACCAAAGATTGTGGTTTGACCATCCATCAATGGTCAGCGTCTCCGAACAATACCAATCTATCTGGACTTGTTAGTGTTGCTAACACAGACAAAAAGACAATAGGCACTCGTATCAATATCTGAGCAGATTAGCCAAGGCAAGACTATGGCAATGGTCAGTAGCATCAATATTTGACTAATGCAGTGTTTATCTGTTGTCTATATGAATGCTTATTGCGATATCAATTCATATATCACCTGTCCTTTAATATATATAGTGGCCAAATGTTATCAGACTAGCTTGCAACATATTAAGTTTCATTCAAATTACGCCAACATATAGATGAAGTCAATGATATTCGTGACTAGCCATTACAGACTACATCCTGGTTGTTCTTACAAGACAATCCAATATAAATTCTCTCCATTCTTTGTCCATCAACAGCAATAAATCTCTCCTAAGGCTGTGGTCATCCCTAATAGAGCTGCCAACACCTATGATAGGCTAGCCTCCTGGTCATTACCCAGGTTTTTTGTGATGTATATAACTGACAAATAACCTTCCTTCACTGTTTCTGGTTACAATCTAGTTTGATTAAATGACACCAATGGCGGCAGCCATTGCTAAGGTAAGATAATGTTCGTTCTCACTTGGCAGTGTGATATCTGTATCGGTATTCGTGTCCGCGTTATTGATCTTAACACCAACATGTATGTATGATCAACACTAGTCACGGTACCGGAGATATTGAGATTTCCTTTTCATCTGAAACTGGTAAGTGTTCGATGACTTATCACCATGAAATTTGAATCCTTGATGAACATTACCAAATTTAACATTTTTTGAAAATCTCTGTATCAAAACTGAAATTTGTTTTTCTGCATCATTTTTTTTTTTTTTAATTCTGGTTTTTTTTTTGGTTTTTTTTTTTAATTTCCATCATAAAACCATATTTAAATTTTCAAGGCACTTGTGAAGGTGAAGCTGGAACCAGAAAACAATTCAAAATGTTGACAAATTTTATAAATCAAGGGACAAGAAAAAAATCATTAACATCAAAACTTGATTTGAATAACAAATAATGGAAACTTTGGAACATAATTTTTTGTATTGCAATATCTTATCTCTGATGCTTTTTGACAAATACGTGTATCCTTATCTGTTTCAGCACCACAGGTTCAATCGTACTGGTCTTCCCATCATGGCTGACAAGCCGTCTGCTCAATGCATTTGATGTGGTTTAAAGATCTTTCCACAAAGCATGAATACTGAAAATCCCTCTTTTCCAACATTTTTATCAACGAAGATAAAACTGATCATAATTTTCCTCTTCATCCCATAAAGTATCTCTCTTTAAGTTGTTTCCACACAATAAATAAGACCAAGGTCACTTGAATGCCACAGAGACCACAATATTCAAGACATCAAATCTCAAATCTGTAATCCAATTACAACTACATGGACACAATGACAATATAAATGCATATCTATAATCTTCATACTTGAAAAAAATCCTTCTATTGGTCGGATATATTTTTCCAAAATTAGAAAATGTATAGATTTGCCCTTGAGATTTAATGATGTACTAAATTAAATTCTAAAATGCATGATTGAATTACCATTTTGGAATAAAATCTACATTTTCATTTAATAATTGTCATGTTTTATCAGATAATTGTTGACTCTTTCATTTCATTTCAGTATGATGGATTGAAGGAGAGGGGTATACACATCAGTTGAAGTTTAAGTGATGCTGCTAAAGTCTTCAACATAGCGGAAGTCAGCATGGGACATTTTGTGTCTGGCAAAATGGCCATTACTACTCAATAAACAAAGTCTAAACGGAAGCTGGGTTCAAATCTGAAACCGTAAAAAACACCAACAATCTGTAGCCTCTAAGTAGGAAACACTTGTGCATTATGACGACAGATGCTTTTTTTCTCATTTACTTTTTTGTTTTATTACTTGTGTTTTATACAATGTTCACAGCTGGAAATGAAAATCCATCGTCTGTTAGGTTCAAACTTACATAAAGTCGCCATAAATTCTGTACCCTAACATTCATCCCCTTTGCCCCCTTTGTATACACCAGAAACTAGAATTTAGAGTAAACTGTCACAATGTTCCATCTATATGATTAATGAATTTCCCCTACTCCACATCAGTTATCTCCCTTCTTTTAGACCTCTTCATGTCCAAAGGTGTTAGGAGGTGATAAAAAGGTCTAAAAGGCATACATTACAACACTTTCAAAGGCAGATGACAGGAAATAGATAGGCAACTTGTAGGAAAAAGCAATCAAAAAAGTTTTGTTAATGCTCTCTTTTTACACATTTCTCCCTCACTTTTAGCTTTTCAAATCAGCAGCTCTATACATCTTATTGTCTTCATAAATGCAAATTTTTGGTATTTTTGAAAAATTTCAAAGTAAAAGAAATTGACAAGTATGATTTTCTAGTAAACAGGTTTGTCAGGATACATTCAGTAACAATAACATTACAAATATCAAACCAAGGCAAAGTAGTAGAAGATTTCCTCCTAGTAAATCTGCGGTTGTGTCTGGCTGTAAATACTGTAGAGCATTAGAAGACATATATAGAGTGTACAGAATTAAGTGTTCCCAAACTGCAAGTCATTGTATACTTAACTTCAATGATAAATCTGCCCATACAGAAATACCTGTGTATCAACTATCAATGATAAAATTTTCTCTTTTGAAAAAACATGATTACACAAACACCTGCATATATTTACAACATCTGGGGATACTTTTAAACTGTAAAATTAATTTCCAGTAAAATACGTAAAAACACATAAATCTTTCCTCAAATGATGTTATTTCTTATTTTCTATTTCTTCAAAAGCAAGACATCATCCATGCTCTAAACACGAACAAAAACCCAAATATTCATCAAACTGACATGAACCTAGTAATTTTAACTACCATGTGCCATTATACAAAGTGGAGCTCTTCAGAAAAGGAGGCTATAAATGGACATATTTTGAGCAGTGCATAGTCAGTCCTAAAATTGGTTCAGTGATGACTTGACGTTACAGATGATATTTATGGAAATCAAACAGCAATAGAAAGCTATACTTTGTGCTTATGCGAGAAAAAAACAAGAACCGGTTTTATCATCAATATTAAAATCAATACACACAAGATAATACATATCCTACCAATCTATTCTGTTTGAAGCTAGCAACAATAAGTATGTTGCCATGGTATTTTGCTGCGTGTCAATCTTGCATGGCATCTTTGTCATTGATTGAACCATTAAGAGAGGCAGATTAATGAAAAGTTCAGAGCTTCTATCCTGTCATTACGATGTGAGACATATTTTCTGACTTCCTTTTCCTTCTTTCTTTTTTCTTAGGTCTCCACAGCAATTCTATCAATTCCATATACAGACAAGTTACGGTTTTTCCTATTTTAACAGCATTATCCGTTGTGACAACACCAGATCCTTGTTGCTCTAAGATCTCTCTTTCTCTCAAACTTTATTGCATTGGATCACTAAAGCTAACTACTTATGACATTAAAAGGACCGTTCTTGGTAACCTACTGTGTAGAACAAAACTTCCTATTTTTATTTTTCTATTTCAGAAGGAAATATCCAACAGGTAGTAAATCCCACCATTACCTCAAGGGAGAAATGATTCTGGAGACATCAAATCTAGTCTGAAGAAAGAAACAATGGTAGGCAAATCGACAAAGTTCCAACAGATATTCATTTGTTATTTGTATGGATAGTCATTCATGAAATCAAACCTTCCATGAATGTCATCTTGCTGATTACTGCCAAAATATATCCTCTAAAATCCTGCTAATCTATTCTTCAGTAAAATATACCAACAAATGTATATTTCTAGACTGTATAGGGCCCAGAGATGTTACAGTGTGGCTGGTTTTCAATATCAGTAATTTGCACCTTGACCAAGTGATGTGTTGTACCTGTCTGTGATACTCGTTAACTTGACAGGTAATTATAGTAATCAGAACATAACCAGATGGTGCCCACTATATAACAACTATGACCACCAGCAAAAAGCTGTGACTTCCAATGGATAAATTTATGAACTTCGTAGATAATCCTGACTTATTTGGGATGGTCGTGACCTTGACCTCTACGAGATAATTGTGACCTCTGACAGATAGGCATTACCTCTGGGGATAGCTTTAATCCCTAGGGGAACTCTGTGACCTCATAGGGATAGTTGTGACCTTTACCTCAAGGAGATGGTTGTGACCTATGACAGATAGTCATTACCCCCTCTTGACCTCTGGGGGATAGTCATGACCTTGACCTCAAAGGGATAACTGTTACCTCCAGGGATAAACATGACCTCCAGTGTATTAACTTTCTACAGTTGTTTATATCTTTAAACATCTCTCTACATTTCAACACCTACAGAGCATGATTGAGTGGGACAGAAAACTATACAATTAATCAGCTATCCTTTTATTGTCAATCTGCATCCATGCATGCTGTGACTAAGTAATTACCTACACTTCCATGACCTTTGCTATCCCTATTTGTAAACATTATAATTCTTTTGGAAGAAGTACCATGACTGGAACATTGTTTTTTATGTTGATTTTATATGTATTTGTTTCCATCAATGTTAAAAGTCATTGACTGTTGATGTTGTGAGCCCCTGTTGTAATAAGCCAGAGGCCAAGTCCTAGATCTGTCCTGTTGATATGTAACATATAAATATCATGTTTGCATGACAGTGGAGAGGAACTGGAGCAGAGACCATTAAAAAATGGAACACATTAGTATTTATTGTATGTGTATGTCCCCAGTACAGTGGGTACAAACTGTGTATATGATATCATTTCCATGGTTACTATCAAACTGTGTATATGATATCATTTCCATGGTTACAATCCTGGAAACCACCATATGAAGCCAAAGCAATCATTACTGTAAATCATTTATATTTTGTGTGGGATTTATTTTCGCACTTATACGCGAGGAGAGTCCATCCGAATTCCAATCCTTCACAGTTATTTGTATGAAAATAACACGTTGGCATGACAGCCAAGCTATTGGTTACCAATATAGGACCGTTGGAGAGTCCATGACCTCAACAAGTGAAGCGTTTGCAAAATCATGCATTCGTGAATATGTCTGAAGATGCAAGTCCATGAAATAAAGTACTTTCCATAATCTAAGTGATTTACAGTATTCCAATTCTGCAATGACATCATCAATGCGTAATTACAAATGAAACTTTTCAAACTTTGCAATGGCTTCCATCGCAAAACACAGTAGAACAACACCTCAGAGACGGACCATTGGTAAACTTCATATGTAAACTATTACTAGTGCATGACTAGGAATCATTGTCATGATGTTATAATAGTAAAGTTAGGGATGGTATGTTAAAATTTATGATAGTCTACAACACTGCACAACACCGAGTGAGAAAATTGTCTGTACAATACTTCATTGTATATCATTGAAGATGTGTTTTGATACTGACATTTAAACTACAAAACTAAAATTGTATTCATTTTTCAAAATGCTTTCTTTTCGTTATCAGAGGTTGGCAAGCCATCTATAGGGCAACACATTTTTGTTTTTGTTTTTGATAAAGATTTCCTTATGCAACAAACTTCGGGAATTTTCATTTAACACTTTTGAAGGCATGACATGATTATTTCCTAATACAGTACAATAGATTTTGAAGCATGGCCTTGTAACACTACCTTATGTAATGTTTTCCATGAAAAAAAAAATCAAGTTGGTGAAGTTTATTTAACAGATTGTCAAAAATAATGACACCAACATTACACATACCACCAGTGGAGCTACCTGATAAATATAATTAGCATTCACGTGTGTGTATACATTAGTACAATGACATGTATCTATGTCAGCATAATTAGATCGTGTCTATATAATTACATGAGTAACATTGATGAGTATGTGTTGTAGCCTGTTATTACCAGGGCCTGTAATACTCCTATTTAATCTGATATATTGCTGTGGTACTGTGTCTGTATACTCCACATTCCAGTATAGATCCCTCATTGTTTCGTCCTCTCTCAGTGTATTTAATACAAATGACACTAGAACAAAGTCATTGTTTCCATTATAAATAGAATCCTATATCTGCACTCCTTTGTCCCCCACATGTAAAGTTTACATATTGTCGTGAATAGGAGTATCCGGAATTTTGAAAATCAAGCTAACTGCATGTCACAAAGTGGTTCCTAATGCAATGTTGAACCGTATTGATACATGAATATGATATGAATTTCCAAGAATCTAATGCAACAGTATTTAAGAACATAATGTGTAGCCTGACCAGGCAGATACAGTTTGAAGGTTGCTAGGACACTAATTAATACAAGACAAAGCATACTTTGAACTCTAAAATATGTCACACTTAATTGAAATCAGTTTAAAACTAGTGACTTCAAAAAGACTGAACTCAATACTGGTGATATTAAGATCAAACATCGTGACAACTGTTGATGTTCCCTAATTTACGTGAAGTGTAGGAGCTGATCTTGATAGGATGTCAACCTGTCCACTAAACTACAGCCTTGAAAACATTCTAATCGAATCTAATAATAAAGAAATCGGAAATGTCAAAACAGTGTGATTGTGTTTCTGATCCGGCGTATAAAGCCACTATTATCATCTTGAATGATATTGTATGTAGTCTCACCCCACTCATAAACCAAGCTGTGACACAAAATATCAAAACGTAAATTAAAAAGCCAGAAATCTGATCTCTATATTCAGAGTGGTTTTTTCTCCTCTTAAAATATAGAATACAATAGGATTGTGTCATAGGGGGTCAATGACACAAAATGATCAAGTTGAATTGATTGTCGAGAAATAATGCTGCTATTATTGTAAACATATGGGCTGGTCCAGTCTTACAAGATAAAACAGTGTCTCAAGTACTGTCTCCACCTGTCAAACTTGTATGTAGGGTGTCAGTGACACTGGGTCTGTCAGAACTAGGCTGACACTGAAGGTTATTTGGTCTCCCCATCGCCTCCTCCACAATACAAGTGTTGTCTTCCTCAGAGTTATATCAGCTATGTAAACTGTAATTTGTTTACCTGTGTATCCCGACCATATATATAGAAATAGTTCTATAGATGTAAAACCTGTGTATTCTGACCACCTGTATATAAATAGTTCTATATATGTAAAACCTGTGTATTCTGACCACCTATATATATAAATAGTTCTATATAACCCTGTAGGATATATAAAACCTGTGTATTCCGACCATCTATATATAAATATTTCTTTATAAGCCTGGTAGATATGTAAAACCTGTGTATTCCAACCACCTATATATAAATATTTCTGTATACTGACCATCTATATATTTCTATAGAAGTCTGTAGAATCTGCAAAACCTGTGTAATCCAACCATTTATATGAATATATTTCTATAATTCTGTAGAATCTGTAAAATCCTGTGTATCCCGACCATATAGAAATATTTCTATATAAACCTGTACAATCTGAAAACCTCTTTAAAGCAGACCTTTTCATTCCCCAACTCCATAATCTCAGCTTAATGACCTTTAGAGGTAAGTTTAGACAGAATTTTTTAATGTTCTACAAAGCTTTTAGATGAATCTAAAATTACAAAAAACAACAATTACAGAAAATTTGCCAAGAGAGCAACTGAAATGTTAAAAAGAATATTCTCAAGAGCCTGCTGATGTGACATTTTCATCTTATAGAATTACATCTGACAACTGTTGTTCTCCCCTGCAATCCCTCTCTGTTGTGTCTCCATTGCTGCCATTACTGTCTTGTGTTTCCCATTCCCGACCTACATCAGCCAACACTTCAGTATGTACTCAGACAAGACTACCAGAAAATATACCTATACTAAATATTTATTGGTATTGGTGGAAAAAACCTCTCTTCCATCAATATATGAGTATTCCCCTGAGAGTATTTACAGAATATCTACATTAGGAGACAGATATCTGTTAGAACAAAGCTAACTCTATAAACAAATGAAAGCAGTACAAAGGTAGGTTATTGGATGTCACAGAAGATAAGTAACACTAGTTTATGGTCGGTTTTGACAGAAGCAATACTTCTCCTTCACCAATACCCCTTCACATAATGCAATAATGTTCCTCTGATATAGGCCAAACTGGTTATTTATTCATCCGTTTTAAATTATGCCTTCCCTATTAATTTGTCCCTCATACAATGAACACATAGGTCATATTCTGGGTGGGTTTTTATATTCAGACACACTAAATCATGTATTATGGCTAGTGTTAAATGTACAGCACATAAATACAAAAACTGGGCGGTGAATTAATTTACCTAACACAAGCAATGATACATTTTATGTTAAATTTTAATGCACGATGATCCATCCTTGGGGCGAGACTTTCTACAAATATGACACTGGTGACAGTCACACGTTGAATACGAACATTATTTTAGGATAAAAATAAACAATGTCTGGTTTGGATAGCTCACATGATGATAACACATACATTAAATTATGACATTTCGAATATTATCATAATGATCAGTGAATTCCTCTCCCCCATCCCTCATACTGGATATGCGGTTTGACTGCTTTATTACACCAACCAAACCTCAGCCATACAATTAATTTACACACCAATAATCTCTGCTGAATTTCAAGGACAAGCTTTGACCTTGAATATAATTACAGAGTAATTAGGTAAAACTGCATGGATTTCCTGTGATAAGGTAAATGTGCATGTTAGATTTCACATCATCACTTTCCCTGTGTTACCTGCGACCTTGGATACAAATCTCCATGACAATCACAGAGCAGATGAGCAATATCTCGCCACAGCAGATCCTGTTAATTACTCACTTAAAGATGTAAGCCACCTTATTGTGACAAATATATCTCTTTAAAAGAGGTCAGCAAAAAAAAAAAACTTCATCTCTTGCGTATTGCTAAGCATTTGGTGCATAGTTCCAAATTTTTTGCAATAGATTGAAATTGAGCATGTTTAGAGTTGATAAACTGGAATCTCCCTCTTGAATAGAAACAGTTGGCAGGTAATTGTTGGGCGATATCTTTTTTTCGGTCAGTGCAATTTTTCAAAAAATTATCCATAATTGGAAATATCAACATATACCTTTAAGAATGAAATCATGACCTTAATCTTACTTTAGGAATATCTTGACATGATTGTCAGGCCAGAGATTTTGGTTTCTTTATCTCCAACCCTTACTTTATTGGCACACAGTGTCGGATCATACAGATTCTGTTCCTCTTTAAGCGACCTTTGTTGCATTGAACTACTGTAACATTAGTAAAATAACCTGCTGGAGTAAAATTGTTTAGTTCTACTTTACATGAAAATTAGGGAATACAAGGTAGAAACTCATTTCTTTTGTGAAAATGTTTGTTTAAATTTTCAGCAGCAATACTTAGTCAAAATACAATAAAGGAACAAAGGAGGTTTAACAGAGAAAACAAAAAGGCATTATTTTCTGTTTTGCTACAAAGTATGATCAATCATTAATACCTGTTGATTCTTAAATCTTTAATTTGGTTCTGGGACTTCAATTACCCACTTCTGCACTTTTGTAGATAATTATTGAGGACAATCACAATGGAAATTAGATTCTAAATTCTAATTCTGTTTATAGATTAATATAGGTCCTTGGAGTATTCATTCCAGCATGACAACATCAGTGATGGTGGCTTTGGTGAAGGGAAACACTCGCCAATTAGTCTAGTGCAGGAAATGTTCATGATTTTAAAATGCAAATAACTAACATTGTCACATGACATAGTTGAGAATAGCCCTGTACATTTTCAATTAACGAGGACAATAATTAATTGGTGATGTTAATGCTATTGACGTTACACTGCCTACCGTTTTATCATCAATTGTCTAGGTGGGTTTTTTAATGCCATTTCAAAGAGAAAATTATTTCTTTTATTTAACTAAATTATGTACATAATAGATCATGATTGTAACTTGTCTAAATTGTCCCTGACAATATCAACTTAAGGCTCTATAGCCAGTTTTATACGAACAATTTAAACATTGTTATCTCCAGATTATAATAATAAAAAAAAAATCCTAACCTCTGGTAAAATTATTTTGATACAAGTATCATTACATTTTACCATACTAAGCTGTATTATTTCCAAGTTATTTCAAGAAATCTAAGCCAAGTTACAAAATTGTCTCTGAAGTTGACCTTGGTAGAGGTTCATTCTGCACATACCCTCAAAGGAAATCTTGTGTAGTTTTAATCAATGGAGATGAGTTTACGCAGTGTATCATTACAATACAGCTATCCTCATTTTAACAGTTTCATGCGTTTAATGTTGTAATGATTTGCCTCGGTACCACACAGTATGGAATCAAGGGTCTCTGTAACAAAGGTTCTTTACATGGAAATCAATGAGACTTTCGAGTGATACAGATACTGGAATAAGAGCTGGAGCAATTTTGTCTCGTCTTCGCTTAATACTTCGTGTAGAACACCAATCACAATATTGTCTAGTAACAAGAGCACAGAAATAAAAATGTTTTCAAAGTTCATTTATTGCTGAATGGTGTATTTGGATAAGTACGCCATCAGAATTCACTAGGGTATGGCAGCCTGTTATAAGATTAATCATTCACCCATCAACCAATGTTTGTCATGGTAGAAATCAATACACCTCAATAAAAGACGACCTGAATGTTGACCTAGGTATAGATTTTAAACAGGAGACTGTAAATGTAGCCTCCTTAATGTTATTATGTCATACAACTGGCACCATTGTACGACCAAATCAAATGATATACCCTTCCCGTATATACAGGAACTATGGAACACTTACACACCAGGAAAGCAAACGGGAATCTCTTTATTTTACAAACCATTGTTACACTGTAGAGACAAATCAGTTTTACAATTGCTGATAAATACTTTAGTTTTTGTAGAGAATCTACAATTTTTCATGTTCTAAAATCTAGATGAACCTCGGTAGCTGTTAATATGATGTTAAACAATATTAAACCAACCCTAGATTAACCTGAAAAGCTTGTCTTCTCTAGAATTCCACACATTTTTACAAAGATCTTTCCCCTACCTGGGGAATGTAATGATTGTCCTGTATTTGACAGTCTTATTGTCTACTGAATGCATGGGACAGGTACAGTTCCCATACAACATGGGGAGGAGTTCTAATGTATATAATGTTTGGATTGACCAGAACCTTGAGTACACTGATGAGGAATGTATGTACCTACACCCTAACACACATACAGAAGAGGATACACATCCTAGATCTACACTTTATACTTTCTTTGTGCCCCATTTTTTCCTAATCCTGTTTCACATATGACCTTACAATGGCTTCAAGCAAGCAGTTGTAATGAAATTCTCCCAACAATTCAAACTTTGTATTTCATAATGTAATTTAGATTCCTGTTTTCAATTCCCATGACGATATCTCTGACTCTGTATGTAAATTATTAATTTTCCCAGGCATGCAAAAATCTGCTACTATATTCAAATATATAGTTACACAGGTATGGCTGTATTTGCATGTGAAGAAGTGATTAGTGAAATCTGTCTGGTAGGATCAATATTATAGTTGATTCTCCACCCTATGAATGTCCATTATACCCTGCCATCCTGTTACAGTTTACTGCCCTTACTGTACTGCCAACACTGAAGTGTATGCTAGTCAATACATATTCACTTCAAAAACGGAAGCCATTTTCTGTCATATAGTGATATGATGCTGCTATTAAACATTTCAAAACATGCATGACAGATCATGTGCAACCGAAGTGATTTGTACCAAATTTTTAATTGTAGTCATTTTGGCTTTACTTTTTCTCTGCTACATATCCTTTCTCAAAGCAATTGAGCCTAATTATTCTATTCTTTTGTAATACTGAAATTGACCCCCCCCCCCCCCCCCCCCCCCCCCCCCCCCCCCCCCCCCCCCCCCCCACATAAGTTATGCAGTGAAAACAATCCAGAGTCACTGAAGACTATATTGGCAGATTAGTGAGGTAAGGAGCTTTAGATAAGTTTTAATTTGCCAACCCATCCACTTTTCCTGAAAAAAGGTGAGGGTGCATGCACTTATTATAAGGTGCAGGTATGCTTATTCTAAGATCGAATATGGTATATGTTATGATAATAATTTCTGTGGGGCACAAGATAATTATGATACAATGTAATTTTATAGGCCAGTTTTATCTGGAGATTTATATATTTATATATACTGTAAAACATTCTTCGGATGACCAGACCTGATATCAATTTCTGTTTATAATGAATAAGTTCAAATCCCCAAATCTGGCTCAACCTTATTTATAATCCAATAATAAATTTTGAATAGAACATTTATTTCCTTTGCACCATGGAATTCATTATAAAACTGTTATGATGTTATAGTTATGTATGTCAGTTTATGAATGTACATATGGTGTATCTGGTGTAGATGTATGCCATGAATAACAGCAGAATTGAAAGATAACCAATTTAAACGGACATGTCCTGCAGGCGAACACATGCTGGACACCAGGAAGGGCCTGACCTAATCAAACTGGGGTCATAAATCATGGAAATATCATCACACATTATAAACCTACATACAGAATGTACTAAATACATAACTGGACTGGACAACACAGGGCTAGTTATCATCACACGGACTTGCATCACACAGCGGTGTTCATATTTCAAATACTTGCATATGACAACTTCCATTTTCAAACTGAATCAGACATGACAGCCATACAAACTTAACTAACCTTTAATAAAACAAACACAGAATCGAGTGAAAAGAAAAGTAATTCTCCAAAAACAGGAAAATGATAAATAAAAATTCTCAAAACACAAGAAAATGAGAAATATAGATTCTCCAAACACTTTAACGAAATACATACAAAGCCCATCTTCAACTTGACATTATAATAGTTTGATAACTAGTATGTTTAAAATCACGGAAAACAAGAAATATTGTGCACTTCAAGTTAGCTTTATTTTTGTTACATTATGTAAGCTGATTCATGTCAATAGGACTGTATCTGATAACACAGAATAGACAAGTGGAAAATCTCATCAATTTAGCATTACTTCTATTTCAGCTGTCAGAAAAACGAAATAGCTTTGCTCAGTAGTAATCTGTGAGGATTTTTAGCAATAAACATGTTTTCTTATTTATCTTGAAATGTTCATGCAGGTTTTTCACCATTTATAAAATATTAAGGAGGTGTGCTTAGTAAGTAAAATCTTGCAACATCTCTTGTTCCAGAGAAAATGAAATTCTAAATCTTTATGAATTCTTATCAGTTCCCTTGCATCTTATGTGATTTCATAATCGACTCATTACAATCTCGCCCCTTCTTCAACAGGCTGTGAATGCCAAAGATAAGGGTATACACAAATCTATAAATTATATATTTCAAATTGAAAAAAAAAAAAAAACTTGTGTGTGAAACAATCATTAACTTTGGTCCAAATTTTTGTTCTTCTAATTTCTTATCTGTTTATTCAACTAAACAACCCCTTACTTCAGACAAACATACATGAAAAGACAAAGCGCTTTTGATTATTTAAAAGGGATTGTTATCTACCTGACTATATCAATATCTGTTGCCGACACAGAGAACGAATGACCTGATACGAGAGTGAGTTCTACAATGAGAATGTACCATTCTTCAACAGTTACAGAACCATCTCAACTTTATCAAGGGAGGTAATCCTGTGAGAAATGAATTATGCCAACAATTTATTTTACATTTGTCATCAAAACAATGCTTCCTTTCAATCCAGAAAAAGCCAATTCTGATTTAAAGTTCAGATAAGTCTGTCGAAACAAACATCACAACAGCTTCCCAACAAGTACAAATTGATTTGTTTAGTTTTTACAGTGAAAATCTACCAGTATATATTTCCAATGATTGATATATGGGAAATTTGAAACTTATGCCTGATTGTTTCTTCAATCAGATTGTTATGGAAGGTAAAAAAAGGTCAAACTGACATTTATAACGAGAATTATACACCTGACACTGGGACAGTGCAGTCAGGGTTTGTTAGATAACTTCTCCTTACATCCCCGTAGTACAAAGGAGCTGTCAGGAGGCTTTGATTGACATTATTAAACCTGATTATTATGGACTGACAAAGCACTTTTGTCTGCATCAAATTTCACATTTACTTTATTTAAAAGTCCTGTAATTCCACCCACAGAATTCAGCATCAAAGATGTTATTTATTTACCTCAAATCACGTTCTTACAAATCATGATATTAAATTCATATCATATAGTAAGGAATTAATTAATTTTCAAATTAATGTAATGAGCCATTAAATCACTTTTTAAAAGTTGATGATTTAAATTTCATTATACGTCATACGCATTACAAAATCATTATGCTACCTAAGCTAATACACCTGTACAACGGTCAGTCAGGTAAACAATAGGTCAGTCAGGAGGTGGAGAGAGAAGTGATACATCTCCACCACATGGTAATCAGCTCTCTCTGCTCCCATAAAAATGGCAAATTTATAAAAAAGTTTATTTGATCTCTTGTTCTATATGAACCATAACCATAAGTTGGCAGTAATGCTGTCAATCTCCTGTCAGATCCAGTCTGCCATCCTTTAATCAGACTATCCATAACTCTCTGTCTGACAAATGTCCAACCACCTCTACCACCATATGCAGTACAAAGATTCTGCTTACTAACCTACCAGGATCAAACAACTACTCTCATCACGATCTAGAGGTGGATTATACTTTCATCTCCTGACTTCTATCGAATTTTAGTAAAACATATTTCTTAATACTTCAACGTTAAACAAACAATTATCCTTAAAACATATAGAAACCAGAGAATGTAGATTGTGAAGTGTGTATGTGTATAATGGAAAATGCTGATCGTAAAACTAAGATGCTGTGAACTGGAGAACTGTGGAAAGATATTAGAAACTACTAGAAAAGCTAGAATTGTCAAGGATACCCTCAATCTAAATATACAGATATAAAGCTCTACTTGGTAACCATTGTTTCCATGAAGACAGAATTGGCAAGGACAGCCTCAATCTAAATATACAGATATAAAAGCTCTACTTGGTAACCATTGTTTCCATGAAGACAGAATTGGCAAGGATACCCTCAATCTAAATATACAGATATAAAAGCTCTACTTGGTAACCATTGTTTCCATGAAGACAGAATTGGCAAGGATACCCTCAATCTAAATATACAGATATAAAAGCTCTACTTGGTAACCATTGTTTCCATGAAGACAGAATTGGCAAGGACAGCCTCAATCTAAATATACAGATAATTAGCTATAGAAAGTCATCATTGTTTCCAAGAGGAATGAATTGCCAGGGATACCATTGATCTATATATATAGAAGGCAGGAATACCCTTACCAGATCTAAATATGTAGAAATAAGCCATATAAGGTCAACATTGTTTCCTAATTAGCAATCATTCTTAACTAAACCTGAACATTTGAACATCAAAGTGAGTCTCATCTGGGGTGGTAAAGTGGCAGACCTGTGTTCCAAGCATTCATGGGTTCTATGGCATTTAGAAAGTGGTCCAAAGATTAGGTAATGTGACCTGATGCTGAGACAGTGTATTATAGACAGGTGGAGGTGATAGATCAATGAAGAGTTATCAAGCTGATAGACAAGTGTTGTTGGCATCCATGAATGCACCATTACATTGAGACCCTAGCATGCTTCACTTTGAGCTGTCTACACCACCAGTGGCAGGTCTCTGGTCAAACACCAGCAATCAAAACTGATTAACTCTTAGAATGTTCTCTTTCACATTTCCAGTAAAATGTTATAGGGTTCCATTTTCTGAAATTAATCCACTGCTTTAATTCTTCAAGACAAGATTTCGAAACATGTCACATACATTTTACACTACTTTAAACTCAGAGAAAGCTTGTTAGAAAAAAAAAATCACTCAATCGAGTTCCCAAGATGTCTATCATCTTTCAACTCTTATCAGACCTACATTTTTTTTATCACATAATTGACCTCTTACACCATGTAATACATTTACGTCATAAGAATTGTATATCTCCAAGGAAAACCTTTCCATTCAGGTAAAATACTTCCCTGAACATCTTCACTTACTTTTGTATAAATATATGCTTCATATCTATGATGATAAATAGAATCTTGCTCTCGTGTCAGCACAATATAAAATCTATTAAAGGCTCATGACATCCCTTATGAATTTGCAGCATGATCACAGCATAGATGCAGTATGAATGCAGCATGGAATTGCAGCATGAATGAAGCATGACTGCAGCATGGTGCCTAATTTACCTCACTATATATTCTTACTAGTTAAAGCATGATTGCAGCATGTTTCAATTATGCAAATTATGCTGGGATCATGCTGCATTTATGCTTTAAGGAAGCATGGCCGCAGCATGATCCCAGCATGGTCTGTGAAGCATGATGCCAGCATGGTCTGCAGCATGATGCCAGCATGGTTTGCAGCATGATCCCAGCATGGTCTGCAGCATGATGCCAGCATGGTTTGCAGCATGATCCCAGCATGGTCTGCAGCATGATCTGCAGCATGATCCCAGCATGTTTCAATTATGCAAATTATGCTGGGATCATGCTTCAATCATGCTTCATGGCAGCATGGTTTACAAAATCAATGAAAATCATGCAATAAAAACTTGAAGAATAATTTTGTATCACATTTTATTTGGTAATTAACATGGTATAAAACTTTTCATACAGGCTGTGTTTTCTAGTTCAAACATTTAAAACTTATCAATGAAATGAGAATGTGACAAAACAAATTTTAATTCTGATTTACCCATGGTACTTATTTTATTTGCCTCTTATATTCTTTTTCTCAAAACTTCCATCACATACACAACACAGCTATCTTTTTCTAGTACAATTTTCAAATACAACTAATATCAATTCATCCTAGCTAGAAGTGGTTTGTTTCAACAAAAATAGTCAGCAAGATATACAAGTTCAATGTCAGTACATACTACAGTATGTATTTATAATTCTGTTCTTTTTTTTTCTAAAATAGTAGGAAAATAGTACAAAATAATATTTTCCAGCAGAGTTATAGTAGGATATGTATACATTTTGTCACCGACGCACAAGACTGATTTCAGACAGTATACGTAGTTTCCTCGAAGTAGCCCAGATGTACTGGAAACTGTTTTCATGTGTGTCCGTGAACTTAAAATAAACAAAAACAAGCAACAGTCGAAGACTTCTTCTATCGAATTTAACATTATTTCTAATAAACTGTGAAAAGATTATCATAATTTTGGAATCAATTCTAAATACTGACTAAATGAAATGTTGATTGACAATTTGAACAATGGTGTGTTGTTTGATGTAGCATGTACATGTAGTGATATATCTCTGTCACTGTCCCTGGGGATTTCAATACAACCAAGCTTGAGACGACTATATTATATTTTTTGCTAGTACAACAAATAACTAACAAGGATTTTTAGATTATATACATGATTTTTTTTTGTATATATATTAATGTTTACACTTTTATTATGAAAGGAAATGTTGTATACCTCGACAGATAACATATCTCGAATAATCTTAATTAATGTGAAACATAAACTTCTTAATTTCTCTTCATCCTTTCTGCTTTGTGTTAAGTCAATGCCATCAATTTGGACCACAATGCATGCGGTGTTCCTCATTCCAGAATGTACTGCATGAAGACTCAGTCTCTGTTGGAAGAAAGAAAGACTTTTAGAATATTCTTTTATTTTAAAATTAGAATAATTGTCAAGTTTTTGAAGATAATGTATGTATTTAACTGATGTACTTTTCATGATCACTTTGCTATCATTTTCATTATGTTTGCTTTGGAAGCCTTTTTATCAAGAAAATTTAAGCCAGCCACACAAAGCTACAAAATAAAACTTGCCAGGATGACTTAATTATTAATTAAATCAAGCTACTCCCGAATTCTCCATCAGTTCATATCAATATGAAACTGCAATATACTATACATAAAACAATGTTACTTACTTATAATTCATCTTAATTCACCTATTTCATTTAATCGTTTCAATTTGATGCAATAATCTGCAAACATCGATCCTCAAAAGAATGTGGAGGTAAAGATCTTTCACGAAACGTTTCATTATCCAAAGCACAAATTTTCCTCACCATTGTTTGTGAATACGTATGTACGTCATAATCATAACAAGGGTTGTGTGAGTGGGGAAAAAATGCAATTTAAGTCGGGCCGAAGATCGTTAATAATAAATAAATGAAATTGAAAACTTACGATTGTAACACATGGATCGGTACTGCGTTTCCTTCGGCCGTGTAATCTGTGATAAATTAATCATCAAAACCCTGAAAAATAAATAATTAGGTATTATTGATATGATTAGATCTATATCAAATTCATCGTCGTATAATGTGAAACGATGTCAGAACGTGAAGAATATTATATAATTAAAACTTACCCTGTCTCGTAACGATGTTTGTCTGTAAAAATATGCATCGGTCGTCAAAAACAACGAGAAAGCTGATATTCATTCGTCGGTAACTTGAAGTAAGCCGATCTTCTTCAGTAAGACGGGAAACAAACTTCGTTTTTAGGCTATCGTCGTGTTTGTTTATACTTTTCTTCTGGAAATAAACATCCGGTGAATTCAAACATGGCTATCAGACTTCCCGCTGAACTCGTGTGTGTTGCATCATGGGATAAATATTTTACTGCCAGAGATTAACACGATTCATTTTTACTTGTGCGTGTTTTTTATTCTAAATCATAAACTTCTATTGTGTCATACTTTTAAGATAAATATTACAGTATTTAATACTTGCCTCGTGCACATTTAGATCGCACGAGCTCGAGGAGCACTCTCGTCACATCTCGGGAGCAAGGTAAACAAACGAGGTCATAGGTGAACCGAACGATAAACATGTAATCTGACCAGAGGTTTTGGCCTCGTCTGTCATACGCCTATTGTTTAATATGGATGTATTTTCAGACGAGGAACCGACCAATGCACGTTTTCTTTTTATGTTCACGATTTCAAATAATTCAGATTAAAGTATGGGAATATATCGTCTGTTGTTAGTAAACTCATGTCGAGGTCGAGATCATCACAGCGCTTAACTTCAATATACGTTTTACAAGGAAGCGTCCGAGTGACAACATAAGTTCGACACATGTTTATTGGAGTTTATAGCGATGAATGTTGTGTCAAACACGACGTTATTTCGTATGCTATTATCAGATGTAATCTTAACACCGCATATATCCAGAAAGTATGCGATACAAAGACAAAGAGCAGGTGATTTTAATCTTATTTGATTGAATTAAAAGCGATATTCCAAGCACATGTGTAACTGTTGGTAGAGTGACCCCGATTTTGTTTTGGCGAACATGTTACATGTATGGCTACCTGGTAGTAAGCTGGTGCATGGTAAATGCCAACGTCTTGGTTTATGTCAGTGTTTGGATAAAGTGACTGATTCTATCTCCGATAAAAAGTGTATAATCGAAGCAAAAGTCAATATACTGGTTCTTCAAAAAACGATCTAAACTCTGAAAATTTGAATGAAATTTTTATAGGGATGAGTTTTAAGTCGTCACACGAATGTACTAACTTGCAACATTCATCAATGTTTAAGTTAATTCCTTCTGAGATAGAACTACAAGTGAAAGCTGACAAAATATCACATTTAAAAGCTGTGAACCGTTATACTAACAAAGAACATACTTATAAACGAAATACTTAATTAAAATAATTGTTATTGAATTTTAAATAAATATGTGTGGTACTGATCAAGTATAAAAAGGAAATTCTGCAACACAAACATGTTTTTAAAAATTATTTTGTTATCACCATTGATACCTGGAAATTTTCTATATTTTATTTAAAATTAAAAAAAAAGATACTAAAATATCTAATACCAACTTTTGTTAATTTTCTGTATCTTATTTTATTAATTAATAATTGTTTAGGTTAATCTTGGTACCTGGGAAATTTGGTCCTAGATTTTGGATCCTCGCTTGGACCTACATTTCACCCACAGAAATTTTGTGATGTCCGAACAAAGGAATGCCCTTTTAAGCTAATACAGAATGGCCAAGCATATACACATTTCAACTTCAACAGTCATGTTAATACATGAAAGAATGGTGCAGTTCATTAAATTAACTAAGTTAATACAGCATAATTGCAGCATGGTACAGTTTGTATCTAAAATGGCAAAGTTAATACAGCATGGTTGCAGCATGGTACAGATCCTATCTAAAATGCCAAAGTTATTGAAGCATGGTTGCAGCATGATGCATTTCATATGATAAATTTACTAAGTCCACACAGCATGATTGCAGCATGATATAATTCGATATCCAAACTGGCAAAGTTATTGCAGCATGGTTGCAGCATGGTACATATCCTGTCTAAAATGACAAAGTTATTGCAGCATGGTTGCAGCATGATGCATTTCATATGATAAATTTACTAAGTCCACACAGCATGATTGCAGCATGATATAATTCGATATCCAAACTGGCAAAGTTATTGCAGCATGGTTGCAGCATGGTACATATCCTGTCTAAAATGACAAAGTTATTGCAGCATGGTTGCAGCATGATAGAGTTCAGATATTCAATTACCTCAATTTTTAAAGCATGGTTGCAGTACATGCTGTACAGAAGCATGGTACCATGCTGCTATGCAGCACATGCTGCAATCATGCTGTGAAACTAGCAGCATGATGCCAGCATAAAAGCAGCATGATTGCAGCATATGCTGCATTGCAGTCCATGCTGCAAATTGATAAGGGATAGCAATTAAACTCCTTATTATATAGAAATTCATGCAGATCCCCTATGTCGACTAATCCTCAGCAATTTACACAGCAAATGATGAATGGTTGGTATTAGGTTGTGGAGAAAAACGTATACAGCAGCTAACATCAACTCGACCCCACCAGGGAACATTTTTATCGGCATGTACTGTCATACCCACTCAGTATATTATAACAGCATATGTTTTAGAGTCGCAGCAACATGTCAGCAGCCATTATTTCCTGTGATTGTAATGTGTTATCCTAGGAGATACAAGTTAGCGGAGACATGCTGAACCAATCAGATAGATGGTAACAAAACACCATTGGACTGCTGGCCAACAATGACAATGCTCCATTGGCATTTTAAATGGTATAATAATCTTGATTCTTCCACCAACATCAGTATCTTTGACCCAGCTGTTAAAGATACTTTTGTTGAAATTCTTATTTCTGACAATACTTGTCACACAAATCTTTGTTAAAGTCAAATATTTTCCTCAGATGATTTTAACTTGATAAAAAATAACCTTACAAAAACTGCATGCAACTCAAAATTAAATTTCATGGTAATAGTTTCTAACATGATTTTTTTTTTACTTTCCCACAATGTTACTAAAAGGAAACCTATCCTCTGAAGAAAAGAGTGTTAAGTCTAATTTGAAAGATTCACAAAACAGCTGCAGCGACATTTAAAGGTAATTTTCAAAATGGATGAATAATAATGTAGGTGTATATTAGATTTTAAGACAAAATGGCAAACAGAAGGTAGCAATTAGTTGTAATAATCCTTCATATCCATGCATACCGTTTTACTTACACCCGCACATCAAAGACAAAAAACACCACTGACTTTGAGATAGACATTTGACTTTTTATACAACATTTTGTTTCTCTAATTATCAGCTCCAACAAGTCTCGTTTAAGCAAATCTAGAGCCATTGGGACCAGGAACCACCTGGATTTTCCTCCAACTGCTGTGATTTGAAAGTACAGACGCTTGGTTTCCTAAACGACAAACACAGACCCACATTCACCGCCTGCGAGGATTTAAAGCCCATTTTACAGGAAATGCATGCGTTTGAAGTCAACTTTGCCCCCGATTTAATCTACCAAGCAACACCACATTTGCTAAAACACAATACAATACTGTACACTTCTGAAGATAAAATAAAACACCAAACGTTCCAGCACCACCTTACGGAATAGTGTTCATCAAACCCTCTTAAACCATACAAATAAACAAAGTCATCTGGGCGAAAAACTACTTTTTCTGATTGAAAGATTCATTATACAGACAAACAATTTTTTTCTGATTGAAGAGCTCGTCATAAGGGTAGATAACTTCCTTTTTCTGATTGAAGCACTTGTCATAAAGGCAGATAACTAGTTTTTTCCTGATTGAAGAATTTGGTTATAGTTATTGACAAGCACTATAAACTTCAATCCTCATAAAAAAATAATAACTTGCCATAATTTAAGTCAATACATATAATCAGGACTGGCTAGCTGCAGAAAATCATGGCGGTAATAGAAATGGAGCCAATACTTGACTTAATATGAAATATTTCAAATAGAAGTCTAAAGACACAAGTCACGGGGATGGAGCAGGATCCAGAGATAGACAGTCTGAGAAATGGATGGACTGCTTTTTTTTTCCATTCTTTTTTTTTTCTCATCTTCTTGGTGTTTCTTGTCCCAATATTTGTAATGGGGTCAAATAAAAAAAAAAAAAAAATGTGCAATTCTCACATGGAAACAAAGGCAATTTACTAGAATCTTCATGAAATAGCATTAACTTGAAAACACAGCAAGAGATAGTATGCACGCAATGGTAATGAATACAGCTCAGAAGATTACAATTTACACTGCCTATCAAAAAAACACTCCCCAGACAATGCAATTGTAATATGGAAACTTTCATTTTGGATGTATTTTAATAAAAAATTCCAAATTTCATTAGTTTTCTATTGAACATGCCATTAGATTAATGCCAAAGGTCTAAGGATGAAGTTATAACCAGTTCAGTTAATAGACACTACTATATTGTTACAAGTTTTCATCGTAGCCTTCATTTCTGTAAGTCTGTATAGCTTTTGAGGACATTTATTGAAATGTTATATCTGTAAAAGCTTTAGGTCAGACTCTGCATAATTGAACAGTTCCTGAGGTAAATAAACTCGCAATATTTGGACAACCTCTCTATACATTTTATTGCCCACTTCAAGAAAAAAATCCTCTACCAACTATACCAAAGAGGTAATTTCACATTTTACAATTTTCAGCATCGTTCCTAGCTACAAATTCCTTTCCTTGTAGTGATGTTATGCTTTCTTTACAGTAGGATTAGCAATCTATCCTCGATTCCCCTGAAATCACAAAAACATGCTTTTTTCTGACCCTAACTGTAGCCATACAGATTATTTTGTCATTAGGAACTGATAAAGATCTCAGTGATGAAAGGTGAGCAGTATGACTCTGATGTCTAAACATGTTATAGGGAGTCAGGTTAGCTTACTGACCCTACATCCTATCACGTTTATGGAACCTAACGCTTCTGATGCATTTACAATTTACTCCATTCCCCTAGCGACAGTTTGACTTATACTGAGATTATGACAGTTTATTAATGGTGTTGTGGTTACTTCCAGACTCCACAAGTACAGCCACAGTGTAGCAAAGACCTATTTTAATTTTGTGTAGCTTTGACCTACATTGAGGGTGTAGATTTTACCTATGAACTACATCTAGCCTTGACCTACAGTAACAGCAAGCATGTAACCTTGACCTACATGTTTGCTTGTTTTATTGGGTAGGGAGCTTCGAACCACACACCTTGGATCTCCACTTGAGGTGACCTAGGCCAACTAACTAACTGAGCTATCGCAGACCCTATATATAACTTTGACCTACATCAGCAGTTCACAGCCTTGACCTAAATCGGATATCTATCAGCTGTACACAGCCTTGACCTACATTGGATATCTATCAGCTGTACACAGCCTTGACCTACATAGGACATATGTAGCCTTGACCTACATTAAGAGTATATAGGCCACCGTATACAGAGTGACCTACATCAGTCATATAACTGACATGAAATGACCAATCAAGATAAAATTACTTGTTCCAGTTAAAGCCCTGAGACCTGAGGAGGAGACTTCGGCCTACATCAAACACACATCCTTTTAACTCTGTGGTGAGCCGACAATCGCAGTAAAAGCCAGGAGATATCCTAAAGGCTGTAACACATTTCCCGTATTGATCTATTTCATAATGAATAATTCTAACTCAACTCCACAAATCAAATTTATGTATACATATACATCATCCGACACAACTTATATTTTGGAACAAATTCCAACCCTGCGTAAAATTCAAGTTAACATTTGACATGCCGCAGAATATATACGAAATGTTTCTTCAAGTGAGAGCAATTCAATGCTCAACCTTGTCTGCCTGGCAACATGCTCAATCCATCATTCTGTCACAGTTTCAGGGCCTTCATCAATGGAAGTGAATTTGTCACTGTAAGTAATTGAGTCTCAGAGCCAAGAGAGATGTTCCGTGGGATGAATTCTTCAATAGATGGTGGGCATGTACCTAAACACCAATTGTACATGCATCACATGCACACCACCGACAGTTAAATGGGTAATATGTAATCCAATGGGCTTGATTTGTATTCCGATTCAAATGGTTTCAACTCCGTGAAATGTTTATGGATTGGATAACTTAACACATTTTATTTGTAGTTTCATGACACTACCGTAATGAACAGATCACCGTTCTAGAAAAGGGTGACTTACACAATCAGTGTTCTGGCAAACAGCATAAGGGTGAATTATTAAATCGTAACATAAAAATACTAGAGAGAGGTGTCACAGCTTTCAATACATTGTTTGTTGTATTTAAAATTGATTTTCCTTGTTATTTGATAATAAAAATAAATTTTGTGTTTTTCCAGCTATATGACTGTGTATAAACAGTCATTGTAAATTATGCATCTGTCAGTAATTGAAATTTTGTCTGCTCAAATGCACAGCTGGTTTTTAAAAAAGGCCTATCATTTTATCTGGAGAAACTCCTCAGGTAGATCTTGCATGTTTACTGCACTATGACCTATAATTACCTATAATCATCTGGAGGTCATCACAAAGTCAAACCAAAGGACCTTGGAATCCAAAATAGCACACCTTCATTCACTATCTTGTGCGAGATCTTACCAAACTAGTGCATAAGTTTACATTTTTTTATGACATGCCTGTAGCACAAATGTTTTTCTTTACATGTAGGTGAAGTAACGGGGTTGGGATTTTTGTGCTGTATGGATGTTTGGAGCTGTTGGCACTAGTCTGGCAGGAAGACATCTGGAGAGATAGTTCTCTCTGATACTGGTAGGGGCGACTGAAATACCAATGGTGAGAAACTCCTGCTGTCAGTTAATCTTCTCCTCACCTATTGGTCCCCATAGATTGGCATGTAATTTGTAAATTGCATCACATGTTGAGATTTGTAGTTGAAGCATTAGGTGACCATACCAGCAGACAAAAGTGGATGTCTGAGAGCAGATGTCTACCTGTACTAGAACCAGCTCTGACAGGTTTTAATCATCAACATCCATGTATCCCTGACATGTAGATATACAGAAATCAGGAATAATCTTACCTGGTGGTCATATCTAAACACTGAACACAACCTCAATGTATAGACCATGTCTTAGTCAAGCCCTGCCATGTTACTTCACATCACTGCCTACATTTCAACTCTCACATAGACACGATCTTCTTCAGTTTATATAAAAGCATTCGATTCTGGGAAGCTTGGAAGCATCAATTTCTGTATTTGATGCATGTTCGAGGGGATGACATGTTTTTACATAATGACAGATGTAATCTTGACATGTAAAATACTTGCATGTAACATTTGAAAGCATTGTGTCTGTAGGTTTCCAATATACAAAGACTTTTGGTTGACTGGAGTTTTGTTTGACCTACAAGCAGATGGTTTGTATTGGAGCTAAGTCGTATTGATTTCCACAGGAAAGCAAGTCCATTTTATATCAGTTAGATGGAAATCAAGGAATATAGGTCCCTGTATACTTATAATCCAGATATTTCATATTCATAGAAAATGGTGGAAAAACTTGCATGTCTTGGGATTCCTAATGCTCATAATCTGATGAAGTAAAAATAAAATGTGTATTTTAGCTCACGAAATGTGAATTCAAATGGTTTTAAGCTTTATATCATGCTCATTTTAACACCTGTGTGAATTCGTCTGCCAGCCAAATGACATTACCTGTAGCAGTAAATGACTTCCTGATAGTAATACAGTTTTAATCTCCGGGGAAATGCAGTAGATATTAGGTATAAATGTGATGGTAGCAAGGGGAGACACTACAACATGTTTCACACAAAACAAAGGAAGGAAAATCAAGTTAGATTTAGGAAAGGGAGATAACTCCACACATAGGGAGGCGACTACAACTACATCTGCAATATGTTAGGGTATTCAGACAAGCAGGAAAATGGGGATATAACTGTGAATTAGTGGGTTACAAGTACATAGGGAGTTAATTATAAACAAAGGGAGATAAATAGGACACGAGACTCACCTCCAGTGTATGACTTTCCTTCACCTCTCTGTCGAGTGTGTGTTCAGTTGTGAATATCACGCCTGTAGAATATACAAAATGAAAATATCTTAACACAGAATTCAATGTTTAAAAAATATATATTTATATAAAATCTGGAAAGAACAGTATCCTTCAGCCTTGATCCAAATCTGCGGTTTTAACTGTGGGATGTAGATATATTGAAGCAAATTGTTTTGTATCAGTATGCTGACATTATAAGTACCTATATGGACATTATGAGTTTTAAACCCTTTTCAACTGAATTCATCACAAGTGACAGTGATTTATACAGGCATTTGATTATCAATTCCTAATGCTCTAAATACTTTTTATATATATATACTTCCAAATTCATTCGATATTTCCAAATTCAAAAGTCTTTAATTCAATATACCTGCAGGTTGAGCCAGCCAGGGAGTATTCACAGACACAATACGTACCATATAAAGCTTATTTAAATACATGATGGCCTTCAGTCTACATAACAATTTTATACAAGTATTTTTTCTGGTACAGTCGAGTGCCTGATTGTACATAACCACAAACTCTTGAATTTTTCATATGATCAGATAAATATGTAAATCATCCCTGTCCTTCTCCGAGCCTTACAGGAAATGACTAGTAAATTAATTATAAAATGGGTAGTTAAAATATACAGCCGTTATGACCTGAATTCTGCACTTTCAGCAAAAATCTAACAGTTGGTAAATATACTATCAATGGAAAGTCCCTGGTCCAATTTTCAACTCTTTGGTGATATTAATAGAATACCCCTTGGCAGTTTTTTTTTAGCATTCAAATGTTAAAAATCATTTATCTACCATATACACTAAATGTCAAAAGAGATTTTAACGAATTTAAGAGACTTCCAGCATTTTAGTTTTAAAACGGATCTTCACCACCCAGTAAGACTTATCGGTGAGACAACTGACAAGTTAAAAGTGTCACACTAATTGTTGGTGGGAGGGCCCCTAACATTCTCAATGATCCCCTACTGAGCTAGATTATAAAATCTAAAGTATAACTGGCCTGTCTCAAACAGTGATCACAAAATCTTAATTTACAGAGAGTGCCTATATAATTACAGAAGACTAGCGTATCCCATACCAAGTGTTTTATTACCCAAAATTTTCCTTTTTTATGAGGTTAAATGCCATTTTGTTCTTAAATTCCAAATCAAATACACAACAAATTAGCATAATAAATTATCCTGATAACTCAAATCTAGAAAATTCTTCAAACTTTCAAATTTTATAAAACATTACCCATTATCATCTGGACAAACACACAGATCCTTAAATGCTTCTTGTTTTCATTAGGTTTTCTTGATTATATCACTCAAAGTTTGTTATGGGTTTTTTTATCATTATTATTTTATTTTGTTTTATTTTTATATTTCAAACATCTGATAACAACTTTCTGTTGTGTATACATACTAGAGAGTTAAATATTGTGGATTTTTCTTCAATACCTGAGCTCTGTATTAGGAAACATGCTTTAGCAGCATGTGAATATCTTGTGTTATTATATACCTTGATCACAGGAGGCCAAACAGTTAATCTTATCTGTTACAATAATAGCTAAATACTTCCAATAGTATCATTATATCTACATATACAAATATCTAATTTCAAGATACAATATATATAAAAAAAAAATCATGTGTAAAATAGCACCAGGTATGTTTGTCATCACCAGGTAATATTTTGAAGATATCAAATTAAAAAGAACTATTTGTGAAAAGCACTGATGCCCTTTACATTAACATGTTGGTACAAATTTAGACAAGTTATTGTGATCCTCTGATAAGACACTACCCAGCTGTGCGGGCAGACTTACTGGGGGTAAAATTATCCTGGAGGGGGTCTCCATTTACAAAGCTACAGCACATTTGAAAATAATACAACCGACTTCAAAGTTTATGTAATATGTATACATTCATTGTTCTTTGTTATTTCTCAGAGTTTTTTCATCTCTAAAATACTCAATCTGTTTGATACACAACTCCTGTGTAAATTAGTGATATATGGATATTGAGTTGTACACCGGAGAACAACATCGGCTCCGATCGAAGACATTGCATGACTTCATGTATCATGGTTATACCATGTATTTCTATTTTTTTTATATTTCTCTCGGTACAACTACGACAGGAAATTCAAATCTTTATCTTCGGATCACCAACACATAGTGTATATGATACATTGTGCTAATAAATAGATATAGCTTAGAAACACAAATGACAAAGGAAGACAACTTTTTGACTCGTGCCCTGACCGGGCCTCGAACTCACGATCTACGGCACCCAATCGCCTAGCCAGAAATATCCGCAGCCTATACCGCTGCGCCACATCGGCGTTCTTAAAAAAGAACGTTTCAATGGTACAGTGATGGTCGGCCCGATACCCTGACATGATCATTGTGGAAGTCGTCTATAAGATGATATAGAATACCTGGATCGCAATGTATTTACATACATGGATACGAATTGTACATATATTATATATATTTCTCTCGGTACAACTACGACAGGAAATTCAAATCTTTATCTTCGGATCACAAACACATAGTGTATATGATACATTGTGCTAATAAATAGATATAGCTTAGAAACACAAATGACAAAGGAAGACAACTTCATGGTTATACCATGTATGTACTCAACAAAAGGAGAAATCAATTTCAAAATATTGTCACCAAGAAAATTGATCAATTTATGGCAATTCCTTTTCCCGAATTGACAGTGTTCCTTCAAAACATCTTTTACATCACTTAAGTCTTTCTCATAGACATCAGACTGTAATCCTTTCTTCTCAATTAAGATAATATGAAAACCATCAGCATTGGATTCTCAAAGCCTAGCTGTAAGACCTTTAGGGACTAAATGGCTATATGAATTGAAACATACAAAAAAAATGATTTTCAAATATTTTGTGACAAAGACAGGAACATAAAAGACAGCCATACAAGGTGTAGGATTCTAATTATAAAAACTATATAAGATGTATGGTGTGATTATGAAATAAGATGAGCTGACAATATCTTGGTAATTATGAAAATCCTTATAAGAACCAATCTTGGTTGAAATCCTACAGGTACAAGTACTTCCTTTCATTAATCAAAGCCAAACAAATTTTCTCAATCATATTTTGTATGGGTATCTCATAGGTTGTTGAAAAGATGGCCAACTATCCCCTCCTACAAAACATACTGTCATTCAATGATGGGACATATGTACATGTCCATAATGTATCAAATTATTCCCCGACAACATCCTATTACACATCCACGTCACTATATCTTTTTTTACTCTGCTGCATTTGGATGCATCAAATATTTTCATATATGAACATTGGATCATGAGCATTTGAAGAATTCTACTACATCTCCTGATACCATCAGGCCATTCGATCAACAGTAGAGTTCACGAGTTATTTGTGGCCTTAACACTCGAAAAAGATGACACATTGATAATGTAAATCACATTCAAGTTAGATATAACTTTTTTGGCCTCCTTCTCCACTTAAATGATATTCAGGGTGCATTAGATTGAAGTGATTTTTTTCCACTGACATAATACACCTAGGATTATAACTTTAATTACAATACTTTATCAGATGAGGACTATATAATATCACCAACAGCATTAATTTATTTTACAGATTTTAAGGTTTCGCACATAAATTCCATGTTTGTCGTAATATGGACAACCATGCATTTATAAGCAAGGGTAACCCAATCATTAAGATTTTAAGCCGTTATAAGCTGAGAGATAAAAAATACCATGTAACACGACATAATGATACAAAAAACACCATTTTCACCTCAATGGAGACATGACAGAACCTGTTAGGGCTACTTAATGATGATGAAGTTACCACAGAAGGAACTACTAAACTGTTACTGTTAATCGTTGTAATACGTTTTTATTTTGAAAGGAGAGTTTTTTATTTTCGTAAGCTGAGTTATGTAACAGTGGCACCAGCTGGTGTTATTACTGGGCTGTTAAACCTCAAAGTCTTTGACAGAGTCCTAAACCAGACTGAGACTTTGGGTGTTTACTACTGTCAGGTGACAAACCTAGGGGAAGCAGGATTATGGCTTATCAGTCCTACAGCGGACATTAAAGTACTATTCTACAGTCCATTTACATAGGCAATGTTGTCGCACCTCCAACCTATTTTCTTAAGTAATAATGTCAATGATTGGGCTAGAAATAATGGTGAATCTGTAAGGAGTTCAAAGACTTCAAGAACTAAACACCACTCATCTTCTGGACTTGTCCCAAAAATTATCTTTCTTGCCTACAGACTGGTCTCTTTTGTTTTCAGAAGATTCCTAAATATGGCAACCCTATACAGGCTATTCCAATAAATTACAAATTTATCAAAGTAAAAAATTTATTTGATAAACGTACGTTCGTATAAATTCTTAGAAAATCAATCATTTGAAAAGATATCTTTTATGTGAAATGTAGAGAAGAAAATCAATACCTGATATGTGGAACAAAAGCGTTTGTCAGAGACAAAGTAATAAAAATGATATCTGGGAGTGTGGGAGATAAAGCGATAGAATAAATGACACGAAGAATAAAAAATAGACTAATTTATATAGACAGTTTGATACCTTGCATACAACATTTATCCACGCTGCTGTTTCAGATGGACTCAAATGCTGTTATCAAGTCATACAAGTCTAGTGGATATGCAGAGAAGTTATTGTACAACACAGAATGCACCAACTTATCTAGCTGGGTGGACTATAGCTGAAAATCAGGTGGATGCAAATGTTTCAGAGAAAACACACATATAGCTTGCTGGATACACAGGAAAGGTGGTGCAAAGACAAAAATGTACCAACTTATCTAGCTGGGTGGACTATAGCAAAGAATGAGATACAGGCATGAATACCATACCAACTGTACACAGAACTTTACACAGTTATACAGTTAGGCGAACTATAGCAGAGATGGAGGCCTCTATGGCACATCAAAATTATATAGCCCAGTCCACTAGATCAGGGAAAAGCATAGATCACTAAGACTTGTGAGTTACGCGATGTGTGCAATGTTATGACACCTTAGCCATAACTAGGATAAGCATGTGTGAGTAACATTATGGTATTAATAGATTTATATGAAGTCCTGTCAGCCCCCACACATTATGTCCGTCCAGCTGTCTGGTCTTCCTTTCCGGACAGTCACTGACACAGAACAGGTCATGGCGTCCTGTGGCATGACTAGATTCCAAACCATCACCCTGGTAATCATAAAATACCTGTCCCCAGGTAATATGGTCACTGAACCAAACTTCTGGCCAGCTGAAGCCCAACTGTCAAACTGTTTTGCATTGGTTAAGGTGTGAAGCTTATGGTCAGTCCCTACCTCTACTGATTTGACATCAAATTTGACACATCCTCCTAAAATGGTCAGTCTGATAGTGAATATTATAAAGATTTTTCATAACCAGTTAGAGGATGAGATGCATACAATTAGCTCAGGACATAACTATAAATGTATAGATACCACTGTAACAATATCTTAAAAGTAGCATATAACTTTAATACAATTTAATCATAGGTATCAAATGTGAAGTAGCATATGACCTTACCCCAACACAGATCACAGGTATGATGTGTAAGGTAGCATACAACCTTAACACCAATCACAGGTATGGGTAAAGTTATATATAAACCTAATTCTGACACAAGTCACAAGTATATATAAATGTATTAGGTAGCATATAACTTTAACTCAAATCACAGGTATGGGTTATGTAGTATATATAACTAATTTTAACACAAGTCACAAGTAAATATAAATGTATAAGGTAGCATATAACCTTAACTCAAATCACAGGTATGGGAAATGTAGTATATTACCTTAACTCTAATGTATAAGGTAGCATATAACCTTAACTTAAATCACATTATATGGAAGTTAAGTTATATCTTAACGCAATAACAGTTGTAATGTGTACACCAACAGTAGTATATGAGTACAGGTGGTGCATAAAATGGCCTGACGTGCCATGAGAGAGGTCAACTGGCTGATTAGGTGTTTATAAGGTTTTACACAACCTTTAATACTCCTAATGTACTGTCAATGTAACTTGGCCTGGTGACCCTGTAAAGGAGCCCTCAGTCACCATTTGTGTGAGGTGTGGTAAGCCCTGGTAGCCTGACCCAGCCAGTACAACCCCTGGGGGTAGGTCCTGATTATTAGCCCACCTCAACTGTCATCTACACACTTACGAACTGTCAGGCGTCGACAGGTCAACAATTGTCCAGAAATTTATGCCCCTTAGAAATACATGTTCAGGATAATGCTGAAGAAATAATTATGTAGCAGATCACTATAAAGTACAAATCAATATCATATGATCAATTAAGTTGTCCACGACAGGTAAATAAACAGGTATGACAACAACCTCCAGGTGTATCCTTTGTGTTCCAGTATGTAAAGAGACATCAAAAGTCACCCAGATTCTGAACATTAATCCTGCTGCTCCGACTCCATTAAACATTGACAACATCTAATTACAAAAATACAAAGACATACAAAAATTATCTCAGCTTGATATTTTTCTATTTCAAGGAACAAGATGAAGACACAATACTTCAAAACATGACTTGTTTTGACATCTTTTCAACCTGAATAAATGTTACCACCCACCTGCCTCCTTTTCATATTTGATGTAAAAGCTAATTAACTCAAAAAAGGTTTGCTCTCAATCTCAAATCTGAGGTAAAGCAAAAAATTTATATTTCAATAAAGGGGCACATTTTAGAATCAAATTGTATACATAAATACGAGTCTGCATTTTTGAGATTGGTTAGGTTTGGTTTGTTTTTGTTTAACGTCCTATTAACAGCCAGGGTCATTTAAGGACGTGCCAGGTTTGGTAGGTGGAGGAAAGCCGGAGTACCCGGATGAAAAACCACAGGCCTATGGTCAGTACCTGGCATCTGCCCCACGTGGGTTTCAAACTCGCAACCCAGAGGAGGAGGGCTAGTGATAAAGTGTCGGGACACCTTTTTTTGAAAGAATTAATCATTTTATGTTGCTCTCCAATACCTTAGGTATCTATCAATTGTATATTGTAGATATAATAATGAGAATTTAATACCACACTTTACATGCATCCAGACAAAACAACTTTGGACTAGAGATTAGTAGAATTGACACAGACTGTAATCCACTGAGTAACGGTAAACAAAAACAGCCATTGTTGTACGTTCTATTGTCCCAAATTCTCAGCTACTTTGGTTTAAACTGAACAGCTTTAGTAACACAGTAACGTCACAAGCAAGTTAAACCCTAGTTAAAACAGTACTATAAGGACACCATCAGCCTCATGTTGAATACCTTTAAGTGATTAGAGTTCATTCTTATTTTCACACTCGATACCGCTGACAAGGGCCGGTTGTCTTTATGATGTGGATAAGTCAAACAGATTAGTTCTATTCTTGTATATCATCAAACAGACAGTTTTTTTTTTGACCTGTGACATTTTGTCTAGAAATAAACATTTTTAAAGAATCTCAAACAACTAACAGTACAAAGTTTCATTATTTTCAGATTAATTTTGCTAAGATGAATGCAAAATGATAATTACTTGAACATCGCCTTGAAAAGATATCCCCACCATGTCTATGATACAGCAGGTGCATATATATCCAAAAAGGAAAAACAATATCACATGTACCTCTTGTTGGAAACAATTTGGTCAAGTGACAATTTAAAATATTACTGTCATCATTACATTGCAATTCTGCATTATGAAAAAACATATTAATGAAACAATAAAAAAAATATTGTGTTGGTAATTTATCGATGAAAAAATCTTTATTTCATGGATAAAACATTTTCCCGTGTTGTTTGATGTTTTAAACTCCCGATTAAAGTACCCATCTCTTTAGACATCACTGAATTTTGGCCCTTTCAATAAAATTATCCAAATAGCCTGTCCATAGACCTGATTCCCTTTGTGTGGACATGTATGACCTCTAGGGCAAAAATAAATGACAGCCCCCCACTGCCAAGGTCAACTGCGCGTTTGTACATAATTACTAGACGAGGTCATGGTGGCCTTTGTACACAGGCTCCAATACACCGTTACCAAGACTTATATGTATGCATAACAAGAGTTTATAAAAACAGGACATAAAAATAATGTCCGTTGTTGGATACAGCTGAGTGGGAGTTGCCCAGTACGACATGAAGACGTCAGACTGACTCCAACAGCACAGGGAAGGAAGCTCTTTTATACTTTCTTTGTTTGGCCAGGGTAAACATCAGTTTGTGGTAATACACAGTTTGAGATTGGCAATCCCCTTCAAAGTAGTTGAAACTTGGTTCAAGTGTCCAGCAGAGGAAACCAAGACGTGTCTAATGTTCTGAAATCAGCATAACCAATGACACAGCACGTCTTTATGAAGTAAATAATGACCTAAGTGTCAAATTTTTTGTTTTGATGTTTACAAGGATGACAAGGTGAATATTGAAAATGATATGTAACCACCACGGGTAGAACACCAGTCTGTCTGACAGAACAAAACCACAATTTAAATTAGACTTATATATATACACACCAGGTTTACAAACCAAGTTTATGACTGGTGTTGTTTAGTACCTGTCGAACTTAAGACACAACACTCCCCAGTACAAAGCACGCCACAAAACTTACTTAATGAATCGGCTAATATGGATCGTCATCTAATTGGGTTGAAAGTTGATACCTTGTCATTTTATACAGGTGAAAACAGTCACACCTCTTTGATTAAAATACAAAACGGCTACCTATTTAGCCAGCAATCATATCATGAGTGTCACATCAAATTTAGTCTCAATTTTTAACATATGCTATTTATGGATGCAAGCCAAATGTAACTGTTAGGAAGTAAACACCTTCGATCTGTAGCTATCCATCTGTGTCAGAGCCTGGACCATGATAGCCTCTGTCAAAACTGGCGACGGTTATTACAGGTAAAATATTACCTGGTCCGTAAACACCTACGCAATAAGATTCAGGTATCCTGCCAACTCAATGTTGATCCCTGCTTTCTAGAATTATAATATACCTATCAACTACATACATATTGAACACAAATACTTGAAAATACTATACCATAAATATGTTTGATATAACAATAACCAGTCACATACCTAAAACGTCTAACTAGAAAAAATGTTTTTTCTTTTCTTTTGTTTAATATTAATGACATTCCATTACAAGAACATTAGTTAGTCTTTTTGGGACAGTGTATCTCATCAGTCTAACATCAACAGAAAGCCGATGAAGATAAATAAGTTGTATTGAATGATATTTACATTAATTTCTAAAAGTAAAGGTCTATAAGCCTGAAAACACATCATTTGGAGACACACGCATTATAAACACTTGTAAACACATAATATCTAGTAAATCTATTTTCTGGCAGTTCACCAGATTTTCCTGTTTCTGTGTGATGTATTGGGATACCAAACAGCTTGCCTTGCCTATTTCCCATCACCTCATCCATGCCTATTATGAAGTGAAGTCTGTGAACTACTACAATGAGGGTCTAACTGCCTGCTAACTGCTGATGTTGACATAAACCCAAATTTTATTACCACACATATAGTACTATACAGATAAGTCAGTCAGTGTATTACCACACATATAGTACTATACAGATAAGTCATTCAGTGTATTACCACACATATAGTACTATACAGATCAGATAAGTCATTCAGTGTATTACCACACATATAGTACTATACAGATAAGTCAGTCAGTGTATTACCACACATACAGTACTATACAGATAAGTCATTCAGTGTATTACCACACATATAGTACTATACAGATAAGTCATTCAGTGTATTACCACACATATAGTACTATACAGATAAGTCAGTCAGTGTATTACCACACATATAGTACTATACAGATAAGTCAGTCAGTGTATTACCACACATATAGTACTATACAGATAAGTCATTCAGTGTATTACCACACATATAGTACTATACAGATAAGTCAGTCAGTGTATTACCACACATATAGTACTATACAGATAAGTCATTCAGTGTATTACCACACATATAGTACTATACAGATAAGTCATTCAGTGTATTACCACACATATAGTACTATACAGATAAGTCAGTCAGTGTTCTATCTAATACAGTCCAGCTAGAACAAGTAAACAAATCAGTAGTATTTCTAACAACCTACATCTTTTAAGAGACCATCTATATAAAACACCACTGGTCCTGGCACCGTGAGAAGAGTCTTTGAACACAGTTTTGACTGTATTAGGGTCGACTTCAGAAATGTTGCTGCTAAGCAAAGGATATTGGTAAGGTTTTAATGTACTAATGGGGACATTATCTACAGGTTTTACAGTAGATAAATGAGAGATTTATTATATCAATGCATTATTGCAGCAATAAACAGGCATTATAAGGTTGTGATATGTTGTATTTAACAATAACTTATATGGAATTGTATTGTTATGACCCTTATCAATTTGCAGCATGGACTGCAATGCAATGCAGCATATGCTGCAATCATGCTGCTTTTATGCTGGCATCATGCTGCTAGTTTCACAGCATGATTGCAGCATGTGCTGCATAGCAGCATGGTACCATGCTTCTGTACAGCATGTACTGCAACCATGCTTTAAAAATTGAGGTAATTGAATATCTGAACTCTATCATGCTGCAATCATGCTTTGTCGACTTAGTTAATTTATCATATGCACTGTATCATGCTGCAACCATGCTGCAATAACTTTGCCAGTTTGGATATCAAATCATATCATGCTGCAATCATGCTGTGTGGACTTGGTAAATTTATCATATGAATTGTATCATGCTGCAACCATGCTGCAATAACTTTGTCATTTTAGACAGGATATGTACCATGCTGCAACCATGCTGCAATAACTTTGCCAGTTTGGACATCAAATTATATCATGCTGCAATCATGCTGTGTGGACTTAGTAAATTTATCATATGAAATGAATCGTGCTGCAACCATGCTGCAATAACTTTGGCATTTTAGATAGGATCTGTACCATGCTGCAACCATGCTGTATTAACTTTGCCATTTTAGATACAAACTGTACCATACTGCAATTATGCTGTATTAACTTAGTTAATTTAATGAACTGCACCATTCTTTCATGTATTAACATGAATTATTTAAGTTGAAATGTGTATATGCTTGGCCATTCTGTATTAGCTTAAAAGGGCATTCCTTTGTTCGGACATCACAAAATTTCTGTGGGTGAAATGTAATGTAGGTCCAAGCGAGATCCAAAATCTAGGACCAAATTTCCCAGGTACCAAGATTAACCTAAACAATTATTAATTAATAAAATAAGATACAGAAAATTAACAAAAGTTGGTATTCGATATTTTAGTATCTTTTTTTTTTAATTTTAAATAAAATATAGAAAATTTCCAGGTATCAATGGTGATAACAAAATAATTTTTAAAAACATGTTTGTGTTGCAGAATTTCCTTTTTATACTTGATCAGTACCACACATATTTATTTAAAATTCAATATCAATTATTTTAATTAAGTATTTCGTTTATAAGTATGTTCTTTGTTAGTATAACGGTTCACAGCTTTTAAATGTGATATTTTGTCAGCTTTCACTTGTAGTTCTATCTCAGAAGAAATTAACTTAAACATTGATGAATGTTGCAAGTTAGTACATTCGTGTGACGACTTAAAACTCATCCCTATAAAAATTTCATTCAAATTTTCAGAGTTTAGATCGTTTTTTGAAGAACCAGTATATTGACTTTTGCTTCGATTATACACTTTTGATCGGAGATAGAATCAGTCACTTTATCCAAACACTGACATAAACCAAGACGTTGCCATTTACCATGCACCAGCTTACTACCAGGTAGCCATACAGGTATCATCAGTCTGATCATGTTCGCCAAAACAAAATCGGGGTCACTCTACCAACAGTTACACATGTGCTTGGAATATCGCTTTTAATTCAATCAAATAAGATTAAAATCACCTGCTCTTTGTCTTTGTATCGCATACTTTCTGGATATATGCGGTGTTAAGATTACATCTGATAATAGCATACGAAATCACGTCGTGTCCGACACAACATTCATCGCTATAAACTCCAATAAACATGTGTCGAACTTATGTTGTCACTCGGACGCTTCCTTGTAAAACGTATATTGAAGTTAAGCGCTGTGATGATCTCGACCTCGACATGAGTTTACTAACAACAGGCGATATTCCCGTACTTTAATCTGAATTATTTGAAATCGTGAACATAAAAAGAAAACGTGAATTGGTCGGTTCCTCGTCTGAAAATACATTCATATTAAACAATAGGCGTATGACAGACGAGGCCAAAACCTCTGGTCAGATTACATGTTTATCGTTCGGTTCACCTATGACCTCGTTTGTTTACCTTGCTCCCGAGATGTGACGAGAGTGCTCCTCGAGCTCGTGCGATCTAAATGTGCACGATGCAAGTATTAAATACTGTAATATTTATCTTAAAAGTATGACACAATAGAAGTTTATGATTTAGAATAAAAAACACGCACAAGTAAAAATGAATCGTGTTAATCTCTGGCAGTAAAATATTTATCCCATGATGCAACACACACGAGTTTAGCGGGAAGTCTGATAGCCATGTTTGAATTCACCGGATGTTTATTTCCAGAAGAAAAGTATAAACAAACACGACGATAGCCTAAAAACGAAGTTTGTTTCCCGTCTTACTGAAGAAGATCGGCTTACTTCAAGTTACCGACGAAAGCATATCAGCTTTCTCGTTGTTTTTGACGACTGATGCATATTTTTACCGACAAACATCGTTACGAGACAGGGTAAGTTTTAATTATATAATCTTCTTCACGTTCTGACATCGTTTCACATTATACGACGATGAATTTGATATAGAATCTAGATCTATTCATATCAATAATATCTAATTATTTATTTTTCAGGGTTTTGATGATTAATTTATCACAGATTATACGGCTGAAGGAAACGCAGTACCGATCCATGTGTTACAATCGTAAGTTTTCAATTTTATTTATTTATTATTAACGATCTTCGGCCCGACTTAAATTTCATTTTTTCCCCCACTCACACAACCCTTATTATGATTATATATGACGTACATACGTATTCACAAGCAATGGTGAGGAAAATTTGTGTTTTGGATAATGAAACCTTTCGGGAAAGATCTTTACCTCCACATTCTTTTGAGGATCGATGTTTGCAGATTATTGCATCAAATTGAAACGATTAAATGAAAGAGATGAATTAAGATGTTAAGTAAGTAACATTGTTTTATGTATAGTATATTGCAGTTTCACATTGATATGAACTGATGGCGAATTCGGGAGTAGCTTGATTTAAGTAATAATTAAGTCATCCTGGCAAGTTTTATTTTGTAGCTTTGTGTGGCTGGCTTAAATTTTCTTGATAAAAACGCTTCCAAAGAAAACATAATGTAAATGATAGCAAAGTGATCATGAAAAGTACATAAGTTAAATACATACATTATCTCTAAAACTTGACAATTATTCTAATTTTGAAATAAAATAATATTCTAAATTTTTTTCTTTCTTCCAACAGAGACTGAGTCTGCATGCAGTACATTCTGGAATGAGGGACACCGCATGCATTGTGGTCCAAATTGATGGCATTGACTTAACACAAAGCAGAAAGGAATGAAGAAAAATTAAGAAGTTTATGTTTCACATTAATTAAGATTATTCGAGATATGTTATCTGTCGAGGTATACAACATTTCCTTTCATAATAAAAGTGTAAACATTAATATATATACAAAAAAAAATCATGTATATTATCTAAAAATCCTTGTTAGTTATTTGTTGTACTAGCTAAAAAATATAATATAGTCGTCTCAAGCTTGGTTGTATTGAAATCCCCGGGGACAGTGACCGAGATATATCACTACAGTACGTGCTACATCAAACAACACACCATTGTTCAAATTGTCAATCAACATTTCATTTAGTCGGTATTTAGAATTGATTCCAAAATTATGATAATCTTTTCACAGTTTATTAGAAATAATGTTAAATTCGACAGAAGTCTTCGACTGTTGCTTGTTTTTGTTTATTTTAAGTTCACGGACACACATGAAAACAGTTTCCAGTACATCTGGGCTACTTCGAGGAAACTACGTATACTGTCTGAAATCAGTCTTGTGCGTCGGTGACAAAATGAATACATATCCTACTTTAACTCTGCTGGAAAATATTATTTTGTACTATTTTCCTACTATTTTAGAAAAAAAAACAGAATTATAAATACATACTGTAGTATGTACTGACATTGAACTTGTATATCTTGTTGACTATTTTTGTTGAAACAAACCACTTCTAGCTAGGATGAATTGATATTAGTTGTATTTGAAAATTGTACTAGAAAAAGATAGCTGTGTTGTGTATGTGATGGAAGTTTTGAGAAAAAGAATATAAGAGGCAAATAAAATAAGTACCATGGGTAAATTAGAATTAAAATTTGTTTTGTCACATTCTCATTTCATTGATCAGTTTTAAATGTTTGAACTAGAAAAAACAGCCTGTATGAAAAGTTTTATACCATGTTAATTACCAAATAAAATGTAATACAGAAGTATTCTTCAAGTTTTTATTGCATGATTTTCATTGATTTTGTAAACCATGCTGCCATGAAGCATGATTGAAGCATGATCCCAGCATAATTTGCATAATTGAAACATGCTGGGATCATGCTGCAGACCATGCTGGGATCATGCTGCAGACCATGCTGGGATCATGCTGCAAACCATGCTGGCATCATGCTGCAGACCATGCTGGGATCATGCTGCAGACCATGCTGGGATCATGCTGCAAACCATGCTGCAGACCATGCTGGGATCATGCTTCACAGACCATGCTGGGATCATGCTGCGGCCATGCTTCTTTAAAGCATAAATGCAGCATGATCCCAGCATAATTTGCATAATTGAAACATGCTGCAATCATGCTTTAACTAGTAAGAATATATAGTGAGGTAAATTAGGCACCATGCTGCAGCCATGCTTCATTCATGCTGCAATTCCATGCTGCATTCATACTGCATCTATGCTGTGATCATGCTGCAAATTCATAAGGGGAAGCTGATGGAGATATATTTAACTAAAATTTAGTGCTAAAGAATTTCTTATCTAAACACAGCATTATTGAATCAGATTCACAATCATCACAATTTTAACAGTAAAACAATAAAAGGTGACTAATAAAATTGCATTTACTGTAGTGAACATTGAACTGGTCAGCTTGATAAGCAAAAATCCAAGTGTGAGATCTCACACTAATATACACACCCAAACCCCACACCAAGACATCAATGGTAAAACTTTACTGATACCAGTGTGGAGAAATTGTTAATAAAGAATTTCACTTCCTGTCTCAGTAGTCCCTTGTTTTGTTTGGAGAAGTCTGTAACAGTCATAAATATGTATTGGAGAGAATGTCTGGGAGAAACATCCCAGTCCTGGATCAGATTACATCATTGTCTGTAGCAGTAATCCTGACATTAGTGAACCTTTGTTAATTTTTGAGATACAGCTGGTAGTTCCAATGCTTTCCACCCATCTCTAGTCCTATAACACTGATACCTGTTATATCACTTGGGCTTATTCCCACTAATTGGAAGGTTCTAACAAGCTTTGCCATATCCTGACACCCCCCATTGACTTTTATACAGGACAACTGTCCATGATATGGAGACTAATTGGTCAATTCAAACACTGAAGTCTTGTTTCACAATCATTTCACAACATGGTGCTTAAAATAACGCTAAAAAAATAACCTACCCAGTACAGTTTGACCTTCGCAACCGAATTCATATTTATAGCCAAAAAAAACACACAGATAGAAAAATGTGATTTGTTGATATTTTTATCACTACACCAACTATGTGGTAAGATTTCTGTAGCCAGAAACCATTAAAAAAAATTGCTAGGTTCTCCAATATCCGTGTAAGTCATCAAGTGCTTTGTCATTAGACTGTGACATGTGGAGGGCTGGAGTTTGGGGTAATAGCCTTCTATAGTTATCCTCATCTCCCAAGTCTGCACTAGATAATCTCACACTAGTATACCATGATATGCTAATCAGGCATCTTTAATTTCTCACCAATTAAATTCTTTACATATAATATCATGCACGGAAGCATTTTTAATCGACCAGCATAAGAATATGTAACATTTATATAATTTGCTTTCAAGACAGCTCTGTTTATCTGCTTCAAATATTCTCAAATTTCATGAAAATCGTCATTTGAATTTGTAGATTTAAAAAAAAATTAATTCAAACTTTGAGAAAATGTACTTTTAACATGGTTGGTCTACAAACTTAAACGTCTGTGTATTTGTAGGCATATCAGTCTATTACCATTCATACATGTAGGTTCCTATCACGGTGCCATATCTTTAAGATCGTATAAAAAAAATCTTAATCAAATTACATAAAAATCGCCAGGTTGATGCCGAAGTAAGCCTTGTTCCGTCAGATCTCAGCACCAGCATCGCCTCCAGTAAGTCAGGGCAAAGATCACTATAATTAGTTCTCCATATGGACCATACAGTCGTAATGAAACCAGCGGGTGTATGTTCAGTGCACACCTTCCTGTTCTAGCCTTTACATCTGTAAATATTGATATCGGCATGAATTTTTTGTAATGGTGTTGATTGGGTAAACTACTGGCATGGCCACCATTTAAGATGTGTTGTTTACCTGCTGACGACCCTACAGGTGGGGAGACAACTCCAAATGAATCTTGGTTTATGTTAAGTATAGTTCCAATCTGTGCAGCTGTACATAATGTGAAATCTTGTTTTAATGTACATGCTCCTTCAGAACAGTCAGATGCATGCTATCTGTACTAATCAATGTCGAGATATGTACAACAAGATACTGTCTTTAAAATGGGGCTAAAATCATTAAAGAGCTCTGTGATGGCTATAATTATTGGTATTTTAAACATTTGTAGAAGATTATGTGAACTTATAACTGATGTACTTGGGAGACATAGAAAAGACTGCTACCATAGGGAGCAAACCAATTAAATACTCATGTCTTAGAAATGGCTCAAACATATCTCATAAACATCTCTCAGCTACCGGAGGCAACAAGAGCATGATAAAATCTGTTGGTTTCTTTCAATAAAATCTGAATTGAAATAAATTGTAATTTAGGCTATTTTCCTATCTTTATTTAATATGGACAGATGTGAATCACATAGAGTTACCATATATCATATTTCAAATTGAAGAATCACAAAAAAATCTACAAAGGATATTAATGTATTTAAAATTGACGATCAGCAGTTTGATCATATATGTTGAACCTGCTGCAAATCACAAGCTAGCCAAAACACTAACACAAGCTGATTCACATCTTCGGCTAATTCATGACTACAAATAGGAAGCCAGGAGCTGTACTTTCAGACAGTTTCTTATTAATAATTGTAGCTATTAATTTTCTTTCTGTTAACAACAAGTAATCAAAGATTAATACAAAGGTTTACAGATGTCAGATTAAGGTAGACCCTACTGTCATGTTAACTTGTCCACAGTCTAGTTACAAATGTACATGGAGTAATCAAAGAAATTCATTCAAAAGAAAATATGTGAATTAAATAAATTCATTCAACCACAGTCAAATGCACCCAGTATGTGGCTGTCATAAGGCAGGCAAGAGGCTTTTAGTACTTCACATTATTCCATATGAAACATGAAGGAATTCGGTGATTATTATATAAAGTGTTACCGAGTTCAGACAACCCACATGACAAACACAAAGAAACAGGGCTTAATTCAGTTTTCAAGCAACATAATGGGAAAAAAGGAAAGCAATATCACACAAAACCGGGCAGAATTCCCTTCTCTGTATCTTGTATCTTATTTATACATATGACTCATACAAAGCTTCAATTTATATCTTCAAAGTATTAACATGTTTGGTCAATTAAAATCAAAAGTGTTGCTTGTCTAAATCAGATTGCAAACAAAAATATGATTTAATAAAGACCCCAAGTTTACAGCCAAAATGACAACAAAGGCATGTTTGAGCTCAAGTAATTCCAAAACATATGAATCTATACAACAATTGTCATCAAAATTTATCATACAATAATGCAAACGGTCTACCAGAAGAAATGTATAACCTAGCTACAAAACATTCCAAATTGTATTAAGTCATCATCCTTTTATCCGAGTTTTGTCTCTGAACGTATTGATAAAAGTTTTGGTTGGCATGAATGCCGTGTCCATAAAAGGAACAAGACATGTTTTTTCTAAAGTGTTATCACACTGAAATGCTATACATGGACATAGATTCAAACTGACATTTAAATGTATTACTGTGATACAAAAATAAAGGTATAGATAAGCCATACAGACACACAGAGAAATGCCATGGATGTCGTTTGTTACAGCAGGGAGAAGCCAATAATAGAATCCTAATTCATGTCCAAACTTTTCCAAGCAAACAAAGTCAAATCTAATCGCCAATTAGAAAATATATTCCCAGGCAAATAGAAAACTTGCTACAACTTTCAGAGGTTATACCCTTCACAAGACAAAGATGTACGAGAGATATGTGTTATAGTAGAACTAGGAATGGATTCCAATGACACAAAGATAAAAAGGACCTTGGTTGTTTTATGACTAGTGGGAGGACAGAAATGTGGAGCCCCTGATAACAGAAACACCACCATCACATTTATCATGTAAGCACAATCAAGGATCATGTGTTAAACATTAGCTTACATTTCTTTTAATTATTCTGATGTTGGGTGTTTTTATTATCGGTGTGTGACTACTGCCACACCAGGTTTTGTACTAACACTATTATACAGCTCATTCATCACGGTTACACTTCCCACTTCTCCCCTACCATCAATTTTAAACTGAAATCTCATCATGAAGAACATTAACACATATACCCTTAATTTACATTCCCATGTCCTAAACATGTTCTACTTTACATATAAACAGGAAAGAGTTCAGGGAGAGTTCATTATTTGGACTGTTACAAAAATATACTGACTAAATTATCTACAGAATTTAAAGATTACAGTTTATTAATGGTGAATTGTCCAATGCATCATTGTTGAACAAGATCATATCAAATCTTGTAAAAAAAAAATTTAAAAAAATTTGTTTTTTTACCATTCAGTATTTATCATACAGGAAATGAAATTTGTGGTCATAATTGGTTTTTTATATCACTGAGCAGCTGATCAACATCACTAGTCCAGTTGATTTCAAGCAGTGCTTCCTGATGAGGTGCTATCTGAAGGGCAGATGTCTGTCCACAGCAGTCAGAACCTTACAGGGGGTCTTTTCCAAAGCACTCACAGAGCCAAGCTTTCACATGACCAAGATGGCACATGGCTCTGACCCTGCCTGGACACACCAGGAATCACTGTGTGTCCTTTATAAATCAAAGCAACACTGGACTATTATTTATAGGCAGAAATGATCATTTTTATTAAGTTCTTTGACAAAAAACTTCAGAAATGATTTGTGGAAAATTCTCTCCAAATCTAATCATAGGAGTACTCCTAGTTACTGACAAGTGTCAGTATTTTTGCTGTACAGAATCAGCGGAGTGATCTAAAGTGAAATATCTTAATGGTCAAAATTTCATGGGAATACTGATTCAACACATTTCTCAAACCAAAATTACACATCATTTTACAATACAAAGACTGAAGTTACCATATTTTTCATCCCCTTATCACCTTAATCTGACCATGGTAACAATTCCTCTCTGAGGAGACATTAATATGGCGTTTCCACTCTTTTGCATTTCTCTTGATTATATTTGCCAATAAAACTTACGACATAGCACGAAAGAACTCGAACAATCATGGTCATGATGATGCTTGTGAAGAGTTATACCTTGTTTTCCACCAATGATGTTTTACCTCATAGACAGAAAATCAATTCGTTTTTCGTGATTTTTTATCTTTATATGTGAGTCACATGCATTACTCATGAATCGTGTAAAATGTTCACTTGGTATCAGTGAGTAAAAGGGATAGATTATTGATATTCTTCATGGCTGGACTATCATCAGACACCAGTTGTATTATATTGACTGGTATCCATGGTAAACCTGATCTTATAAAGCGAACACATTAACCTCCAGTGTACAAAACTTCTGGATCTGATATTAGGATATAGATCTTACAATGTCTTACAGACATCTCAAGGTGATTTTACAAGGTCACCTATACCACTCACAAGGTCACAGATCTCATTAACAAGCTCACATATCTCACTCAAAAGGTCACAGATTTTACATGGTTGCAAATCTCACTCTCAAGGTCACATACTTTGCAAGGGCACATATCTCACTCTCAAGGTCACAGATCTTACAAGGTCAGAAAACCAATTCATACATTGCACAAGATCATATTTCATTGTAGATCTGAAATTCACAGAAGATAAAATCACCAACTGAAGAATACATTTTTTTCTTAACCAATTAAGGTGCCATTGTCAGTAAAAGAAATGAATTTCATTATCATCAACTTTGGAGTACTTTTAGTTAACCATATTAAACCAATTAGACTGAAAAACCAATAATTGTGTAACAGAACGGAAGAATTTCCTGATTGAATAAGAGGTTTAAAGCGTAAGCTAATGCCTAGAAGGCACAGTCTTGTACACAGAAATAATAAAATTTTAACACTAAAGAAATCACCCAGTAGTAACCTGACCATCTTAAGAACCAATGGAACAACAAGTAAGCCAGTTGTACGCTTTTTATAATTATTTTCAAAGTCAACCTGAGAGAAACCAAAGTGATTCCCCCAAGAAAGTCAGTCTTATACTACATAATCCCTGCGGGTAGTACAGAGTCTGTGAGACGTTTTAGGTAGATTCATTGGAGGACAAGTGGAGCTGTGACTGACAGACATTGGACTTTTACTGTAACACTAGCATACGTATTCTGTCTGGAGTTTCCCATCAGCGCATCAGAATCAATGAACATCGGTGAGATTGCTCTCATGATTTCTGATGGCACATGGGACTTAAATGTGGATTCTTTGCAAAAGTAGAAAATACAGAGAACACTTTCCTTACAATAATGGACCATAGAAAATACGGAATACTTTCCTAGAAATTATGGACCGAGATAAACAATACATTGACCTACTTTTACAGTGATTTTATACAAGTACATTCACCCTGTCATTTCCTAGTGCTGTATATCACGTCTACAGTGTTACCAAGGCATGATAGACAAATTGATGTGCAAGATTCAGATCTAACTTTTTTAAGAGGGATAAGTTCAAGAGATGGAAAGCTGAAAGATCTAACTTTTTACAAACTTTAAAAAGTACCATTTGCCAACATGTCTGGCCCGATTGTTTTATACCCCGACTGAATGTGCCAAATCTGTAAAAACAATGCTCCGGGGTGATCCTGATGGAGAATAAGTTCTGGTAAAGTCAATACATGAACAAAAGTGCAAAAATTATTATACTTGGGTAAAAATGAAGATCTTTTTCTATTTTTTTTTTTATTTTTTTTTTTATTTTTTTTTTTTACATATCCGTATTTTAAATGCTAAACAATTAATGCACTCTTATAATTTTGCCCTTCTAACAGTATGTAATTCAACCATTTCAATCCACTTTCTGTCAATTTTATGTTGCCTAATTTGGTTACCAAGACATGAAACAGATCATAAGCCATGTTAGAATTTCAACTCTCTACAAGCTACACTACCTTCTATCTACTATTGCTGTTGGCTAATTTACCACTCATAAACCCCTACCAGGATAATAATGGTAAAAGCCTTCCAGACTCTATTGTTCATTAATCAGTCAAAGTAAGTGTACAATATCAGATCCAGATGTAACAATGGAAATGTCAATGTTAAGCTCAGTACATCATATCTGAGATGGTTCCACATGCATTTTGTGATAATTATACACCATTATCCAGATTTAAGGGTACCACCTACACTTTTTCTTTTACTACTGTAGTTGGTCCAAAAGATACCTGTGTACTTTTTAGTTTTCAATTACTTCTTGGGGCTAGTCAGAAAATAGTACCAGATGAAGAAAGTCCATCATTGAAACTTATTTTAAACTAAAAGACAGAGAAATATACAAAGCAGTAGGTTTAACTAGGGAACATATTTATAGGGTAACTGCCCCAGGAGGTGTGACCGAGTTATCCATGGAATGTGTTCCCCCAACCAATCAAGTCGTCTGAAGGCTGCCAGGGAATGCTACCTGATAATTGTCTTTGTAATGAAACAATTAAATTTAGACAAGACACTCTGCCAATCTATTAGGTCTGCACTACTACGGAATGATTGTAATTACAAACAAAATTATCCAGGGATACAATTGTGTAACAGATAATATACATTTATTACATATTACTACATAAAATCAGATAACTTGAAAGCAATGCTTGTCATAAACACTGCAATAACAAACCATTAGTCATCAGAGGACAGGTTGTTTTTCAAGCTAAAGTTTCATGGAAATGCATTAATTCTTACATGAAACTAATTTTTAAGTCGAAAAACATCCCCATGAATTTTGAAATATTTTATCAGATTATGAAATAAAAAGTACATACACTGAAGCATCCGCCCTGCATTAAAAATGTTTCGTTTTACGTTTTAGCCAGTTGACCTTGAAAACTGATTAGTAAATTGGCTATTATGATACAAGGAACGCTAGGTCTCGTTAACATTGTTACAGTTGGGGGAGGGACCAGTGTAATTTATAAAAGCAGGAGAGAGGTAATGCTAGTCAAACAGAATACTCCTGATGAACGTTTCTGTATGCCATCATTAGGCTTTTTTGCAGTTCTTAGATTTATAAAAGAGAAAGTAGACTATTAGCCTGGTAGCTGATATAATGAAACATCTTCATAATTATTCCTAATTTTCATGTGCATTACAAGACAATTTCATGGGTCCTACATGTGGCAGACATGTGAATCACGACAGAAGAAAACATAAAAGTTGTAGGAGTAAAGCTATCTGACATAGCATCTATTCCTTGTTGTTAGGGTAATTGTTTACAACAACAGAAATTAACAATGATCCCAAAAGCCATAATTATCTAAAACCATGAAAAACTCCAAAAAGGTTGCTTGTTAACCAGTTGTGATTGAAGTGTGTACTTTATGGCTTATCAAATTTAAGTCATAAACAATTTTCTAAAATGTTAAATTTAAAAGATGTATTAGATTTCTATGTTGCATAACACCTACAATCTTAGGTTGTTCCCACATATATAATGTGGAATCAAAGAAATTCCTTTCTGTTTCAAGCTTTTAAAGTTGTGTAACTTGAATTACAGCTTTAAGATACGATCAGAGCTTGGAAAACATAACCCAAGTGTGGTGTTGTATCCGTCACACTGCCCCGCCCCCTCCCCTACCCTTCCCCCTCCCCAGTCTTCTTTGTTACGACACAGGTGTTACTTCCTTACGACAGTTTCTGCTTACACAGGAATTCTCAAAAGTTAAATAAGGACTTTAATTTAATCTCTGAACAGTTTTTCTTAAAATTCAAACAAAGGTATCACTGTTTCATTTCACAGATATAGTTATAGTATTGAATGAATATATTTAAATGATTTAAATACAGGTCATGCCTTGGAGCATTACACCTGCATCGCAACAACAAGCCGAGTATGAATGGATTGTGATGATCAAGGGAATGCAGCAAAACCTACGTCCAAATCAAGAAGGCATGAATCAATAGCTCAGGTATGCCTTTACCTGTCGTCCAACCAATATCGACATACTACAATTTAAAAGTAAAAATCTTCAAATCTAACTGATCCTGTCTTGAATGATCATTTTCATTGTCTCAATGAGGGCAATAATGACTAATATATATATATCAATTGAATTTTAAAATTCTTATGTTTTGAAAAGTAAAATGTACATTTAACTTATAATTCATCTTTGTGTCTGCACTATAGCAAATAACTGAGTTTGCTTACAACCCTCTGTAGTTACAACAAATTAAATTGCTATGGGCAATACTTGCTAAGTTTGTATTTTCTGTGCGTCCTTTCAGCACCTTTACTTAATTTCACTTTCCAATTTACCTGGTATACAGCCTTGTACATCAACATGTCCCCCAAGGTAACAGAAAATTACTAATGATTCAAAGCTCTACTCTACATTAGCATGCACGACAGACAACTGTTTCACCCGGCCAGGTCCAAACAGCCATTAAAACTGCAAATGATAATAATTTATTTCCACGCATAGGCAAATCTCTTTTCAACACAGCATGCATCTTATTTCCTGACTAAAGAATGTAGAATTGCCACAGACAGCTTACCTGACTGGAATTCTCTGCTTCGCTTACATAATAAGCTTAGTTCAAAAGGTTTAATATACCCATCATAAATTAATCAACAGGTGATGTTCGTTTGAATTGCAAATGAAATGATGAGATCATTTTAAACTGATGTTTATTAATAAAACTAAAAATTATAGAGTAAGCACAATTATGAGAACCAGAGAATCCCAACACAAATCTACCGTTGGGGAAAAAATCTTGCAACTGTTAAAGAATGAATATCATGTATTTATTCATGTTCCTTCAAATGACAATCAGTATATTACCAAAGCGATTTTCAATATCACTAAAAGATTCCCTGCAAGCTGAAATTTAAAGCTCATGACTTCAAATTCAAGGAGTTGGCGAAAAAAACACAGCACAAACCATGAAGTAGATTTCACCAGTATGCGGAGTGCCTTGACTGAACCTATTTCTTACAACAAAATAAATGCAAGCTAGCAGAGAATCTTCCAGCCCAGCTAGAAAGACATCAGATCCTCTCTAAGCAGTCGAAAGGTCAAAACTGTATTGGTTCTCTGTATATTAGGAAGGCCAACGGTAACATCTTTGCTTGTTTTGTTCACAGGTAATTTGTTGGTCAATAGAATTTCTGATCAAGATATGTCAATTAAGTCGTGAACAGGTGTGGCAATCTTCTAAACCTTAAACACTGATATCAGTTCCTTTACCTTACCACACAATTAATCACAAACAATTCTCCCTTAACAAAAAACGTCCATCAAACCAGTGACACGATTGTCTTTGTGTGTCCATATCAGAAAAATTGACCCTCGGATGATCACAGCTACTTAGATAAATCACTCAGGTAAAAACACTGCCGATCTGATCATCTGAATCTAATTGACAAGTTTGACAACACATGGGTCATATGTAGGTTTTTCTGTCCTTTTTCTTGTTAGGTTACAATACATCTCATCAAAAGACATATTTACTTGAAATTTCAATTGTTGAAGAAGTAAATTGATACGGTACAGAAATCAAAATTAGTAGCTATGAATTGGCAAAATTTTTCAACTATGAATACCAGGTACCTATTACAGTTTCATACACTTAAACAAAGACACTAGGAATAATCAGTATTACTTCACTCTGTTAGAGCTCTTCTTGCTTGATAAATTTATGAACAATTCTGTTCAGGATCCAAATAGTGTATCCTTACACCCCAATATGACATTTAAACCTAGTTCTCTAACCAAACTTTAAAGGCTATCATTTGGTGTGAATGCAATGGTAAAATTGTAACACCATAAACAGGGATTTAACAGATGATCTGTCAAAAAATAGATAACAGTTCAGGTCATCAACCTTACAAACCAATTATTACAGGCGGGGCATTTACCTGGACAAGAGCAATTAGGTTGGTAAGAGGGAAACTCACAGATGTAAAAAGAGAATTTAAATTATCGGATTCATACATTATTCAAGGAAATTGAGTATACCCAAGGCAATATGGGATGGCCACCCTAGACGTGAGGTGCTTTAAAGATTGGAACTAAAACATTGTCCATACAAACACTAATCTATCATGTGGTTCACTATCGTCAGATAATGACTGACATTAAGAATGTACATAGGTAAAAGTGGACTGGTAACATAGGATGTCCATTTCTGACTCTCCTTTTTAACCCTTGAAATGTCACAATCCATTTTGTATTCTGTTGACTATAAATTGCACAATTAAGATAGGTTTTATGTCAAACTAAGGAAGTGCCGGAAATACGAGCTGTCCTTATCAAACTTTCATCAGAAAATTTACGAAATGATATTTAAATTCAGATGTGCTATGTGCCCCAAGGGTATCCGACCTTGACTTAATGTGCAAATCAACTTTTACATACAGGTGTGCATTTCGTATAAAAATCGTGAATGCAACCTTATTCAATCATTTTGAAAGCATTGTGACATTTTCAAGATTTGTAAGTTGTAGAGAAGCATTAGCACATCGTCTCAGTAATCGACAAAAAAATTCACAAAGAAATGCTACAAAGAACATAATTTATAGTTATTCAGCACTATTTCTACTTGATAACAAATTGCACAGAAAAAAAAACTGACAAAAGGCATTTGGAGAAATTAAAAAGATTTGCAAGCACAGAGAGCTGTTAAATTGATCTGTCACAAAAATCATAGTAGTTGAACTGTTATCCATTCAGCATGTGTTGACACTTATCAACGTTTATCAGACAGAATGTTCAACAGGTACGAGGGATAAAGGTATTTGACAACTCTTGTGATGTAATACTGCAATACCTGGGGCCGATTCCATTCAGGAAAACGTGACAGCGGTGAGTCACAGTGTGTATCTTGTCTGGTGTGCTTTATCCTCATATATAACAAGTACACCTGAACATACCTGTCACAAGTCAGAATTCAAACAATACCTCTTCAAAATGTCTTCATTTCTACTAATGGTTTACATTACAAAAGTCATTTAATTAATAAAATCTCGCAAAATCTTGAAGTTGATACGAGTCCCAGGTGTAAATGCTATAAAGGTGTTTTAGTTATTTATATCCTACCTGTAATTTAGTAAGACAACCACATACAATATACCTTTGACTTCAGGTAGGATTTCAGGTAACTGTCCCCTATTTAGTGACATGTAATCTGTTTGAACTACTTAATGAAATGAACACTTTCAGTTCAGTGTAATGATTTAAATGTACTTCATCACCTCCTTATAGAAACCCTGAATATTTAAGATATCCTCATATACTCTTCATTTTACCGAGAATCATTATGAACCAAGGTCATAACCATTACTTTTTTCTCTTGCATTATATTTTAAAGACAATTTCAAAAAGATTTTTCAAACAGCATTTTATACTGTATTTTCATTTTTCCTGGACAAGTTTGTTTACAAATGAAACAACCAGACCGGAAGATTCAAACTCCATGCTGTAGACGGATGCTCTAACTAGAATACTAACAAGTTTCAACAGTGACAGATAGAATAGGATTTAATTGGAGATCTTTTCGTTTACTTGGATTACGATAAGAAGAATCTTTGGCAGGGTTATGTCCCTTGACTAACTTGTTGCTGGGATTGTTCCTTAACCAGGATGTACCCTGCATGGCAGTAGCCCTGTATAGTATGTTGTTATTGATGTAGAGGACTTAACCTAGATATACCTAGATCCTACACAAATCTCCAAGGCTGTAATCTTGTCTCTTCCATCATCATTATATGGCCATCACCTGGCCAGAGTCTCTCAGGTAGTTTATCCCTTTACTGTACCCCAGTTTGTCTTAGCTCACATACACGCCTCCAGTCTCCCGCCTCCAGTCTCCCTCGAGACGGGACTGGTACCCTCCAGCTCCTAATTCAAATACTGACCCCTAGTTACTCTAGTAAAGTCTTCAGACATGTATTCACCAGTTCTTTATGCAGTCCTTCCTAAATGATATACCAGCCTCAATCTAGCCGTCCATATCCACCCACCACCACCACCACTATCACCAGCCGTACTGGTCACTTAATGGCAAAATATAAATCTTCTATATTTCAACATCTGACTGGACTATCATAATCTGAACACAACTCCTTGTGTTAAGATGAGTCAAGATGTATTTCTATGTTGGCCCTCAAATGCAAATTTCAACATTTGTATTCGATTTTGTTTTTGATCATTTTTACTTTCTCTTTCCTAAAGTAAAAAGCCTCTCCAAAAGCAGACCGAGAATGGTGAGAGGAAATCCTTAAGGTTGGAATAGATTATTCATTATTAATGTGTGGCATAGAATGTTTGTTAATCTAGAGAGATTCTTCACTGATTCGCACCACCTACCCAACACAAAACAAGTGTATATATGACATTATCAGACTTTTGGACCACCTGGCCAAGTAGTGGTCAAAACATTAGTGCCCTACTGTATTTTGTGCAGATATTGGTCAGTTTGTCTGACCACTGCTCCCAGCATGAAGTGTCTGTACCATGATGGATCAGTGTAACAGAGATATTGATAAGACTGTCTGTGACCAGTGGCTATATCATTCACTGACCACACTGCATTCTGTTAATCTCCAAGGCTGACCACCGACCATGGTCAAACTCAGGCCACACTGGCTTTTCACAGCTGTCATTGGTCAGATTACACCTCCCTATTCAGCTAAGTGACAATGTCTGCATTCTGCAGTTGACATGGAAATACTTTCAGTGCCATGTAAAGCCATTCATCCCACTGGGCCTCACAACAGTTGCTTTAGACTGGCCACCAGACCCCAAGTTCTTTTTGTTAAGAATTGCCAAGCTAATTTCTAATAATTCTGTACTAGATTATCTGCCCCTCCGTTGAAACTTAGAATACAGACATATCCTAGGGACCAAAATCATGAAGCTCATTTTAATTTATGATTCTGATATTCTAGAGACAGCGGGCCAGTCTACAGTTGCTTTAGAGAATCATTTCCTATGGCTTTAGATGAAAAAAAAGTTCAATATTTTCCTTTATAAACTAATATATATATTAAATTTAAGACAAATCTTTTTGTTCAAATAAGATCAATTCTTCAACAAGATAGATTTATGTTTGGATACACATAATGCAGTTTTTTCAGACAAAATATGTTATTTGAGGGCTTTTCCCCTTCTACAGTAATGCATATTTTCCAAAAACATATACGGTACATAGGAACTATCTCTTTTTTTTACTCGCCTGGGGCTTTGGATAACATTGTAATGTGAGACTTAACATAAACGTCTTCATAGATGTATTTATGATCGGAAAGTGGGGAAATTATAGAATACTTAATATCTGAATCATATTAGACCAGCTTGTGTCTGTCATCTGATCGTGATGATGTCAATGTGGGAAAATACGTAATTATAATTTTTAATTAAAATTTCATTCAATTATATTCAAATTTGAATTATACCTGTCAATAGCAAAATGACGGATGGCAGAGTGATGAGATTTATCAAAATCCTGTACACTCGCCCACACTTTGAAGTGATAGATCGGCACAGTCTACTATGTCAACTGCAGCATTAACATGTACCACAATCCTGACGAGCCAAATGATGCCAGAGTGGTGAATTTTTAATTGTCCCATATTAAATTTGTCCATGTACCTGGCTTTTGTCAAATCATTGTCTAGAGACTCCAATCCCGCCACGCCACACACTTAAACTGTGATATATTGATATTGTCTGCATGTAGTACTGCAGTGACACAAAGATTCTGGCCAGCTTGGAAATATTCAAATTCTTTATTACATACATGTCAATGCGATACCAAGCTAGACCTCGGTTTGATATGCCAGTCCTGTCAGCAAAGTTGTAGATTACACAGAGACCCAATATTTGTTTTACATTGATACACATTTTGACATCTATTATGAATAGTATACCTACACAATATTCCTTTTCAAAATTTTATCCCGATTTCTTAACATGCTAATCACCCCTGACACCTTATATAAATGTTTCACCTACGCAAGGTTCCATTCAAATGTTTGCCATCATTTCGTAACAGGTTATCATTTCCAGCAACATTTATAAATCTCACACCTGTAAACTTTGGCCCTAATTTGGTAACATTTGTGTATAGGATATCACCAAGCCTGTCGTCTAGCAATCATTAATATCTTGAACAGGATGACCAAATTTATCACAAGGTACTGGCAGCAGCCATACCTGATATGGCAGGCAGAGCTGGTCACATGATCACATTGCTTTGTTATCTGTATCATCAGAGTGGTCATTTATAACAAGGGCTCTATGGTTTGTAGTGACCACTCTGTTTACTTATGTCCAGCCCTGATAACCACAGGTCATACTGGTCATAAAAACTGGACATCAGAACTTAAACAAACTTGACAGAATGACCTTCATTTTGCAATCCTTCAGTTCTATGTACAGTTACATTACCCGAGACTAAATCACCTTGGTAACAAGAACCAAATTCATACAGAGACTGAATGACAATGCTTTCTTTCTGCAGTCTTTTATTCTATGTACAGTAACAGTAACCAATACTAAATTCAGTGACAGAATAAATGGTTACATATAGACCAACTCACACTAGTAATAAGAACTAAATTCAGTGACACAATACATGGTTACATATAGACCAACTCACTCTAGTAATAAGAACTAAATTCAGGGACAGAATGACTTTAGCTCTATAATTACAATAACCTCTGTCCTTTAAGGTGTCTGAGGAGAGATAGGGTATATAATATTACACATAAACCCCAGTCAAGTATGACCTTGAGTAAATCTCCCATTCCTTTATTCTAATCCATGTCGGACATCTCTGAAGAAAGTCAAATCTGAGTACACATATCATAAATGTCAATGCAAACAAGAAAAATTCCTCATTAACAATTTCTTATATATTATAGTTCCATTGCCATACTGCCTGTCAAAACAGAGTGCAAGTATTAATTACAATTAGAATCAGGTCATTTTCATTGGTACCTGTTTAACCCTCCAAATAATAATTCTACATTGCAAATATTTCTGCGTTTCCAAACAGAATAATAATATCCAGATAAAAAAAATACGATTTTACAAAAATACAATTCACATGGGTCTTTAAAAATGATTACTGAATGGTTTTATTTTTTGAAGAATCCTTAGTATTTAATAAACTAAAACTGATGTTATAAGTGAGAACCACTTGATTACCGACATAAACACAACATATGTAAAACTACAACTGCCTTGTATTGGATTCACCTATGAAAAATTTACAGTGTCTTGAGAATTATGGGTTATTTATGATGCACATACACCATAAGCAATTGTCATAATTGTTTAAACATTAATGATTCTCTAAGGTATGTAGTCATTATATGATTGTGCAAACCGACAATACAAGTCTAAAATAAAGTTTAATTTTTAAACAGAACCTGTCTGTTGGCATAAGTCATTCGGTACACATAATAATCAACCTGCCAGTACCAAAGCTGTAATTGCATGATTTTTGTATTTTTTTCTGTTTTTGTTTTTTTTTCTACATCAAAACCCTAACAATTTCCTATGGTACTCACAAAGACATTTAACATCATACTACACAGAATTTATATTGCGAAATAGATGATAATAATTTGGGTTTATTGTCATTAATCTGCCGATCATTTAAAACTATATACTGTCCTGATGAAGCCATCATACTCCAGCGACACTGCCTGTATATGGCCATGAAATGGCTGCTACCTAGCTATTAAACACCCCATGGGAATCACGTGCAGGCTCTACATGTAATGCTGGACCCATATGACTACTGTGATGCACCAGTAGATTTTTTTTCTAAAACGTGATGCACTGTAGTATTTTTTTCCTCTTTATATTATTGATTATCTTTGACAGTAATGTTTCCATGCACTTCATCCAAAAGATGCCTTTGGAAAAGTTATTTATTCATTAGTAGTGTTTTACCAAACGATGGATACACGACACCTACGACTTGTGCAATGACTTGGAAACTCGTTTGTATGGCTTGCTTTGACATTTCAATGTTGCAATAGTCGGAAGAGAACGTGTAACAGCTTCAAATTCTCCATGAAACTTGAACATTTGACATAATGCTTCCCTCGGAACTACAAGCAATTCTCATCACCATTAGCTACTTTTTTCCCCTGTGAGTAATGATGATACATGAAGTCTGAAGTCAGCAGAACATTTTACCATAAACTACATACTGTACATGTGTTGATGGGTCGTTCAATAAACGTTTCCTGGTTTTATTTGGTTTTATTTGGTTTTATCTTTGCTTCATGTACTATTATTCAAGGAAACCTTGCATTCTAACTTCTCATTATTACACCTTTTCTATGGAACACCTTTTCCTGAAGTTTTCTGGATCACTAAAATGTTTTCTTTTAATTCTTGATCAGTCAAGTGTTTGTAAATCTGATATTAACCTGCTTCATACCTTGTTTCCTCCACATTCAGAGTATATCGCACCTTGCCAAAATGGCTGTAACACTAAACCATTGCCGGGTTCTCAATTGCAACATATTTTTAATACAGGTTCAGTATCTATTCTCTCTTATCTGTTTTCAGCTAAAATTACCTAATGGCCTAAGGTTTCATTACTCTAATTTCTGAAATCAATTTCATGTTATGGCATATCTACGAGAGAAATAATGACGAAGTTTGTACTGAACACAGCCTACAGACCTATCGCTGCACACGATCTAGAGAGATCTTATTGCCATCAACTGCAGCACTTTCCAATCGAAAGGAAACTCTATCTTATCTGCTGCCACGTTCTTGTGAGCTTCGTCTCCCATACCGAGTTTTTATGTATGTAAAGAACAATTCTGTTGATAAATATGGATGGTTAACATTTAATGTGTCAGGTTTTATAGCAGGAGATACACGACAAGCTCCTCGGAGTACACTCCAATACTACAGATGGTAGAGCCTAAACAGAGATTCTAGCTACTGTTCTCGTAAAAAAAAGGTATTCGCTGATGCCAGATGTTGCAGTTTTTCTCTTGTTTGCTTTCACCGATAATTTGTCCAATTCACGTTGTAAATTTCAATCAACTAACACATAAACCTCAGTCTGGCTAATTTTACAACTGTGTAAAATAGTTTTGTCTAGTTTGAAATTACGTACAGAGCCATAAAAACATTACATTGACATGTCCCCAGCATGTGGCCTTATAATTATCATGACTTGTCATATTATTTTTATGGCCAATTATTAACCAATAAAAGCAATGAAAACAACCTCATACTGTCAAAATTAAAAAAAATTATAAAGTTTTCCTGTGGAAATTTTAAGAAAAATTTTGATTTGTTTATAAGTAAACCAAAATCCATATTGAGGTCCTCGACTAACTATTTTTGTATTATATACAATCTCTGACCAGGAAATTTCCTACACTTTTGTTATCATTATGTTTTTTCCTTCTCTGCCTAATACATTCTCCACTCCTACAGAGGTCAGATAGTCTGCCAGGGGGTATTGTGATTTATCAGAAACATTAAGCCTAAACCAGAGATTTCAGTGGCCTCCCTCTCCCCTGTGTCTAGATATCCTCGATTATCCCTTCTAACCCAGACATACATGATCACAAGCTACTTCCTATGGTCTTATATATATTTACACAAAATGGTACATTTCTGTCAAAGCATCTAGCAAAGAGGACAGGAAATTTGTCTATGCTAAGAAAAATGAATGAAAATTGAGCTTAATATATAAATCTAGCTGATACAGGAAAAATACAATAATTGGTGATTTTGTGAGGTAACTGTAGACATGCTAGTTTGTTTTATATTTCTTTTCTGCCATCTGAAATTAAAGGAAAGCCACAAGCTGATCATTATATCTGTAGGGGTCATTTCCAATGCCCTTGAACTCTGAACTTACCTGTGGTTATGTTGATAGAGAAATATTGCCCTGTGTTGCCCTTGGTGATACTATAGGTCAGTCTTTCTGTGGGATTGTTGTCCTTGTCATGGGCAGTGATGTTTCCAACTACAAGACCTGACGCTGAATTCTCAATGATGGCCATGTAGTTGATCGGGTGGAGGAATTGTGGGCTATTGTCATTGACCTCTATTACCTTGACAAAGACCTCAAGACGGGCATGTTGGGGTACAGGGGCGTGTTCTTGGGCGTATACAGTTAGCCAGTAGTGAGATGCTGTCTCACGGTCCAGAATCTGACTTGTGCGTATTGTACCTGAAAAAATAAACCACAATAATCAAAACATTACACAAAAGTTTTTTTATTAGTTACATCAAATTTTTGGACATTTATGTTTTAATGACCTTGGCAATGACCTACATTTAATGAATATTCTAATCCAAGGTTATTATCACGATATAGAAGAAAGACATTAACAGTTATACATTAGTTTCATTTCAATACCGCCTGGACTTTATACATGAATTACCAAACATACGCTATTTATGTGATAGAAGTGTTCACTGTCTATATTCATCATATCCCCATTAACTATACTACTTTAAGTATGCTTTGTCTTTCTGTCCCAGGCCTCAGATGGTAGATAATGATGGTGATAATGTTACAGTCTGGGCCAGGTTCTAATACAAGGAATGTATAGCCAGTCTACAACTCTGCTAATTTATCACCAACCTCACTACCTTATACATCAACTTATTTATATTCATTAAAACTCATTGAAATAACTTGGAAACACACCTCAGCTAACCTCTTTAATGGATACAAAGCACTGAAGTACTCTATAATAATTGTATCAATATGTTCTGATTAACTGATTGGATTAATATAAATTATATAGTTCTATAAATGTAGGATAAGCTGACAATGCTCAGTACACTATCAGCCAGGTGTTCTACACTCAAGAGAGAAATCTGAGGTTACATAACTGTCCATTAACACTGTGACCCGCCCCTCCCTCCACCTCTCCTGTCTACAGCCCAGACTCCGAATCATTTCAGATTGGCACCTCTGATGAAACAATGGGCTGAGACGCCACAGGCGGTGTCCTCATTGTTTATTGTCTGTTCACACTGCCTAGATACTAGGTATTTTAGGATTCAGTGTCCTAACATCTCAATGCATGTTCACCACATAGTAAACAAATAACAATCTCTATTGAATGCTATAAGGTATCCTTTTAAGAACTTCAACTGCTATTTGAAACAACAGGATTGTTGTATATATGGTGAAACAATCCTAACTGCTGGTTCTACTGTCTTTTAAATTTAAACAATCTCATTTTGTACAAATTAAATACCACAATTTTGACCCCCAAATTGATATCATACGTTTGTTCCAAAACAAAAATGCAAACACCGATGCAGAAATGCTATTATAGAATATGTGCATATGGGATCACTAAATCCAAAGGCAAACTTGTGGCCTCGACCACACATCTGGTGTGTTATTATGTAGACTGTAAGCCACCAATACTGTTGTATGGCAAAGTTTTAAAGCTTCTCTGAAATACATTGGTTATGTGTTCTCAATTAGCTTTGATTTTCATATGGTTGGTGAATGCAACCCCTGGAATTTCAAAAGTTTAAAACAAAACAGCCTATATTCATTGTAAAATGTTCTAGATGCAATACAGATAATCAAATTAAAGTGTCTATTTACTAAAAATTTAAACACATATTTATTTAATATCAAATTTTTGAAATATTTCCATTAAAAAGAGAGGAATAAAACACACGAAATGTATATATGGAGTATGGTATGGAGAAGGCTTTTATAGGCTTATAGCTGTTAGCTTTGTTGAAATTAAAATATATCAAGTCATCTATGTGAAATCAATATCATTTTTATGAATAGGAACTTTTAGTGTCAGTCATGGCAATGATTCCCGATACATCAAGCCAGCTTCTACAACCTTCGTACTCTTTTACAAATCTAGATCTGTAGTGATATATACCTGGCAGACAATCTGCCCATCACTACCGACTTCAGTGACAGCTAATATGCCAAACACTTTATTTCCATCACCCGTAAAAACACTGAGCTGGCAATGATCTTTTTACTGTTTTTCCAATACAGGGGCAGAAACAAAAATCATTATGATACTGATGGCTTATTTTTATACCCACTGTTGTTTTGCATTGAGACACTACGCTTTCCTTGGTAGGAATCCAATGAAAGCTTGATCGCCCATTGGAGAACAGGCACTACAAATCCAACTCTCATTCGCCTACACTCACAAGACATCCTTCAGTAACAAATTAGCTGATGGAAACTTGCATGCAACCTGAAAATTGGTTCTTGAAGGCATTTCATGCTATTTGAAGACCAAGCCAAAACAAGCCAAGAAATGCTCACATGGATGGTTTCAGGCCCTCAACCCTTAAGGACAGAGCATTAAGTCTGGATTAATACTGGGTCAATACTGGTCTAATTAGTCCAGACTCCAAGGTTTCATTACAAAATTACCCTAATTATAGTTAGGCAAGATGAAATATTGCTTCACAAAAACTTTTCTCCTTTAATTAAATTTACCTAAGCAACGATATAGAATCCATAAATAGCATGAATTCAAAGTTTGTCTCTTGGAAGCATGATTAGCATAGAACATCAGGGATCCAGTCACTCAAAAAGAATGGCGCACCACTCATCAGAATTGGACAATTTTCCTCATTACTTTGAAGTACAGTGAATAACAAAAATACTGGTGGTCTCAAATTGGTACCCATATGTCCTTAAGGTGGCTACCAGGCGATAAAGAACACACAAACATTGTCAGTATGAAGCAGACCGATTATATTTAAATAATTCTGTGCAAAACAAGTTGCATTGAAACCTCCCAAAATATTCTGAGGCATTTTCATGATGGTAATCGATTACACAATATCTAATTAAACTAGAGGTACACGCTTTTAACATGTAGCCCAAATTTTATAATAACCAAATATGAAAGATAGATCATGATTCTTAATTTACAAATTGACACAATAATGGTAAATTTCTGACAGTTAACTAGGTTTTATTGTATATAAATGAGACCACTTTACTTGATGAAGGTAATTACATATACATATTGTTTTAGATGAGGCCTGTCATTATACAGGTTTTACTGTATATATTGAAAAGGGTCCTTCTGGGAGGTTTTATGTCGCATAAAAGAGGGTCGCTATATAGGGGTTTTACTGTATATATTGACAAGGGTCCTTCAGAGAAGTTTAACGTTCCATAAACTTAAAGGGTCATAATATAGAGGTTTCACTGCAAATAAAAATGAGGGATGTGATACATGGGACATATTTTTCCAGTATGGACATGGGTCATTATTGAGGAGTTTCACTCCTCAGACCAGAAAGTGATTAATGAATTCTCCAGTTTGACCTACATTCACAGCAGGTGCTGTAAGGCTAATCAATGATCTTACATCGATCACTATATGGCCTACCACACAATAGCAGAAAAACAAACCCATTTGTATCAAACACAATCCCTTCACTGCCTTTATGAGCTTCAGCTCTCACTGTTTCCTAGCCATTATGAGTATCCCCGGGGATAAAAATGAATTTTTACAGCATTTTAAACGACTGTTGTTTAAACTACAAAAATACAGCTACGAACCAAAGATTGATACCAGGGAAATAAAGTCTGAGTAATAGATAGGGCATTTTACATGCTAAGATATCAAGGAAAATCATTTTACTGTAAAGATGGAAATAGGACACCAGATTCTTTTGCATAATAAAATTTGATGGTATCTGGAAAAACACAAAATCACTCAAAAATAATGACTGTAAAATCTATCAATAACAGAATAATGATAAATACAATGAAATGGAAAACTATAATTAAAATTCAATGATCAAGATCATACTTCTTTGAAAAATCATATATTGAGGCCTGCTTATATCTCCTTTTGAGAGTAACATTGGCTGGTAGGTATTTATATATATATACCAGAAGGGCTTGTATGTACGTTATCACAGAATATAAATATTTTGTTTCTGTGTTGTAAATTTACAAGCCTGACTGATGGTGTATCTACAACTCTCAATCAATGGTAAAAGCCAGATGCACAAGTATATTACAAGGGTTTTGTATTTTTATTTACAAACTGGGTTAAAACAGACAGTCATTAAATTCTGTGTATAAAATATTCCTCATGTGCCTGACATGACCAAGGTGTGTTGGGGCGGGAGACTTAAGGGTAAAAGTCTGGACAGAATCAATGGCAATAGCGCTAGCAATAATGTTGGAATGTCTTCATGTATATTTGGACATATATATTGGACAAAAAGCTTGTGTAATCCCATAGAGTGAAATCAAAGTAAAAGTGTCTGCAAAAATGTAGACACGATCGAAATACAGACTGATTAATTTGAGACAGCAGTTAAATATATACGGTTCAAGCAAAGTTGCCACTTAACTGTAGTTTGGACAAAATTTAGCCTCATTTTTTTTTTTCTTTTTTTCTTTCTTTCTTTATAAAATGTTCTGAGAATACAATAAAATGGACGTAAATGAGTAAAAGGCTATGGTTTTCAACTTATTGAAGTGATCGCAAGTTTTATCTTTGAAGTTTGAAAATGTTTGTTTCAAAAATGGTCTTATAAGTGGCATGGCTATAATTTGGACTATGTATTTTATTTAGTAATGTATTTAATTGGAGCAATAAAGTTATTTTACTACCTTTCAGAAAAGATTTTGAATAGCACAGAATTTTCAAGAGCATTTTACTGACATCACTTTCCCTTGATTACAAAAGGAAACCAGAAGCTTTCTAATTTGAAAATTGTGGTTAGGTGTATGTATAATTGATAAATCTTACACCAATCCTTTACAGAGCCCAAACAATATACAAGGTACAAGATGACAAGGTGTTTTTAAATCAGTTTAAAACTGTACCGAACAACCCCTGTCACCCGACCACAGAATATGGTATTGCCCCCCTCAATGTGATCCATATGCCTGGTTACATGTCAAATTATGGCTGTTCATTCAGGTGTCAAAACATCTTGGTGAACCAGATTTTACCCGTTTGAATATACCTTGAGCACACTTCATTAGCCACACACCAGCCCAGGGTTAGGATTTCAAACATTTGTAACATAGCTAGAAAAAATTAACCTCTCAATCAAAACAGTCAGGTCAGAAATGTGATGCTCTGTAGAAATATTATGGTTGAATGTTTGGAAGATTAGTGTCGGGAGGCCTACCCAAAACCATAAAGCTTATACTGTGGACTAACATCCTCCAGGGGTGATCATTACATGTACACATATCACAAACATACCTCTGATACTAATAAACACAACAAACACCCTCAATTATAACATTTTGTTTACTTTTAATGAAGGTCACTGCTTTGAACCGATCGATCCCCGCAAGGATTTTGAAAGAGCAAGTGATTACTGTAGCACGTGTCAACCATTAATCCTCTCTGTATATAAGGTATACCAACTACTCATGTTGTTTATATCAAAGTTCGTCAAAGCAATGATCCAGATATAATTCATTGTAACAACTTCACTAAGTCTTCCTTTAATAAATTGAATATAATGGGTTTTTTTTTAAACTTTCAATCACTGATGGAGTCGAGGTCAAAAGACTTACTTCAAATCAGCAATTTCCCATTATCATGAACTCTGGCTTAACAATAATTAAACAGCATGTTCAAATCAAGGATACATTGCTACTGAGAAAATGAAAATTACTTAAAAGTACAGGCGAAGAAGGGAAACCTGGATAAGCGTTAAATATAGACAGTGAAATTTCCAAAGTGTTATATTGCATAAGTTCTAAAAAGAGCTTTCAGAAAACTTCTGTATGATGATTAAATAAGCTGAGAATAGAAATTAAAGTAAACAGCGGCTATCTAGAAGAATTTGACATCAACAGGTATGTCCATATATATATGTGTGGGCCGTGAGAGGTCTTGTGTATTAGAACAAGGATGATATAACTGTGGTCAGATCTTTATTTGCCAATCTTAAATAAAAGAGCACTCCCTTCCGTTCATACATAGGTGGTATATCCTGTTTCTGCTCTACCTCTATACCACCTGTCACAGGTAAGCAAATCCCTGTATACTCAGGTACATCACAGGTAATATATGACAGAAAAATATCCCAAAGTTAATCCAACTTCCTGTCCTCCATACTGTACAATACATCTGTCAGCCCTAATTAGGTGTGGTTAAGAATTTTAATACAAACTTTTAACTTTATAAAGGAAATTCCAAAAAAGGATATTCTTCTAATTGTGAGAAAATTAACATTTCAAGGGTTTAATTCACTGTAATGAATATGTTATATAATACATCTTTTTCAAAATAAAAGTGGATTTTCTTATATTTTTTCGAATATTTCTTTTTTCCCCTTCAGATGAACCTTTTCTCCAGAGAGTTGACATGAGCTGTAAAATTAAATTCATTTCAAACATTTATATGCTACCTTAGAAAACAAATTTGTTAACATTGATCTTGCTACAAGAACTTTACAGCCAGAGTGGGCTTATTGCTAGTCAATTACGGTACAATATATTTTATATATTGACTTGCTTGTCTGCTGTCATAATCAATCGTAGGTTTACTTGAATATATCTAATACTGTATATGTAAATATTGCTGATATAATGGCCAATCCTAGGTGTATGACATGCAGACACCAGTCTGTTTTTGACGCAAACATCATATCTAAACATGATGTTCCTACTTATAAATGACAGTGTATAGTAACTTTAATGATGTTGTTGACTTACAGGAAAACCACAGACAAGTTCTGATTTGTCCGACAGATAACCCAACGTGTGCTTTGTGATTATGAATGAACGAAGGGAACCCAAAAACTCCACTCTCGGCCACAACACAACACTTTCAATGTAAAATGCTAATTTATTTCCAAGCCAGCGTCACCCCAAGTTTAAATTTCATTCATGAAACATACAAGTATATATTTATGCTGTAGGCCCTTGATGTGAAGGCCATGTGATCTATCGAAAGGTGTTTTTGTCCCAGGTCAGGTAGACGGTTCACCCACTCACATCAAATAAGAAATTTTATGTGCAAGAAAACGACAAGGAATCTATAATTATCTGTATCGTTTGGGTGCTTAGGCTTTCTCATTGAAGGTATAGATCACTGCCTCAATTAAAAGCACATCCTTGACCTAGAATATACAGGCTCTACAAGTATAAAATTTGTCATGGTCAGTAAGTTGAGAAATAGGTCTGTAAATGTACCTATACTCATATCAGCTTCTATGTCTGGGTAAAATTCAATATGGGCATTATGTTAATGTCAGTGTATAATTATCTATTTCTCATAATTCAAGGATTTTGTATCTCCTTTTGGAAAGAGCTCAATTCAAAACTCTGAACTCTTATGAATGATTGCTTATATTAACTTGGTTCATAATTGAATTGTTAAGCAAAAAATTGAAAGTTCTACATGAATATTCCAACAGTAGTACTAAACAACAATGATAATTAATATTCTGATGTGTCAAATTATAATGTAATTTATATCTTAAAGTTTTCAAGGGGAGCTAACTCTAAATATATAAAACTAATATCAAGTGTACAGTATTATATACATATCTTTTAATTAGAACGTATTGAGGACTTTTATTTTTGTTGTTTTAATCCTAAAATACACGCACAGGTATTAGTGTTCCTTCGAAATCCTGTTGTTTTCCAAATTAAAGTAGTACATATAAAATATAGAAACACATGCATGGATATAGTTTTACCGACCAAAATAATCATGGAAGCAGTGTACTAGTATAACTATCAAACGCATAATTTCTATTTTCATAACTGAAGTATATATGTCCCTTAATGAAGTCATGACATAATGTATTTACACCAATATAAATAAAAAATCCAAAGTTCAAAGGGAATTATGAATTAAGTATAATAATTATACAAAAGTATACCTACAGCTTCAAAGACAAACATATATACCCTATGAAGCAGAAACATAATCCATTAAATGTTCACTTCAGTACAATTTAGTCAGAATGTACAACAGATATTCTCTAAAGATAAATGTACATAATGCTCCAATTTTAATGTAGTGTTTACCACCAGAGGTTTACTTTCTAGACCATGAAATTTCGGTGTATGTGGCCATGCCAGTTAAAGACCCTATGGAGCGGTACTTATCGCCCCTCAGCTTCAAATCTATTTTCCTACAAGCCAAATTAAATCACCTCAAGTGTTCTCTGTGACAATTTGTGATTTATAGAAAGCTTTCAAAGGTAATTTATATACAATACATATATGTGCTAAAAGTTTGATTCAATCAAAACATTTTGGCAGTGTGCTTTACAGATTTGATAACGGGTCCAGTACATATAGGCCTAGCCTGTTAACCCTTAGATTTCATGATCCGTTGCTTATTCAAGTGGGCAGAAATTATATACTAAGGATATCCACTTAAACTGAAGTGAACTGGCAAATGCTAAACTTTGTGAGGGTGTTAAGTTTCTGTAAAATAAATTCCTACCTCCTTCATTGTTTTTGCATGCATGAGTTTGATCAATAAAATAATATTGAAGTATATGAGTATACTGTAAGGTATATGTTAGCTAGGTGTTCTAAACGTTGATGAAATACCTCTTTCAACAGTTCCCACTTCCTCCTCCCTTATTTTTTTCAATCTGATAGAGGGTTCTTTATTTGTACAATGGCCTCATGAAAATGATATATAGAAGGATTAAACTCTGGTATGCCCCAAGCAGACTCCGTCTACACCAGGGAATAGAAACAGCGGGCACACATTATTTCTACATGTGCTTTTACAAATTACCATGAACCTAAAAAGACAAGAATAAATACCCCATGAAATGTTTCATTTTATTTAACCACAATTTTTTTCCTCACCACTCTTTGCCCCCTGTGGATGAGATTTGAGCTAATCTTTATCAATGAATGTTGGGTCCATTAGTTAATGAGGGGGTGACAGGGGGCATCCAGCCTCCCTGCAGGTGCAAGGAAGTGGTATGCATTGCTTCTGGAGTTATCACATGTTCCCTAACAATGCTCGTCAAGATTAGCCCAATTAAGGCCAAGGCATACAAACTGTATGGTTGTCATGAGTCATATGTATATATTATATGTTGTCAAGATTGCATAATAAAGGCCAACCAAAACAAAACTTTCGGTTGTCTCGTGTTATTTTTCGTACATTAACTTCTTGACTTTACCATACAAACTGTGTGGGTTTAGTATCATCTGCATGTCAAATTAGTTTTGTCAACTATATGCACGTAAGTTAAAATATCCCATCAATAAACCATAACTTTTTACAGTGTCACTGTGCACTCTAACGGCAGATAGTATGTATTTTTGAGTTTGTTTTTAAACTTTCATCAAAGTTTCTTTCCCATTAAAACATCTATTAAGTTGGCTGGTATCCTAGGAAACATCAATACTATTAAGGATTCTATAACTACCCCGGTATCCTAGGAAACATCAATATTATTAGGTATTCTAATAACTACCCCAAACACACTGATGTGTATTACAGTCACTATCGATACATAAAATCTACTTTTATACCTAACATGTGCCTCATGGATCATTTTTGGAGATTAAACACCAAAATGTCAGTTTTAATGTACGTTTTTTTTTATTTATCATTATTATTAAAAACTCCCATAAACAATTTCAAAGATCAGAACAAGGAAGGTATAAAAGTGAAATAGATATAAACTTATAATTAATGCGGATTCAGAGGGAAAAGGCAGAGATATATATCACTGGTGAATACAACAGCAATACATTTAAGTAATTTGGGTTTAGCCTATAAAAATAAATCTATTATCCATCAAAACACCGAACTGGAACTGAAGAAGTTCACTAGGTTTATTATCATAGAAATGAAGGAGATGGACAATTCTTCTAAGTACAACCAGATGGAGATTAGTACTAGCTACTACCAGTTCCCTTTTGTGGTCTTTAACCTCACAATCACTCAAATTTATACCTTCTATAACTCATAACTTTATTTCATCAACTTCAGATTGAATTATCTTCTTCCATTATTACATAGCATCATTGTAGAAATTGGCACTTCTCCTTGTTTATATCAGTTTTTTTTTCTTGTAGAAGAACTTAATGTCTGTTAGACATCATAAGTGATTTATTTACATTTTAAACCCCTTTGACCTCTATCCTGTAAGACGCCTGCATGCTTCCCAATGAGAAGCTAGTCAGACTGAAGTGTTTCATGTCTTATATCTATAGAAACACTGCCCCATAACAAAACTTTCAAGGCAATGTACCATGTACACAGAAATTAATTATTGTCTCCTGTATGCCTCTGTTCTTGCATACAAAGCAATTTTACAGAACTCTGTCAAAATTAGGAATGAGTATAGTCTCCTTAATCATTGAGAGACAAGACCTGTTTCGTTCTGACACACCATTGGTCACCAAGGGACCCATCGCCATATCGTCATAGTGATGGGTTAATATGACAACCCCCTCAACAGGCTTTAAAGCTTATCATCATGTAAAAAGGTCAACATCAAAGGTCATATCATTCACATACCCTGGGAACAGGTAGAGTAGAAAAAGTCAAAACACCCCAGCACTGCAATATTAAATCACTGTTTCCTGGGTCACAGTGGGTCAACCGACAGTTTGACATATGACTCCTGCAAATTTGTGCAAATTTTGTATTTCATAACTAATAAGCGTCCGATCAAATAACATCGGTTTACATCCTACAAACATATAGTACCTTGGGACGTTTTTCTCCATGGGAAAAAAAATCAAATGAAATGCCAAATGTGATCAGTTTATGTGGCGGGACTTTAATGTAGCAAAAAAACAAAATGTGAAACAAATTTAGCAATTTGTAATACAATGTCTATTAGAGAGAACACAAGTGAAAACTAGGACTGTATGCGAGTGAACAATTTGAATAATTTGAAATATTTCAATGAAGAGAAGTTCTGTATCTCTGGTTTCCCTGTATCAGTGAGTTGATCGTGTTCCCTATTGTCTGGGCTGGCTGGTTTTTTGTCCCCCTATCAATGAGCAGTTGTGTGGGAGATAGCAACTAATCCATTTGCATGGCATGACTTGGAATGGCAACCTTCAGCAGTCGAAATACAGGAGCACGTTTATAACAGAGAGCATAGCCTTATGCTAAGAGGCACACACCACAGTTGTAGAGGATTGTTTGATACTGTACAGTCACATTCTTACTATATATATTTAGAATGTAGCTAGGTAATACAGAGAAATCGAGAAATGCAGATATTTGTATGTTTTTATGCATGTACAGAGCGGAACCTAATAAACCTCTGAAAATTTTTTAGCGCATTTTCAAAATCAATTATACTTTTCAGTCCATAGAATTGTTTAATAGTCTAAAATGAAATAAAAAAACATGGCATGTTTCACATATTTTTCAACATCACATTTACATATGGTACATAGAATTTTATTTTGACACAAAAATCAAAAGTTAAACCTGGAGCAACTTACAAAAAAGATAATTTTTGAAGTTTATCATACATTTGTATAAAAGTTATGGGATAAAAAGGGCTTTAAACGTTTATTCAGAGTGTACTTTCCTAATAGCTTTAGAATATATTGTACATCAATCAAGATAAATACTTTATCATCAATCCTTAAATATTGTTAAGACCTGCAAGTCAAGTGTTTATATTAATTTGTTTCCATGATTTATGATCCGACTTATACCTAAAAATAAACATTTCTTTACAATATCATGATCATCCATCACCTGTCAGATACCATGTACACCATTAAGCATATATATCCTGCCGAACTATGTACCTAACATGTTACTTCTTTGGTCTGTGTTCAAGTTTTGGCTGTTAAATAGTTTCTTAGTGTGAGTCTGAACTCTTTTGTAATAGAGTTACAATATGTCGCAGTAAAGTAACATCATAGGACATAAACCAATGACACTTCCAAAATCAAATCAACCCGTGAACCGACAAGAGAAGATAGAAGGTCAAACCAAAGCAAAGACCAATCGAGTAAACAAGGACACAATTCCTTTTGAAATTTTTTTTTTCATTTCAGTGCGACCACAGTTTATAATATACATTGTAGCATGGGTGTAGTCTTCAACAATGAGCTGAAAACTTGATCCCTGTCACCTGCCTTTATGGGGTACGAGCCAAACTTGAGGGTTAGGAAAGGTCAAAGATTTGCTCCCTTGGCCAATTCAACAGACCAGTGGACTTTCATCACTGCAGGACAATGGACACTAGTACTCGTCTATAAGCGGCGTATTGTGTAGTTTTCAAACCCTAGTCGACCAAGAAGTAACTCACACGACTAGGATAGTGTTACTAGACGCTCATCCTACAACACTGCATGTTCTGACAACGGACACAAGTAAAAAACAAAACTGAGGTCTGTATCTGCTGTCAAGCTCGCGACAGTATGTCCAGACAATGTACCTGTTTGATTTAAGGAGTGTCTTAACTCCATGCTGCGTGTCTCTGCTCTTTTGTTTCAGTGTAGAGATTACGTTACTACCTGTTGGTATTCGTGTTGACATTGACTACTTCTCTGGAGCCTTAGAGTGTAGGCATGTCTGTCAGATGATGAGAAATTTACTCAGCCACATAGCTCATCTATATAGCTCACACATCGCACCTTCCATCATGATTATCATGGACACTGTAGTCATTCTGGTCACCCTTTAACCCGTGTTTGTCCTTTCTAAGGACAGATATATATAATTGAAATAACTTGTGACACACCGTACATACGACTAGATGTACTAATACGCTACACGCAATAAATCAACCCAACAGAGAAATGATCCTATTCATTAATTACAGTCCAATCATCACGGACTGAGTGCTACTAAAATCAAACTAAACCTGGCTGTGTGTGGCACAACATTCTTAAATTCAAGAATAAATTTTATTCAATTTGATGGATTTAATACCTTTTTAATGTCTGATATTACTTCAGCCAGAAATAATCATGTATATATTTATACACAATGGTATAAAAGCTACATCAAGGAAGGAGAAAAGTTTAATGCCGGAAGTATAGTCGATTTAACTTGTATATTCTTTTCATCACCAAGAGATAAATAATTAAAAAGTACTGAATACTGAATGAGGTAAAGTAAAAGAAGGGGCCTTAAGGTCTTTTTTTAACAATTCTTATCAGAAACATTGACAGAAGTATCTATCATTTATGAATGTTTATTGCCCAGAGCACCTTCAAATCATAAATCCTTCCTTTTAAAGTTTATACATACAAGGGTTTTTTTTTTTTATATAATCTCTCCGTCATAAACTTGTGATCACTGAATGAATAGGTGCACTGTACAAAGAAAGTATAAACAGAAATGACAAAATTATTCGCTAGAAAAGATAGGAAAGACAAATATATGTCTAAACAATTGTGTCTGATCAAGAAGTGGATACAATTACATTATGCGTCAGCTGTAAAGTGCAAGCAGAGGTTGTGATGTTACTAAATGTTAGCCCGATACTGAGAAAACCCGCTATTTCTCTTTTACATAAAAATGTTACATTGATTTATTTTTCTTCTATAGCACATTATATAATTAGCTGAAAAATAAATTCATGACTTCATCCTGTTTGAGACATTATAATAATGCTGGTCAAGTCTGGTGTGCAGGTGATCTCATCGTGAGTCTACCAAAGGTAATCTGTCGTCGAGGCTAGCATTGGTTATTGCATTTCATTGCCATCTGCCACTACCCTCACTTGATTTCCAAATCTAGTATGGGTTATTGCTGTGTATGGCCCTAGAATGGGTTATTGCTGTGTATGGCCCTAGAATGGGTTATTGCTGTGTATGGCCCTAGAATGGCTTATTGCTGTGTATGGCCCTAGAATGGGTTATTGCTGTGTCCGGCCCATGAATGGGTTATTGCTGTGTATGGCCCTTGAATGGGTTATTGCTGTATATAGCCTTTGAAAGGGTTATTGCTGTGTATGGCCCTAGCATGGGTTATTGCTGTTCATTTCTAGGCCTAGAATGGGTTATTGCTGTGTCTGACCCTAGAATGGGTTATTGCCGTGTCTGACCCTAGAATGGGTTATTGCTGTGTCTGACCCTAGAATGGGTTATTGCCGTGTCTGACCCTAGAATGGGTTATTGCTGTTCATTTCTGGGCCTAGAATTGGTTATTGCTGTCTGACCCTAGAATGGGTTATTGCCGTGTCTGACCCTAGAATGGGTTATTGCTGTTCATTTCTGGGCCTAGAATTGGTTATTGCCGTGTCTGACCCTAGAATGGGTTATTGCCGTGTCTGACCCTAGAATGGGTTATTGCTGTTCATTTCTGGGCCTAGAATGGGTTGTTGCTGTGTCTGACCCTAGAATGAGTTATTGCTGTCTGACCCTAGAATGGGTTATTGCCGTGTCTGACCCTAGAATAGGTTATTGCCGTGTCTGACCCTAGAATGGGTTATTGCCGTGTCTGACCCTAGAATGGGTTATTGCCGTGTCTGACCCTAGAATGGGTTATTGCTGTTCATTTCTGGGCCTAGAATTGGTTATTGCTGTCTGACCCTAGAATTGGTTATTGCTGTGTCTGACCCTAGAATGGGTTGTTGCTGTTCATTTCTGGGCCTAGAATGGGTTGTTGCTGTGTATGGCCCTAGAATGGGTTATTGCTGTGTATGGCCCTAGAATGGGTTATTGCTGTGTCTGACCCTATAATGGGTTATTGCTGTGTATGGCCCAAGAATGGGTTATTGCTGTTCATTTCTGGGCCTAGAATGGGTTGTTGCTGTGTCTGGCCCTAGAATGGGTTGTTGCTGTGTCTGACCCTAGAATGGGTTATTGCTGTGTCTGACCCTAGAATGGGTTATTGCTGTGTATGGCCCAAGAATGGTTTGTTGCTGTGTCTGACCCTAGAATGGTTTGTTGCTGTGTCTGACCCTAGAATGGGTTATTGCTGTGTCTGACCCTAGAATGGGTTATTGCTGTGTATGGCCCAAGAATGGTTTGTTGCTGTGTCTGACCCTAGAATGGGTTATTGCTGTGTCTGACCCTAGAATGGGTTATTGCTGTGTATGGCCCAAGAATGGTTTGTTGTTGTGTCTGACCCTAGAATGGGTTGTTGCTGTGTCTGACCCTATAATGGGTTGATGCTGTGTATGGCCCAAGAATGGGTTATTGCTGTTCATTTCTGGGCCTAGAATGGGTTATTGCTGTGTCTGGCACTAGAATGGATTGTTGCTGGGTCTGACCCTTTAATGGGTTATTGCTGTGTATGGCCCAAGAATGGGTTATTGCTGTTCATTTCTTGGCCTAGAATGATTAGCCCACAGTCCCAAGTCTAACATGGCCTGAGTCTAGCATGGATCGACGTATTGCTTGCTGTTAGAAGTCAATGGGTAATGGCTGTTCAAATGCAGTCTAGCATGGGTCATGCTGTTTGAGATGCAAGAAAATCACAACCACAGCTGCTGAAGCAACTCTAAATCCTTAAAGTCACACCATTCTATTTCAATGGTTAAATGATAGTATCATACATATATGATAGACTTAAGCTATAGCTACCAAAGATCCACCTAAGGGGTCCAACAGCCAGCTTAATAAGTTCTGTTATAAGGACAAAAGGGGTAAAAAGATATACCTGTTAGGGCCTGGAATTACCTGTATTACCTGTCAAATCACACCTGTAGAACTTCTACCATAGCAGTGATTTGTATACCCTGAATAGACCTCCAAAAAAATTACAAAACTGAAGACAGTAATTGGCTCAAGAATTGGGAATCGCACCCAGGGTGACAATAGGCCTATCATGATCATATACAAATGTACAAGAAGGTTATGGTTCCTGTCACCTATCTCATACTAGTAGTAATGAGATCCAATCACATAAACTGGGTGGGCAATTTGAGCTTGGTATAACTAGGATATATAAATCACTGTAATGACATATGAGGTTATTTATTGAACTAACCCCCAGAGTTATACTGAAGCACAGGTGCGCGGGTGTCATGTTGACAACTTCAATCAAATGTTCGTATTTTTCCTCCTTAACAGTAGCTAGTGCTGTTTTCTTTGTCATTAAACACGGTATATAAAATACTAATATCCTATCTATCAAAAGTACAATTCATCAATGTTATGACATCTACTGACTCAATGAATTATTCAATACAGATTCCCCTCAGGGTCAATATGTAGTTTTATAGACCTTATCTCTCTTGCCTGAAGTATTTGTATATAATATAAACATGTACACTACTGTCATGAGGAATTGTATTATGTAAAATAGCATGTACTATCACATTAAAACCAATATATAAAGCTAGTTGAACCTGTCATTTAAGGCCACCAAGCCTGCCAGTAAAGACAGCCCTGTTTCCGTTTCCATAAAAAGGCCACCTGCCTAAATCAAAGCTTCTTATAAATGGGTACTTACCATTGTTGTCTATTGTAAAACGTCCCAGGCCTGATCCATCACGGATGGAGTATGTTAAAAAATTCCTTGGATCTATTTCAGAATCTGCATCACTAGCGCTCACTTGCAGAACAAAAACTCCAACTGGACGGTTTTCTTGAACAAACCCGGTTTCACAATAAGATGAGAACACAGGAGGCTCCAGATTTTCATTTACATCTATGACTTCTATATTAATGAAACAGGCCGAAACCAAACCACCCCCATCCTCCGCTACAGCACTGATATTATAGATCTGCTGAGATTCAAAATCAAGACTGTCCAAGATTCTGATCACACCAGTAAGTTCGTCAATTTCAAATTTATCCTCTGTTCCATAGGTTAGTCTGTAGGCGACTTTGCCATTATCACCTTGGTCTGGATCCTCCGCTTTCACTATGGTAACCACAGTACCAATAGGTAAATCCTCACGAATCTTAAGGTCATAATGGTCTGGAATAAATTTTGGAACTTCATCGTTTACATCATCGAGGGCAATGGTGAGAGTCGTAGTGGAAGATAGGGGTTTTTCGCCCTTATCTGAGGCCACAACTGGCAAGTAGTACACTGCCATCTCCTCTCTATCAAGTGACTGAGCAATCCTTGACAATGCCACTGTCGGCATCAATAGAAAACTTATTGATATTTGTTCCTAAAGAATACATCACCTTACCATTTACTCCTAGATCTCGATCATGTGCAATCAGCTGCGAAATGGTAGCATTGACGAGGATATTTTCAGATATATGAACCTTGTTGTTTCCATTGATCTCATTAAAACCCTCCTCGAAGATTGGAGGATTATCATTTTCATCAAGTAAATTCACAGAAATGAGAATGGTGGATGACCTTTGAGACCCCTCATCTGCTTGGTCAATGGCCATAATTTCAAGGTCATATTTTGGAATGGATTCACGGTCAAGTTTGGAGATGACTGTGAGCTGTCCTTTATTTGGTTCAATATCAAATTGATTGTGTGGGTCTCCATCCAGGATAACAAAGTTTAACCTCCCATTAAAACCAGGGTCAGCATCATCAGCTTGTACTGTCAAAATAGACGTACCAACCTCAACTCCTTCCGAGATATCCAAAATAGTGACCTGTGTTGAACTGAATGTAGGGTCATAAATGTTAGGATTGATATTTAACTGTGTCGTGGATTCGTCTGCGAGAGGCTGGTTATTTTCACGCATGATCTGCACCTGTTTTGCCAGTTCATGAGACACATTGGTGGGCTGACACCTAACATTAGCATCACTATTGGACAGTTGAGAATTTTGACGGTTGTTTACCAGCGTTATTTGCATACTGGACTCGCTAGAAACAAAGTTTCCATCTGTAGCTACCACAGTGACTCTCTTTTCATTTTCAGGTTCATCTTCCATGGAGCAGTTTAACAAAAGGGTACCAGTTGTAGGTAAAATATCGAAACAGCCATCATCATTGCCCGATTCTATTCGATAGGTCAAGATGTCATTGTCAAAATCGATGGCAGTGATGACAGCAAGTTCTGTTCCAATTGGAGCCTCTCTTGAGAGATAACCAGAGCACTGCATCTTTTCAAACCTTGGGATGTTGTCATTTATATTTGTAAGCTGGATATCAAGAGTAATCTCACTTTCCCGTCGGAATGGAGTACCCCAATCGGAGGCTCGGACTTTTACTTTGTAAATTCTTCTCATGGTCTCATAATCCATTCTCTCAGTAGTTTTAATTGTTCCTGTGAAGTGATCGATTTCAAAAGGGACAGAGTTGATGTTTGCAATGGAGTAACTGACACGTCCATTACCTCCTTGGTCTGCATCTGTGGCAGTGATAGTTGCTACTTGGGTTCCAACCGGAAGATTCTCCTCCATGAGAATAATGGAGTCAGAAAGATTGAATGCTGGAGCATTGTCATTGCAGTCAATGACAGTGATATTAACCACAGTATTGCCTTTTCTTGTGGAACCTCGGTGACCGTGATCTACTGCACTGACCACTAATGTTACCACGGGAACGGTTTCAGTATCAAGTCTTGCAGATGTACTTATCAACCCGGTATCTTTGTGAATGGTAAATAATTTGTTGTCGTTTCCTGATTCTATCGCGTAAGTTATCTCAGAATTTCGGCCGAAGTCTTTATCCATAGCCTTCAAGTATAGCACTGATGTTCCCATTGGATATAGTTCTTCCACACTCGCCTCATACTGATCTTTCTCAAACAGAGGCTTATTATCGTTGATATCCAAAATGTCAACATGAATCATTGTTCTCATTGATTTTGGAGGAATCCCAGAATCAGTCGCTTCAATTTCAAGGTCATATCCATCTGGAGCTATTTCCTTATCTAAAGATTTCAAAACAACTAAGTTATATTCACTGGGGTTGGATGTTTCTTCAATTCTAAACAAACTCTGGTCAACATTTTCAGAATCAATAATTGAGACATCACTGATGACCCCTTTGTCCCCTTGGTCCTCATCAGTAACTGTAATTATAGCATAAACTGTTCCTTTACTACCGTTCTCTACAACTGCTGGTAAATGTTGCACTATTATCTGGGGAGCGTGAAAGTTTGCCTCCAAAACCTCAATGTTAACAGTGCAATTCTTTGGTTTAAGATCTGGATGTTTTGGTCCCCTATCTTCTGCTATCACATCAAGGTGATATTCGTTTTCCTCGAAAACATTTAAAGGTCGTGTTAGAGTTATCACCCCTGTTGTTGGATGAATAGCAAATGTTCGTGTCCGTTTCCTAAAACTGTAATAAATTTCTTTATTGATACCAATATCACTGTCTAACGCAAACACTTGTACCACACTGGAATGTAATGGTGTATCCTCACTCACAGATTTGTTATAGATCTCGGGGTAAAAAAGTGGACTGAGATCGTTTCTATCCAGAACAGTTATGATGAGATCTGTAGTAGCTGTCAGTGATGACCCTGAGTTAGTCTGGCCAATGGCCTTAATCTTTAAATGATATCTATCCTCAAACTCTCTATTTAGTACCCCATGGGAACTTGAATGTGTCCTCACCCTAAGAAAGTGAAAATCACCAACTCTGTTTTCTTCTGCTTTGAACAGACTTCGCCGATCTCCGTCAAATATTTTATATCTGACGTCTGTCGTCCGCATTGAATAAATGCCCATCTTCCTCGATGACGTGACATATGTCTTGCCTGGTGCCTTTTCATATATGGTAGCATTATATGTGGCATGTGTGAATTGGAAGGTATCATCGATAGCGATTCCTGCAGCTCCATTGCCAATGCCTAGCATTGCCGTGGCAATGACAAAGATGGTGTGCAACATAATTCTTCGACACCATTTTGACTGCCTGACTGCTCCCATTTTTCACATACCTGAAATGAAAAAAAGAAACAAATTAGCTTGTAGCAAAATACAAATCTCAAATTTCCCTCCATTAATCTTTGTTTTTAATTGACATATCCAGCCAATTACAAACATTTATCCCACTAAACAAAGTGTCATAGTAATGCTCTGTTGTGTGTGAGCCATTTGTAGACCTACCGCAGAACACATTTGTAATAATATTAAATGTACTCTACAAACCAGTGGTAATGACTTTACCTATTCCGCTTCTAATATCCATAACACAATCACCAACATAATGGACTAGAAAATACAATATCTCACAAAAACGCCTACAAAATCTTACTATTCTTCTGCTGTGACAAATCATTACAAATCCATTAATCACCAGTTCTAATTTATTACATGCATGTAAATAAATCATTTATTACCGATAAGAGTTGGATAGAAACATGTCCACCAGATACTCTGTCTAAGGTGAGTACACACTCACACAACGTACTCAGTTAACCTCCGATATCTCCACAAAACAATAGATATCAGATAATCTGTTTAGTGTTTGTTATTCCTTAAATGAAGTCAGTACTTATCTGTTTGAACCCATTTAATTAACCAAATATAAATACAGCATTATTTCAACTCTGATATGTGAAAAACAACCTTGATTTATTTACAAATACAGTGATTGGATCACCAGTATTGTCAATTAGAAGAATGATAGCAGGAAAAAGGTTTCTCAAATTTAGAAAGAAAATATGCTTACTGTATATACATCTTAAAAAGCTGATGCCTGAGCAATAGGCTGAAACAGATCTATTACTTAGAGTAAAATTTCCATAAAATGAAATTTCATAACCTGATAATAAGCCCAGCCCCACCTTGAGTTGTGGGCCCTATAGGTTTATTACACGGCTCAGTATATTATTACAGAAAATACACGCATCATAAAAACGTTTGTGCCATTTTGAAAGTTTACCCAATTAAGACAAATTGAAGGACTCGTACTTACCATACCACAATATAATGCCCCACTTGATATCATTTTCATTAAGGTATGACCCTGTCTCTATCACATAATGATGACCTTCATACATTTTAACATGTAAATCAGTATACAACACATTCTGTACCTATAGACCTTGTATGTATGTGGGGACACATCAAATAAACTGATTAATATATCGGAGGGCGGTCCTATATCAAAGACATCAAACGCCCTGAGTGCACTTCCCTACATCTGGTCATAGCAAGCTTCACAATGACCCAGTCTGTCTAGCCGACCAAGTCATTGATTGTACATGTGTATTGGTGTAAAGACTTCCGACTGGGCTTGAGAAGTCCTCATGGCTGAAGAGCCTAAATATATGTTATGATACCACACATCAGAGGTGCCAAATACCACAAGGATCATCATTTGGCAAATTTTCCTTTCGATTGATAACAAAGTTAAACAAGAAAGTGAAATCAGGTTCAAACATCATCTTTCATCCCCTAAAAACTGTGATCCCCTCTGTTAGGATACAAGACTGGCAGAGATTACTTAACTGTGAATTAACGAGGAAATCTCTGAACCAACTGTTTATTTTATCACAGCTTTTCCTACAGAAATATGATTTTCCTCTTTTGCAGTTCTTAAGGTTTTTTGGATTACTTAGGTTTATGTGTCCTTAAATATGACCTTGATTTTGACAGAGATATATTGTAAAGGGGTATAGATCTAGAGATGTGTATGTCTAGTAGTATATAGTTCTGATCAGAAATGAGATATTGTGTATGCATAGAGTACATATATATACATGTATGATGTCTAGCATAATGGGAACTTACAGAACTTCAAGAACACATCTTTACCAAAAAAAAACAAAAATCTTGGTTTATTGATTAACTTCTTTACACTAAGCAAAATGCAAAATTTGTGCAATAGACAATCAGATTCTATTAACGATAAAGATAATCTTGATCAACTGCTTTACTGAATTCATAAGGGTTTTCATGATCAGTCCACAAAAAAGAAATGTACCATATATCCTCTAATAAGTCCCATTCCCTAGTGTAGCAGTAAAAGTAAAATGTAAAAGTGGGGGGCTTATTTATGGGCAGGCCTTATACATAAATTAAATTATTGTTTCCCCTCATTCGAAAATCATGCTGACCCTTCTTTTTTTTAATTCCGGAACTTTGAGAAAAAACAAAATTCCCAGTTTGGTTGTATAAATTACTGTAACCAAAAATTTACAAATTTTCGTTTATTTTCCCTAGCATGAACGAAAAATCTAAAAAATGTTGCAACAGTATATGCTGCTGCCGTGAATAATATGGCGCGTTCATTTGGCCAGAAAAGGCCACACGAGGATGGAAAATGTGTTCCTCTGTAACACTATGATGCTGCGCAAAAACTCATAATTTATGCCAAAATAGACGGTACAAATATAGTGATAGAGAAACATGGAACGATGTTCTCAATGACTCGCTTGAAGGCATTGATTTCAGCATGCATAAAACAGACACCGCCACACTTAGTGTCTCGGATAAACAGATGGGCATGTGCACACATACATTCGAACCAGATATTGACGAACCTGTATGTGTGGCAAAGGAATTTGACAATATTTCATTAATGTTGGTTTTCCAGACTTATCTAGAGACAAACAACTCCATTTAATCCCAACAATATGCATTTTTGGTACTGATGAGTCTGTAGTACGTAGCTGTCAGTGACAAAAAACCCACATTTCAAGGAAAATGCTGAACATTTTACAGGTAATTATAAGTTATACAGAGATAGATGTCAAGAGATTTATTACTTCTAAAGTGGGGACTAAATGTTCCTTTAACATCAGGGAACAAGACAAAGACACCTACCTACCCCCTACCTACCCCCCCCCCCCCCCCCCCCCCCCCCCCACCCCTTCTCTCTCTTTGTTTTTTTGTTTTTTTTGTTTTGTTTTGTTTTTTTTTATTTTTACATTTTTACAATCTTACCCAATTTAATAAAAGGGGAGAGGGGACCGGGGTGTATTGATACAAAAGTACTAATATTTGCAGATATAAATACAGTTACTTCATTATTATTTCTCAAAATCAATAACTTTTTTTTTAATTCATGGGATCAAAAGAAGCAGACAAATCCTAAAAGGTAATCAAACATGGAACATTTTGAAATTATGACAGCACAATGAAAATTACATCAAATTAAATAGCATTTAAAGTCAAAATCGGTAATCACTATATATACAAAATGTATGTTGACATGTCGAATCCTTGTATGGAGAAAGCATTAAATTTGTACAAAGCCATTAGCCAGTGGAAGTACATAGCCCTGTCACATGTGATTACTCCAAAAATGTGAATATACAGAAATTAATGGCAGCAATTTCAACTTGCTACGACAACATTTATTTAAGGAAAAGTGTGACTCATCCAGCTGTTCTGTATCTCAGACAATGCCTGAATAAAGCTTTTCCTCCCAGTTCTATATAACTCCAGTGACACAATCAGTCCAACCAACCAACCAATCCTTGTCATGATATGATGATACACACAGCAGTACCAGCAAAGACTACTATGTCAATGAAAGGAATGAGGCAAAAAAAAATCAATACACACACTATGGTATATATCTATTTAGGCCAAACAAAATAATTTGTATTATCTTATTTCAAAGTAGGTATATATATTACAGCAAGATTTTTTTGTAATAATGGTTTTATAAAGGTTTTCTGTTCATAGAAATATGTTAGAATTAGCAGAAAAAAAATACAAAAATTTAGTTAAAACATATTCTGGCATCTTGTACAGCATTAAGCAGGATTGAATGTCAGTATAATTTTACTCGTTTCTTGTCAGTTTTCATCATTTACATGCAGGTCACTCTAGCCAACATGATCATATACACTTTATACACACCAAGAATAATGTTATTTTCAAAAAAAAGTTCTTTTTTCTCTGTCTACATATAGATCTATTTACATCATCAGGTATCAGTCGAAATATAATCTACCTGGTTTGATGAAGTAAGCTTGTAAAAGCAGTGAAATTAATCAGGACTAGAGAAAATTAATCCTGAACGATATTTCAAATAAGCCCTTAAGGTGATATCATACACCTGTTCATTTTCAGGCCTAATCACTTCCTCCAACAGGTGCGTAGTCTTCCAAGTGTAACCCTATCGAGACATAGGACTCCTACAGCATGTCGGAATCACACTTACCACATATTCCCTTTCAGAATTTATCCATCATGGCAACATCCCAAGCAGATTTTATTTCCATGGTTTTTCTGTCCTTATACGTGACAGAAATATGGTATTGCTGACGAGCAATCATAAACACGGAAAGGTGTGGGAACAGAATACAGGAAACAAAGACTTAACTAGTATTGGATAATATCAAGTTTCGTTGTATGTTCTTTTGATACATGCATATCCATTCTAATTTAATATAATTATTTTTTTTGCTGACAGACGATCATCCTGTTTCTATGACAACCTTTACTCAATGAGGTTTGTGATCTAAGACCTAATAAGAATCTTGTTACTAGCATTGACATTGGTGCATATATATCTCCTAGAGATGTTATTTCATTAATTGAAAATCGTGAAACACGGAACACCTGCGGGACCCTAATGATAGGTTTTCTGTTATCGATACACGTCTCTTCGTTATACAACATGTACTTCGGAAGTGTCTAGTGATCGGGCGATATCGCAGAATAGTGCATTCGTAAAGTATGAGATACAAGACAGGAACATCATACTGACAGCATATATATAAATATGGAAGTCGGATAGGTATGTTGGAATGAGGTTTACCTCAATTTTTTGCTCGTGCAGGTGTTACAAGCAGAACTACTAGACTTATAGTCCAATAAAATGCACATAAATGACCTTGATATTGCAATCAAAGGAAAACCACTCCTTGGTTATGAATCTTAGACAAAAACTATCTGTATACATGTTTCTGTTGATGATGTGGAATAGAAAGAGACTCAGGAGTGGGGAAAATATCTCGTAAAGTAACGCATGAATGTGTCTCTCTTGTGGTACTAATACTTGTGGCACAGGACAGTTACATGGAATATGCACCCTATTCCAAGCTAGAATTCGTCAGATGCTGCATTTTTATACAGGTGTAGCATTCTCTAGTTGTATCCATGTACAATATAATAAGCGCAAGTGATGCCACACACTGTCACCCATTAAAGCTTGGCAACAAATCTGTTATATATAAACTGTATGTAATATAATCTGATAACTGATTGTTTATGGAAAAAACCTGCATCAAAATTCTCATGTGTCGCTATACTACATCCTATATGTTGTTTTATATATACGGTATATACATGTACATCTGTGCACAAGCAGGGAACAGCCGTCACCCATACCTAACTCCAGGCAGATTTTTATCAAGGCCACTCAAGCACCTAAAGGATGTACCAGCAAAGATCAAAAAAGCATTTCTTTGACTCAGAATGTTTCATAATTAATCGGAATTTTGTCAAATGACATTCAGACACATCCAGCTTCTATAAAGTACTGTGTGTGACACTTTTTTGAAATTTTTGATGAATTACTAATAATTATTATATTACTAATGTACATCTGTGACATACACACAGCTTGTATCCAATTAACTAGTCATTCTGAATAATTTCTTCACCAGGAAACGTAAAAAATCAAGATGATTTAGTGATGTCAAATTAAATGCCATTCCTATTTAATATATACCACCGGATGCTACTTGGTAGTGCATATGTATATATATAGGGCAAATTAAAACACCAATGAAATGTCTCAAGAGAGAATTTCATGACATGTAATTCAAAGAAAATCATTACTCTTGCAATGGTTAATGAAGGAAAATATGCTGTTATAATTGGCATTAAGCAGACTTGATAGAAATCAACATCACATCAAATGAATCCCAGAGTGATTTTTGTCAATAATTACATTGGAACAGCTCGTTTTAATGCTGTGTGGATTTGAGGTCTTAACATTTTTGCAGCCATTTGATAAAACTTGATGACGATATACAATGATATACTTTATCATTATCAGCTGATGAAACTCACAGCCAGACTGCAGAATTTACCCGATATAATTTTATTGCATATACTGCGCATTATACTTTGTTATCGATCAAAAAAGCCAGTCCCTTCATATACCTATAGCAGTCTGTCACTACACTGGCAGTATCCAGGTATCTCAGTCTGTCGCTACACCGGCAGTATCCAGGTATCTCAGTCTGTCGCTACACTGGCAGTATCCAGGTATCTCAGTCTGTCGCTACACTGGCAGTATCCAGGTATCTCAGTCAGTCATTACACTGGCAGTATCCAGGTATCTCAGTCTGTCGCTACACCGGCAGTATCCAGGTGTCTCAGTCTGTCGCTACACTGGCAGTATCCAGAGATACCTGTGTATGGTTTACAGAATCTTGCTGCGAAGATTGACGCAAGTAATGATATTTACATACAGTTTATATAATCTTACATTCAAGGATCAATACCTGTGCCAATTCCAGGTAAAACGACAGGTCTGCCTGTATCATTAGTGTCCTCCTCCTCCCAGGTGTGGTATGGCTGATAAAATCTCGTCACAACTATATATACATGTCATTGTGATGAGTAACACTGAAATCCTATTTCTAATGTCAATTTCAGTTTTTGCACAACAGTATGTGCATTTACAGACTGGAACTTGCACCGTATATCAGCAGATGAATCAGAAAACACAAGTCGTAAACTTAAATAAATTGTCTAACTCCAATTCATCTCTTGAAATTATCAGGTATACTTTGGATAAAACTAGGTGTTATGTTGGTTTCATGAATGGTAAAAATTTACAAGTCAAATGTTGAACAACAATTCAAATAAAGATATATGGACATGCGGCCATTATGTAGATGTATGTATGTAAATTACGACCTGATGTGTTCCGATGTATGTGCATACACAACACCTGTACTTGATCAACACCATCTACCTTTATCTACCTGGTCTGATATACCTGGCTTTTCAGTGGACGCTACACATATACTTATATAACAAGTGAGACATCTGGTGAACAGTGAGAAACCTAGTAAACAAACATCAATCTCCAGACATATATATACACATACATCAGCAGTTTATAAAATTTCAATTTTGGAAGTCTAATCACAGCATAAAGTAACTCTTAAGTTATACTTACTTAAATATATATATAGCCCTAATGCTTTCTCCTATTGCAAAAGCGAAATGTTGGTATCAAACCTTCAGCTAAGTAAGTTAAATTGAAATTCCTGCAAATGTGTAATGTTTGACAGATTTTCAAAATCAGAATTCAACAACTCATCAAATTTGTATTATTAAAGGAGTCTTTATAAGTTTGTCAAATTAAATGTCATCATGTCACAACTGTGTCGGGTACATATATTTAACCTGGTAATCTATAATTATTGGTGTCATCCCAATATCACAGTGACACTTTCACTTCTGAAATCAACTCTGAAAATATATCAATTTTGATCTTTTTCTTTATGAAAAGGCCGAAGACAAATCATCAGAGATAGAAGAGACATATCTGGAAAATTTTAGCGAGTGTCTTTTATATTTTTATAATTACAATCATTAACATAGCTAATTTGATTTCTTTACCATATAACACTAAGCTTCTGTAAAAGCAAAATATTTGAACAACATAGGTTTTACTTTCCTAATTATAAACTGCCCCATTTAATTTTTCTTCATGAATTTTAGATATCATGAGGCACTGTTTAAAAATAGTTTGCAAAATAGAAAATCCATCTACCTTTTAATTTTAGTGCAAACATATAATATTTCATTTCTTTTTGCATAAGGCAAATTTATTTCCACTGTACAGTTAATGCAGAGTTAACAATTTTAAGTATTGACAACTTGATTTAACAGATCTAGAACTAACACTAATTGCATACACCAATTTACAGGTAAATCACATACAACTATTACAGGTAAATCACAAACATCTATTACAGGTAAATCACAAACATCTATTACAGGTAAATCACAAACAACTGTTACCTATTAACTTGTATATTGGCAACTACAGGTTAAAGGAGGAAACTAACAGGTTAACCAATCTAAAGCCAACAACCCCGAGTTTAGAGATAACTAATGCTTAATTACATGTGTAAAGGTAGGAAACAAGACAGGTAAGGCTTTATCATCATACAATAGCTGTTGTCTAAACTGCCTACGTATGCATGTATATATGCTTTAAGTAGAGTGTGTGCAGTTAACAATCCAGGTACATTTGCACATGTATTACTTAATTGCCCACTAAATTTCAGACAGAGAACTAGAGAGATTATCTTATGTCTGCCTATGTGTATCAATCATGGTAATTCTGTGAATGAATTCAAACAACACTACAATGTAAAAAGGTGTCTGTAGACTACATACAAACAAAGGTAAAGCATGTCTTTTCTAATTCACCTGTTTATCGCTCAGGTGTGTACTTTGATCACTTGTACTTGCAGGCAATTTCAAACTGGAGACTCCAGCTCACCTATAGGATGTTTATCACCTGTATTTACCTGTAAATTTAGGTCAACAGCTGTGTACCGACCGACCGATACATAGCACTCCTACTCCAAACTTGTTTTCTTCCCATTCATTTTTTTCAACTGAAGTAAAATTCTGGAGAAGTTTTTAAAGTGGTTTAATTTCAATTTTATATTTTCACAACATGAGAGAGAAAAGGTCAGACAATAAAGCTATTTGAATACAAAGTAAAATATCTGCTCTTATTTTACAGTATTGAAATTTAATTTTGATCACAGAAATATCCTGATAATATCAATGAGTTCGATCTATTTAACATAATTAAATTAAAGTGACATGATTTGACATATCTTAGAAAGTACATATAGCTGTACTTTTCAACAGTGCCATTATAATACAGTGTATTCATCCTCTAATAAGCCCCCTCGCCTAATGTAAAAGTTTAGTACTGTATTTATCCTTAAATGAGCCCCTTCTAATTCCCTATATATATAGTGTTAAAGTTTAGTAACATATTTCCTTCCCAAGTGCTAAAGTTTACTATTTCAAAATTGATGATTCTACAAAATTGAAGAAAGGGGCTTATTTGAGGGGAAGGCCTTTTTTTTACATATATATTCATTTTGTTTGGGATTCTGAACCATAACATGGAGTGAACAGTAAAAGTTACCATTTTTGAATCAATGGTTGTTGCATTTTGCTACCCTAAATATAGCACAATTCTGAGTACGTCTTGGTAAACACCCATTTACTGGTCAATACTGTATATAGGTAAGATACTCGTTACATGTGGTTGACCACGGTCTGAGTGCTAACAAATTAATCACTGACCATAATGGACACACCTCTCCTCCATTAAGGCTCCTCCTATCTACTTAGTCAATCACATGATCATAAACACCCGGAAAACGACCCTCGAATTTCCTACTCCATTGTTAGAGAATTTTCACACCTGCCTGTTTGTATGACATTACTTATCTACCCATGAATAATACAGGTTCCAGGTGAGATACAACACTGATCATTTACCTGTTAATGGTCCGACTTGACCACTATAGCTATATACTAGGGTGAATAGCTATATAGCTTGACCTCTTGACCTCTGGACCAGCAAACTAAATACAAGACAACTGTTACCTAAAGATCCTGTTGCATGTATCACACAATGGCTGTTCATAAAACAACAGTTACTGTCACTGACTATCAAACAAGTTATTTTTATATAACAATTTTGTCAATTCTATAAACTGCAATATGTCAATCATAACTACAGAAGACACTTCAAATGGTGTTGAAATTTAACGAGATTGTAGGCTGAGTCTCAGAGCTATATGAATACTGTAAATCATAGATCTAGAGTAATATTAATTACCAGTCAATGGAATTTATATGTATATGAATGTCAGCATGTACATATAGTGATACACAGGTAAAGGCTGTGAAACACTACATATCAGCTGTATTAAATTTGACCCACATGATTCTTCGGATTAAAACTTTTGTTTCCAGCACTGTGTTTTTTTTCTATTTCTATTTACTTACTTCATGCCCTGTTGTTTTGTGATTTAAGGATACAACCTGATGGATATCTACTTGTGATTTAGCCCCAGGTGTTATGGTTATGTGTAAATATACACAGTACAGATATGCAATCAACTTCACAGGTTTCAGTTCTTTATTTAAACCTCCATAAAATATAGGAATGATGAATTCATTAGGAACAGATTCTTAAATAAGATAAATATTAAAGTGGAAAAAAAATCATTTGAGTTATTACAAGATAATGAAATTCATTTACAGAGATGATATAATCAGTTTGATTAGATTAAGTACATACAGGTGTAAACAAGTCATGTGACAAATGAAAAAGACTCAAACCTTTCCGTCACAAAAAAGCACATAGGCAAACAAATTTTCTATCAAAATTTGAATTTTAAAAATTTAATTTAAAACGGAAAGAACTTTTTCTAGTTTTATGTGAGTGTTTTCTAAATACAAGGAAACCCGGCATTTACATATATTAGTCAGTCTCTTAAAGTAAAAACACTGATACTGTCTACCCACTATTTTGACTTGATAAACAGTTGTGAACTTGGATTCCCTATAGAATTAGCTCAGCCCAGCCCTTATACCCACACCTTATATACATCCAACAAGCTGAGCTAACAAATCCGTAAAATCCGCTCCAATCAGGTAAACAAAACAAATCTTTAGTGTTCATTCATAAAATTTCACACATAAAATGTTAAGGTGGCCCTACTTTAAATGCTGTGTTTTTTATTCCTCAATTGGAAAATATCCAATCTAACCGACATCCTTTCATCAGTGAAATACAAACTGGGGACAAAGGTTCAGTGTGACAAATTTTGTTTAAGACAGGTACCTATAGATTTTACCTGCTAAAGGTGACCTATTGTATCCCAGCACTCATCTGTGGGATCTGACCTTACACAACCACTTTAGCTCTCAAGTGGATCAGAGCCCCTGGTCCACCTTTAACAAATCATTTGGTACTAATTAATTATTGTAGATAAGAAAATGAGGTTAATCTACACTAAAGAGCCGACAAAATCCTCAGGGTTTATACCGTAAAAATCTCCACATCTTAATCTGCCATACACCTGTACCCAAGCCTTAGTTTCCAACCCCACTTGATGCAAAAACTGCAACTACGCAAGCAAACACACGTCCTTATAAACAATATATGGAAGAGAGAGAATTCAAATACAGAAATTCTGCTTGAACATTAATGTCACTAAGATTTACACAATTAAATTTTCTTTGACATTTGAAGTCAAAATCAACAATACTATGAAGAGTCATTTGGGCTGTAAACCATATACGATAATTATATTATACAACCTTATTTGGTATTCAGTCAAAATGACTCATTTTGAAGTCAAAATTGTGATTATACAACTAGGAATTCCCAATGATATCTAAAATTAGCCTGCTGAAATTCGCATTTGTAATATATAGTGTTGAAATTTGTTTAAGTTTCCGGAAGCTGCCGCTAACAATTTCATTTGGGTACGTCTGTGTAAAAAAGTTAAGGAAAACTTTAAATAAGTTCATGAATTTGATATTTAATTTTAGAAGCACAATGGGAAATCTGCATTTAATCAAGCTGCATGTCGAGTCTGGAAGTGGTGACAAAAATAGAGGATGAGTCAAGGACTTGACAAAAAAAAAGACAACTGCGTAGGAGACCTCCGGTTTTCCAAGTACAATATATCGAGAACTAGCCTTAACAGGATTTTATGACATGAGCCCAAACACTGGTTTGATACACGAAAATACCCTCGATAAGTACAAAAGGACCCTGACTTTTTTCCCCCTGAAGAATAAATGACCTCCATTTAATACAAATAAAATTTAGTATGAAAAGGTTTCCTTCCCCTTGATATCTTTAAGTCTACATTACATATATTGGTCTTATCTATGTGGTGTTTGGCAGAGTTGTGCCGTCAGTTAGCAGTACAATGCTGGTATCCCACCAGCTGGGCCCTCGTATACCCCCTGTACAATTTGTCTCCTAGTGCTTTCAACAATAACTAATGACTTCTAAAGACTGTAATCATGACCACACAAAAGTGCCCATTTAAAACTCTCCACCTTTAAATTATCACCAACTTGAATCCAACTACGAAAAGTAATATCAAAACCTGAATTTATACAATCACTTCAAAGAGTTTTGGGTGTCACGGGGAAACTTTTTCATTGATACATCTCTTAACACGTTCTTGTACTGTAGGTACAATATAAATAGTTGATTCTTATATCTTCATCTCCACTTGTCAACAGTTGTATTGAATGGATTATTACCAGCGATCAGATACACACTTATCCAGAAATCTCCATATCGCTACAATAAGACATTATGTGTATTCGATACTCTGGCCCGCTAATGATGTATTATTTAATGAAATATAAGCCATAACTTCGGCCCTACCTGACGGCTAGGATGTCTCAACTACATTTTTAACTTGTGACATATATATTTTAAATAATTACATCACGTGAATATCAGACACAAGTCCTCAAAAACGTATTTATCATTATTTGATTACATGTGATTCATGCATATGTTGATCGATGTGCACATGTCTACAGTATATATATCAGCTATAATATGTAGATTATAATAATTTCACATACATTACTGTGTTAATTAAGTTGGACATCAATTAACACAGGCATATGTATTCATCCAAAGGTAATTCTACTGCAGGTACAAGCATATTCATTTCCTTATATATTTTTACCTATCATGTGTATGTACACTGTACATGTAAGTTCACAAAGTAGCTATTCATAATCTAATCTAGAATTCATTCAAAGGTTTTTATATTTGTAGTTAAGTTGACATACATTGCAATAAAAGAAATGAAATACAATAAACATGTATATGAATGGAACGCTTACTTGTATCTTTTTTGATGACATCTTTTGTAATTTAAATATGAGTTTTCATCCTTCACTAAGTGTTAATATGTATTATAAGTCTTGAAATATTGTGTATAATTTTAGCCATTCTCTTCCCATAATTGCAAAATTTTCATAAAGATACTCAAATCTGTTTAAAAATTTAAATTTCAACATCACTTTTGAATCAAGATTAGCAATTATGCCTGGATTACTGAAATATTCCAACAATTTTTTCCACATTATTTTTATGCCAACCCAGACTTTCCAGAAGTTCTTAATAACATGTAATAATTGTGCATGTAGTACCAGAGATTTTAGTATGGGATATCTATGATGTGGGTCTCCTTAATCAATACAAACTCATCCTGGTTCCAAGTAATATCACTGTAATGCCAATCAATAGGTTATTTCCTGAAATTCCCTATAGTTCTAAGTTTCAACTTCATTGCAACTTGGAACCTGTGTGAGTTCCTATTGATTTCTTTGTATTTTTCAGCCTATATCTACTGAGTTTCACAGATCAACCAGTTTACAACTAGCAATAAAAGGTCAAATTATATACCACCATTATGTGTCTATAGAGGTCACCATTATGTGTCTATAGAGGCCACCATTATGTGTCTATAGAGGCCACCATTATGTGTCTATAGAGGCCACCATTATGTGTCTATAGAGGCCACCATTATGTGTCTATAGATTTTGCACATGTATTACTTAATTGCCCACTAAATTTCAGACAGAGAACTAGAGAGATTATCTTATGTCTGCCTATGTGTATCAATCATGGTAATTCTGTGAATGAATTCAAACAACACTACAATGTAAAAAGGTGTCTGTAGACTACATACAAACAAAGGTAAAGCATGTCTTTTCTAATTCACCTGTTTATCGCTCAGGTGTGTACTTTGATCACTTGTACTTGCAGGCAATTTCAAACTGGAGACTCCAGCTCACCTATAGGATGTTTATCACCTGTATTTACCTGTAAATTTAGGTCAACAGCTGTGTACCGACCGACCGATACATAGCACTCCTACTCCAAACTTGTTTTCTTCCCATTCATTTTTTTCAACTGAAGTAAAATTCTGGAGAAGTTTTTAAAGTGGTTTAATTTCAATTTTATATTTTCACAACATGAGAGAGAAAAGGTCAGACAATAAAGCTATTTGAATACAAAGTAAAATATCTGCTCTTATTTTACAGTATTGAAATTTAATTTTGATCACAGAAATATCCTGATAATATCAATGAGTTCGATCTATTTAACATAATTAAATTAAAGTGACATGATTTGACATATCTTAGAAAGTACATATAGCTGTACTTTTCAACAGTGCCATTATAATACAGTGTATTCATCCTCTAATAAGCCCCCTCGCCTAATGTAAAAGTTTAGTACTGTATTTATCCTTAAATGAGCCCCTTCTAATTCCCTATATATATAGTGTTAAAGTTTAGTAACATATTTCCTTCCCAAGTGCTAAAGTTTACTATTTCAAAATTGATGATTCTACAAAATTGAAGAAAGGGGCTTATTTGAGGGGAAGGCCTTTTTTTTACATATATATTCATTTTGTTTGGGATTCTGAACCATAACATGGAGTGAACAGTAAAAGTTACCATTTTTGAATCAATGGTTGTTGCATTTTGCTACCCTAAATATAGCACAATTCTGAGTACGTCTTGGTAAACACCCATTTACTGGTCAATACTGTATATAGGTAAGATACTCGTTACATGTGGTTGACCACGGTCTGAGTGCTAACAAATTAATCACTGACCATAATGGACACACCTCTCCTCCATTAAGGCTCCTCCTATCTACTTAGTCAATCACATGATCATAAACACCCGGAAAACGACCCTCGAATTTCCTACTCCATTGTTAGAGAATTTTCACACCTGCCTGTTTGTATGACATTACTTATCTACCCATGAATAATACAGGTTCCAGGTGAGATACAACACTGATCATTTACCTGTTAATGGTCCGACTTGACCACTATAGCTATATACTAGGGTGAATAGCTATATAGCTTGACCTCTTGACCTCTGGACCAGCAAACTAAATACAAGACAACTGTTACCTAAAGATCCTGTTGCATGTATCACACAATGGCTGTTCATAAAACAACAGTTACTGTCACTGACTATCAAACAAGTTATTTTTATATAACAATTTTGTCAATTCTATAAACTGCAATATGTCAATCATAACTACAGAAGACACTTCAAATGGTGTTGAAATTTAACGAGATTGTAGGCTGAGTCTCAGAGCTATATGAATACTGTAAATCATAGATCTAGAGTAATATTAATTACCAGTCAATGGAATTTATATGTATATGAATGTCAGCATGTACATATAGTGATACACAGGTAAAGGCTGTGAAACACTACATATCAGCTGTATTAAATTTGACCCACATGATTCTTCGGATTAAAACTTTTGTTTCCAGCACTGTGTTTTTTTCTATTTCTATTTACTTACTTCATGCCCTGTTGTTTTGTGATTTAAGGATACAACCTGATGGATATCTACTTGTGATTTAGCCCCAGGTGTTATGGTTATGTGTAAATATACACAGTACAGATATGCAATCAACTTCACAGGTTTCAGTTCTTTATTTAAACCTCCATAAAATATAGGAATGATGAATTCATTAGGAACAGATTCTTAAATAAGATCAATATTAAAGTGGAAAAAATATCATTTGAGTTATTACAAGATAATGAAATTCATTTACAGAGATGATATAATCAGTTTGATTAGATTAAGTACATACAGGTGTAAACAAGTCATGTGACAAATGAAAAAGACTCAAACCTTTCCGTCACAAAAAAGCACATAGGCAAACAAATTTTCTATCAAAATTTGAATTTTAAAAATTTAATTTAAAACGGAAAGAACTTTTTCTAGTTTTATGTGAGTGTTTTCTAAATACAAGGAAACCGGCATTTACATATATTAGTCAGTCTCTTAAAGTAAAAACACTGATACTGTCTACCCACTATTTTGACTTGATAAACAGTTGTGAACTTGGATTCCCTATAGAATTAGCTCAGCCCAGCCCTTATACCCACACCTTATATACATCCAACAAGCTGAGCTAACAAATCCGTAAAATCCGCTCCAATCAGGTAAACAAAACAAATCTTTAGTGTTCATTCATAAAATTTCACACATAAAATGTTAAGGTGGCCCTACTTTAAATGCTGTGTTTTTTATTCCTCAATTGGAAAATATCCAATCTAACCGACATCCTTTCATCAGTGAAATACAAACTGGGGACAAAGGTTCAGTGTGACAAATTTTGTTTAAGACAGGTACCTATAGATTTTACCTGCTAAAGGTGACCTATTGTATCCCAGCACTCATCTGTGGGATCTGACCTTACACAACCACTTTAGCTCTCAAGTGGATCAGAGCCCCTGGTCCACCTTTAACAAATCATTTGGTACTAATTAATTATTGTAGATAAGAAAATGAGGTTAATCTACACTAAAGAGCCGACAAAATCCTCAGGGTTTATACCGTAAAAATCTCCACATCTTAATCTGCCATACACCTGTACCCAAGCCTTAGTTTCCAACCCCACTTGATGCAAAAACTGCAACTACGCAAGCAAACACACGTCCTTATAAACAATATATGGAAGAGAGAGAATTCAAATACAGAAATTCTGCTTGAACATTAATGTCACTAAGATTTACACAATTAAATTTTCTTTGACATTTGAAGTCAAAATCAACAATACTATGAAGAGTCATTTGGGCTGTAAACCATATACGATAATTATATTATACAACCTTATTTGGTATTCAGTCAAAATGACTCATTTTGAAGTCAAAATTGTGATTATACAACTAGGAATTCCCAATGATATCTAAAATTAGCCTGCTGAAATTCGCATTTGTAATATATAGTGTTGAAATTTGTTTAAGTTTCCGGAAGCTGCCGCTAACAATTTCATTTGGGTACGTCTGTGTAAAAAAGTTAAGGAAAACTTTAAATAAGTTCATGAATTTGATATTTAATTTTAGAAGCACAATGGGAAATCTGCATTTAATCAAGCTGCATGTCGAGTCTGGAAGTGGTGACAAAAATAGAGGATGAGTCAAGGACTTGACAAAAAAAAAAGACAACTGCGTAGGAGACCTCCGGTTTTCCAAGTACAATATATCGAGAACTAGCCTTAACAGGATTTTATGACATGAGCCCAAACACTGGTTTGATACACGAAAATACCCTCGATAAGTACAAAAGGACCCTGACTTTTTTCCCCCTGAAGAATAAATGACCTCCATTTAATACAAATAAAATTTAGTATGAAAAGGTTTCCTTCCCCTTGATATCTTTAAGTCTACATTACATATATTGGTCTTATCTATGTGGTGTTTGGCAGAGTTGTGCCGTCAGTTAGCAGTACAATGCTGGTATCCCACCAGCTGGGCCCTCGTATACCCCCTGTACAATTTGTCTCCTAGTGCTTTCAACAATAACTAATGACTTCTAAAGACTGTAATCATGACCACACAAAAGTGCCCATTTAAAACTCTCCACCTTTAAATTATCACCAACTTGAATCCAACTACGAAAAGTAATATCAAAACCTGAATTTATACAATCACTTCAAAGAGTTTTGGGTGTCACGGGGAAACTTTTTCATTGATACATCTCTTAACACGTTCTTGTACTGTAGGTACAATATAAATAGTTGATTCTTATATCTTCATCTCCACTTGTCAACAGTTGTATTGAATGGATTATTACCAGCGATCAGATACACACTTATCCAGAAATCTCCATATCGCTACAATAAGACATTATGTGTATTCGATACTCTGGCCCGCTAATGATGTATTATTTAATGAAATATAAGCCATAACTTCGGCCCTACCTGACGGCTAGGATGTCTCAACTACATTTTTAACTTGTGACATATATATTTTAAATAATTACATCACGTGAATATCAGACACAAGTCCTCAAAAACGTATTTATCATTATTTGATTACATGTGATTCATGCATATGTTGATCGATGTGCACATGTCTACAGTATATATATCAGCTATAATATGTAGATTATAATAATTTCACATACATTACTGTGTTAATTAAGTTGGACATCAATTAACACAGGCATATGTATTCATCCAAAGGTAATTCTACTGCAGGTACAAGCATATTCATTTCCTTATATATTTTTACCTATCATGTGTATGTACACTGTACATGTAAGTTCACAAAGTAGCTATTCATAATCTAATCTAGAATTCATTCAAAGGTTTTTATATTTGTAGTTAAGTTGACATACATTGCAATAAAAGAAATGAAATACAATAAACATGTATATGAATGGAACGCTTACTTGTATCTTTTTTGATGACATCTTTTGTAATTTATTTGAGTTTTCATCCTTTACTAAGTGTTAATATGTATTATAAGTCTTGAAATATTGGGTATAATTTTAGCAATTCTCTTCCCATAATTGCATAATTTTCATAAAGATACTCAAATCTGTTTAAAAATTCAAATATAAGAGAAACAACTTTCAACATCACTTTTGAGTCAAGATTAGCAATTATGCCTGGATTACTGAAATATTCCAACAATTTTTCCACATTATTTTTATGCCAACCCAGACTTTCCAGAAGTTCTTAATAACATGTAATAATTGTGCATGTAGTACCAGAGATTTTAGTGTGGGATATCTATGATGTGGGTCTCCTTAATCAATACAAACTCATCCTGGTTCCAAGTAATATCACTGTAATGCCAATCAATAGGTTATTTCCTGAAATTCCCTATAGTTCTAAGTTTCAACTTCATTGCAACTTGGAACCTGTGTGAGTTCCTATTGATTTCTTTGTATTTTTCAGCCTATATCTACTGAGTTTCACAGATCAACCAGTTTACAACTAGCAATAAAAGGTCCAATATTAAATTCAAAACGCTTTAAATTTGTGCAAATTAAGTATTAGAATATATCAGTCTTTGATGGAGATTATTGTTTATTTCTTCCTCAAGAAAATGTCGGATACTAAGTTTCATTCATCCCAGAACTAAATATATTGTCTTGCAGAAAAATATCTCTACCAGGTGTTGCAAGCTCCAAATAATGGTCTGCCATAGGTGTTACACCCCCTAAAGAAAAACCCAGCTAAAAGTGTCATGACCCCAAGAAAACCCGTCTCAAGCTGGAGGAACCTCTGCATTCATAACCACATGCAACAACAGGTTGTAATTCAACTTTACTGAAGCGGAAAGAAGGGGAATTAATAAATCACTTTAGTGTGTTGTGTTCAGCTTACCGTGGCGGACTTAAAAAATATCCTGTAAAAAGATGATGCAGGGTTCTTTCTATTTTGAGGGCAATAATTCAAAGGAAAAACCTAATGTTGATTCATTGTATGGTCCCAAATTAATTTGATATGTGAAACCCTAGTCTGAATGATCTACAACAATGATAAAGAGTAAAGAACTAATCAGTAATTTGTATGTATTGGATTTTATCCCACTGAGGCTTCTTCAAATTGTAATACATCTTATGATTACACATGAAAATTCATAGCTTTTTTTCTCCATAATGTTCACAATGTAAAATTTAATGCCATGCTTCCCCTAAACACAAATAGATCTTCTTTACTAGTTTACAACGCAACATGAACACGAACATTGGTTGATTATGATCGGAAAGCCATTTCAATGTGATAGCACAGATGTACTTGTTGCTCACTTCAGTCAACGTAGTGAATTCACATGAAAATCAATGTTTCTTGTATTAACCGGCCCAGTTCGAAAGTGTTCAGGAAAGAATAGCTAAAATAGCATTTAAAGAAGCAATAAAAATGGCATGTTCTTTTCTACATAGTTCAAAGGAGTGCCAGGGTACAAAGTTGTTTTTAATAGTGAATGTTCTAGTATCGCCCAGTGTTGTATCGGACATGCTGTGTGCAATGCCTATACTGTGATGTGTTCTATCAGATTGGTCTGTTAAAGTTGTAGTGAGCCTGTGCCAGAGACATCGAGATACATCCCACTGCTACCTGATGACCAGGATATTCAAGAACAGGCCGCCATGTTGACGATCAAAATAACAACCAACCATTAAAAATACCTTAATCACGCTAATTAAACATGACAGAATGGTTGGTTTGATATTAGTATTTTCAAAGATTTAATTTTGTGGACATTAGAGAGAGATATTGATTACTCTGGTTAGAGGTACATTTGTAGAAGGAAATCAACTTCAGTGTAATGAATTATCCGACTTTGATCGCTTTTTGAACTCATGAACTTGATATCGCACAAACAGAGAGGCTAATCCTCCTAAATAAGATTATATTCATATGTATGAAAAAGAAGAACTGGACTTGAGAAATAAACATCAGACCTTGTTGAATAAAAACTTCAAATCTATAGATTATAGTTAAATTGTGAAAGATAAATTGTCTAAAAGTAAAATCTGCATTAATTTTGTCTATAAACTACATTACATATTTATCAACGAATACAATTTTGTGTTAATTGTTAAAACCAATATCAGAGAGTATTTAATTTATTGAAATTTTGAGAGTGAATATAAAATTTTCAGTTCTATTCTGCCCATCGCCACTACCCCAATTCAACCCATACACGATCTGTACTCGTATCTATCATCCTCTCTATAAATAGTTCATGAAGTAACCTTTTCAGAGTCGAAGCAAGGGACATAACTAGGTGTCTTAATGTATTGTCTGATTATGAGGTATTCCCCAGCTTACTCCCTGAATACCAAATTATAATAAACTCCAATACCATACTCCCCGAACATTTATTATCCGCCAAAGCCCTGTGAACTCGTGAATAAATAATCAATTGACAGATTGTATTTTCGATATTAATTCATTGTTGAGTAATGTTGTGTGTGGTAGTAATGGTCTTGTATGGAACTCACTGAGTCATTTCCCATTAATGATTGGCCTTGTTAATGTGACCTAGTACCCTGGCATGCCATCACACAAGCCTGTCTGTGTCATTCATGTGTGCGTATGCATGGACCAGTCTGTTTCATGTTCTGCATGTGTACAGCATCTGTGTATAGGTTTGTGTGCTATCATCTAGGTATAAGAGCTATATTATCAAGTACTGCCATATTGTTCATCAAAAGATGACAAGGAGATGTCACTGAACAACAAGCTATAAAGCTATCACACACACACACATCTTAAAACAAAATATTCATAATATGACATTCTTAGAATAACTATTACACTATACATATGAAATGCTACTGAACAATTCCTTCTTGTAGACATTTAAATATTTTAATTTATTCTAATAATAACTATAACAAATGTGATTAATATACGACATTACTTTTAAATCTATTCAGCAAATGTAATGCCCAAACTTCCTCATTACAAGATAAACACTATCTTGTAATAATCCTACATAGATATAATGATGAATCTTACAGACCTTAAAGTAAGACATGTAATTTACTATAATTATATTTTTTTTCTATCTAATAACATCACATTACATTAAAAAAAATGCAATAAGTTCTAATAATTTCATAATTTGCTCAATTGCTCTTACATAAGAGCATTTGAGATATTTAGTTTTTTTCATACCTATGATTGCCGGTTTATGATATTATGAACTTGCCAGAGGATTTTAGATTTGACTTGACAGAAAGGTGTACATGTTTGTAAAGAACATATATAGCGCACTGCAGTCAGAACATGTGCAGCAGGCCCTTTAGAAACCATATATCTTTATGATCAGAATAATCGCAGATTGGTGTGTCAGATAAGAGAATAACTTTTAATACGAAACAAATTTCCTGTTTTATCACACGGAATGTACGAGACTCCCCTCCTCTGCTATAATCCAAACAGCAGGATCATTATACATGTACCATAGTCTACTTCAAGTGCTGTTGAAAAATAAATACAGAAACAAAAAAAATTGACTCCAAACAAAATTCTGAAGGTTTTAGTAACATTGTGGGTTGAAAACCAGGTTGATCAATTCAGCCCTTCAGGCTGAGAATATAAACATGTGATTTCACAGATTGCACAGAATTTGCTATCAAAAAGGCTCCACACTTTTATAGCTTACCTAACCTACACATATCGCAGTCCGATATACTTTTATTTGATCTCATGTCAACATTATCTCACTTAGATAAACTTTGACGGAGTGTTCCGTTGAATTAAAACAAAACTATATAAATACACATGTTAACACATTGTTGCATATAAATGGTGTATTCACAACATTATGTATGCATCACAAAGCTTCAGTTTACTTTAAGGTTTTTAGTAGATCCCATTTAAGTTGATGTACATCATATATTATACTAATGTGTTCTTGTAAAGTGATTTATCTGTACCCATGATATTTATATATATATTATACAGATCAATATATTAGACATCTCAGTAGGTGACAGAAAGTTTTCTATAAAAATATTCTACAGTTTATTACCATGTTTGTAATATATACCTGAGCAAGTTACTGCAAACTGCTCAGGTAGTGTTAGGCTTGCAGTCATTAATCTCGGATTTGGGGAATATATAATATCCATTATGAAATTTAGGGGAAATGAACGGCAGCAGTGTCTTGAATTATTCATTAATACAGCTATTCTTTGATATTATTCTAACATGTTCCATCAAATTTGGGGGATTTCCGATTTTGGAGAATTTTTCTATTGTTTAGGATTTTTCTTGATGAGTAATTTGTTTTTATTCAAAGGGGAAAGAAAACACCATCAGTGGAAAATACTACCTACCTAATTTTGGTAGCAAAATTGGTATAGATTAACCTCTGGCTTGATTTGAATAATTTATTTTTTTTCATCATTCATTATATGCAATTTTTAATAGATTTCTACATTCTACTAAATTTTTAAAATCGATTTTTGTTTCATTATCAGAACTCTAGAAAACTCATCACAACAGTTGTAAATTTAAGACAAATACATACAAGTCATTGAATCTTCGAACTGGGATTATTATTTTGTTTCAAAACTCATAGATTATCTATACACTGTCACCAGTATGAGCTGTGTTACCTGCCTTATCCGAGTGAAAAATGACACAAAACCGCAATCAGCTGATACCGTAAACAGCGAGCTGGAATATACACCGTCCACACTTTATATTCCAATACACTAGTGCATTAAAAACTGACCACGGGATAAAAATCCTTTTTGACTTTTTAGTGAAGTCCTCGACAGCATTTCATCCTTTTCTCGACCACATACGGGAGTTCATGGGGTTTTAATCCGTCCCCAGGGTTAGCATAGAGAGCGGACATGTCCCCATTCCGAGGTCTCTAAGCTCTCGCTGATCGACGACAGTCATATATGACCTATTCCAGTGGTAGTTTACATATCCATAGGTTATTATCTTACCTGACAGTCGGAAAAAATAAAGCTGATATATTCCATATAGCAACTGATAAAACAAATCAATACAAACCTTCAAATTAATCCAGAATAGCAGTAATTCCGAGCAAAAACATCATTTCCAATTCACAACATGACTGTATTCCTTTCTATGTGTACACTTCGACAACCGCCATGCGACTCGCGCACACTCACTCACACCGGCAGGTGCGCGTCGTCCGCGATAAAAATAGTTCTACGCTATAACTTAACGTTCATGGATCACTTTTTATATCAATCGTTTCTTTTGTTAAACAATGTGTTTTACATATTAAATACGTGATTGTGCGTTTCCGATACATTAATACGACAAACATAAATTTAATCAAAACATTCCAGCGTGTTTGCCCCCCTACTAGTGCAGGGATATACTATGCTCCGCCCATATCCGAATGACTGACAGTGGCATCACACCTTTCACGCGTCGGCTTAGCTCGACCATCAAAGGGAGTTATCAACAGGTAAATCACGGAGACACTACACTGAGTAATTAGTCCTTATTAGTATGTATCTTATTGACAAGTTGGCACGATAACAGTCTGTAATGTACAGCCTACCCTGGACTACAGAACATCATATTATTATATATGTACTCTATCGGAAATGGAGCAAATCGGGTTCATTACAAAAGCTAACAAGGTGACATAATATGTTTCACTAGGATAACGATCACAAACATTTAAAAACTTAAACTATGTACTCTTTACATAAAAAGGTTACAAAGGTCGAAGTAATTATTTTAACTAAGATAAAAATTATAATAGAAAATCGTGCCGACTATCTTCATATTTCAACGATCATACTATTTTCAATACTAAACATTCGTCTTATAATCTAGATTTATCAAACGCCATCGGCCGAGCCTGGCGTTAATTGGTACTAAGCTCTATGTCTTTTAGACCTATAAACGGAGTATAAACTTCTGTAAAACAGAACGTGACATCTATCAAGGCTGTCCTGATGTAAGATTTCCCATTTAAAGTGCAGTCCACTCTAATATGTAAAACTTTTGTAAATGTGAAGTTTGGATATTACAGGTGGCATTATATGCTTACTGGTATTACGGTAGAATTTTTATCAATGTTCAAATGACGAGTCAAATGACTGATAATTCATGTGTATTGACAGAGAGTTTGTGTGTGTAAAGGCGTTGGAATTCACTCAGTAGCTTTCTGTCATACAAGTTTGTGTGTGTAAAAGTTTATCAAACAGTGATTCACTTTCTGTCATACAAGTTTGTGTGTGTAAAAACACATTAAGATTCACTCAGCTACTATATGTACAAGTCTATGTGTGTAAAAACACATACAGGTCTATGTGTGTAAAGCTTTCCGTCATAAGCATCACAAATACAATGTATATCTATTGTCTCTTTCTATTTAGAAAGTATTTTGATGATTTAGAAATTAGACGATACTACGTAACACATTCGTCATTAACATTAAAACTAAATATCACTCCGGTGAGGTGAAAAGGAAATTAAAAATATGTTAAAGTGTAGCTATTAATGGCAGTACAGTATGGAAAAGCCTGTGTACGATTTGTTTTCACAATATTATAATAGATATGATATGTTTAAACGTATTCTGATACGATTGGATTTTTAATAAACACAGAATATGAACTTAACAACATCCTGATAATATGTAACTGTGTTTCAATCATATTTCATGTTTGACTTTGTTTACTTTTTAAATAACTGGCACTGATCAAAATGTATCTGTCATATCGGTTGTCATACATGAACAACTTTACTATTATCATCTTATGACCATTAGAGATATTAACATTGACATATATATTGGACAAGTCCGTGGTATTAGGTTGTGAAGTCCTGGTCTAAAATACTCTACACTGAAGGCACCTATCGCATATGTAACCCCCAAGTTCATTGTACTACGACAAATCGTTATTATAAGCTGTTTCGATATTTGTTTTAGACATACCCAAATACTGTTTACAATTCTTCTAAAATGTCAATAAAAGCCAACAAACATTGTTTGGGTAATGTATTTAAGCTACGTAAGGGTCCCTGTCTCCAACCTCTGATCTATTGTCGGAGTTCAATAGATCACGACACAGCTTGCCTTTCCGCGGCTCGTGGGTCCAATAGGGTACAAGAGTCCGGGTGAACGCCCGTTTTGGTTCACTTATCAGTAAGAAACGTTAGGCTTTAGCCGAAGTTTTTACTGTAAAGATATGGTCCAGCTGTTAATGTACCAAATAACTCGAGCAGAAACTGCAGTCCGGCCAGTCTAAGAGAAGGGAGACCACTCCCAAACACCGCTGTGTATACATATTATTTTTTATTTATGATTCAATTTCCGAGCTTGTTTCACTGAAATTATGATTCGTGAAATGATAAAAAATACATAGCACCAGAAATACATTCATCATAGGTTTATTAGACTTTTTAGAAAATAAAAAAGAAATAAAACACTAAAAGCAATCCTCAAGGAAGCGATAGGGATTAGGCCATGGCGGGGGTGGATACCGCTGTCGGTGGGGTATCTCATTAGCCCAGTATCGGAGGAAGCGAGATCCAAGGTCAATGTCTTAGGTAGCCCCTCACCCCCGTGTACGTAAGTATAGAACCGACGGATGTTAAGTCAAACCCCTCCTCTCAGTCATTCAATTTACGACGGCTGATAGTTAATCTTATGAAACTATATTGAACAGTTACTTTGGTTACACTTACGCGACATACGAGACCTAACAATAGTGTAACTGGTGCTATTAGTATCACAACACACTCCCCAATGATTTCGGACTTGGTAGAACTGGTACTTGACACACCTGTGAAAAGTGCAATATTCTACCTTCTTATACAATGTCATCCATTTTCTTCGCCTTGGTAACCACGGAATCACTCCAAAGTGCGTTGCTGCAGTATTGAACAAAACCTAAGATTTAAAGATGTTTATCAATAAAAAAAAAACTTGAAACAATTTCAGTCGGGAACATTGGTACGACCTATGGTCCGGACAAAAGTTTTTGCTGCATGCAATTGCCCACATCTCTATACTTCATCGACCATTAGAGGTTTTACTGGATTTTCCATAATCTTGAACAAAATAAACACACCTCATGATGTCTTGGCCGAAGTGAAGATGGTTTTCCTAAGACGCACCATTTATTGCGGTGCACGAAACCTTCATATGTATCGAAACACCGTTGCAACCTTTGTTCATTGCCGAACGCGAAACCTTTGTCAGTCTGAACATGCATTGTCGCACGCGAAACTTTTACTCATTTGTCTAAACATGCATTTCCGCACGCGGAACCTTTGTCCGTGTAAACATGCATTGCCGCACGCGAAAATTGTCCATTCGTCTAAACATGTAATGGCGAAAACTAAACCTTCGTCCGTGTGAACATGCATTGCCGCACACGAAACCTTTGTCCGTTACTAACCTTTGTCCGTTACTAACCTTTGTCCGTTTCTAACCTTTGTCCGTTACTAACCTTTGTCCGTTTCTAACCTTTGTCCGTTACTAACCTTTGTCCGTTACTAACCTTTGTCCGTTACTAACCTTTGTCCGTTACTAACCTTTGTCCGTTTCTAACCTTTGTCCGTTACTAACCTTTGTCCGTTACTAACCTTTGTCCGTTTCTAACCTTTGTCCGTTTCTAACCTTTGTCCGTTTCTAACCTTTGTCCGTTACTAACCTTTGTCCGTTACTAACCTTTGCCCGTCCCATGCATTTATCTGGATAGGTTCATTCGTTTAAACACGTAACTACTACTGCACTCAAGAATTCGTACATTTTCGGGAGTGTAAAAATCGGACACAATATGTTGTAATCGAAATTTTTTTTATTCGTCTATGTACGTGCATGCTTTGAGGTCCACGTACAATTGTCTACATGTGACTTACGCGAAATCATAATTGAATAATTTTTGCGAAACATCCATGCATGTATGAATACAGTATTATTGCACATGAAACCTTCGTCATCAAAAGAGATGCGGTATACTATATCGTCCATACAGACATGCTCCGTTACTAGCCCTATATAAATATAACGCGTGCCGAGCGGTAGTTGATACTGGTCACATTCTATGCCAATTTTCGCAGTGTTATAGCAAAAAGTATGGCTGTAATGGTTGGTTATCGTTTTTCTGTCACATAATTCTCCCAAAATACCTTTGAACCCTCTGAATGCATCGTTTGGTCAAACTTTCTAGCACTAATTCCTCACAGCACGACTTCCCGACAGGGTAAATCATATTCTCCCCCGGCCCTCCCTTTCCTCGGCGGACATAGAAGCAGTGGAGAAGATCAAAGGTGCCAAGTCTTAAAGTGCTCAAGTAACGCCAAACGGAATCTACAGGAATCGGGAAGGAAGATGCCGCCCACCGGCTTAAAATGTTAAAACTTACACTTCGTAAACTTAGTGAGACATGAAGGGTACAGTGAGGTATTTTACCTCCGAGAATAAACTTTAGTTAAAATTCTGGCGTCGACTTATTGCATTGATTGTGTAGCAGGTATAAGTAAGTTACTCGATAAACCACGGCGAGGTACCGAGATGTGTTTATAACTCATTTTTCTTATCGGTAGCGTATCGTACCGACGTAAAAGATAAAAACATCGACGTTAATTTCGAATTAACAGAGTAAGTTCAACCTTGCATCGATATCTTCAAATTTCATCTCTGGCGTTGGATTAAAGGCACTTCGGTTAGTTTCTCTTAAACTGCCATTAATTCTTTGTCGAGCTCCGTTGTGGAGCTGGCAACGAGATTGATTAAGGCGCGTTCGTTGAAGTACATAATCTGTAGAAGGTTTGATGGATTGGTATCTATTTACAATACTTTATACTAATCCTTGTTAACGCACAAACGGAAGGCATTCGATACGAACTTACCATCATAAGGTTACACGGGATTTCGGTAGATTTCCTGGTCGTTTTTGTTTTGTTCCTTAATGAGATGCCAAACAATAAAACAGTGATGTTTGTTAATTATTTTACGATATTGTTAATACTGAACACAACCAAATGATTTCTCGACCCTACCAGTCTACTGGTATATCAGATGTTTTGCAAATGGTTGTTATATCCGATTGAAAAGTAATGGCAACAAACCTGCAACAATATATTATATTGATTACAAAAGGAAGATATTTCAAACATATTTCATATTAATATTTCCACTGCGATTGATATAGGTTTCTAACAACGCATTACATTGCTGCGGGCGTTTCACGCTGTTTATACGATATGATGAGATTGGTTTCTTCCTCGTAAACAATGGCAGTCCGTTGGCGGGGATTTTCTGACGACGGGGTAGGCAACATACAGCGAGGTTAATTTCTATAATGAGTCTAATAAACATAGCAGGCAGATGGAAGCTGACAGGTGTGTAGCTGTCGGAGAGAAAGAAGACACAAGGCCTTAGCAATCGCCCCAATATATCTTGCAGCGAGGCATATCTTCAGCATTTGGTGCAAAATGTTTGGCATGTGTACCTCGTAATTTGTCTCGTACCTTGTTATAACAATGTTTACTTTACATATATAGAGGAAGCCACCTGTCGGAACAGAAGCGAGAGGAATCTGTTGGTTTCTATTCCCGATGCTATCAGGGGATTCCTCTTTGTTGTAGGCTATATATTCGGCGACCAAATGCATGCTGTTCCATAACAAAAATGCTGTTTTTTGTTACCTATTTAGTATCTAGATGATCCTCGTACCTGTTTACGAACGATTAATACTCCTATAGGGTCGAATTCCTCTCTGTAACACTTTGTTACCTCTCAGCATCAATTACATATTTACAATCGTTGTTTTTGTTGTTCAATTTAATGACCACTTTAAATTGCCAAAAGACCATTACTAAGGTATTGAGCACAAACGCATGCATCAAACTAGTGTAAAAAGCACACAAGATATTAGTGCTTTCAACACAATTTAAGAGTAAGGTACAGTAGAGCCATAGACGGCACCATGTCACTCCTTTGTCGTATCGTTCACTGATGTGGTGACCTCAAGTATTATTACCTAGCAGGCGACGGAGGCAATACAAAAAGGTCGAAAAAATGTCAAAACCTGGTTAGGCAGATACAATAGCCGCATAATTCAATGAATTTCATAATTGTCAATATTTGAAGTCAAAGAATGTCGTCAAGTTCGTGTGTATTTTATTCAAATTTCATAAACGTTGACATTTTCAAAACAGAAGAGGAAATATAACATGAAGTAAAAACAACTCAAAAATATTAAACACTGAACAGACCACCGATTTTCATACAGTTTTTGAGTGATATTTCTTGTTATATTATTTAATATTTAAAGCAGGTGTACCACCTTGATACTTCCAGAGGACAAGAGAGTAGAAACTTTTTCATAATTGATAATAATAAAGGGACATTTTTTAACCAAAATTCCTTTAATCAACTGTGGCTTTCAATACAACACTTTATCATTTTCTGCAAACGCCTTCACCAATGATCACAACTGTTTTTAGATATATGAATACCAAACTGCTTTCATTTTTTTTTAATTTAAGAAACAAACTAGAAACAAATTTCCTTCGCCATCACGTGCCCGCATGTAATACCTTAACTTAACGTCGTCTACACCTTGGTCCCCTGTCTGGAGAGGTGGAGGGTGTGATGTCATTATATAATGTGACGTCACAATTTGAAAATTATCAGAATTATGAACATGAATGACGAAGCATGGATGAGGAATGGAATAAAATGTGTCTGGTTTCGACCTCATAATTATTTTGGCATTTCAATAAATAGCATGATTCGTTAATTGGTTTATATAACAAGACATGAGCACTGCTCCTATGACGTCAAGGATTCCGTTCCAGACACCACCTATTTTAATCACCGCGGGTGGTGTAATCGCATGAAGTCCGCTTATTCGTCTACAACGAGGACTTAGGATTGAAATATATTCCCTTACCTATATCTAATGTAATCTTTATTTAATTTCCGTTGTGCATGCAGTTTTTAAATCTCTAGGTATTTGCCATATTGGGCCATTGCATCAGCTTATCAGCGGTAGTGAAGGAAGAAGACATGCATTCAATTCCATGTAACTTTCGTATCCACTGAGATCGGCTACAGTAAAATGTCGACACCTAATACCCTTCCACAATCCCCTCTTATCTCTTTAGTATTACAGTACATTCAGAAGTTCAACAGGAATGTAAATGATGGTTTCATAAGTCGCACCATAAAATATAAACTAGTGTTCGTATGGTGTTTTCTGCGCAGCACCTTCGTCAGCAACAACGTCGCAGGTGCCGACTAGCGCGCGCATTACACGTAATGACTTTAGTTAGCTGTGTGTTAATTTTCAGCCATTCTCGTATTGTCGTTAGCGGGGCACATTGGGATTACATTGGCACGTACTTGGCACATGTAGAAAGGATTTTTTTAAAGAAGATCGGAAAAGACAGGAAATTCTTAAACTACAATGTACATGGATTCCTTCGTACATACACTTTTTTACTGCTATATTCATTTCATGTCTATTGAGTAATTATCTCAGACATATATGTAAATAGGTCATTTATCATAACGCGGAAACGATGTCAAAGCATTGGTTCGCCAGATGGTTTTATTTAGCTTTTGACAAAAGCAATACACAGCAACAATGAAAGCGACGATTAGCAAGTAAAAATTCCATACCCCTGATACAAAGAGTAAATCACAAAACGACTTCCTAGTGGAAATAATCACGACATTATAATTTCAATCCGGGCGTTTAAATGAAATAATTTGTATCGCGATTAGCATATAATGGTAAGCACCAATTCCAAAGGGAATCTTTCAATGGCGCTGACAGGTAATCATGGTAAATCATAGATGAATGTAATATACAAAATATTGAGCTTTTTTTATTCTCGTGAATTGTTCTGACCTATATCACGGTTTTAAGTTTTGTTAAATACGATATCCTAACAAATAAAGCTAAACCACCCCGCATGTCACGCGCATGTCACACGCATGTCACAATTTAATTATTACGAATCCTGACACCGTTTCAGAATAACGCACATACTTCTTGTTCTTGTTGAAAACATTATTTTTATGCCAGAAAACGAGAAATTGATACAGCATATTTCAATATTCCAATCATTTTTTGGTCCAATTAGCGTCTTTGACGGAGAACTATCGACCAATGAGAACCAGTATAGGTACTCAATATGTTTCCCTGTTCTATTAGAGATCAGTCAGGACGAGGTGTGATATACCTTACTCAATGCAAGTAGAGAACATTTACTTTAAAATCTGACTCTAAGTGAATAAAATGAGGGGAAGTACGAACAAAAATATAAGTTACACGGAAACACATGAAATAAGACCAGGTGGTCCGGAGGGGAAAGCGTCCAATGCAGGGACGTTTTTGAATGGGAAATATATATACATTTGTACATTTAAATCTTAAAAAAAAATACAGAAAAAATAAAACTTTTATAGAAAGAGACATACGTTTTTTAATGTCATTTTTATTACATATTTTATACGGGAATTACGGTATGAGTTGCCCGCATGGTTGGTGTCCCCAGTGTCATATCCAACATGCTGTTAGAACGGCAAATACACATGCATTCATAATACACTTTATTTTCCAGCGGAACAGTCGATTGAAGACACACAAAAGGTCGCGTGATTAAAGGGGTTCATGACTTGCGTGATTACAGTTCCAGGACTTCGTCGACGCGTTTCGGTATTAGGAATAAAACCTCAGAATAGTTCACACCCTAAGCCTTGCTTGAGTCGTGTTTTTCTAATAGCAGGAGTCACACAAAGGTTTGTTCCTTCCAGAATTTTTAGAGTTTCCCATTTTTACCCATATTTTGGACAATAGACACACAATTGTTAATTAACTGTGCGTCCTTTATCGGGTTCGTACCAGTTGTACCGATACGCATCTGGTGTACTCATAGTGGAACGCGCTGTACCCTCTCGGAACACCTCGGCCGATTCTCTACGGTCATCTAACAGATTTTTCAAACGTGCCACTTAAATTCGAGATGGCAGAAATATGTTTAGTACTTCATTTGTCATACAAAAGTACATTTTCTTTTTGTTAAAAACGAGACGAGGACTCTCAATTTGCAATGAAATTTTATAAATTATATTAGTCAATGTTTGACAGAACTATTTAGGTATTGATTTTACATCCGTTACGTTGTTAAACAGGAAAATGATCTTTTTATGTTTGAAGTGAGCGATAGCCGCCATCTTGGGAAATCACTTGAGATTCAATTGCGTTCCATAACAAGATACATTGCCTATTTGGTACAACTGGTACGAACCCGATAAAGGAATGCACGGCAAGACTAAAATGCATCATACAACTGTTTCGTCCGTTTAGGACTCGTCATTGATGCTAAGGACATCATACAGCTGTTTCGTCCGTTTAGGACTCGTCAGTGATGCTGGGGACATCATACAACTGTTTCGTCCGTTTAGGACTCGTCAGTGATGCTGGGGACATCATACAGCTGTTTCGTCCGTTTAGGACTCGTCAGTGATGCTGGGGACATCATACAACTGTTTCGTCCGTTTAGGACTAATCATTGATGCTGGTGACACCATACAACTGTTTCGTCCGTTTAGCACTCGTCAGTGATGATGGGGACATCGTACAACTGTTTCGTCCGTTTAGGACTCGTCATTGATGCTGGGGACATCATACAACTGTTTCGTCCGTTTAGAACTCGTCATTGATGCTGAGGACATCATACAACTGTTTCGTCCGTTTAGGACTCGTTAGTGATGCTGGGGACATCATACAACTGTTTCGTCCGTTTAGGACTCGTCGGTGATGCTAACGACATCATACAACTGTTTCGTCCGTTTAGGACTCGTCAGTGATGCTGGGGACATCATACAACTGTTTCGTCCGTTTAGGACTCGTCAGGGATGCTAAGGACATAATACAGCTGTTTCGTCCGTTTAGGACTCGTCAGTGATGCTAAGGACATCATACAAATGTTTCGTCCGTTTAGGACTCGTCAGTGATGCTAAGGACATAATACAACTGTTTCGTCCGTTTAGGACTCGTCAGTGATGCTAAGGACATAATACAGCTGTTTCGTCCGTTTAGGACTCGTCATTGATGCTGGGGACATCATACAACTGTTTCGTCCGTTTAGGACTCGTCAGTGATGCTGGGGACATCATACAACTGTTTCGTCCGTTTAGGACTAGTCAGTGATGCTAAGGACATCATACAACTGTTTCGTCCGTTTAGAACTCGTCATTGATGCTGAGGACACCATACAACTGTTTCGTCCGTTTAGGACTCGTTAGTGATGCTGTGGACATCATACAACTGTTTCGTCCGTTTAGGACTCGTCGGTGATGCTAAGGACATCATACAACTGTTTTGTCCGTTTAGGACTCGTCAGTGATGCTGGGGACATCATACAACTGTTTCGTCCGTTTAGGACTCGTCAGGGATGCTAAGGACATATTACAGCTGTTTCGTCCGTTTAGGACTCGTCAGTGATGCTAAGGACATCATACAAATGTTTCGTCCGTTTATGACTCGTCAGTGATGCTAAGGACATAATACAGCTGTTTCGTCCGTTTAGGACTCGTCATTGATGCTGGGGACATCATACAACTGTTTCGTCCGTTTAGGACTCGTCAGTGATGCTGGGGACATCATACAACTGTTTCGTCCGTTTAGGACTCGTCGGTGATGCTAAGGACATCATACAACTGTTTCGTCCGTTTATGACTGGTCAGTGATGCTGGGGACATCATACAACTGTTTCGTCCGTTTAGGACTCGTCAGGGATGCTAAGGACAGCATACAACTGTTTCGTCCGTTTAGGACTCGTCAATGGTGCTGTGGACATCATACAACTGTTTCGTCCGTTTAGGACTCGTCAGTGATGCTGGGGACATCATACAACTGTTTCGTCCGTTTAGGACTAGTCAGTGATGCTAAGGACATCATACAACTGTTTCGTCCGTTTAGGACTCGTCAGTGATGCTAAGGACATAATACAACTGTTTCGTCCGTTTAGGACTCGTCAATGATGCTGTGGACATCATACAACTGTTTCGTCCGTTTAGGACTCGTCAGTGATGCTGGGGACATCATACAGCTGTTTCGTCCGTTTAGGACTCGTCAATGATGCTGTGGACATCATACAACTGTTTCGTCCGTTTAGGACTCGTCAGTGATGCTGGGGACATCATACAGCTGTTTCGTCCGTTTAGGACTCGTCAGTGATGCTAAGGACATTACATTGTTGTTTCGTCTTTCTATGACCCGTCAGTGATGTAAGGGATATCATACAGCTGTTTCGTCCTTCTATGACCCATCAGTGATGTAAGGGATATCATACAGCTGTTTCGTCCTTCTATAACCCGTCAGTGATGTAAGGGATATCATACAGCTGTTTTATCCTTCTATGACCCGTCAGTGATGGTTAGGAATATCATACAGCTGTTTCGTCCTTCTATGACCCGTCAGTGATGTAAGGGACATCATACAGCTGTTTCGTCCTTCTATGACCCGTCAGTGATGTAAGGGACATCATACAGGAGTAAAGGGTGGCGAAATCCCTGATTGTTGTTAGCTTCGAAAATTGAGCATTTGCAGAACAGTGATGCAAAACCTTAAACTCCTCAAAAAGACAATTGAGAATGACTAAAAGTTCCCATAATGTAACTATCTTGCAGTATTGGTGTGTTTACTAAAGAACGCAGCTCATGGGCTTAATCTCCTGACTAGTTTGACATGCCACCAAGCCGCGAGAGGAAATAACATATTTTTAATGTTTTGCCTTCCATTTAATAATATTTGGGAAGACGACGGAAGCGCGTTTCCGTTTGGTCGTGATGAGATATTCACCTCCATAAATGTACCTTAATGATGTAATAGCGACGTCACTTGTTATTACGGATTCCAAAGCCTTGTATGCATACAAACAGAAAACTCTTCCACCTCCTAATCGATCTACACTAGATGTCTACTAACCTCGGTACTGCCAGAATAATATAAAGCCCGTTGTTGTCGGGGCTGACGTAAGAGTTAGGAAACTGAAGCGGGCATCAGAGGTTTTACAGTCCGCTCAACTGTTGGTTTCGCGTTCAAACCTCCTATGTTATCCATATTACGAACAAAATCATTACTGCTGATGTCGAAGGGAAGCAACAGACATCAGTTTTGTTAGAACGTGGATAGCGGTAATCGTATTAGCTTAATTTGATTATATCATATTTTATTTGCCGAGCTGGAAATTGCTGGTGCGTCAATTCAATATTTTGTTACGACAGAACACGAGTACCAAATTCAGTGTGAAGCCATTGCGTGTTCCCATAACCAGAGCCGCACTCTAAACCCGCAAACGGGCGACATGGAAGAAAAACGCGTGGAATATCGACACAGAAGGCTTATGTCAGAAAAAATACAAACACGCCCTGGATTGTCTATCTGCTTTAAATACCATGTCAAAATGCTGTGGAACGTGCTTTTCGTGTCTACCTCTGTTTTATAGACAACGCCACATAGGTAACTGAAATATGTAAACTAGACTGTTTTTTATCGTGTGATGTCGCGCGAATAGAGCGTGTGCAACTGATACATGTAATATCCTATTTGGTCAGAATACAATACATGTATTAGATCAAGGTCGGACACACGATTTTCAGCTAGGGGGCGTGCCAAATTACGGGGGGGGGGGTCCTCCCACGGGAAAATAAGTTAGCAGGTAAATGCAAAATCCTGCATTCTAGTGTATTTCACGATTCATACAATTTTAGGAGGGGTAGGGTTGTGGTTGTGGTTGGGGGGGGGGGGGGGGGGGGGGGGAGGGGTAGTGTGCGTGCGCCCTCACGCCCCCTTTCAATCTGCCAGTGTATTAGATAATATACAGCATTGACACACTATCTAAGTTGTAAAATTACACTAATGCGCTCACATTCGTAATATAATAATACAAGTGTTACAGAACATGTATATCCTATAACGACTCGAACAATTACATAATGATGTATGTACAGGACGTCTGCGAGAGACTCTAAAAGGCAAACGGGGAACAGATGAGTTTTAACCCCTTCTTGAACTTGATCATGGCTTTCACCTTTCCTTGTGGCAGATGGCGAGCTGTTCCACGATGTGGCCGAATATAGCGTAAAGTGTTTTAGAAACGATTATATATACATGTATACCTATATCCGTGTGTACCCTCAGACGGCGACAACGATCTTCTCTTCTGAGACCAGTTACTAAATGGAGAGGATATATAAGGGTTTTACATATTCATGTTTTATCAGGAGAAAACAGAATATGTAGGTGACCGTCTTTCTCAACTTCAAGATTATTAGATAAAATGTTTGTTGCTTCAAAGCCGCAATAGAATCAAAATGAACAGGGTATATTATATTAAACGTGATTTTAAAACTGCAAACATTGTAAACATGTCTATAAAATGTCCGCGTCCAGCATCCACAGAGCAGACCCGCCGTTGTGACGCTTACACCTTCACTACACCACATAGCCACATGTTAATTCAGAGTCTATTGACTGAAAAAGGACATTTTTAAATGATAAATGGTTTCGTGTAAGCAAACCAAGTCAAGTAAAATTATATTTTTGGTAAAATTTGATATGTTTTGAAATCATTTCTTTTAATATATTAAAGGAAATACATACGCATGTATATTTAAAACATTTATCATAAACAAATTGTAAAATAAACATGTATGGTTTTAGACCATTTTGTTATACAGTTCCCGTACTGTCGGACTGCATGCCTTCCAATGGCGTCTATCAATTCCGTACACAAATTAACGGACAATCCTGCATGCTAGTATTGCTTCCTTGGGATTTCCAGTGACGATACATTCCATGTGTTCATCCATTTCAACATCTCCATCCTCATTGATTATTCTAATTAATGTCCATTTGACCTAACGCTGACCTCGTAATATTGTCCGGAGTTCACACGTCCAATGGAGATTGAGTGAGGCGGACGAGTTAGAATGTCATTCCCGAATTAGATTCGTAACAACTGCCTTAGAAGCGATTCCATGTCCAATATTAATAGTCCAATACAGAGATACGGCGATATGCCATACACGTGTTTTCGGAAAGCCTCGGACGCTTCCAATTAAAATCAAAACATACAGTGAACAAGCGGAAATAATAACATCGACTGTAATCTCAACAGATGTAAATTGTAGTTTTGTTCATCCATCCATGCAGCTTAGGGCCTGAAACGTTTCTTAGTATAAGGAAAGGGAAGCATTATTAGAGTCTAATGGTCTTGGTTAAAGTGTCCCATAGATGCATACTAATATTGTCTGTAATTATTCCCTACGGTAAATATTAAAGAATATCATTACTGGGTTAAGGAAAGTTGATTAAACTGATGCCAGGTTGAAGAAAATTGTAAATTGTGAACATCTGGAATAAGTCCCCTAATAACACCTCAATCACATTATGTTAGCTTTGGTTTAGAGACCACTATATTATACAGTGGCCATATTGGATTCAAGTGTGACTGTCGTTTAAAAACATATTAGTACTAATATATTGGTATTCAACTCACTAATGTAGCGGGTTTCTGGGACAATGAATACAAATACACCATTGCTAATATAGCTGGCAACAATATCGAGTGATTCAGTGGTGGGCTGTCTGCATATTTGATATTATTATAACCCATTATCAGCTCGTCATCTCAGTCAGATACCAAACTCATAAATGTATGGTAGCAAGATATTCAAAAGGCCTATGAGGACATCGATATCGACCGGTATGTATGAAATCGAGAACAGCAGCAGCAATCTTGTCGTACATGTATAATCCAACAAGACTTGAGAAGACAAGGTCGAAGTAGAAAAATGTAACAATCGAAACAAAGTGTTGTTTACTTTTTTCTAACTTTGAACATTTTTCAACGAAATTCCGGCACAAATTTTAACTCATGAATTGCATTTCGACCTTAATACCTAATATAAAATGACGTATTATATTGACATATAACCAGGCCCATGTTTTATCAACATCCCTTAATTTAAAAACTGCAATAACAAGACATCATACAGTATTTTCAAAAGTTAGGTTCTTTAACTAAGACTGTTTTCCTTAAATCCACTAAAATGTTTTCCTATGGGAATTTTTCTGTTATGAGTTATCGGAATGTTGATGAAACTGGGGCCAGGTGTAAAATATTTAGTATGCCTAAGATAAAACCTCGTATGTAAAGGATTTAAAAATTCCATCTACAGTTAAACAATAATTATTCAATGACGATGGGTATCATATATAAACATCCTTATTTGGACAGACCGTGTACGTTAACATGCTTTAGTATATACCAAACGTCACTGTCTTACTGTCATATAACCAACGTCCCCGGTAAATAAGGGACAGACTTATTGCCGGACGGTCTTATAGCCTTACTGTCATATAACCAACGTCATCATTCAATATGTATTAAGACCGTCCGACAATAAGCCTGCTCCTTATTTACCGGGGACGTTGGTTATATGACAGTAAGGCTATAAGACCGTCCGGCAATAAGTCTGCTCCTTATTTACCGGGGACGTTGGTTATATGACAGTAAGACTATAAGACCGTCCGGCAATAAGTCTGCTCCTTATTTACCGGGGACGTTAGGTTATATGACAGTAAGGCTATAAGACCGTCCGGCAATAAGCCAACTCCTTATTTACCGGGGACGTTGGTTATATGACAGTAAGGCTATAAGACCGTCCGGCAATAAGTCTGCTCCTTATTTACCGGGGACGTTGGTTATATGACAATAAGGCTATGAGACCGTCCGACAATAAGTCTGCTCCTTATTTACCCTGGACGTTGGTTATATGGCAGTAAGGCTATAAGACCGTCCGGCAATAAGCCTACTCCTTATTTACCGGGGACGTAGGTTATATGACAGTAAGGCTATATTAGACAATGCATTTTTGTACTGTGTAGTGTAGACAGATATCCTCATATACATAGACAAGCCACTTTATCATCTTGTAAAATCCTTAAATGATGTACATTCAGTGATTGACTACTTTCCTAACTTAAAGAAAACTCTGTCAGGAAAACTATATTTCCTCTCCCTGAATATTTACACTCTTCAAGTGCAGCGCATTAATTTTGCCTTTGACAAATTCGAGATTGTGCTTCAAACTTCTATGGCGCCAGTAGCTTTCAACGAGTAAATTTCAATATGATGTTCAAGTGTATTGAGATAGGATAGAGGTGACAAGATGTCCATATGACCATTGTATCATGTAAAATGCGGTACATTGTGGTTTGTAATGAGTTAATAAAACAAAAATTATCTTTCATTCTATCACGTGATGGTCTGATTGACTCAGCTGCTAGAAACGGAATTCTTATATGGTATTAACAAAGAATAATTGCACAGATCGATGTTGGTTCTTCTTTTTATGGGATCACATTAGTCGACTCATACGATCACAATACAACAATCGGAATACAACATTTAACCTTTATTTTCCCAACTGGAAATTTCAATCATAATTGTCAATTTCGGTAATTCTATAGGATAGTTTGTATTTTTATATAGTTTTATATTACCAATTAATGTCTAACTAGGTTAAATACGACTCTATAAAAATGGTGACCTTTATTGCTGACGAGATTACCAGGAGTCATCCAAAACTTTTATTATATAATTTCATTCAATTTCCTCATTGAACAACACAGAATAAGGTTGTGTTTTCTCTCTTAAATTTGATTTTCTCCGCACGAAACAATTCAATTCAATTTGTTTTATCGATACTTCCAATGGAATTTTCGAACGTGTGCACTTCTACACAAACATGTTTTGTTTCGTTACCAAAATAATGTCACAGTGTCCGTATTTTGGTCATCAATCGTGGTCAGCTCTGTCCGTAATAAGTCTGGCGAGTTAATGTCAATCACAGTCGCCAGTCGTAGACAGTGCCATTACTTTGTCCGGATTAGGCAGTTTTACGACTCCGGGCCGGAAGTTAGTGTCCACTGTCTGTGGTTTGTTCGAAGATTGGTTAGTTTGAAACGCATGGTGCTGATATTTCCATTTTGATCCGAATATTGATATTATTGCAATAATTCTTTAAAAATTAAATTGGATTTTAGCATACCATAAACCATAAACTTTGTATATAATATTAACATTTTACCACGCTTTCGGTCCATATAATTATTGTTGGCAGTTTGTTAAAAGAAAACTAAGTTTTTGCACTTGTCGTCAATGCTAAAGCCTCAGACCCCTACCGTAAAAGAAAGTTTGTCGACAAGGACGGTCAAATAAACAATAGACACTGCAAATGCCGGGAAACTGGACATATGGACGGTCCGATATCACTGATTACAGCTCGTTAGAATGCTGTAACTACATTCTCTTCCAGATCCCAGAATGCATTGCTGTCGCTTTCAGATATCAGCAAACGAAACAATCATCGTTATCTGGTGGAAATTGATGATGAAACTGAAACTGAGTTGGAGGGTGAATGCTGGAGTACATTTTGACCACTTGATGGCATCAGTCTAACCGTCTGCCCGTTTGACCACGCATTTTAGTCATCCACCATGTTTCAAACCCATGGTTATTGACCTCTCTTTCTTTTCGCGCCATTTTGTAAATTCAACAAAATAGCAAAGTCATGCTTTGACAACCGTCTAAGAGCAATGCAGTGTTATTTTGTTGACATTGTGACAGCCATTCGGTTTTGACTCGTGCATGACAAAGCCACATTACTTATGTTCGCTTCATTACCAGACATTGATCAAAATCGTGTAAGGTAGTCCAGTACCACCAGTTAATATCGGCTGTTTCCGTGACATTCCGACATGATCGCTCGGCCGTGGTCGATACACGTGATGGTAGATAAGGTCAAAGAGGTCATTTATTATGTGCTCACAAAAGACAATTACAGGTATATCAAGAAAGACACTAATTCCGTGTACGTTTCGATAATAAAAACGAAAACTCTACATTTTACGACCTCCAAGACCTGTCATTACAAACTAATTCTGGGCTCGCTCATGACCGGGGATACGGAATTACCGACCAAAAATAGACACTATAAGTAACGACGCGGCAACCGCCCGTAATATCTACCCCAGATTAATGAGGAATCAGGGCCGACACAAAGGGGTTAGAACACTAAATATACATTTTAGTGTTTAATCTTCAGAAATAAAGTACTACATGGATATTCACGAGTTCGTGGAATATTTGTACCCACGGGTGTACATATTACAGGTTTCAGTAATGCGCGAACGTTATCATTAAATCAGCCATTCTACCTGTTACCCCTCCCCATTCCTTCTGGACACAGCTGGATTGTCTGGTACTGACGATGGTTTTGTAACGGATATTGTCATATTGCACATGTTAACGAGCTGTGGTCATTCGAAACAATTACTTTGACTCAGAAATGTGTGTTCATATAGACGCCTGGACGGCCAAACAATCACAATAGTTGTCATACAGGATCACAAGGTAGACGAATAAAGTTTAGGTGAAACTGTCGCTGAAATCAATGTCTCGCATTTCTTAAATCAATTGATCTCGTTCTTAATACTACTTTAAATCGGGTTCAACGTACTCGCAATATTCAGAGACATGTGAAGACGGGTGTCTAGGGAAAAACCAACAGCCAGAGACATATGGGTACAGGTGTCTAGGGAGAAACCAACAGCCAGAGACATGTGAAGACGGGTGTCTAGGGAGAAATCAACAACCAGAGACATGTGAAGACGGGTGTCTAGGGAGAAACCAGCAGCCAAAGACATGTGAAGACGGGTGTCTAGGGAGAAACCAACAGCCAGAGACATATGGGGACAGGTGTCTAGGGAGAAACCATCAGTCAGAGACATGTGAAGACGGGTGTCTAGGGAGAAACCAACAACCAGAGACATGTAAAGACAGGTGTATAGGGAGCAACCAACAATCAGGGGCATGTGGAGACGGGTGTATAGGGAGAAACCAACAGTCAGACACATGTAGAGACGGGTATCTAGGGAGAAACCAACAGCCAGAGACATGTAGAGACGGGTATCTAGGGAGAAACCAACAGCCAGAGACATGTGAAGACGGGTGTCTAGGGAGAAACCAACAGCCAGTGACATGTGGAGACGGGTGTCCAGGGAGAAACCAACAGCCAGAGACATGTGAAGACGGGTGTCCAGGGAGAAACCAACAACCAGAGACATGTGAAGACGGGTGTCTAGGGAGAAACCAACAACCAGAGACATGTGAAGACGGGTGTCTAGGGAGAAACCAACAGCCAGAGACATGTGAAGACGGGTGTCTAGGGAGAAACCAACAACCAGAGACATGTGAAGACGGGTGTCTAGGGAGAAACCAACAACCAGAGACATGTGAAGACGGGAGTCTAGGGAGAAACCAACAGCCAGAGACATATGGGGACAGGTGTCTAGGGAGAAACCATCAGTCAGAGACATGTGGAGACGGGTGTCTAGGGAGAAACCAACAGCCAGGGACATGTGGAGACGGGTGTCTAGGGAGAAACCAACAGCCAGAGACATATGGGGACAGGTGTCTAGGGAGAAACCAACAACCAGAGACATGTGAAGACGGGTGTCTAGGGAGAAACCAACAACCAGAGACATGTGAAGACGGGAGTCTAGGGAGAAACCAACAGCCAGAGACATGTGAAGACGGGAGTCTAGGGAGAAACCAACAGCCAGAGACATGTGAAGACTGGTGTCTAGGGAGAAACCAACAACCAGAAACATGTGAAGACTGGTGTCTAGGGAGAAAGCAACTAAAAAAACAACAGAATGCTGACAAAAGCAACAAAATAGTTAATCACGTTGTTCGGCGCAGATGTCGCAAATGGAACAAAGGATTTCACAGAAAATGTTTTATCAAAATGGCCCCCATTATAGTCTTACACAAGGACACAAGAACAAAAAATGCAAAGAATAGGGGTGAGGACGATCATCAACTATGATTGCAGCCATATAAAAACAGGTATAGCTCTTTATACATGTATGAGTCTATAGTCGAATAGTTAAGAGTTCATATTTAGAAAGGATGTAACAGTCCATAATTGACAAGGGCAGGTTGTCCCTATTGATAGGAGTGGATAGTCTTAATTGACAAAGGTGGGTAATCTTATTTAACTAGGATAGGAAGTCCAAATTGACATTGGTCGGTAGTCCTAATTGACAAGGATGGGTAGTCCTTATTGACAAGGGTGGGTAGTCTTAATTGACAAGGGTTGGTAGTCCTTATTGACAAGGGTGGGTAGTCCTAATTGACAAGGGTGGGTAGTCCTTATTGACAAGGGTAGGTAGTCCTAATTGACAAGGGTGGGTAATCCTAATTGATAAGGATAGTTAATCCTAAGTTACAAGGGTGGTAGTCCTAATTGACAGGGGTGAGTAGTCCTAATTGACAGGGGTGGTTGGTCCTAGTTGACAAGGTGAATAGTCGTTATTGACAAGGGTTGGTAGTCCTAATTGACAAGGGTGGGTAGTCCTTATTGACAAGGGTGGGTAGTCCTTATTGACAAGGGTGGGTAGTCCTAATTGACAAGGGTGGGTGGTCCTAATTGACAAGGGTGGGTAGTCCTAATTGACAAGGGTGGGTAGTCCTAATTGACAAGGGTGGGTGGTCCTAATTGACAAGAGTGGGTAGTCCTTATTGACAAGGATGGGTAGTCCTTATTAACCAGGGTGGACTGTCCTTATTGACAAGGATGGGTAATTCTTATTGACAAGGATGGGTAGTCCTTATTGACAAGACAATTAAAAGGGGTGGGTAGTCCTTATTGACAAGACAATTAAAAGGGGTGGGTAGTCCTTATTAACAAGGGTGGGTCCCATTTGACAAGGGTGGGTTGTCCTTATTAACAAGTGTTGGTAGTCCTTATTGACAAGGGTGGGTAGTCGTTCTTGGCAGGGGTCGGAAGTCTTGACACGTGTCGGTGTTCCTTATTGACAACGTTGGGTTGTCCGAATTCGCAAATGTAAAATAGCCACAAGTGGAACGGGTTAATTTTTAACATGTCGCTACAGAGGTTGCCACATTTCTTTGTATCTTACAGGTTACACATCGTATTATTTGGAAAGATTTGATTAATACGCCAACTAGCGACTTCCATTTACATTTTATATTAATTTCTGACAGAAGAATGTTTCACTCCGGATATGACACAACTTTACAGGTATAAATCTATCTGCGTACAAATCCCTCAATAAAAAAAGTTACGGCTACATATCTTTCCAAATGTCAACCAAAGACGCCATTATAAAATACAGAGATGTCTGATCTCGAGGAATTCGTATACTCAGTAGTGCCCGAGATAAACAGGTCGATTCATTTCTCTTATTTAACAGTTTGTCGTAAATCCGTCTTTATGATTCAATATCTCCATTAAAGCATGCACATAAAATGTCATTTTCTGCAAAACGGAGCGAAATGACAGTGTGTGGGGCCTATTGTTACAACACGTGCTCGACACGATCAGTCGTCTGTTCGCTTAATCTGCATTTTAATAAGTGAGAGGAAGACTAACGTCTCATCATACACGTTTGCCGTGTCATTCGACTTTTTATAACGTATGCATATTTCTAAAGGAGAAAATGTTCCAAGTAATACAACGTTACGTTAATTGGATGATAGTTACAATACATCGTGCGTATAATAGGAGCCGTTGTTTAATTACATTAAAACATGACCAAATAAGGAGATGTGTAATATCCCTTCCCCCACTGTGTATCAAATCCACGGGTAGCTCTGTGTACACTCATTGTTCAGGGGCATCGGTGATAACGTTAATCATCTTTTGACAAACTTCATGCTTTTGTAAATCGTCCTTACATCTCGCTTTTCATTAACTGTAATGGTAATACATGCATGACTAAAAGAAGTAAAGAACCATGGTCCGTGTATTTGAAATCCTACTTACAGATGGGTTCTATCAGATTGGGAAATTCGTGGATTGTTCTTAACATCGAACGCAAGATTAAAGACTTACGTGATGAACAAAGCTATTTGAATGAAACCTCCATTTTTTCATGCCGATACAAGCTATTCAAATCAATTAAAATAGGCATTGTCTTACTGAGACACAAGGAAATCTTAACATCTCATCAAAACAATATTATCTCAGTAAACCAAACAGTTTAACGACTCGCAAACACGATATTATCTTAGTGAACCAAACAGTTTAACGACTCGCAAACACGGTATTATCTTAATGAACCATATACGTGTGTAGTAGTCTTAACGCCTCGCAAACATAATAATATCTTTGTGAACCACACGGTAGTGTTATCGACTCGCTAACACAATATTATCTTAGTGAACCAAACAGTAGTCTAACGACTGCAAACACAATAATTTTATTATCTTAGTGAACCACACAGTAGTCTTAACGACTAGCCAACACAATATTATCTTGTGAACCACACAGTAGTCTTAACGACTAGCCAACACAATATTATCTTAGTGAACCACACGGTAGTCTTAACAACTAGCCAAACACGATATTATCTTAGTAAACCACACGCTAGTCTTAACTACTAGCCAAATACGATATTATCTTATTGAACCACACGGTAATCTTAACGACTAGCCAACACAATATTATCTTAGTGAATCACACGATAGTCTTAACGACTAGCCAACACAATATTATCTTAGTGAACCACATGGTAGTCTTAACGACTAGCCAACACGATATCATCTTTGTAAACCACACGGTAATCTTAACAACTAGCCAAACACGATATTATCTTAGTGAACCACACGGTAGTCTTAACGACTAGCCAACACAATATTATCTTAGTGAACCATAAGGTAGTTTTAAAGACTAGCCAACACAATATTATCTTAATGAACCACACGGTAGTCTTAACGACTAGCCAACACAAGATTATCTTAGTGAACCACACGGTAGTCTTAACGACTAGCCAACACGATATCATCTTTGTAAACCACACGGTAATCTTAACGACTAGCCAAACACAATATTATCTTAGTGAACCACACGGTAGTCTTAACGACTAGCCAACACAATATCATCATTGTAAACCACACGGTAATCTTAACAACTAGCCAAACACGATATTATCTTAGTGAACCACACGGTAGTCTTAACGACTAGCCAACACAATATTATCTTAGTGAACCATAAGGTAGTTTTAAAGACTAGCCAACACAATATTATCTTAGTGAATCACGCGGTAGTCTTAACGACTAGCCAACACAAGATTATCTTAGTGAACCACGCGGTAGTCTTAACGACTAGCCAACACGATATTATCTTAGTGAACCACACGGTAGTCTTAACGACTAGCCAACACAATATTATCTTAGTGAACCACACGGTAGTCTTAACGACTAGCCAACACAATATTATCTTAGTGAACCACACGGTAGTCTTAACGACTAGCCAACACAATATTATCTTAGCGAACCACACGGTAGTCTTAACGACTAGCCAACACAATGTTATCTTAGTGAATCACGCGGTAGTCTTAACGACTAGCCAACACAATATCATCTTTGTAAACCACACGATAGTCTTAACGACTAGCCAAACACAATATTATCTGAGTAAACCGCACGGTAGTCTTAACGACTAGCCAACACAATATTATCTTAGTGAATCACGCGGTAGTCTTAACGACTAGCCAACACAATATTATCTTAGTGAATCACGCGGTAGTCTTAACGACTAGCCAACACGATATTACCTTAGCGAACCACACGGTAGTCTTAGCGACTAGCCAACACAATATTATCTTAGTGAATCACACGGTAGTCTTAACGACTAGCCAACACGATATTACCTTAGCGAACCACACGGTAGTCTTAGCGACAAGCCAACACAATATTATCGAAGTAATCACACAGAAATTTAAATTGCTCACTTACACGATATCTATTCTTAATGATTAGCGACTGTCTTGCCTATCATTTTCCGTGTGCATGGCTTTAGGCAGGATCTCACACCATGTTACCAATATTAATACGCCATCGCACCTTTTTTTCAAATGGCAGCATGTTGACAAATAAAGAATAACGCCTATATGATAATAAACTACAATTTCCAACGCAGTCTACCAAGTTAAAAAGAAACTAATCAAAGGACTATATATTTAAGTAAAGGTGAAAAAATCGAATTATAGGCCTATTTATTGCATGCCGTTTTGTAGAATTTGGGCTGATGAATTAGCTTTATATTGAGAAAAAGTTCTCAATTAAATTCAATGAAATTGTCACATTTGTTATGTAACTATCGAACCAATGATGAATTATATTTAGGTGTTATCAATAGGGTAGTCATGTGACCTATTTATAATGTCTGATAATTTTTTTTATAATCTGATTTTTTTCACTGCATTCATAACGCACATAGCACAGTATAGGATAGAGATTTAAGTCCACATCAATATATTTATGTATACATCTCGCAAAATACACGTATATAATGTAACAAAAGGGGAGTGGTGATGCTGTACGCTTAGTTCCGTATGGGGGAGAGAATCAGCCAGCGTCGTGACGGCGTCACTTAAGTGTTTGTTCTGGATGCAGCCTGTGATTATCTAGGTAGGTTTGCGTCTACGTCGATATAAGCTGTCATAGAAAGATGGCTATGGAGCTGTGCTGAGTAGTTGTTTGTGTGCACTTTGTGTAATGGGAAGGAGAATATCATCTTCTGTAATCAAACAGGGAGAGGGTCAACGCGACAACATCAGTTATACTCTCAGATCAATATTTTTATATACGCCAGTCACGTGACACAGTGTGGAACAAGACGTGTACTTGTTGCGTTTCCGCTTTGTTTATTAGTATCTCCAATGACATGCCACCTACCCATTTGTCTTTAAAATTAGACTCAACTTTGAAATGTTATATGCCTGATTTAATATTATACACAGCCATTAACGACATACCGCACTCATCGATCAAACGCTTATTGATGGTTTGATTGAATAAATGATTTTTTGATGGCTCATCTCTAGTATGGTACAAAAACAACACCAGCAAAAAAAAGACACTCTGAAAACACGTAATACGACTTTTCCGACCACTACAAACGCACCTAAGCTTACAATTCCTGGAAACAGGCAATCACTTCCGGTTATTCAGAAGCTTGTGTTCTATGTCATTGGCTATAACAATTTGCACATCTCGTTCTCGTTCATCGTTCCGTCCGGAAAACCCGCTTACATTGAATCAAAGATATTGTCGATAGCATTTTCACAAAGTTTCCTGCGGCATAACGTTGCGGATCTCGCCATTTTTATTACTGTCGGCAATGACAGGGTTTAGTTTTATCGCCCATTCATTTCTACGTTACAGTAGCCGAGTTTGATTCAAACACACACGCCGATAACTGGAGATAGACCACAACATATGCCGTTCGGAGGAAAGGCAAGGCCTGTATGGTACATAGACTTTCAGCGTTAAAAGGTCATAATACTAAACCGCGTCTGGTTTATGGTAATGGACTGTTTGGAGTTGCCTAAGGTATCTGAAAGCACCAGATATGAACCAATGACCGCGTTGTAGCCCGAGGTCATTCCTGACCGCCGTAATTTATCAATATATGCCATTATTTTGTTATCAGTTTTACTGTACTATATAGACTTAGTGCAGAAGCCATTTCTCCACAAACTGATTACTTTAAAGACCTTCATAATTCGATATGATGCATTTGTGTGTCGCTGATTTTCTTACGATTTGAAATGTTATGTATTCTCGTTCAATAGACTTTCCTTAGGCGGTGTCTGTGTCTTATCTCGTAGTAACTTTATTTTATAGGATAAAAATAAATCCACTTAGCCATCGCCAACTACAGACATAAATTAAACATTGAATGAATCGGCGTTTCTAAAATTAGAACCCGGTAAATTAAAAGTTGATGATTATTTCGTAAGCGTTATCCGGAAACTACTCTAAAAATCCCAAACAAAAAAAAGACGAGAAGGGAGATAATTCATCTTTTTTTTTGACAATGCGAATAAAACCATCGTATTGTGACTCCAAATCATTATCAATATATGGCTTGCTTTGAACTAAAGGAGATATCCTTCCTTACTAATCACAAAACAGCGGTTCAGAATGGCGGATGGTGAACTTCTGGAGTAGTTCTCTGTAACTTAAGAGATCTTGGTCAGACAAAAAGAGATCGGCAATATGATTATTTCTATCACGTGGTCGACATAAAATACCCGTCAGTCGTTAAGGACATTGTTGGTTGGCCAGAGTGCGGGATAGCCTCCGAACCAGAAGTCAGTGCATGTGTACCACTGGTGTTCTCTGTGTATCCCATGATAAACATAGCTTCTTTTATCACGTTCCAACCGGCGTTTTTCCTATATGCAATACATGCATTTTGTTAATTGAGACAAACTCTTTTTAAAATTCAATTACCATATATAACTTAAAAGACCGCTAGGCTTCAACAGCCCCGAACCATAATAAAAACAAAAAATTCAGAGATTTTATTTGTTGTTCGACTCGTTGTGTGTGCTTAATCATAAGCTGGTTTTCTTTTTTCTGCGTGAAAAATCTGCCGCAGACAAAGTGTGCCGACTATGTTACACTATGCATTTGTGGCTTCTTAATGCTCACTATTTTTGTATTGCCATTCAAACGTTGCCATCAGATTAAGCGTTTGCATGATCTTATTGTCGCCATCCAATTGTATTTTCCCGTTGTTAAGTTATAGGACTTAGTTAAGGCTTCATCCGCCATAATACACGACAATACATAATACACTACCACATCACATAATACACGACCAGACAAAATACACTACCAGACATAATTCATTTCCAGACATAATACACACTACCACACATAACGAAGGGGCCGCGGTGGCCGAGTGGTTAAGGTGTCCCGACACATTATCACTAGCCCTCCACCTCTGGGTCGCAAGTTCGAACTCACCTGAGGCAATTGCCTGATGTAGGCTGGTGGTTTTTCTCCGGGTACTCCGGCTTTCCTCCACCTCCAAAACCAGGCACGTCCTTAAATGACCCTGGCTGTTAATAGGACGTCAAACAAAATAAACCAAAAATTGCAAACCAATTGGACACAATGCAACATTAATCATAATATTATAATATACATCATGCAACGTTTGTGTTACTTTAATATACAATAAAGAATTTAAGTAAAGAGGAGAAACAAACAAGAGATGGATATTTGTTATGGTTTAGTGGGGAATAGAGGAAGAGTTTTTTTGTATGTTTTTACGCTATAAATTGTCATTACAGTTTTAGAGAAGTACATTAATTGTATAGACTGCTATCTATGAACATTTATGCTCCACGCGCACTGTTAATAAGGCGATAATAAAACCAGGAATTTTTCGCCACATTATTCTGCCTGGAGTAATTATCATCGTAGACATCAAAACACCGTGGGTGACTTGTTCCATACGGTTTTATTATCGGACAGACAATGGCTATACTACACTATTGTATATGGTGTACTCCCTGATAAACAGATTTGTAAACATCCAACAATTCAGTTTTTTCTCTTTTATTTCATTATCAGATTGATTTTCTATGTTACGGGTCAATTTTCAATATCTGTTGTGATTGGAAAATCCACTTAATTGTTAAAATATCCTTTGTAATAAAATTCCTATCATTACTCGATTCTACCGACATTTAGACTGGAGATTGTCCCCTGTTTTTCCTGTACGCCTTAACTTACACAATAGGCCCCACAGAAATCAACAACAACCTTAATACGTGTTAACGGGAAACCTGATAGCTATGATATATAGTTTCTATCCTCCGTCATTGAGTTGACATTTTGAGGACAAATTCAGGATTGTTGGAGGCGAACAATCCATTTTCTTTGTTGTTTACAAAAATAGCAGAACGTTAAAATCTCAAATGTCTTAATTCTATAATGTCACAATTCCGATGGGAGTTGACACTTAAGACAACAGCTATGGATAGTCGAATGGAGTAACGTCTCCTTACCTTGTTCATAAGTTTAAAAAAAATCTCTCTGATATCAAAATTCCAAACGTTCATATTTCTTTCGCATTGATTGGTCTTTGATGGGACTTGGGGAAAGATTTCCAAATGCAAATTATGTAGACAATGCTCCATAATACCACAAGTAGTCCGGTATATTGAATTTTCTACTGTCCGAAGACTAAAGGTCAACAGAGGTTAAATTGCATGACACGACCTATAAATCAACCATATATCCGATTATTAGAGAGGACCAAAGGGAGGAGTGGGTGGGTCGTGGTTAGGAGTGAGTGGTTTGGTGATGTTTAGAGGTGAGTGGTTTGGTGATGTTTGGGGGTGAGTGATTGGTTCATGTTTAGAGGTGAGTGGTTGAGTTGTGTTTAGGGGTGAGTGGTTGGTTCGTGTTTAGGGGTGAGTGGTTTGGTCATGTTTAGGGGTGAGTGGTTGGGTCATGTTTAGGGGTGAGTGGTTGGGTCGTGTTTAGGGGTGAGTGGTTTGGTCATATTTAGGGGTGAGTGGTTTGGTCGTGTTTAGGGGTGAGTGGTTGGGTCGTGTTTAAGGGTGAGTGGTTGGGTAGTGTTTAAGGGTGAGTGGTTTGGTCGTGTTTAGGGGTGAGTGGTTGGGTCGTGTTTAAGGGTGAGTGGTTGGGTCGTGTTTAAGGGTGAGTGGTTTGGTCGTGTTTAGGGGTGAGTGGTTGGGTAGTGTTTAAGGGTGAGTGGTTGGGTAGTGTTTAAGGGTGAGTGGTTGGGTCGTGTTTAAGGGTGAGTGGTTGGGTCGTGTTTAAGGGTGAGTGGTTGGGTCGTGTTTAAGGGTGAGTGGTTTGGTCGTGTTTAGGGGTGAGTGGTTGGGTCGTGTTTAGGGGTGAGTGATTGGGTCATGTTTGGGGGTGAGTGGTTGGGTCATGTTTGGGGGTGAGTGGTTGGGTCGTGTTTAGGGGTGAGTGATTGGGTCATGTTTGGGGGTGAGTGGTTGGGTCGTGTTTAGGGGTGAGTGGTTAGGTCGTGTTTAGGGGTGAGTGGTTTGGTCATGTTTAGGGGTGAGTGGTTGGGTCGTGTTTAGGGGTGAGTGATTGGGTCATGTTTGGGGGTGAGTGGTTGGGTCGTGTTTAGGGGTGAGTAGTTGAGTCGTGTTTAGGGGTGAGTGGTTTGGTCATGTTTAGGGGTGAGTGGTTTGGTCGTGTTTAGGGGTGAGTGGTTGGTTCGTGTTTGGGGGTGAGTGGGTGGGTTGTGTTTAAGGGTGAGTGGTTGAGTCGTGTTTAGGGGTGAGTGTTTGGGTCGTGTTTAGATGTGAGTGGTTGGGTCATGTTTAGGGGTGAGTGGTTGGGTCGTGTTTAGGGGTGAATGGTTGGGTCGCGTTTAGGGGTGAGTGGTTGGGTCATGTTTGGGGGTGAGTGGTTGGGTCATGTTTAGAGGTGAGTGTTTGGGTCGTGTTTAGAGGTGAGTGGTTGGGTCGTGTTTAGGGGTGAGTGGTTGAGTCGTGTTTAGGGGTGAGTGGTTGAGTCGTGGTTAGGAGTGAGTGAATGAGTCGTGTTAAGGGGTGAGTCGTGGTTAGGGGTGATTGCTTTGGTCGTGTTTAGGGGTGAGTGGTTGGGTCGTGTTTAGGGGTGAATGGTTGGGTCGCGTTTAGGGGTGAGTGGTTGGGTCATGTTTGGGGGTGAGTGGTTTGGTCATGTTTAGGGGTGAGTGGTTTGGTCGTGTTTAGGTGTAAGTGGTTGGGTCGTGTTTAGGGGTGAGTGGTTTGGTGATGTTTAGGGGTGAGTGGTTGGGTCGTGTTTAGGGGTGAGTGGTTGGGTCGTGGTAAGGAGTGAGTCGTGGTTAGGGGTGATTGCTTTGGTCGTGTTTAGGGGTGAGTGGGTGGGTTGTGTTTAGAGTTGAATGGGTGGGTCGTGTATGTGATGGGAGCTGAAGTTTGTTTCTGAATAATATAAACCTGCCCCAAACAGCTGGTTCGTCCTTCAAGGACTCGTCAGTGATGTTAGGGACATCATACAGCTGGGTCGTCTCTTTAGGATTCGTCAGTGATGTCGGGGACATCATACAGCTGGTTAGCCTTCTAGGACTCGTCATCGATGCCAGGGACATCATACAGCTGTGACACAAACGATAGAGTCTCTTGGGTTTGTCACAAACAACAGAGCAGAGTACCGTGTGACACAAACAACAAAGTAGAGTCTCGTGTGACACAAACAACAAAGTAGAGTCTCGGGTGACACAAACAACAAAGTAGAGTACCATGTGACACAAACAACAAAGCAGAGTCTCGTGTGACACAAACACCAAAGTAGAGTCTCGTGTGACACAAACAACAAAGTAGAGTCTCGTGTGACACAAACAACAAAGTAGAGTACCATGTGACACAAACAACAAAGCAGAGTCTCGTGTGACACAAACAACAAAGTAGAGTCTCGTGTGACACAAACGACAAAGTAGAGTCTCGTGCGACACAAACGACAAAGTAGAGTATCGTGTGACACAAACGACAAAGTAGAGTCCCGTTGGTTTGTCACAATCGAAGGAGCATAGTCTCATATTTAAAACTTACAGACACACAAACGCAACTTACGTCATTTACATTTTACTTTCTGTTCTGAAGGTTTTGCAATAACATGTTGTTTTATTGACGTAAGAGAGGTGAAATTATCTTTTTAAACCCTAAATTATATCCCTACTACATTTTCAATCTTGCAAAAAGTTTTAAGATGTTTTGTTGATTTACCACACGAACTGTCATTCGTCATATATGACTTCATCGATGATTTATCGAACGACAAGCGTTGGTAGTGAGTGGAGCAGTAGATACTCACCATCAGATACATGACTGGCAATATCATCCGTCCCTAGAAAACCCCATTAAAGTCGTGATTTCATTACGTTTTGTTAAATCAGATTGAGAGATGTCTAATGGTACATTTAACTATCAGATCGATCTTCTAAAATTATTTCTTATAGTGACAGCGGACTTTTATTTTTATAGAGTAATGAGTTTTGTAATAAACAATTTTCATATTGATTTTATTTCACAAGTGTTTTCCTTTACATAAAAAAATTGTGCATGGAAGATAAATGGTGGGTATGAAGAGAAAGGAGCAAAGAGAAGAGCGAAAGAGAAAGGGAATATAATGGATGGGGAGAAGAAGGGGAGGGAGCTCCATCAATGTTAGCTGTTCAACAAGGTTTGACAGGTGACGTCCCAGTTGGCATAATAGGTCGGCCGACCAGCGGCCTCTTATGTTATAGTAGTAGGGAGGGAGAGGAGACAAGGGGTGGGAGTATGCGAACAGAAGGAGGGATTGTACAGCGATAGAAAGAATCCGTGAAGAGATGAGGAGAGGGATTTCTTCACCATAGTACATTACAGATGTATCTGGACGAGGTGTCTGTACTTAACGCGAACTTAAATGCGAACTCATGCGTAATATATATGTTGTTAAAACACCTTATGGAAAGTGGTTGTCTTTAAAGCTTTATCTAACCATTATATCTCGGATATCATTTCGCTATCGGTCTCACAACAATGGCTCCAAATGACAGCGTCATTTTTAACAGTTTATCAGACTCGCCATCACGTGTGGTAGATCGTATCGGGAACACCGTCTCATTGAGTTATTACGTCACTCAACCAATATAGCATGTCAACAGATATTTATTTGGGCAGATTTTTCGTTTCTGCGTAATAATGTTGCTTTTATCATTCATATATATATATATATTAGCTGATAACATTCTCGAGAACATTTGTCAAAACATTTACGTATATGTCAACAAAATTGTTTTCCGCTTCATGTCATTATTTCCATTCATAAACTATTTTTTTTTTCATTTTAGATACTTTCTCAATGAGTAATGAATAATATTTAGTTAAAAAGTTTTAACAGAAAATGAAATGTTTATGTGACACGTTCAAAAAGTATAATGTGAGCGTCTTGTGACTTGTGCTTAATGTATTTCAGCAGAGGACGATGTACTCGAAGCTTGGATAACATCTGCTTGTAATATGTTTTAGTCTACAGTTAAGGTCATATGTTGAACTTTATAGCCAATGTAGGGTCTCTCGTCGTCCATTTGATCTATTACGCCTATCACTCTTATACGTCACAATATCGACAAGGGAGCCTACTCTATCACAAAATTAAACTTTATATATGTACTCGGGGAGACATCAGTACAATTATTTAAGATAGAACAATTAAATGTCAAGTATTCCAGTGACTACAGTATATCAAAGCTGGTCTCTTTTTTATGTTCGATTAAAAGTCAAAACGCGCTCACGATCCGGCAGGCATTATCGCTACTAGAATGAAACGAAGGGAAGTCACTGCGATAGGTCAGAATGTCTTGCAAGGCGCCCCGCGGTATCAGTATGTGACCCAATGACACTGCAATTCGCCTCAAATCATTTCAGGAGGTTGAATTGCCTTTAATTTGTGAGAAAAAATAGTTTGGTTCGAATCAAAAACCTCCTTGGTGAGTCAGAAACAAAAGCCATTTTGCTCCAACATATTACATTTACCGAACAGCGTCGGAAAGGCATTTACGAAAAAAGATATTATATGAAATGAGGTTTCAAAGGGAACAGGTCCGGCCTTGGAGAAACGGATAACGGATGAGGCTTACTTGACGAACTCAATAACAGTAAAACATTCGAGTATTCTGCTAACATTGCACGCTAAGAGAGAACGTTTGAATTACCAACACCATACGTGTTATCGTATCGGAAACGTCAAGGATACTAGTATTACTCAGAAAGGGAACAAATCTAAATGTTGTTTTTGAAAAAAAGAAGAAGAAAAATAATTGAAATTCAACATTTAAGGTGTCGTAAAATGCTCCTAATGTTGCGAACAAACACAGCTAGACAAATTTGAAGTCGACAGGTCAATGTAATGATATATCAGAACAAACACAGCTAGACAAATTTGAAGTCGACAGGTCAATGTAATGATATATTAGAACGTGACAAGGGATGCCGACTGACCTACGGTATTAATCCGGAATAAAAAGTCAGACAACAGTAACGCAGCATCAAGTCACGTGATTTCAAAATTGTTTTTGTAAATGAAATTGGTCTGACGTCGGAGACTACAGCTCGCTATTGAGTTGTCAGTAGGTTTGATATTTACAGCTGAATGCTTAGAATCACGTGGTTCACGTGTTCAGAATATAAATCAGTGTACTTTCACAGAAAATCGGTGAGTTGATGGCAAACGGACAAAATGGCGAATTTTCAACTTCCGGCTAACAAGGCTGGATAGAAAACCTCCAGTATGCAAATGTTGCCGTATACAGACACTCTATTACATATATCCATGCTGATGATGCATATGTTTATATAGGGTTCGCGATGGGAGAATTTCTTTATGGAAATCTGTCCGATGGTGGTACTCAATGCTCATCTAGACCCGCCACTGCCGATTTTTTTTATTCCATTTTGTTTTCAAATTCAATTTCATTGTTAAATTATTTGTAATGTTTACATAATAACCTATTCTGGTATCTTCGTGTCGTGAAGCTGGACCACTGACCTATTGAGATGAGTACTGTTACAAACATCACTTTGGTCCAGCAGTAAGACAAGACAGATGCCCATGTTATCGTGTGTACTTACCTGTACATGTACCTGTGTCATGTAGATAATGCGATATCATTGATTTCAACTGACCTCGTTTTCCTATCAGACAGATCAAATATGACCCTGTAAAATAAACACATTTATCTTTTAAGGTAAACCTCACGAACATTTGACAATCTCCATTTCCATTCTAAAGATTGCCCTGAAATCTACATTTACCTGTAAAAATGTGACAGCCTGTCAATTACACCTAATGCAAAGTGCGTTTTACAATCTCTGTATGCACAGGTGCGTGCTCGCGATATAGGGGGTAGGTAGCATTGACACTATGAATGAATGACAATATGATAGTGGTGTTTGTCACTTACACAGGCTTCCTTCACTTTTACTTGGCTTCAAGGCTCGGGAAGTTTCCTGAATAAATACCAGCAATTTTCGATGCCATCACGGAAACGTCTTTACGGGGTTTAATATATTACTGAATGCCGATAAACTGTTAAGTTGATAAAGCTCCCCACACAAGTATGGAGCAGACATAAGCATTACTTTGCCATGACACAGCAGAACAGGTATAGAAAACTGTTTAATGAAATAGTACATTAAGATCGTTCTAGATATTACAGCCATCATTATCAAAGTATCAATTAAAAATATTTGTATTATGAATTCGGGAATATATGTATATATTAAAGAATGTATTTGCATAAACATGTAACATTACAGGCTGGAAATGTAAGAAAAACACACAAAAAAACCCAACTATTCTATAGGACTATGTCCCGACAAACAGAATGAACTATTATATAGGACCATGTCCCCGACAAACAGAATAAACTATTGTATAGGACCATGTCCCGACAAACAGAATAAACTATTGTATAGGACCATGTCCCCGACAAACAGAATGAACTATTATATAGGACCATGTCCCCGACAAATAGAACAAAATATTATATAGGACTATGTCCCGACAAACAGAATAAACTATTGTATAGGACCATGTCCCCGACAAACAGTACAAACTATTGTATAGGACTATGTCCCGACAAACAGAATAAACTATTGTATAGGACCATGTCCCCGACAAACAGTACAAACTATTGTATAGGACTATGTCCCGACAAACAGAATAAACTATTGTATAGGACCATGTCTCCGACAAACAGAACGAACTATTCTATAGGACCATGTCCCCGACAAACAGTACAAACTATTCTATAGGACCATGTCCCCGACAAACAGTACAAACTATTCTATAGGACCATGTCCCGACAAACAGTACAAACTATTCTATAGGACCATGTCTCCGACAAACAGAACGAACTATTCTATAGGACCATGTCTCCGACAAACAGTACAAACTATTCTATAGGACCAGTCCCGGACAAACAGAACGAACTATTATATAGGACCATGTCCCCGACAAACAGAACGAACTATTCTATAGGACCATGTCTCCGACAAACAGTACAAACTATTCTATAGGACCATGTCCCCGACAAACAGAATGAACTATTCTATAGGACCATGTCCCCGACAAACAGAATGAACTATTATATAGGACCATGTCCCCGACAAACAGAACAAACTATGCAATAGGACCATGTCCCCGACAAACAAAATGAACTGTTCTATAGGACCATGTCCCCGACAAACAGAATGAACTATTCTATAGGACCATGTCCCGGACAAACAGAATAAACTATTATATAGGACCATGTCCCCGACAAACAGTACAAACTATTCTATAGGACCATGTCCCGGACAAACAGAACAAACTATTCTATAGGACCATGTCCCCGACAAACAGAATAAACTATTATATAGGACCATGTCCCCGACAAACAGTACAAACTATTCTATAGGACCATGTCCCGGACAAACAGAACAATCTATTCTATAGGACCATGTCCCCGACAAACAGAATGAACTATTCTATAGGACCATGTCCCGGACAAACGGAACGGACTATTCTATAGGACCATGTCCCCGACAAACAGAATGAACTGTTCTATAGGACCATGTCCCCGACAAACAGAACAAACTATTATATAGGACCAGTCCCGGACAAACAGAACAAACTATGCAATAGGACCATGTCCCCGACAAACAGAATGAACTATTCTATAGGACCATGTCCCGGACAAACAGAATAAACTATTATATAGGACCATGTCCCCGACAAACAGTACAAACTATTCTATAGGACCATGTCCCGGACAAACAGAACAAACTATGCAATAGGACCATGTCCCCGACAAACAAAATGAACTGTTCTATAGGACCATGTCCCCGACAAACAAAACGAAATATTCTATAGGACCATGTCCCCGACAAACAGAATGAACTATTACATAGGACCATGTCCCCGACAAACAGAATGAACTATTCTGTAGGACCATGTCCCCGACAAACAGAATGAATAATTCCATAGGACCATGTCCCCGACAAACAGAACAAACTATTATATAGGACCATGTCCCGGACAAACAGAATGAACTATTCTATAGGACCATGTCCCGGACAAACAGAATGAACTATTCTATAGGACTATGTCCCCGACAAACAAAACGAAATATTCTATAGGACCATGTCCCCGACAAACAGAACAAACTATTATATAGGACCATGTCCCGGACAAACAGAATGAACTATTCTATAGGACCATGTCCCGGACAAACAGAATGAACTATTCTATAGGACCATGTCCCCGACAAACAGAATGAATTATTCTATAGGACCATGTCCCGGACAAACAGAATGAACTATTCTATAGGACCATGTCCCCGACAAACAGAATGAATTATTCTATAGGACCATGTCCCCGACAAACAGAACAAACTATTATATAGGACCATGTCCCGGACAAACAGAATGAACTATTCTATAGGACCATGTCCCGGACAAACAGAATGAACTATTCTATAGGACCATGTCCCCGACAAACAGAATGAACTATTCTATAGGACCATGTCCCCGACAAACAGAATGAACTATTCTATAGGACCATGTCCCGGACAAACAGAACAAACTATTCTATAGGACCATGTCCCCGACAAACAGAATGAACTATTACATAGGACCATGTCCCCGACAAACAGAATGAACTATTCTGTAGGACTATGTCCCCGACAAACAGAATGAATAATTCCATAGGACCATGTCCCCGACAAACAGAACAAACTATTATATAGGACCATGTCCCGGACAAACAGAATGAACTATTCTATAGGACCATGTCCCGGACAAACAGAATGAACTATTCTATAGGACTATGTCCCCGACAAACAAAACGAAATATTCTATAGGACCATGTCCCCGACAAACAGAATGAACTATTACATAGGACCATGTCCCCGACAAACAGAATGAACTATTCTGTAGGACCATGTCCCCGACAAACAGAATGAATAATTCCATAGGACCATGTCCCCGACAAACAGAATGAATAATTCCATAGGACCATGTCCCCGACAAACAGAACAAACTATTATATAGGACCATGTCCCGGACAAACAGAATGAACTATTCTATAGGACCATGTCCCGGACAAACAGAATGAACTATTCTATAGGACTATGTCCCCGACAAACAAAACGAAATATTCTATAGGACCATGTCCCCGACAAACAGAACAAACTATTATATAGGACCATGTCCCGGACAAACAGAATGAACTATTCTATAGGACCATGTCCCGGACAAACAGAATGAACTATTCTATAGGACCATGTCCCCGACAAACAGAATGAATTATTCTATAGGACCATGTCCCGGACAAACAGAATGAACTATTCTATGGGACCATGTCCCCGACAAACAGAATGAATTATTCTATAGGACCATATCCCCGACAAACAGAACAAACTATTATATAGGACCATGTCCCGGACATACAGAATGAACTATTCTATAGGACCATGTCCCGGACAAACAGAATGAACTATTCTATAGGACCATGTCCCCGACAAACAGAATGAACTATTGTATAGGACCATGTCCCCGACAAACAGAATGAACTATTCTATAGGACCATGTCCCGGACAAACAGAACAAACTATTCTATAGGACCATGTCCCCGACAAACAGAATGAACTATTACATAGGACCATGTCCCCGACAAACAGAATGAACTATTCTGTAGGACTATGTCCCCGACAAACAGAATGAATAATTCCATAGGACCATGTCCCCGACAAACAGAACAAACTATTATATAGGACCATGTCCCGGACAAACAGAATGAACTATTCTATAGGACCATGTCCCGGACAAACAGAATGAACTATTCTATAGGACTATGTCCCCGACAAACAAATCGAAATATTCTATAGGACCATGTCCCCGACAAACAGAATGAACTATTCTGTAGGACCATGTCCCCGACAAACAGAATGAATAATTCCATAGGACCATGTCCCCGACAAACAGAACAAACTATTATATAGGACCATGTCCCGGACAAACAGAATGAACTATTCTATAGGACCATGTCCCGGACAAACAGAATGAACTATTCTATAGGACCATGTCCCCGACAAACAGAATGAATTATTCTATAGGACCATGTCCCGGACAAACAGAATGAACTATTCTATGGGACCATGTCCCCGACAAACAGAATGAATTATTCTATAGGACCATGTCCCCGACAAACAGAACAAACTATTATATAGGACCATGTCCCGGACATACAGAATGAACTATTCTATAGGACCATGTCCCGGACAAACAGAATGAACTATTCTATAGGACCATGTCCCCGACAAACAGAATGAACTATTGTATAGGACCATGTCCCCGACAAACAGAATGAACTATTCTATAGGACCATGTCCCGGACAAACAGAACAAACTATTCTATAGGACCATGTCCCCGACAAACAGTACAAACAATTCTATAGGACCATGTCCCCGACAAACAGAATGAACTATTGTATAGGACCATGTCCCCGACAAACAGTACAAACTATTCTATAGGACCATGTCCCGGACAAACGGAATGAACTATTCTATAGGACCATGTCCCGGACAAACAGAATGAACTATTCTATAGGACTATGTCCCCGACAAACAGAACGGACTATTCTATAGGACCATGTCCCCGACAAACAGAACAAACTATTCTATAGGATCATGTCCCGGACAAACAGAACGGACTATTCTATAGGACCATGTCCCCGACAAACAGAATGAACTCTTCTATAGGACCATGTCCCGGACAAACAGAATGAACTATTCTATAGGACCATGTCCCCGACAAACAGAATGAACTGTTCTATAGGACCATGTCCCGGACAAACAGAATGAACTCTTCTATAGGACCATGTCCCCGACAAACAGAATGAACTCTTCTATAGGACCATGTCCCGGACAAACAGAACGAACTATTCTATAGGACCATGTCCCCGACAAACAGAATGAACTATTCTATAGGACCATGTCCCCGACAAACAGAATGAACTATTCTATAGGACCATGTCCCGGACAAACAGAAAAAACTGTTCTATAGGACCATGTCCCCGACAAACAAAACAAACTATTCTATAGGACCATGTCCCGGACAAACAGAATAAAATATTCTATAGGACCATGTCCCGGACAAACAGTACGAACTATTGTATAGGACCATGTCCCCGACAAACAGAATGAATTATTCTATAGGACCATGTCCCGGACAAACAGAATGAACTATTCTATGGGACCATGTCCCCGACAAACAGAATGAATTATTCTATAGGACCATGTCCCCGACAAACAGAACAAACTATTATATAGGACCATGTCCCGGACATACAGAATGAACTATTCTATAGGACCATGTCCCGGACAAACAGAATGAACTATTCTATAGGACCATGTCCCCGACAAACAGAATGAACTATTGTATAGGACCATGTCCCCGACAAACAGAATGAACTATTCTATAGGACCATGTCCCGGACAAACAGAACAAACTATTCTATAGGACCATGTCCCCGACAAACAGAGTGAACTATTACATAGGACCATGTCCCCGACAAACAGAATGAACTATTCTGTAGGACTATGTCCCCGACAAACAGAATGAATAATTCCATAGGACCATGTCCCCGACAAACAGAACAAACTATTATATAGGACCATGTCCCGGACAAACAGAATGAACTATTCTATAGGACCATGTCCCGGACAAACAGAATGAACTATTCTATAGGACTATGTCCCCGACAAACAAAACGAAATATTCTATAGGACCATGTCCCCGACAAACAGAATGAACTATTACATAGGACCATGTCCCCGACAAACAGAATGAACTATTCTGTAGGACCATGTCCCCGACAAACAGAATGAATAATTCCATAGGACCATGTCCCCGACAAACAGAATGAATAATTCCATAGGACCATGTCCCCGACAAACAGAACAAACTATTATATAGGACCATGTCCCGGACAAACAGAATGAACTATTCTATAGGACCATGTCCCGGACAAACAGAATGAACTATTCAGGACTATGTCCCCGACAAACAAAACGAAATATTATATAGGACCATGTCCCCGACAAACAGAACAAACTATTATATAGGACCATGTCCCCGACAAACAGAATGAACTATTCTATAGGACCATGTCCCGGACAAACAGAATGAACTATTCTATAGGACCATGTCCCCGACAAACAGAATGAATTATTCTATAGGACCATGTCCCGGACAAACAGAATGAACTTTTCTATGGGACCATGTCCCCGACAAACAGAATGAATTATTCTATAGGACCATGTCCCCGACAAACAGAACAAACTATTATATAGGACCATGTCCCGGACATACAGAATGAACTATTCTATAGGACCATGTCCCGGACAAACAGAATGAACTATTCTATAGGACCATGTCCCCGACAAACAGAATGAACTATTGTATAGGACCATGTCCCCGACAAACAGAATGAACTATTCTATAGGACCATGTCCCGGACAAACAGAACAAACTATTCTATAGGACCATGTCCCCGACAAACAGAATGAACTATTACATAGGACCATGTCCCCGACAAACAGAATGAACTATTCTGTAGGACTATGTCCCCGACAAACAGAATGAATAATTCCATAGGACCATGTCCCCGACAAACAGAACAAACTATTATATAGGACCATGTCCCGGACAAACAGAATGAACTATTCTATAGGACCATGTCCCGGACAAACAGAATGAACTATTCTATAGGACCATGTCCCGGACAAACAGAATGAACTATTCTATAGGACTATGTCCCCGACAAACAAAACGAAATATTATATAGGACCATGTCCCCGACAAACAGAACAAACTATTATATAGGACCATGTCCCGGACAAACAGAATGAACTATTCTATAGGACCATGTCCCGGACAAACAGAATGAACTATTCTATAGGACCATGTCCCCGACAAACAGAATGAATTATTCTATAGGACCATGTCCCGGACAAACAGAATGAACTATTCTATGGGACCATGTCCCCGACAAACAGAATGAATTATTCTATAGGACCATGTCCCCGACAAACAGAACAAACTATTATATAGGACCATGTCCCGGACATACAGAATGAACTATTCTATAGGACCATGTCCCCGACAAACAGAATGAACTATTGTATAGGACCATGTCCCCGACAAACAGAATGAACTATTCTATAGGACCATGTCCCGGACAAACAGAATAAACTATTCTATAGGACCATGTCCCGGACAAACAGTACGAACTATTGTATAGGACCATGTCCCCGACAAACAGACTGAATTATTCTATAGGACCATGTCCCCGACAAACAGTACAAACTATTCTATAGGACCATGTCCCGGACAAACAGACTGAACTGTTCTATAGGACCATGTCCCCGACAAACAGTACAAACTATTCTATAGGACCATGTCCCCGACAAACAGAATGAACTGTTCTATAGGACCATGTCCCGGACAAACAGAATGAACTCTTCTATAGGACCATGTCCCCGACAAACAGAATGAACTATTCTGTAGGACTATGTCCCCGACAAACAGAATGAATAATTCCATAGGACCATGTCCCCGACAAACAGAACAAACTATTATATAGGACCATGTCCCGGACAAACAGAATGAACTATTCTATAGGACCATGTCCCGGACAAACAGAATGAACTATTCTATAGGACCATGTCCCCGACAAACAGAATGAATTATTCTATAGGACCATGTCCCGGACAAACAGAATGAACTATTCTATGGGACCATGTCCCCGACAAACAGAATGAATTATTCTATAGGACCATGTCCCCGACAAACAGAACAAACTATTATATAGGACCATGTCCCGGACAAACAGAATGAACTATTCTATAGGACCATGTCCCGGACAAACAGAATGAACTATTCTATAGGACCATGTCCCCGACAAACAGAATGAACTATTGTATAGGACCATGTCCCCGACAAACAGAATGAACTATTCTATAGGACCATGTCCCGGACAAACAGAACAAACTATTCTATAGGACCATGTCCCCGACAAACAGAATGAACTATTACATAGGACCATGTCCCCGACAAACAGAATGAACTATTCTGTAGGACTATGTCCCCGACAAACAGAATGAATAATTCCATAGGACCATGTCCCCGACAAACAGAACAAACTATTATATAGGACCATGTCCCGGACAAACAGAATGAACTATTCTATAGGACCATGTCCCGGACAAACAGAATGAACTATTCTATAGGACTATGTCCCCGACAAACAAAACGAAATATTCTATAGGACCATATCCCCGACAAACAGAATGAACTATTACATAGGACCATGTCCCCGACAAACAGAATGAACTATTCTGTAGGACCATGTCCCCGACAAACAGAATGAATAATTCCATAGGACCATGTCCCCGACAAACAGAATGAATAATTCCATAGGACCATGTCCCCGACAAACAGAACAAACTATTATATAGGACCATGTCCCGGACAAACAGAATGAACTATTCTATAGGACCATGTCCCGGACAAACAGAATGAACTATTCTATAGGACTATGTCCCCGACAAACAAAACGAAATATTATATAGGACCATGTCCCCGACAAACAGAACAAACTATTATATAGGACCATGTCCCGGACAAACAGAATGAACTATTCTATAGGACCATGTCCCGGACAAACAGAATGAACTATTCTATAGGACCATGTCCCCGACAAACAGAATGAATTATTCTATAGGACCATGTCCCGGACAAACAGAATGAACTATTCTATAGGACCATGTCCCCGACAAACAGAATGAATTATTCTATAGGACCATGTCCCCGACAAACAGAACAAACTATTATATAGGACCATGTCCCGGACATACAGAATGAACTATTCTATAGGACCATGTCCCGGACAAACAGAATGAACTATTCTATAGGACCATGTCCCCGACAAACAGAATGAACTATTGTATAGGACCATGTCCCCGACAAACAGAATGAACTATTCTATAGGACCATGTCCCGGACAAACAGAATAAACTATTCTATAGGACCATGTCCCGGACAAACAGTACGAACTATTGTATAGGACCATGTCCCCGACAAACAGACTGAATTATTCTATAGGACCATGTCCCCGACAAACAGTACAAACTATTCTATAGGACCATGTCCCGGACAAACAGACTGAACTGTTCTATAGGACCATGTCCCCGACAAACAGTACAAACTATTCTATAGGACCATGTCCCCGACAAACAGAATGAACTGTTCTATAGGACCATGTCCCGGACAAACAGAATGAACTCTTCTATAGGACCATGTCCCCGACAAACAGAATGAACTCTTCTATAGGACCATGTCCCGGACAAACAGAACGAACTATTCTATAGGACCATGTCCCCGACAAACAGAATGAACTATTCTATAGGACCATGTCCCCGACAAACAGAATGAACTATTCTATAGGACCATGTCCCGGACAAACAGAAAAAACTGTTCTATAGGACCATGTCCCCGACAAACAAAACAAACTATTCTATAGGACCATGTCCCGGACAAACAGAATAAACTATTCTATAGGACCATGTCCCGGACAAACAGTACGAACTATTGTATAGGACCATGTCCCCGACAAACAGACTGAATTATTCTATAGGACCATGTCCCCGACAAACAGTACAAACTATTCTATAGGACCATGTCCCGGACAAACAGACTGAACTGTTCTATAGGACCATGTCCCCGACAAACAGAATGAACTGTTCTATAGGACCATGTCCCCGACAAACAGTACAAACTATTCTATAGGACCATGTCCCCGACAAACAGAATGAACTATTGTATAGGACCATGTCACCGACAAACAGAACAAACTATTATATAGGACCATGTCCCGGACAAACAGAACAAACTGTTCTATAGGACCATGTCCCCGACAAACAGAATAAACTATTCTATAGGACCATGTCCCCGACAAACAGAATGAACTATTCTATAGGACTATGTCCCCGACAAACAAAACGAACTATTCTATAGGACCATGTCCCCGACAATCAGAATGTACTATCTTATAAGACCATGTCCTGAACAAAAGCCTGCTAGATTACCGCTTTAGAATGAATTCAAATTCTACAATAACGATGTCAAGTTGTCGCCCTGAATATTGAATTAATTGCAAAGTCCTTATATCAGATAGATATATGTAGCGCACTGCTGGAACTTCGTTATAACGAATATCAGTTCAGCCTTATGTCCGTGGAGAAGGTACAGGACCGATATGATTTATGGAACTCCAAATTAAAATATATTCAATTAATTGAACCTGTCTTTAATTATTTAAAGATAGGTACAATTGAATTGAACCCATCTTTAATTAATTTGAACCTATCTCTAATTGAATTGAACCTATCTCTAACTGAATTGAACCCATCTTTAATTAATTTGAACCTATCTCTAATTGAATTGAACCTATCTCTAATTGAATTAAACCTATCTCTAATTGAATTGTACCTATCTTCAAATACAACATATCCTTAATTAAAGTAAACATAGCTTCAATTCAATTGGGCCTATCTTTAAATCAATTAGAGTAAGGTTTAATTCATTAGATATAGGTACAATTCAATTATAGATAGGTTCAAATCAATCTAAGATAGGTTCAATTAGTCTTATTTTCACCAATCTTTAATGTACCTATCTTCAATTGAATTGATAACACTCATCCTTACAGTACGTTATAACAGTGGTATGACATGATAACACTCATCCTTACTATACGTTATAACAGTGGTATAACATGATAACACGCATCCTTACAGTACGTTATAACAGTGGTATGACATGATAACACTCATCCTTACAGTACGTTATAACAGTGGTATGACATGATAACATTCATCCTTACAGTACGTTATAACAGTGGTATACCATGATAACACCCATCCTTACAGTACGTTATAACAGTGGTATAACATGATAACACTCATCCTTACAGTACGTTATAACAGTGGTATGACATGATAACACTCAACCTTACAGTACGTTATAACAGTGGTATACCATGATAACACTCATCCTTACAGTACGTTATAACAGTGGTATAACATGATAACACTCATCCTTACAGTACGTTATAACAGTGGTATAGCATGATAACACTCATCCTTACAGTACGTTATAACAGTGGTATAACATGATAACACTCATCCTTACAGTACGTTATAACAGTGGTATACCATGATAACACTCATCCTTACAGTACGTTATAACAGTGGTATAACATGATAACACTCATCCTTACAGTACGTTATAACAGTGGTATAGCATGATAACACTCATCCTTACAGTACGTTATAGCAGTGGTATAACATGATAACACTCATCCTTACAGTACGTTATAACAGTGGTATAACATGATAACACTCATCCTTACAGTACGTTATAACAGTGGTATAACATGATAACACTCATCCGTACAGTACGTTATAACAGTGGTATAACATGATAACACTTATCCTTACAGTACGTTATAACAGTGGTATTGACGTTGCCTTGATGAGCTTATCCTTTCACTGAGCTAACAGGCGAAAGCGTACAGGGAGTTCAATCAACTTTTCGTGGTTTTTTTAAAAATGAAATATCTTTTTCTTTATAATGGATGAATACAGAAAATAAATGACCTTCATTATACGTGTAGTATACATCATAGACACTGAGATAATTTATTTGACAAATACTGCTGAATCACATTGACTAAAACGTTCCTATGTGCGGTAGTTTCGAGTATGATGATGCAATTTTTTAAATGTTTTTTTTTTTCTACTAACCTGTGAAACCGGTAGACCTCTAATTCAAACGTGATTTTGTCCCAAATAGAATTTCATTTTAAAGGTAATTTGTTTTTAAGGTGAGATATTGTGAAAAGCAAAGACACGACGTAGTGTTCAATGAGGTACAAGATAATGTGTTCTGTACCTGACACGCTTCGTCCGTATTCACGTTAAATGTGTCAAATTAACACTTATCTGTACAGAAGTTAACCCCCGGGGTGCCATGTTGTCATCAAACCCCAACAAACCATCTCGGCTGTATGCAAAACAAACACAAAACGTTTTTAACATTTATAAATTAACTTGAATTAGTAGCATACATCACACCAGGGAAGTCAAAAGGCTAGCGTACTCCGCCAACCTTAAAACTTCTCCCCCAAGTCTTATGATTTAGCACAAGATTAATAACACTTTTTAATTATTCAATGCATACTCCTATATATAGTGACAATAAATCACCGATGGGGGCCTAAATACAGCTACTTTGTATACACTGGAATGTACAGACAAGGTATTTCATATTTAAACGATAAAACGCAATGTTATTCACCTATGACACGTTTCATTGGTTACTAGCTTCATATTATCACGCAATCACTGCATAGGTATTATTTGTATTCAATAAAACAATTACATGCAATGTTCTTTCACAAGGCTACCCGCCGTGTTGCAAATATAGGCAAATGTGTACTGGGCTTAGACAAAAATGAACTTCTGCCTAATTATAATATTATATCTTAGTTATTGTAGCGGCAAAGTTAGACGATAATTGGAGAGCCTTGTATTAACAAGACGAGATGTAGAGGAGCATGTAGAGGGACATTTTTTTTATATTAAGGTGGAATGTAAATCAGGAACCATAACTCTGAATCAGAACACCAAGGCTGAAGCGTTATAGATCGCTTATATTCCGCTGTAACACATCATATCCTAAATTGGCTTTGACCGCAGATTTACATATTCACAAATGTCAGGGTCACTGTCAGGTTATGTGTGGATGAGACACCTATAGTCAGGGTCATATCGGACCATGTGTGGATAAGAAACCAATAATCAGGGTCATATCGAGTCATGTGTGGATAAAACACCAACATTCAGGGTCATATCGAGTCATGTGTGGATAAGACACCGACAGTCAGGGTCATATCGGGTCATGTGTGGATAAGACACCAACAGTCAGGGTCATATTGGGTCATGTGTGGATAAGACACCAACAGTCAGGGTCATATCGGGTCATGTGTGGATAAGACACCAACAGTCAGGGTCATATCGGGCCATGTGTGGATAAGAAACCAATAATCAGGGTCATATCGGGTCATGTGTGGATACGACACCAACAGTCAGGGTCATATCGGGCCATGTGTGGATAAGGCACCAATAGTCAGGGTCATATCGGGTCATGTGTGGATATGACACCAACAGTCAGGGTCATATCGGGTCATGTGTGGATATGACACCAACAGTCAGGGTCATATCGGGTCATGTGTGGATATGACACCAACAGTCAGGGTCATATCGGGTCATGTGTGGATAAGACACCAACAGTCAGGGTCATATCGGGTCATGTGTGGATAAGACACCAACAGTTAGGGTCATATCGGGTCATGTGTGGATAAGACACCAACAGTCAGGGTCATATCGGGTCATGTGTGGATAAGACACCAACAGTCAGGGTCATATCGGGTCATGTGTGAATAAGACACCAACAGTCAGGGTCATATCGGGTCATGTGTGGATAAGAAACCAACAGTCAGGGTCATATCGGGTCATGTGTGGATGAGACACCAACAGTTAGGGTCATATCGGGTCATGTGTGGATAAGACACCAACAGTCAGGGTCATATCGGGTCATGTGTGGATAAGACACCAACAGTCAGGGTCATATCGGGTCATGTGTGGATAAGAAACCAATAATCAGGGTCATATCGGGTCATGTGTGGATATGACACCAACAGTCAGGGTCATATCGGGTCATGTGTGGATAAGGCACCAATAGTCAGGGTCATATCGGGCAATGTGTGAATAAGACACCAACAGTCAGGGTCATATCGGGTCATGTGTGGATATGACACCAACAGTCAGGGTCATATCGGGTCATGTGTGGATATGACACCAACAGTCAGGGTCATATCGGGTCATGTGTGGATATGACACCAACAGTCAGGGTCATATCGGGTCATGTGTGGATAAGACACCAACAGTCAGGGTCATATCGGGTCATGTGTGGATGAGACACCAACAGTTAGGGTCATATCGGGTCATGTGTGGATAAGACACCAACAGTCAGGGTCATATCGGGTCATGTGTGGATAAGACACCAACAGTCAGGGTCATATCGGGTCATGTGTGAATAAGACACCAACAGTCAGGGTCATATCGGGTCATGTGTGGATAAGACACCAACAGTCAGGGTCATATCGGGTCATGTGTGGATAAGACACCAACAGTCAGGGTCATATCGGGTCATGTGTGAATAAGACACCAACAGTCAGGGTCATATCGGGTCATGTGTGGATAAGAAACCAACAGTCAGGGTCATATCGGGTCATGTGTGGATGAGACACCAACAGTTAGGGTCATATCGGGTCATGTGTGGATAAGACACCAACAGTCAGGGTCATATCGGGTCATGTGTGGATAAGACACCAACAGTCAGGGTCATATCGGGTCATGTGTGAATAAGACACCAACAGTCAGGGTCATATCGGGCCATGTGTGGATAAGAAACCAATAATCAGGGTCATATCGGGTCATGTGTGGATACGACACCAACAGTCAGGGTCATATCGGGCCATGTGTGGATAAGGCACCAATAGTCAGGGTCATATCGGGTCATGTGTGGATATGACACCAACAGTCAGGGTCATATCGGGTCATGTGTGGATATGACACCAACAGTCAGGGTCATATCGGGTCATGTGTGGATAAGACACCAACAGTCAGGGTCATATCGGGTCATGTGTGGATGAGACACCAACAGTTAGGGTCATATCGGGTCATGTGTGGATAAGACACCAACAGTCAGGGTCATATCGGGTCATGTGTGGATAAGACACCAACAGTCAGGGTCATATCGGGTCATGTGTGAATAAGACACCAACAGTCAGGGTCATATCGGGTCATGTGTGGATAAGAAACCAACAGTCAGGGTCATATCGGGTCATGTGTGGATGAGACACCAACAGTTAGGGTCATATCGGGTCATGTGTGGATAAGACACCAACAGTCAGGGTCATATCGGGTCATGTGTGGATAAGACACCAACAGTCAGGGTCATATCGGGTCATGTGTGAATAAGACACCAACAGTCAGGGTCATATCGGGTCATGTGTGGATAAGAAACCAACAGTCAGGGTCATATCGGGTCATGTGTGGATAAGACACCAACAGTCAGGGTCATATCGGGTCATGTGTGGATAAGACACCAACAGTCAGGGTCATATCGGGTCATGTGTGGATAAGAAACCAACAGTCAGGGTCATATCGGGTCATGTGTGGATAAGACACCAACAGTCAGGGTCATATCGGGTCATGTGTGGATAAGACACCTACAGTCAGGGTCATATCGGGTCATGTGTGGATAAGACAACAATAGTCAGGGTCATATCGGGTCATGTGTGGATAAGACAACAATAGTCAGGGTCATATCGGGTCATGTGTGGATAAGACACCAACAGTCAGGGTCACTGTCAGGTTATGTGTGGATAAGACACCAACAGTCAGGGTCATATCGGGGCAAATGGGATGAGACACCAACAGTCAGGGTCATATCGGGTCAAATGGGATGAGTCACCAATAGTCAGGGTCATATCGGGTCAAATGGGATGAGTCACCAATAGTCAGGGTCATATCGGGCCATGTGTGGATAAGACACCAACAGCCAGGGTCACATCGGGTCAAATGGGATGAGACACCAACAGCCAGGGTCATATCGGGTCAAATGGGATGAGTCACCAATAGTCAGGGTCATATCGGGTCAAATGGGATGAGTCACCAATAGTCAGGGTCATATCGGGTCAAATGGGATGAGACACCAATAGTCAGGGTCATATCGGGTCGTGTGTGGATAAGACACCAACATTCAGGGTCATATCGGGTCATGTGTGGATAAGACACCAACAGTTAGGGTCATACCGGGTCATGTGTGGATAAGACACCAACAGTCAGGGTCATATCGGGTCATGTGTGGATAAGACACCAATAGTCAGGGTCATATCGGGTCATGTGTGGATGAGACACCAACAGTCAGGGTCATATCGGGTCATGTGTGGATAAGACACCAATAGTCAGGGTCATATCGGGCCATGTGTGGATAAGACACCTACAGTCAGGGTCATATCGGGTCATGTGTGGATATGACACCAACAGTCAGGGTTATATCGGGCCATGTGTGGATAAGACACCAACAGTCAGGGTCATATCGGGTCATGTGTGGATAAGACACCAACAGTCAGGGTCATATCGGGTCATGTGTGGATAATACACCAACAGTCAGGGTCATATCGGGTCATGTGTGGATAAGACACCTACAGTCAAGGTCATATCGGGTCATGTGTGGATAAGACACCTACAGTCATGGTCATATCGGGTCATGTGTGGATAAGACACCAACAGTCAGGCTCACTGTCAGGTCATGTGTGGATAAGACACCAACAGTCAGGGTCACTGTCAGGTCATGTGTGGATAAGACACCTACAGTCAGGGTCATATCGGGTCATGTGTGGATAAGACACCTACAGTCAGGGTCATATCGGGTCATGTGTGGATAAGACACCAACAGTCAGGGTTACTGTCAGGTCATGTGTGGATAAGACACCAACAGTCAGGGTCATATCGGGTCATGTGTGGATAAGACACCAATAGTCAGGGTCATATCGGGTCATGTGTGGATAAGACACCAACAGTCAGGGTCACTGTCAGGCCATGTGTGGATAAGACACCAACAGCCAGGGTCATATCGGGTCATGTGTGGATAAGACACCTACCGTCAGGGTCATATCAGGTCATGTGTGGATAAGACACCAACAGTCAGGGTCATATCGGGTCATGTGTGGATGAGACACCAACAGTCAGGGTCATATCGGGTCATGTGTGGATAAGACACCAACAGTCAAGGTCATATCGGGTCATGTGTGGATAAGACACCAACAGTCAGGGTCATATCGGGTCATGTGTGGATAAGACACCAACAGTCAGGGTCATATCGGGTCATGTGTGGATAAGACAACAACAGTCAGGGTCATATCGGGTCATGTGTGGATAAGACACCAACATTCAGGGTCATATCGGGTCATGTGTGGATAAGACACCAACAGTCAGGGTCATATCGGGTCATGTGTGGATAAGGCACCAATAGTCAGGGTCATATCGGGTCATGTGTGGATAAGACAACAATAGTCAGGGTCATATCGGGTCATGTGTGGATAAGACACCAACAGTCAGGGTCACTGTCAGGTTATGTGTGGATAAGACACCAACAGTCAGGGTCATATCGGGGCAAATGGGATGAGACACCAACAGTCAGGGTCATATCGGGTCAAATGGGATGAGTCACCAATAGTCAGGGTCATATCGGGTCAAATGGGATGAGTCACCAATAGTCAGGGTCATATCGGGCCATGTGTGGATAAGACACCAACAGCCAGGGTCACATCGGGTCAAATGGGATGAGACACCAACAGCCAGGGTCATATCGGGTCAAATGGGATGAGTCACCAATAGTCAGGGTCATATCGGGTCAAATGGGATGAGTCACCAATAGTCAGGGTCATATCGGGTCAAATGGGATGAGACACCAATAGTCAGGGTCATATCGGGTCGTGTGTGGATAAGACACCAACATTCAGGGTCATATCGGGTCATGTGTGGATAAGACACCAACAGTTAGGGTCATACCGGGTCATGTGTGGATAAGACACCAACAGTCAGGGTCATATCGGGTCATGTGTGGATAAGACACCAATAGTCAGGGTCATATCGGGTCATGTGTGGATGAGACACCAACAGTCAGGGTCATATCGGGTCATGTGTGGATAAGACACCAATAGTCAGGGTCATATCGGGCCATGTGTGGATAAGACACCTACAGTCAGGGTCATATCGGGTCATGTGTGGATATGACACCAACAGTCAGGGTTATATCGGGCCATGTGTGGATAAGACACCAACAGTCAGAGTCATATCGGGTCATGTGTGGATAAGACACCAACAGTCAGGGTCATATCGGGTCATGTGTGGATAATACACCAACAGTCAGGGTCATATCGGGTCATGTGTGGATAAGACACCTACAGTCAAGGTCATATCGGGTCATGTGTGGATAAGACACCTACAGTCATGGTCATATCGGGTCATGTGTGGATAAGACACCAACAGTCAGGCTCACTGTCAGGTCATGTGTGGATAAGACACCAACAGTCAGGGTCACTGTCAGGTCATGTGTGGATAAGACACCTACAGTCAGGGTCATATCGGGTCATGTGTGGATAAGACACCTACAGTCAGGGTCATATCGGGTCATGTGTGGATAAGACACCAACAGTCAGGGTTACTGTCAGGTCATGTGTGGATAAGACACCAACAGTCAGGGTCATATCGGGTCATGTGTGGATAAGACACCAATAGTCAGGGTCATATCGGGTCATGTGTGGATAAGACACCAACAGTCAGGGTCACTGTCAGGCCATGTGTGGATAAGACACCAACAGCCAGGGTCATATCGGGTCATGTGTGGATAAGACACCTACCGTCAGGGTCATATCAGGTCATGTGTGGATAAGACACCAACAGTCAGGGTCATATCGGGTCATGTGTGGATGAGACACCAACAGTCAGGGTCATATCGGGTCATGTGTGGATAAGACACCAACAGTCAAGGTCATATCGGGTCATGTGTGGATAAGACACCAACAGTCAGGGTCATATCGGGTCATGTGTGGATAAGACACCAACAGTCAGGGTCATATCGGGTCATGTGTGGATAAGACAACAACAGTCAGGGTCATATCGGGTCATGTGTGGATAAGACACCAACATTCAGGGTCATATCGGGTCATGTGTGGATAAGACACCAACAGTCAGGGTCATATCGGGTCATGTGTGGATAAGGCACCAATAGTCAGGGTCATATCGGGTCATGTGTGGATAAGACACCAACAGTCAGGATTATATCGGGTCATGTGTGGATAAGACACCAACAGTCAGGGTCACTGTCAGGTCATGTGTGGATAAGACACCTACAGTCAGGGTCATATCGGGTCATGTGTGGATAAGACACCTACAGTCAGGGTCATATCGGGTCATGTGTGGATAAGACACCAACAGTCAGGGTTACTGTCAGGTCATGTGTGGATAAGACACCAACAGTCAGGGTCATATCGGGTCATGTGTGGATAAGACACCAACATTCAGGGTCATATCGGGTCATGTGTGGATAAGACACCTACCGTCAGGGTCATATCAGGCCATGTGTGGATAAGACACCAACAGTCAGGGTCATATCGGGTCATGTGTGGATGAGACACCAACAGTCAGGGTCATATCGGGTCATGTGTGGATAAGACACCAACAGTCAGGGTCATATCGGGTCATGTGTGGATAAGACACCAACAGTCAGGGTCATATCGGGTCATGTGTGGATAAGACACCAACAGTCAGGGTCATATCGGGTCATGTGTGGATAAGACAACAACAGTCAGGGTCATATCGGGTCATGTGTGGATAAGACACCAACAGTCAGAGTCATATCGGGTCATGTGTGGATAAGACACCAACAGTCAGGGTCATATCGGGTCATGTGTGGATAAGACACCAACAGTCAGGGTCATATCGGGTCATGTGTGGATAAGACACCAACAGTCAGGGTCATATCGGGTCATGTGTGGATAAGACAACAACAGTCAGGGTCATATCGGGTCATGTGTGGATAAGACAACAACAGCCAGGGTCACTGTCAGGTCATGTGTGGATAAGACACCAACAGTCAGGGTCACATCAAGCCAAGTGCGGAAGAGACAAGGAGAAGATTACAGGAAAGAAAAACATATAAACATCACAAGTGCTGTGATTGGGGATCAGATTAAACTTGTTAGTCCTCCAAAGCCTAAAAAATAGGAGAAGCAGTTTTGTCGACTCCTGTAAACGATCACCGTGCAATGAGACACACCATGCACTTTATTCCCACTTCTCCACCATGTACTTTATTCCCACTTCTCCACCATGTACTTTATTCCCACTTCTCCACCATGTACTTTATTCCCACTTCTCCACCATGTACTTTATTCCCACTTCTCCACCATGTACTTTATTCCCACTTCTCCACCATGTACTTTATTCCCACTTCTCCACCATGTACTTTATTCCCACTTCTCCACCATGTACTTTATTCCCACTTCTCCACCATGTACTTTATTTCCACTTCTCCACCATGTACTTTATTCCCACTTCTCCACCATGTACTTTATTCCCACTTCTCCACCATGTACTTTATTCCCACTTCTCCACCATGTACTTTATTCCAACTTCTCCACCATGTACTTTATTCCCACTTCTCCACCATGTACTTTATTCCCACTTCTCCACCATGTACTTTATTCCCACTTCTCCACCATGTACTTTATTCCAACTTCTCCACAGGTTTGTGTACATCATGTTTCGTAAATGATTCATAACCCGAACTATGTATCGGCGGTACACTGTTAAAACTTTTCTGGATTAAATACACTTTCGATATAGTTTTGTTGCTGTTTTGGCAAGATCATAAAGTATCTTGAAAACTCATAATCGGCTAATTTATTGATATATCTCGGCACTTACGAGTACGAAACCTAAAAACCTTCTGACTGACGATGGACATATGTAACTCAGCAACGCTGGTTACATACACATTTATCTAGATAAGATACCCAATCACTGACGTTATCTACCCGGTAAAATGTGTAAGTTTGATTGACGTACACACGTGTCTGTATGGCCAGGTAAACATATCATTCATGAATTTATAATTGACTGTCCCATTGGGCGTTGAATTATCCGTAAGCGTACATAATGGGTAGTTAGAGATTAAGACATTTTAATTCTTATTATTCTGCATTTTGTTCTCTTCAAAATTTGCAATTACAGAGTAAGCTATCGTGTTCTAGAAGGCGAAGGTCCATTGCTATTTTGTAAAGGTAACACTAATCAAACATAAGACAAACACATATTGTGTGTGTCCTCATCTCTCTCTTAAACATCTCACACAACGTCAAACTACAATGGAAAGATTTTTTTCAATCCGGAAATGAAGTTCCGAAAGTACCATCATCATGTTGTGAAATGCATTCGGTTCAGTATCTAACTGTACTTGATGACCACCATTATTGTATATCGACAGGTAGAAGCATCGGTGGTTTTTCTCCGGGTACTCTGGCTTTCCCCCACCTTCAAAACCTGGCGCGTCCTTAAATGACCCTGGCTGTTAATAGGACGTTAAACAAAAACAAACCAAAGGTAGAAGCATTACAAGGGCGATAAACTACCGGAAGTCAGTGTTTTCACTTTGTCTTCCTGTTAGGAAGAAAAGTTGTAGATAAACATAAGCTCTGTAGACACCGATGTGGTCTAGATGGCATGCTTATTGTAGATCAAATAAGATCAGGAGAAACAGAAATCAAGGTCGTTTATGGGAGACAGTTAAATCCTATCTCGTTTCCGAGCTATATCCTGAAGGTTGACATATTACATGAATTTGGAAATTGGCAACTATCAAACAAACGGGCCATTGTATAGATAATGTTAACTCGTGGGGCTCAGAATGACAAACCGTGTTGTTACCTGACTCTCTACGTAGATATGAGTTAAGTATATTCGACTGTTTCCCAGGGAAATTGTTAGAGGATCGAAACAAGCCAGTCCACGATCAAAAATGTTGACCGGTGTGGAATGATTATGATGAAGCATTTTTTTTTTCTGTTCGCAATTGCCGACGTCTGCTACCGACTGTTTGGAAATATATCAGACGAGGGTCTTCTGGGGCCGGTTTCTCATAAAATAGCTTATATGCGATTATTTTCTGTTATTCCGGAAGCAAAACAGTTGTTTCATGATCTAACAGTCTGTGGCATGAAACAACTGTATTATATTGGAAATATCTAATTATTGTCATACATTCCTTGTTGCGGGGTTTCAGTACGTCCATTAACAGCCATATAAAGACTGATTATGTCATTTTACAGAATATGAAGTGGTAACAAGTATGCATTGTTTTGAACAGTTAGGCAGTATCGGTTTAGCGTTAGCTCAGGTTGGAAGTCCATTTAAAGTGGTTTATTGCCGTTAAATTCACATCCTGAAATATTGAACGATTTAAGTGCGTATCGATTAAGTCTGTAGTTATTAAAACAGAAACCAAGGAATGATTTTAAGCAAAAACTGTGGAATGTATTTTTCCATACCCGTCTCGAGCCTCACAATCGGAACGAGGGATGGTAGGGAAGAGATCCGGGTTAAACAGGGGCTTGATCGGGTACAAACTAAATCCACACGGTAAACAAAATGCCGGACAGTAAATCCGAAGACTTAAATCTTGGCGACAACTTGACAAACAGCGTATTGTTCTTTAAACAGAACTAATACTGTGTATCGTAAAACAAATCAACAAGTCAAAGAATTAAACCGATTTGATAGGTATGATGTGGATCGTTTTAAAATGAAGGGATGACATGTTGGTCGGATGTATACTGATGGCCGTTGTTGTGGTACTGATACAGTCAGTCTGCTTTGTTCTTTTTTTTTTTATCTCGTTTGTGACCTACATGGCTGGATGACCTTGTAACCTTATACGGCATTGTTTATTTTCTGGATGCAATTTTGTATTGTGATCGAATTTAATAGGATGTATTAATGAAACATACTGTTATAAACTAGTAATGAGATGGAGTCACGCAGTTTTCTCCGTTTGGGATTTAAAACATGAAACAGCACATCAAATAAAAGTGGTGTTGTTGTCGAGGTCAATATTCTGTAGTAGTCATGCTATGAGAAATCGAAACATTCCAAAATAGATATTCTGCTCCTGTTCCAAATTTAGTGGTAAAAGCAATTTCAAGGAAAAAAGACGAAGTTCACACGCGAGGTCACGTTAGCAAGACATTGCCAGTAGCAACCTTGGACGTCATCAAGCGGATCTAGACCCAGTCTACTCAAAATGGAGAACAGTGCTCATTGTTCAGTAAAAAGAAAGTCCTAAAATTATATTTCACATACTTGTTGTAATAAAGTTAAGACATATAATATCAAGGCACTTGACCTTCGGGAATTCATTGGAAAAAAAAAGAAATAAACAAACAAACAAAAATTTTAAATAATGGTTAGAAAATTGTGATTCAGTGTGAAATGAAATTAAAAGGGAGATAACTTAAGTACAACATTTCAGGGGCATATACAATACCGCACCTATATTGTATACCTATTAAATGTATGATAACGCTGTTTCTCCATTTTAGATATGTAAATTGTTGAAGTAGAGAAATACGAGAAATTTTTTTTTTTGTATTTTGAAGTGATTTTAGTCATTTGAACCGACAGCGCACGGTCTTTAGGAAAACACAAATTTTGCATTTGCCATTTACATGAATGGTCACGCTGTTGAACTCCGTATCATTTTCTACATATACATTATTTTAAGAGTAACATTTATTTTATAAATTGTCTTGAATGTGGTTGCAAACCCAGAGTAATGTTTCATGTTGTATCTCTGGCAAGACCATATCAGCGAAAATCGTTCATCAAATTTCATAGTCAAACATCTGCAGTTTTCCGAGCTGTATCCATACCAAAGGCACGATATCAGCAGGTTACGATGGATTTTCCTGCAGCATCTCAACCGATCTGCATTCAAATATATCTATACGCCACCTCATGTTTCTACAAACATATGAATTACATGTCGTAGTTATATTTCCCGGGGATTCAAGGCCGAATGGTTACAGATGAAACAATCCCATGTCGTCTACCTAACGGTGGGGTACGTCTACAGTCAAACTGTGAAAAATCTAACAGCGACCAGGTCAATTAATAGATAAATATGTTATTATGTCTATTTCTAGAGCGCGTGCAAGATTCGATGAAAGAGATTACGTCATTTTTTATGAATATATGGGTTATTTATTGCTAAAAGCAAAAATGTGGGGTCATTTCAATCAATGGCGATGTTTTTGTCTGAGCACACCTGTTACTTAAATGGGGTCTAATGTTTTGACGTCATTTTGTGTAATATAGATCTAGAATTCCACCTCGTGGCGTATGATACATTATGTAAGTATATATACATGTACCACGTATTTAAAATATTGATTTATTATCTTTTAAATATACAGCGTATAAAATAATTAAGAATTCGTAATTGAAGTGTGCTGAAACACATATAAATCATCTCAATCTGAACTCGGATTACTGTTTGTGGTAATTTATGTGCATATCATGTCAGGCAGTTCAACAATTACGGAATTTTAATTGAATCTAATTAGGTAAGAATTTATTATAAGTTTACAGTGGTGATCAAGTGATTTATCCGATGTTTTTTTCCGGTTCAGTGGACGGACTGTCCCGATTTTATTCACGGACAAATTACACCACTACAGGAATATGGACGTTTTGTTACACGACCTCTTTGCAGTTATATTACATTCGGGCATTGTTCCCCGTGTAATCAGAATTTAGGGAATCGATTGAATTACATCTCAAATACCGTAAATCGACGGGTGCTCGAGAACAGGGGAGGGCACACACGATCGCCTTGTCTAAATCCCTCGGCCCGAAAAATTGAAATTTAGTTTGAGCTTGACACAAGTCATTGTAGTTTAGTCTTTACGTCATTGATACTGAACGGATAGAGTTACAAAATCCAACCAGTGACGTTAGCTTTAATCTGCTGTAGATATTTTTGATAAATATTCTGCCGGAATTCCTAATTCTTTACGGAGGTTTATTATGTTTTACTGAATGAACATTTATTTATTTTTATTATGCACTCGTATTTAAAGTATCTATGTTGTTTTAGGCGTTTACATTGCGTCACATGTTAGATTTCGTAAAGCTGACAGGACTTGAGTGGGTCCTACTCTAAAGAATTAGCCTAGTCTATCTTTATCTGCTTTCAGTGCAAAATCATAAGATTCAAGTACTAATTCTATAACGTACCTTCAATATATATTCAACAGACGTTTTATGTTGTCCCGTCAAAGGCTGACAACAATTACCAAAAACAACATCGTTTTATTTTTTTCAAATTTTAGAAACCATGATTAAAGGGGCGAAGATTTGATATGTAATTCTCAATTCGTACCAGTCAGCTATAGATGTTGTGTAGACATTTTCACGACCCTCGACGTCCTCTGACAGACGTTGGGTGAAACATGTGTCGCTTTGAGATATTCTGACGAGATAACACAGTTTGTTACCATGTTAGAGTCTTATCTTAGATTCACGTAGATATTTTAACGAAATATAAAAGAAATCACCACCGATTTTCTGGCTCATTATACTTAGAAGAAGTGTCTGACACATATTTTATTAGATATTGCGTATTCTAATGCACAAGGTAAGACGTATAGAAACATCTAGGAAGCTTTAGACTTAGTTGGGTACATATCTCACCTGTGGCGATGTACCTGTGTAATGGCATATATCCAAACGCCCATCACTGGCGGGATGCATACAGATAGTCGTAAAGATTTAAAACTGACATATTTCACACTATATTTTCGCATCAAGTCAGTTTATGAGATGATGGTTAAAGTACGGCACGTGCTATGTGTGTTACCAGATATAAAGGGAATATAATCCTCGTACAAGAGTTGCCTTCCCTTGATAATCCCCAGACATTCTCATTTGGCCTATTCTTGATACAGTTTTTACGTTAGTTGTTATATATATGGCGGTGCCGTAAGATGGAGTATAGTAGCTAGAGGTCGCTTTGGCAGACAGAGTATTTTTTGTAATACTTGGACATGTATAACTGTAACCTTGGTAACAAACGACTCACCAGTTCATGCATTCAAAGTCTGCCTTTGGTTCTGTCGTTTTGTTCCAATGAATGTAACGGTTGCATAGCGTCACGTACTTTCGATAGTAATGGTATTACAGTTATGATATCATAAACGCAATGCTAATAAAAGGCAGACATAAACTACATATACAGAGATATCATCAATCCTAATATGGAGTACAAAAATGAAGATTTAAAACTCCCGTAGTGACAATTTCGTTGTTCGATGATGACAATATGGTGTGTCGTGAGATATGACACTGCTTTCCTTTGTGATTCTCACCCAGGGGAAAGCTTCACACGATAGTTTTGTCCGGTCATATTTCTACCTAGTACAGCGTCTGGGATAGATATAAATATTTTATGGGGAATATAGCTGGTTAAGCTGTTAGGCTCAGTGTACCCGCCAGTCATCCCGTACAGCCGAATACAGAGGCGACAGTACACTCCAGTCTCAGTGTACCCGCCAGTCATCCCGTACAGCCGAATACAGAGGCGACAGTACACTCCAGTCTCAGTGTACCCCAGTCATCCCGTACAGCCGAATACAGAGGCGACAGTACACTCCAGTCTCAGTGTACCCGCCAGTCATCCCGTACAGCCGAATACAGAGGCGACAGTACACTCCAGTCTCAGTGTACCCGCCAGTCATCCCGTACAGCCGAATACAGAGGCGACAGTACACTCCAGTCTCAGTGTACCCGCCAGTCATCCCGTACAGCCGAATACAGAGGCGACAGTACACTCCAGTCTCAGTGTACCCGCCAGTCATCCCGTACAGCCGGACACAGAGGCGACAGTACACTCCAGGCTCAGTGTACCCGCCAGTCATCCCGTACAGCCGGACACATAGGCGACAGTACACTCCAGTCTCAGTGTACCCGCCAGTCATCCCGTACAGCCGAATACAGAGGCGACAGTACACTCCAGTCTCGCTTACGATACTCGCCGGAACACCAGCTCTATAACACCATAATAATCTCTTTCAGTCGTTTTCCAGGTTAGCCCCCAGAAATGCTGCTCTTTTGTGTATTCTACTGCCCCCCACCCCCCACCCCCCACGTCTCTGTCGCCAGGGTTATCACTCCAATGATGCAGCTGACCAGGAATGTTGGTCAGTGTTTTGTTACCACTACTGTAAAGGGAGCAAATTTAATGTAGGGCTTTAAAAAAATGTGAAAATGCGGTATGAGTTTTAACTTAAGATTTAATTCTTTCTTTTTCATTCCGTGAAATTCAAGTCATGGACGTTGTAAAATTCATTTAAAGCTTTATTTGATGGAATGCATTTGATACCAATAATCTAATTTTGAATCTTGCATTTCAGTTGGCCTACTAACGGCAACAGAAAATTAATGTGTATTATTAGTGGGCTATTTTGCCTTAAATTGGTAAATAAGGAAAATAAAGTTTCTATACAGCATGTTTTGCTTTAAGTAAACTTAATAAAAACGGGAACATCTTGTATACTACATGCACTTCACAACGGAAAGTGCGCGCCGCATATATAGATCTTCATGATATCTTCAGATGCTGTTCATATCACGGTTAATTGTCTTCTCCAGAAAGACATTAAATTCACTGTAAAATAAATGATAAAAACAACAAATATTCACCGCGAAGATCTAACTCAGTGAGACACTATTGGTAAGACTCTAACGTGGTGAGACCCTATTGGTAAGACTCTAACGTGGTGAGACCCTATTGGTAAGACTAACTTGGTGATACCACATTGGTACGACTCTGACGTGTTGATACCATATTGGTAAGACTCTAACGTGGTGAGACCCTATTGGTAAGACTAACGTGGTGAGACCCTATTGGTAAGACTCTAACATGGTGATACCACATTGGTACGACTCTGACGTGTTGATACCATATTGGTAAGACTCTAACGTGGTGAGACCCTATTGGTAAGACTAACGTGGTGAGACCCTATTGGTAAGACTAACGTGGTGAGACCCTATTGGTAAGACTAACGTGGTGTGACCCTATTGGTAAGACTAACGTGGTGAGACCCTATTGGTAAGACTATAACGTGGTGAGACCCTATTGGTAAGACCCTAACGTGGTGAGACCCTATTGGTAAGACTATAACGTGGTGAGACCCTATTGGTAAGACTCTAACGTGGTGAGACCCTATTGGTAAGACTCTAACGTGGTGAGACCCTATTGGTAAGACTCTAACGTGGTGAGACCCTATTGGTAAGACTCTAACGTGGTGAGACCCTATTGGTAAGACTAACTTGTCGAGACCCTCTTGGTAAGACTCTAACGTGGTGAGACCCTATTGGTAAGACTAACGTGGTGAGACCCTATTGGTAAGACTCTAACATGGTGATACCACATTGGTACGACTCTGACGTGTTGATTCCATATTGGTAAGACTCTAACGTGGTGAGACCCTATTGGTAAGACTAACGTGGTGAGACCCTATTGGTAAGACTAACGTGGTGAGACCCTATTGGTAAGACTAACGTGGTGTGACCCTATTGGTAAGACTAACGTGGTGAGACCCTATTGGTAAGACTATAACGTGGTGAGACCCTATTGGTAAGACCCTAACGTGGTGAGACCCTATTGGTAAGACTATAACGTGGTGAGACCCTATTGGTAAGACTCTAACGTGGTGAGACCCTATTGGTAAGACTAACGTGGTGAGACCCTATTGGTAAGACTCTAACGTGGTGAGACCCTATTGGTAGGACTAACGTGGTGAGACCCTATTGGTAGGACTAACGTGGTGAGACCCTATTGGTAAGACTATAACGTGGTGAGACCCTATTGGTAAGACTCTAACGTGGTGTGACCCTATTGGTAAGACTAACGTGGTGAGACCCTATTGGTAAGACTCTAACGTGGTGTGACCCTATTGGTAAGACTAACGTGGTTAGACCCTATTGGTAGGACTAACGTGGTGAGACCCTATTGGTAAGACTCTAACGTGGTGAAACCCTATTGGTAAGACTATAACGTGGTGAGACCCTATTGGTAAGACTAACGTGGTGAGACCCTATTGGTAAGACTATAACGTGGTGTGACCCTATTGGTAAGACTAACGTGGTAAGACCCTATTGGTAAGACTCTAACGTGGTGAGACCCTATTGGTAAGACTCTGACGTGGTGAGACCCTATTGGTAAGACTCTGACGTGGTGAGACCCTATTGGTAAGACTAACGTGGTTAGACCCTATTGGTAGGACTAACGTGGTGAGACCCTATTGGTCAGACTAACGTGGTGAGACCCTATTGGTGAGACTCTGACGTGGTGAGACCCTATTGGTAAGACTAACGTGGTGAGACCCTATTGGTAAGACTAACGTGGTTAGACCCTATTGGTAGGACTAACGTGGTGAGACCCTATTGGTAAGACTCTAACGTGGTGAGACCTATTGGTAAGACTAACGTGGTGAGACCTTATTGGCCAGACTAATGTGGTGAGACCCTATTGGCCAGACTAACGTGGTGAGACCCTATTGGTAAGACTCTAACGTGGTGATACCCTATTGGTAAGACTCTGGCGTAGTGAGACCCTATTGGTAAGACTCTGACGTGGTGAGACCTATTGGTAAGACTGACGTGGTGAGACCCTATTGGTAAGACTCTGACGTGGTGAGACCCTATTGGTAAGACTCTATCGTGGTGAGACCGTATTGGTAAGACTATCGTGGTGAGACCCTATTGGTTAGACTAACGTGGTGAGACCCTATTGGTAAGACTAACGTGGTGACACCCTATTGGTAAGACTCTAACGTGGTGACACCCTATTGGTAAGACTCTGACGTGGTGAGACCCTATTGGTAAGACTAACGTGGTGAGACCCTATTGGTAAGACTAACGTGGTGATACCACATTGGTAAGACTCTAATGTGACGCGACCCCCATGTTGTGATGCATTAAGATCTACGTGACAGGTCATTATCGGTATTGACCTCGAAAAGTGCTGTGCCGAAGTCTTGGTAATAACGGTATACAAAAACAAATTGGACTTTCACCAGTCAAATAAACATTGCGAATCGAGAATCTTGAGCCTGTCAAAACCAGACATCCATAACTACTTGGTCACGAGACTGTTGTGATTACGTCTCGTAATAGAAGAACCGACAGCCCAATGCAAAGTGTTCCGAAGTGTACTAGAAACATATTTACGGAGTGTTTCGATGGTGCAGAGCTTAAGATGAGTGACATCCATTTTCCGGAAATCAATGGCGATTTGACCCGTCTATTTTGCTGATTAGTTCCGAGTTAAACAATAAATACTTGCTGTCATATCAGCTTGTACCCTCCTGGACTGTCTGATCGAGGCTATCGGCTACAAATTCGATCGGGAATCGTTTCCTGTCTGATATGAGTGGTAGAAGTGGTGTCAGGAACTCTCCGATCAGAGATACGAGGAAAGTCTACGGAAGCGTGCTACCATTATACACTTTTGTAAATTATTATAGCGAGTTAGACTATGTCTGTCCCGTGCTGCTGGTAGGACGTAAGGATTATAACTACCCCCTTCCCTATTACACGATTCGTAAATTGTTGACTACAATTGGGACATTCGTGACATTTCCCTTGACACTGCCGCCTTTTAGGCTACAGCTGAGCTAGTTGAGACATACTTCTTTCTGCTTGACATGACGTCAGCTTTAATGCTGCCTGAATGACTGGTCCGCCCGTTGTCAGTATAATGTGATCACGTGGTTGTCACACTGCCGTATAAAGGTGGCATTTCAGTGTGATGGCACTGTAAAAGCGTATATCAACGGTTCCATCGTCCGTGATAATCGCCATCACATGAACGTTCTGTGTCGGTATGTGATATAAAACAGTATGAAACCAAATCAAAACCCTCCCCCTCCCGGAACCAACCAAACAACTCAACCAACCAACCAACCAACCAACCAACTAACCTTAAATCTTACAACCAACTAACCAACCAACCTAAAATCCGACCAACCAACCAACTAACGACCAGAAAATAGATACACATAAACGACTATAAGTTCTGCCTCCGACCAGTACCGGATGTATAAACTAGCACCATTGTATTGTCCAGTGTTTGAATGTTTGCTAACGTACTTTCCACTATGATTACTGATACCATTCTCAGCTAACACATGGTAGACTGGGGATTAACACAGATTTTTGTTGGTATTTAATTTAGAGAATCAAGGACAGATCTTGACAGTTACGGCAGACATTCGCCACTTAATTGGATGATTCGATAAAAAGTTAAAGCTAACTGTTTGTTTTCACCTTCGGACTTGCGTAACGTTTCGCTTTATTTCCCCGTCGACGACTCTACCACATTTGCTGAAATCGATAATGTCTTTGACCCATCAGTCCCGGTAGTCTAGGATTCCTCAGAGATGGTCACGTGACTTGACTTTCTAAGCAAGAAACGAATTCGCACTGTGAAAACATTTCCGGACAATGTAAAATATGTTCTAGCCTAGGCTTCCGTTGTCGCCTAGATGTTTAGGGAAGACGTTCTCTCTGGTCTGTCGTTGTCGCCTAGATGTTTAGGGAAGACGTTCTCTCTGGACTGTCGTTGTCGCCTAGATGTTTAGGGAAGACGTTCTCTCTGGACTGTCGTTGTCGTCTAGATGTTTAGGGAAGACGTTCTCTCTGGACTGTCGTTGTCGCCTAGATGTTTAGGGAAGACGTTCTCTCTGGACTGTCGTTGTCGTCTAGATGTTTAGGGAAGACGTTCTCTCTGGACTGTCGTTGTCGCCTAGATGTTTAGGGAAGACGTTCTCTCTGGACTGTCGTTGTCGTCTAGCTGACTCCTACTACTATACAGAGACCAACATCTGTTTATTGGTCTTTTATTCTGTATGAAATACAAAAGTCGCCAATTTGTACTGTTGTTATTTCTGTCCTTATTGGAAATGTCGCCTAGTTTTACCATCGCTTTAATATGACTACAAACAGGATATCTTATATCCTCGTTCAGACTTGGGCGAGATCGTCTTTTTAATTGCAGTCTCTAGACAAAAACAATTCTTAGTCGAAATATTTTTTTCAATGTTATGGATCTAGGAAGACATCGTGTATCAAAACAGGTGGTCGTCAATATCACTGTTTTAGTGCCTCGTACCGAAAACTGGGTTTTCATGTAATTAATCCGGACGCAGACGTTTTGTTTTGTCGTGTTGCAACGTATAGACAATTGATTATTATACAAATGCTAAACCACAATAATACCAATTAGGTATCACATGTTCTTCCGGCTCGATCGATATACAGATCATGTGATATTTGGTTCTTCATCGCTGGAGGTTTAAAAAATAAGTCAAATGTAGATTTCAACTCCATCTAGATGTTTCTATATTAGAAATAGGAAATACACCCTTTGAGAAAACACAAACAAAAAACGAACAGTTTCGCAGTAAATTCGTCTATTTCAGCATTCAAGGTGCAAGACCAATATTTCCATGATAAATAAAACATATATAATCAGACTCAACGCTGATTATATCAATATGTCGACACCTAAAATTGTATTGTTTTGATGAACTGAATTTCATAATAATGGTGAGGAAACGAAATGGTCACGTTGACCCCACCCCTCCCTCTCCTCCTCCCAATTCCTCCTTCCCAGTCCCTGGCCATTCTATTTCCTGAATATTAAATGCGGTTCAGTGGAAGTCGCCTAAATCCAATAGACGGAGCTCTGTTTAGTCAAATGGTTAATATTCTGACACAGATCGGCAATAAAAACGAGGCAGATAATTAATTGAAACCTTCCAGTTGCTGCCCCTTAATTCACATCGAGATGCTCGTCACGTGATCGCTACAGATGCCTACAAGGCGCAGAGTATTGATCGAACATCGTATCTAATGACGGGGCATGTTGCATGTCAGACTTGGGGATATTTCCGGATCGCATATTGTATTACTTTGATAAATCCGATGTCAACTTCATGATGATACTTCTGGGTCACTACTTCCGGGTCAGCGCGTGCATTGCGATATTGATTTGGAAATAGTTTCCCCAAAGATATGATGCCCATTCCAGAGCTTAGTTGCGACCGTGATACCGTTCGTTATATGTAAAATATGGTCAGAAGAAAAAAAGACTGTTTCCAAACGTATTTTGTTATTTAGTGGTCACGGAAAGTAACATTCCGGATATGGTTTGCCCCATTCACGACATTTTTTCACCTAAGCAATGCTATTTTTTCGGAATTTAGACCGTTTTGTGTATCCAATTGAAATTGGAAGAACGACAAATTCCGATCGTGACCAAAGCACGTGTAGATTGCGGTAGTTCATATATACATGCATGCACAGGTAATGTGGTGGGGCCTCAGGAGGGGCTGGTCCAGTCGTGCCTCGAAACTAAATGATGACTACCTCTAGTCTGAATTTCTGGGAAAAAAACCTGTCATTTCACATGTACAATATATGTCGTTATTATATGATAAATTATATCTTTATAGATAATTATATGAGCATTTTGATATCACATCCCTTATCAGCCCGAAAGTCTTGATATCAGCTCAGGACCGAAGGCCCGATGGCTGATCTAAAGACTTGAGGGCTGGTATGGGATCATTCTGAACTCATCGGGTATTGTCGCTGTAATGTACAAATGTAGATTCTCCGAGGAGTTCCGACATTCATTGAGTTGTCAAATAATCTGTGCAAATCTTCATGTCCTTTTGTGTTTTTCTCATTACAATTTTTCATATTTTATACAAACGCTTCTTTGTCATCTGCATCATCAAATCGATTCCCTGAAATATGTCTGCTGTTATCAATGTCAGCTCGTCCAGGTCAACAATTTTGGCTGCTTGCTCCTCTAATATCTCCTCCCCTCGATCACCAGTCGCCATCGTTGTTTATATTTATGCAGACAAGTTTAACACACACTAATAAGAAAAGAAAAATCCGGAAATGGCGTTGTTCGGTAACTTTTTATAAAAGATGACTTAATTCAACAATTCGTTTATTTTTACATTAAAAGCGGTAAAAATAAGCCGAAATGGCAAAATCCGGATTTTTTACAGATGGTTTGATATCACTTTCGAGAGGGTATGATATCACTTGAAGGGGGTGTGATATCACTCGGGCCGATATCAATTTGTGAGAATTGTAGACATATCACATATACAAAAAGGGTGTTATCAGTAGTAAACATATGATATATATAAATCAGGATAAAACTGTATTATGTCAACAGTCTTGTATAACGTTCAGTGCACCGCTTCGTTGTTAAGTCTTGTACAATCGGTTATCGGCACACAGTACCGCTCCAATTCGCAAGACCTCGGCCAGTTCCGTCAGTGCTCGGAATTAAAGCTCAAATTGATGGAGAATCTGTTCTGACAGTAGCATTTTATTTCACACATAATCTCATAAATCGAAAAATGTCAAACTCCGCCATTCTTCATTTCAAATGAAATTCAAGGCTCGCCGATTCCGAGTAGGCTGATATAATGCGATGGATACTACATCCGAATTTAGTTGGTTTAGTATGTCCTTAGCCCCGGTACCAAACTTCAAAAGTCTTTCACATACTTTATCGTCTGGCTGTGATGTTATAGCTATGTTTATCGGTGTTTTTTTTTTTTTTTTTTACTATTTAGAGAATACTCGATGCGCCCTATAAAGATATCCTCAACATCACAATACAGAATCCTTTAGATGTGGCTATGTTGTCAACACTTTATCCCGTTAATTGGTGTACTTTTGGAATTAATTATCGAGAAATGATGGCGACAATTTCTGAATGCGTTTTAACGCTGACATCATAAGTGGTATTGTCTCGGCACTTCAGCTCACACACACAGATGTCTTTTATTTGAATAATGATTGAAAAGATTTTGACGACAAATTATTTATTTTCCTATCTTGTCAATTAGTCTCAATTGTGAGCCGGATTATCACCGGTTTGATGCAGTGAGTCATTTGACATCCCTTTTGTGTCGGATGTGATACGGGGTCGGTATAATGGGGGAAGGGAGGGACGCTGGGGGCCAAATATAACGGGAAAGACTACGACAGACGGTTAACAACAATATAGACGTCACGTGACACGAACGAGCATCTCACGAGAAATATGTTCCTTTTGTTACAACAACCGCCGCCAGTCTGACATAGAAAAGTCAGCCTAGGTCGGCATGGAAGGGAAACCCGACAAAGAGACTGCAGTAAGGACGTATATACAGAATCCCATTCCTTCAGGAATCACCAGCAATAGATTGGGCGTTATATGGTCTCCGGAAATCGATACTGCAATGTACTTTTCTTTATAATAGGATCTCTGTCTGAAAATAAACAAACGTTAATTCAAGAATATCGGAAACAACACTTTTTCAGGATAACGAGTGAATTACATGTTGTGGCCGACAATACATCATAGGAAAGAGCACTGTAACATGCGAATGTAACTTACATTGTACTTCCGTTTTATGAATTGCATCATGGGAAACTAGTTTTAACGTGGGAAACTCCAATGAACATGTGATGTATACTTTGATTTTTTCCCTTTGTCTATTTCCATTATGTTTTGACTTACATTCGGTTCACATTACCGTTTCGTTTTAATTCGGCCTTGACAGAAATGGAATACATAAGAATTTCAATGTCCGTGGTGTTTTCCTTTGTAAGTCACAGCTTGGTTACTCTCTTAATCTGATGAGAATATATTCAGTATTTACTGACGAGACAGTCAACTAATACACAGATTAATACATGTGTTTTTCGATGTCAGACAAACGATGTGAGCTTGTCCAGTCTCGCTCTTGACGACGTTTGGTGAGATTTATGCGAATGATAATTTCCGGACAGAACGAACAAATTGCTAACAAATCATTGTAATGAGACTGACATCTGTACATAGACGAGTCCCTCCCACACCGAGTGGTCCCCAATACGGGGTATAATCAGAGTTTACGAGAGAGTCGTCGGATGGATAGCTCAGTAACGACAGCCCTAATTGTTTTTGGATCAATGGCATCATGGCCGTCTTCCGTCTTTGTTTCGAATATCATATATATTTATAAGCTGGTAATACATATATATTTTGGTGAACTAAAATATGCAAAAACACTACATATTGTAATTATATGTACGAAACAAATTTCCCGTGTTTCCTTTCATCGTCATCTATTACTTCACCAGAATATTTTACTCAGACTCTGTTCTCCGTTACTGATGTGTCATTTTAGACATTCTCAGACTGTGTACTTTGTCGTTTTAGACATTATCAGACTCTGTTTTACGTAACCGTGTCGTTTTTGACATTCTCGGACTCTGTTTTACGTAACCGTGTCGTTTTAGACATTCTCAGACTCTGTTTTACGTAACCGTGTCGTTTTAGACATTCTTAGACTCTGTTTTACGTTACCGTGTCGTTTTTGACATTCTCGGACTCTGTTTTACGTTACCGTGTCGTTTTAGACATTATCAGACTCTGTTTTACGTTACCGTGTCGTTTTAGATATTCTCAGACTCTGTTTTACGTTACCGTGTCGTTTTAGACATTCTCAGACTCTGTTTTACGTTACCGTGTCGTTTTAGACATTATCAGACTCTGTTTTACGTTACTGTGTCGTTTTAGACATTCTCAGACTCTGTTTTACGTTACCGTGTCGTTTTAGACATTCTCAGACTCTGTTACGTGACTTTGTCGTTTTAGACATTCTCAGCCTCTGTTTTCCGTTACCGTGTCGTTTTAGACATTCTCAGACTCTGTTACGTGACTTTGTCGTTTTAGACATTCTCAGACTCTGTTTTCCGTTACCGTGTCGTTTTAGACATTCTCAGACTCTGTTACGTGACTTTGTCGTTTTAGACATTCTCAGACTCTGTTTTACGTTACTGTGTCGTAAGAGTGGCTGGATCAGGATATCACACTCAATATTATTATACAGTTATAGTTGTGCAGTATAGTACATTTCCCTGGATCACGTTCGTGAAGAAGAAATGTTACGTTGGTTGACACAATTCTTATTCAGCAAGTATTTGCTAGGTTTTCGGTAAACAGACAGTTATAAGGCGTCTATACGTTAAGTCACAACTCTGCTCCCGTGCTGCCATTACTTCTCATAGATTGACACTCAGCATCATTATTTCGTCTTCATGCTCTTTTCTGCAAATGATTCTTATTCGTTTGGAACCATTTCCCTTGAATTGAATATTAATGTTAGATACAAATGGTTAAATAAAATGAAACTGATATGTATTATGCAAATATTCCATGGGTGTCTGTGGAATAGTCCTGAATATTTGACACTAGGTACTGGTAATCGACCGATGTTCTATTGCACGAGGCCTTCGGCCTTCGGCCTCGTGCACTAGAACATCATTCGATTACCAGTAGCGAGGGTCAAATATTCTGGACTATTGCACAGGCAACCATGATATACATGTTTTATTACATACTCACTAAAACACAGTTAGAATCACTGACATCTCGACTTTCCTGTAAGCCTAGAAGTCACCATGGCTGTCGTCGGCAGTGTTGACATCTGAGTGACTTAGACGCTTGAAAAGGTAGGGCGAAAAATTCCGAAACGTCACAGGTGTTCAATAGTTCGTACGTGACCAAATTCCAAAGCGTCACAGGTGTTCAATAGTTCGCACGTGACTGGCAATAGTTATAGCTTAGATGTATATTTAAGGAAAATCAAACGCATTATGTAATATAAACAAATAGAAGTAATAAGTGACTTACCGTCTAGGACATTTTAAATATAATGTGATGAATAATTTGTAGTACTTTTTTGTGTGAAAGGCTTTGACCATTGTAGTTACCATACCTTACCCCTCGTATTTACTGTGTATTTCGTGACTTGGATAAATGACACTGAGTAACTAAGTAAAAATAAGACCGCCAGTCACAACCACCAATAATCTACCCTAGACAGTTGGACGTTAATATATCTGAAAGACACGAACAGGATGACAAATGTTATCAAAACATGTTTCCTGTCAATTCCGTCGGTCATCCGGGACCGGCAACCCAACTTGTGCTTGTTGAACCTATGTCAGTCTCATCAGTCAGAGATGACACAGGACCGCTTAAATCCCTAGAAACACCGGGCTGCTTACACTCTTGAAAATATTGTCAATTACTCATATTGGTGTTAGGCGCCTAGAACTCTATCATTGTAAACTCTTAATACGAATTCGGTCTACTGGGCACAGGCAGATCCAGAAATCGAGGCGCTGGTTCAATAGTAACAATTCATAGTGGCTCTGTAATCAGTATTTCCGCTGAATCCCGCGAGACATTAATTTAAGTTTGTGTCGAAACCAAAACTACGTATAAGCACGCCATGTTAACACATAATGGATACAAGATGTTTATTTTGAGAATTTGTGTAAGTGTGAGAAGGACTAGTTAAAGGTGACTGGTAATAGATCAACATGTCGTGTTCAGTGGCCACCGACGTAAATACGTCACGTATCGGGTAATCACGACTCCTAACATTCGGAACAATCTTCGGGTAATCACGACACATAACATTCGGAACAATCTTCGGGTAATCACGACACCTAACATTCGGAACCATATTGGGGTAAACTCATAACATTCGGAACCATCTTCGGGTAATCACGACTCTTAACATTCGGAGCAGTCGTCCCCCCATCAATCACATTCTTCTATGATCAAGAATAATAACCGATAATATGGATTTTATTTTCTATAATACCGAATCGTCTGCTCATACAAATAAATGTCCGGGACTAACAATGGTAATGAAAGCAAATATCCGGACTAGCGTGAGTTTACTTTACACACACACCAAAGCGAAGAGACTTCAAAGAACATTTCCGGACTAACGGTTTTTTAAAAATACAATCCAAGGTGGTCATACCAATTATGGTCTTCTCTATATAAACGAAGTATCCAGACTTAAAGAGTATAGACTTTCTAAAAAAAGCAAACGTCCGGACTAAGGAGGGTTTATTTTAGATAATGTCAAAAGTATCCGGACTAGATATGGTCTTAAAACTGAAAAGCCGGACTAACGAGTATATAAAGTGTCCATATTATCAAGGTACATGTCATAGTACATACCAACTGAACACTATTACATTACTGAAATGTCCGAACAAAGGAGTCCACAGTATACACAGACCAATTTGTCCGGAATAACGAGAGTATACGTTATCAGCATCCGTCTGGATTAACAAATGCATTAAATATATCTTAATATAGATATATATATATAAAAGAAGAAGAGAGAAATCGCGTTAAATCCCTCCCACAGGTTTATAAGTGTATCTGATATATGGAACAATATATTGCAGATTCGTAATTTGCTATTTAAAAAAAAAACCTTTGTATACATATATTGATAGAGGTTTTGATTTGATTTAAACATAGTTTTATTGTTAAATATAACAACAGGAATAGGACACAAGTTATCGCAACTTAAAACGCCTTCTTCCAATAATCATTATGTACATAATATGAATTTACAATATAATACAGTATATAAAATTTGTATATGATGTAAGAAAAGACAGAGATGAGGGACAGAATGAAAAGTAAATATGTTAATGCCAGTTAATTTAAAGAGAGAGAGAGAGAGAGAGAGAGAGAGAGAGAGAGAGAGAGAGAGAGAGAGAGAGAGAGAGAGAGAGAGAGAGAGATGACCTAAAATCGATTACTGGATTTAATAAAATTTTGAACATATTGAAAAATATAGCCATTTTGTTCATCAGATAGTTTAGGAGAACCCCAGAGAATAACATTAAGAGTCACATTACAATAGCGGGAGAGATTATCAAATAAAGTTTCACGCTCTCTTCTGTACAATATACAATCAAAAAAATAATGATACACGTTTTCACACTCATTACCACATGCACAGGTTGTATCATTAATTATATTTACTCTATACAAATCATAGTTTAAGCTACTACAAACATGTCTTAACCTTGTGTGTAAAACATTTAATTTTCTATTTCCAGTTAGATAATAAATAGGTAATATATCACGATTGTTTTCTATTTTGGATTTAAATCTACTAATGGATGGCTGTTCTCTGATATCAATAGGTAAATTATTCCATAACCTAACAGAAGATGGGATAAAGGATTCATAAGAAGTAGACAATCGAAAATTTGGAACGGTATAGTTTTCTTTATTTCTAACATTATACGAATTACGTTCACCTACTCTTGGAGGAAGAAGATTGCTGAAATAGGAAGGAGTTAAATCATTGTGGAGTTTATACATCATTGAAAGTTTACGGAACTTTCTTCTTTCAGATAAAGGTTGGAGCTGGGATTCTTTATATAGAGATTGTTTGCTAGAGAAAGATGGCATGCCGGTAATGATTCTTGCTGCCTCAAGTTGAACTTGTTCTAGTTTATTTACATCTGCCAGAGAACAACCATCCCATACCTCACAAGCATATTCCAATACAGGCAACACAAATACTCTATAAATTCGTAATAAAGTTTTTCTACTCAACAAAAATTTGAATTTCCTTAACACCGATACTTTTTTCATACATGTTTTTATTATTTCTGCTATGTGCAGGGACCACTTTGCATCCGAACTGAAAGTCACACCTAAATGTCTATGGTTACTAACTAGTTTCAAAGTTTCTTCTCCAAAAGTAAGGTTCAAGGGTGGAATATTTTTTGAATTTGTTATTAGCAATACATCAGTTTTTTGTGGGTTAAATTTAGTGAGCCAGTCTTGAGACCATTTATTGAGTTTTTGCAAGTCATTATTAAGAGATCTTTGAATGTCTAAAAGAGATGATGAAGAATACATTAACGAAGTGTCATCAGCAAATAAACGAGATATACTATTCATATTATCAACAATATCATTTATATATATTAAAAACAAAAGGGGTCCCAAAACGCTTCCCTGTGGTACGCCAGCAGTCGTGTAACCTGTATTGGAGTACACATTTTTAACTATAACTTGTTGTTGACGATCAGAAATATAATTTTTTAACCACTCTAGAAGATCACCCCTAATACCATATGCTTCTAATTTAATTAACAAACCCTTGTGCCATACACGGTCAAACGCTTTGGAGATGTCGCAAAAGATAAGACATGCGTGTTTTTTTTCCTCTAGTGAACAACAAATATTGTGGTAAATTTCGATAAGTTGGTGCACTGTAGAGTGACATGACATGAAACCAGACTGTTTTTCATAGAAAAGGGAGTTTTCATGAAAATAATTGTAAATGTGTTTAAAAACAACTCTTTCAAAAACTTTACCGATACAAGACAGAAGAGTAATTGGTCGATAATTGGACACTAAATGTCTATCACCCTTTTTGAAAAGGGGAAGTACAACGCCTTTCTTCCAGATTTCAGGAAAACTTTTTTGATTAAAAGACATATTAAACAAAATTGACAAAGGTTTACATATGGAATTTGCAGTAAATTTTAACATATGGTGACTTATGGTATCATGACCAGATGCTTTCCCTAGTTTAAGAATTTTCAGAATATCGCAAACTTCGTCGGATCTGACTACAACGGAGTCAAGGAAAGAATTAGTTCTAAGATTAAAATTTGGTAATGGAACCTCCCTATCATTAATTGTTGAAATAGAACAAAAATAGTTATTCAAAATATTGGCTTTTTCGATATCACCAAGTTCAATATTTCCACTATCTGGGTTCGTAAGTGGTGGAATAACTTCCAGCGACTCAGATTGTTTATATAATTTACGAACAAGTCTCCAATAAGATTTAGGGTTACTAGTGTCAAGCTTATCAATAATGTCCCCAACTTTATCATAAAACAACTCCCTTGCATGCTTTTTCATATTATTGACCTTATTTCTTTGTTGTTTATATTTTGTTAGATTGGAAATGGACTTAACACGCTTGAATACTTTACGGAGTCTATCTCGTAGCCGCATAGCTTTCCTGAGTTCTGAATTCATCCATAGTTTATCTTGTGGTCTAATAACAACTGATTTTTTTGGTATACATTCCGAAGCATATGATAAAAACTGTTCAGTGAATCTAACACTGGCGATATCAACAGAATCAAAATTTTGGAAAAATGTTTCCCAATCAAAAGTATTAATCAAATTATTTAACTTATTAAAATCTGCATTTTTATATGACCAAACTTGACGGGTATAGTTACGGGATAGACTAATGGGTATAGACAGAAATACTACACATCCGTCATGATCACTTATATTACGATCTATCTTAATAACATGAGAATCTGTACATCTAGAATTATCACTCAATAAAATAGGGTCCAATAAACTATGTCTCGTCAATCCGTGTCTAGTGGGTTCATTAATAACATTGGTTAAGTCCATTTCCAACATAATTTGATTTAAAATATGGTTATGCGATATGGTTAAAAAATCAACATTTATATCTCCAACAATTACCACATTCGTTGTAATTTCTAAGGCCTTCTCAATAGAATATTTAAAATTTTCCCAAAAAGGATGACATGAACCTTCCGGTCGATATAAAGTACACAGTAATGAAATTTGCCTGTCCATTTCGATTTGTATCCAAATATTTTCTCCATGTACAAATTCAAGATCGTATCTTCGAATACATTTCAACGAATCAGAATAATATACTAATAAACCTCCACCTGAGAAATTTCTATCTTTTCGAAACGGCTCCATAAAACCCGGTATAGTTAATTCAGAAAATGGTACATGGTGATCTAAATGGGTTTCGGTAAAGCACAAGATATCAAATTCATCTGCTATATTTTCAATATATTCCAATTTGTTTCTTATACTCCTAGTATTTAAATGAAATATAGACAATTCATTTTCCGCGGGACCAGGGTTTGATTCTATATCCATGTCCAATATCAACAGTAATAATAAAATATTGTAATAAAATATGTTGTCAAATTGTGACTGTATGCACATAAAGACGAAGGATATCAAACTTGCTATCAAACTAGATAAAATATCTAAAAAAAATTTAGCACTGATGTGACCTTTAAAATGAATCTTCTTAAAAATTAGTCCCCCATAAGCTACATTGTAAAAACTTCCGATAGAAACTCTGTGCCAAATTGCGGATATATCACCTTCTAACCATTATCAAAATTAGTCAACCGCACAGTGATCCCATCGGAAACATTCACAATAATAGCATTATAAACTGTTCCGAGAAAGAAAACGGCTCTTGAATATACATATTGGTTTCGGTCAAGGTCAAAGTTTAGTAAACAGTAGACAGATAGATAAAAGAGAAAGAAAGATGATACAAGTAAGGATAAAGCGAGAAGAAATATAGAAAATGGAACAGAAGTATGTAATGACATAACTAATTGATCGAGAGAAAGTGAAGATCGGAGATGCTTACGATAATAAAAATAAATGAACACTGATATTTTCAAGAGATAAAGAGAACAAGAATAATGTTAAATGGTACATACACTCATCAGTACATATCTACACACTTAGTACACAAGTACGCTGGAACCCACATGCATACTATATGAATACATCGTATTTGCCACACACATACACACAGGCAAGTTGCAAATACACCTCACTGCGCACACACCACTAAATCAGCTCCGTCATTGCGCACGCGCCCTACAAATTTCACATGCACGCGCTCTACAAATTTTTCATGCTTACTATAGAAAAGAAAACAGTCTTTGCCACACACACATATTATACACATATATTCAAAGCTAACACGACTCACTGCTTATAATTATAATAATACCAACATACCTCGCAGTAAATATTTGCACAAGAGATAAGCAGAAACTCGTACATGTATATCCAGAAGATAACATATAAGGCAAGATGTAGAAAAAATATCAAACAAAAATGCATATAATAATTGTACACTTGAATAAACTGTACAGTGTATCTCTCCTTCCTCGTGAAGTTCGAGTGACTTGAACAGGGATAAATTTATTACAACATAATTTATAAATTTATAAAAGGTATCTACACACCTAGCATCTAGCTAATGTAGGTAATGTACACTTACACTGTCCGTGTTGTAGATTGAATTCATTACAGTTGATTATTGAAGGACTTAAAATTACGAGGAATATTCTTTGTTCGTAAAATTAAATACAAAAAAAAAAAAAAAAAAAAACATATAATAATTGTACACTTAGATAAACTGTACAATGTATCTCTCCTTCCTCGTGAAATTCCAGTGACTTGAGCAGTGATAGATTTAGCACGATAAAGTTTATAAAAGTACATCTGTATAGGAACGTCAACCATTGTTTATGAGGAATGTTTTTTTTGAAATTACAAATGATAATGTTCTTTTCATGAACGTAGTCGATATAGCATCATATAGTGTACTATTGAACCAAAGAATATGATTGTAACTTATCATTTAGAATTATTAGTGTTGAAGAGACTGGTGATCAGCGAGCGTGTGTCGAATCGTTCAACTCATATGCAAATAGAATAGGAGAGTCTACAACAAGTTATACGTAGGGGAGCAAACTATTTGACGGCTCCATATATGAATAGTGTGTAGGTCCACGAGAGAGAGTGAGAGAGAGCAAGACACCCCTCGACATTTCTATCATGCGAAATTACAGGGTCATCGAGGGGTCACTCAGGCCCGAAAGAAGCATTTGTAGTCTAACCACGTGTATGGTTTTGTAAAATAACATGACTTCAAAAGTGTTCACGTGTACATTCGCTCACACTTCAAACATGGGAATATAGTTATACATTGTACGTGTAACAGCTAAAATAGCATAATTATTTAGTTTTATAAACACCATGCATATTTCAATTGAATAAAGTAGCAATTGTTAGTTGGTGACAAGACATCATCCACTAATTTGGACGGTGTGGGACGTATTCATAGCCGGGTAGAAGTTCACCTATGTCTTTCAATGACACAATCATGAATTTCCTGTCTTCTTGTGATTTTTTTGCAAATATTCGGCCGTCTCGAGTCCAAAATGAATTGATTTTACCTGCATGTCTCAGCTTATTCAATTCGTTCACAACAGTTTGTCTTTTTTTTGTGAGGGATTCAACAATCAACGTTTTATGTTCATTGCCCTTAAGTTTTTGTTTCGCGGAAAAAATTTGTTCACGGTCAATGTACCTCAGGAAGCGTATAATGATGTTGGTTTTACCTTCAGAGATAGATCCAAGGATATGACAGCGAGAAATGGACCGCGGCTGGACTTTCAATTTTAGATATTTTTCGCATATATCTAATACCGCCTTCTGGGGGTCGAAAGTATGGACGTCTTCACCTCTCGGAACGGGTACATTAAGAAACTTTAGACAAGTCCGACGTGAATACTGTTCATGTTCGTCGAGGATATCTTCGTGTTCTCTATGACTGTTTTCCAACTGATCAATTCTACTGTGTAGAGCCTTTATCTGATTGTCTTGGAGAATAATCTACTTTTCCATGGAAGATACTTTGTTGTCAATCATAGAGCCTATTTTAGTATCCACACAACTTTGAATCAGATTTTCTGTTTTCTCATTGTTGACCATATCGGATAGAACTTGGTCCAATTTAGGTTGGATCTCAGCAGTAAAAGTCTGAGTAATAATTGAGGCTACAAGCCGGCTTACAGGTTCTACCAATGCTTGAATCAGATTGTTGAAAAATTCATCATCTGATGTGTTCATTGTTAATGTGGTGGGTGAAAATTTACAAGTACTGACTGGCTGTAGGGATTCATTAGCAGTTTTTTTTGGTGCGGATTCGATTGTATCATCCGGAGAAGAATCAAAAGTTTGTCTCTTTAAACCCGAAGACACAGGTGTAGAAAATTGTCGAGCTTGTTCTTGTGTTATAATAAGTGGCTAATTGATAGAGGTATTTAAAACAAAAAGTAAAACTCTTCATGGACGTGTTCTCAATCATTCCTTGGCAGCTCTCAAACTAATTTGAATTTAATGTTTTTTTTGATGGCATATGAATGAACGTTACTCCGACGACCGACCCATGCGCACTCGACCTCGTAAACTTTAATCGATTTATTTTTTTCCCGCTGACCCCATTTTCTTATCGCACTTAAGGTCGCTTAGATCGTTGTCAAAGCTGGCTTGCGGAAATTAGTCATCCGACGTCTCGAGCCGATTACAGGTGTGTTGTGGACATCAGGTTAGATACAATGTTTGAATTGAATAATTGTTGACTACAGTGTTGTGACGTCATCGAAATGTGATGCAGTCGTATCCTGATGCAGTGCTCGATCACTAATAATGTTCATGTGGAAAACAAAAACCGATTATAATTCTGTTTCAAGAGCATGTGTGCTGTTCTAAAATAGATATTGAATGTCTGGTGTGTTCGTCTACATATCCTGGGGGTCGCTTACCACCTCCATAACTTCAATAACGTCCAATATCAAGGTCACATTAAAAAATATTAAAAGTGAAATTGATTTTTTATTCAGTGCCTGCATATCCGGGTCATAACATTATGAATTTGAAATTAACTACACATTTCTGTTACCCGTTTAATTTATTGATCCCTAGGTTGCTCTCTAATTAGAGGTCAACTGTTTCCGGTTGATTATCTCCAGACCATAGGGTCATCTATATAGCAGAATAGTGTTGAATTTCAAATACGAATAAATACCTAAAGATTTGCACAAAAAATGTGATGTAATATACCAAAATGTTTGTTTGGACATGTAGCTTCTTACAATCACCAATAATATGCTATAGATGCTACCAGTTTCTTCTATAGAGTAACTTTGCGGTAAGATGTAGCATGGAATAATTCTAAGTCACGCAAATTATCAAACCTGAAAAATAGCCATGCTGTTATGTTCACAAGTGTCTATAGCACAGGGTAGGAGCATTTGTTTGACCGGATTTTACTGTATGTACGTATAAACACTTATTTTGTTTTGACCTTGAAATGCAAATGGCAGCTGAGAATAATATTACATAAATATGGCTTAGAGGAGGCATTTCAGTTAATAACAAAACTCCTATATCGTACTTTTATGACATCTTATCATAGTAACATGAACATTTTGAAGTCAATTTGTTAAACTGGTGAGTTTGGAGCCTTTTTCAGAAAAAGGCTTATTTTACCCCAAACTCAACGGTTGAACATTTTTTCATAAAAGCAGTCTTCTTGCCACATCAAGAATACTTTATATTGTCTAATAAGAGCATTTTTGATGTTTTAAATACAAATGTACCTCCTAATATGCCTAATATGGAAGAAGAAAAGAAACAAACAACAACAAAAATCCTTTAAGATTGGAGACAAAGTCACAACAGTGTAGAGTATAGACGGTCTGATAGCCTATCTCTAGACTGGCCCCCTGTCTCTAGAATATTAGAATTATAAATATAATTGAACTTTCTTATTTTGATCCCTAGGATATGTCTGATTCTAGTTTCAAACTAGGGACAGATAATCTAGTATTAGAATTTAGCTTGGCAATTCTTAACAAAAAAACTTAGGTTCTGGTGGCCAGTCTAAGCCTATCTCTTGCACTGGAATAGAACGTTCACACTGCAGACAACTTTTAATATTATCATTTTAACACAACTAGACCCACTAGCGTGTTTTGTTTCATTTTAATGAACGACAACAAATATAATATAAACATTATCAGCAATCTAGAGATATCAACGACACCATTCAAAGTAAGTTAGTCGCATTCGTTTCGAAAATGTAATTATGTCGAAATGGGACCCTCATTACCGAACCATCGACTCGCATTACGACACTTTAATTATGTCGCTTGATTTGGGGTTTTATTCGTTTTTTTCTCTCAGCTAGTAATCAAATGATATCCATTTCAACATTTAAAATCTTTTAAAATGAAAGTTCAAAGGTTGCTACGTTTTGTAAACTTACTCAATCCTGACAAACCCATCATACCGGAACTGGTTTACGTCATTTAAATCGCAAAACAATTGTCTGAACGGCATTGCATTTCCGGTTTTTGAGGTCAACCTGGGTGGTTGATAGATAATAGCTGTTATCTGTTACAGAGAATACCAATGGGTACGTATTAATTACGTCAAGTGTCGATTACCTGATCGCGATCTGCGGGTTTACAAGGTGATCTCCTGATCAGAAATCCATTCGGTTTTTTCCGTCATAAAGTTTCGTCCCGACGAAAACACCCGAGTAGCATGCATGTGACCCATAATGATCTCTTTTGATAGGAAATCATTAACTACTAAAATACAATAAGTGGATGTGTCTTAATTGAATGGTCACCATATGAAAAGCAACATACTTTATGTTGCTGGATGGTTGATTGATGGAATTGAACGTCCACGCAACATCTGAGGTCATATGAGGATGATATGATTGCATGATACTACACTGTGAATAAAAGACCACAACTCCGGCAAAACTATGACATTTTAACACGAGTTCAAACAAAATGTCTGATGTAATATGATAAAGCCATCATATCAAGTTACAAATCGATGAAGCAAGCGGTAACGAAAAAACCCGGGGAACAGGTAATTACTTAGTTAATTATAGTTTTCTTTGTGCAAAGGGCAATAACTCCGACAAACAATTGGATATTGATACGGGGTTCATTATGACAAATCCACACACTAAGTTACCGCCGTCCTCACTCCTCTAATGTGTGTGTGTGTATCCCCTCCCCTCACCCCAACCCCGTCTCTCTATCTGCTTGCCAGGGTCATTTAAACAAATTGCATTGTGGGAAAAAGTTCGAAACTAACTGTCACTGGTGTTAAAGACATCGATAATTTTGAAAAAAACGGGCTCAGCTACATATATATGTAGTTCTGTTACTCCTAACTTCTACTCATTATGTCTCTTGTTATGATATTTAGTAGCGTTTCCTGTGCAATATTGAGATGAGACCATTCTTACCATCTATTCTTGCGTATTCATACTGTACATGTTAATATTGATTAGCGAGGGGACTAGTAGTGTTTTCAAGAGATACATTGTTAGACTGAAACAATGGCGATCGTTAAAGAAAAGTCTACATGTGCCAATCTAAGGGTAAACAGCTAGTAAGGCGTAGACACATGTATATTGGTATAGAATTACCAGTGTCGGACACGACGGCGAAGTCAGGGTCGCTGAGTTTTATTTGTAAACAACATTATCTTTAAAGACAATCTGTTGATTCCAATTATAAGGAAGAAGCCAAACTTAATGCCCTTTTATTTATCTATAAAGCATTGTAAATATCGCCTTTTATTCTTTGTTCCAGCAAAGACTGTTTGTTTTAACAAGTAAATGAATTTCCAACTATAGACCCACATTTTGTAGTCACGCGTCTCTTCGTAATCGAACGTCTTGCAAACTGATAAATATTTGTCAAATGGTCTGCAATAAGCATGAATGCAAATATGCTGTTGTCGACAAGTTTCAATTCTTACTCATGGAGAGGGAAATTGAAAACTGATAATATCATTACAAATTGTCTGTGTGTACAGGAGACCGACGTGGCTATGTAATTGTTTGTGCAGGTGCGTGGTTAAACATCCGGGTACCCTCACGGATAGATAAGTAAGTGTCTTTACTTCTATTAACGCCGTACAGAAGGGATCATACTCGTGTCATCACAAAGGCTTGATAGCGTAACAGACAAATTACACATATTTACCGAGCACACTAGAACCACGCCCTTTTATTGAAGGGAGGGGCAACCACAATTGGCAGTGTCACGCCCCCTACAGGGAGGGACACTTCTTATACAACAAGAGACGGGACGGGGATAATTGGGTGTCAATGCTAACTTCTCCTCAAATGTTCTTCGGGTAGACAAATATACATATATTTACCTGTCCAACAAGGTAATCCCCACAAACACACATAAAGGAATCAGCTGACTTTAACGCTAAACATTCAATATATATTATATATATATATGTACTTAAACGTGGGTAAACATCGCGATGACATCGATTTGACTTCTGTGTAATCAAAGATTAACCGCGTTGTATGCACGTGGTGCGTTTTGTCTGTGTGACTGTTTACACTCGATTTAAAGTGATACCCAGCTGCTTCGAGAGGTAAAACCGTTGTATAAAGTATATGGCTTTAACAGCTTAATCAAACATTATTCAAATGTCCATATTTGTTATCTTATATCTCCAAAGATTATATCGAAATCGTCTCATATGACATCTGTCTGATGAAAGGCATTCAACATGCTAACAAATGCGCTCGTGTCATTTGTGATTTCTAAATGAAGGTACCAATTTTACGTTTTATGATTCCAAGCTTATTGGACTTTGAAAGTTCGTCAATCAGGACAAAATAGAACAGTAAAATACAAAAGTGACGTCCCCTAACCATATGTAATGATATACTGACAATGAACTCCTTAGCCCTCACAACATCATCTTAACGCAGACAGATCGAACTTGTCAAGTTGATCAGAATACGTGACCATGATTAATACTTTCTCATCCTGCTGTGATTTATAACATACGAAATACATAATCCGTGGCTTTAACTGCTTCGGAAAGCGCAATTTATAGGTGTAGGACAATGGAAAAGCCCGTAAGACACCGAAGGTAGAAACCGACGTGTAGACCCACCTTGAAAGTATTCACGTACATTTGTCTATAAAATTTAATAGAAATTGTATTTTGCGCAGCATCATAATTTAAGTTTGAGCTCCCATTAAAAAGTTTTTGAAAAAAGCCTATAAGAAACCCTTTACTGTAAATATTAACGCGCGAGCCATCCCATGCGCCCGTGGGAAGGTCAATAACTCCTACGAAGCATGGATACCCCTATATCAATTAATAGAATACGGTGCTACTTTTTCATTTTAACATGCACATAAACATAAATTGTCTAAATCAAATTCCCGACAGGTAATATATGATAATACAACCCGCGACTGAAATTGTTTAAAGCTAACGGAATATGCCAAGTCTCCTTTATTGGATATCAGACAGAGCATTAACTTTATTCCGGTTTATCATCCTATATTTGACAGGCAAGTGTTTCATCCTCTGAACATAGAAGGGTAAACCTAATTAAGTATTTGGTTACGTAACTTTTCTGGGACTGATTTCCGACTAACGCGTATCGGCGTCTCTAGAGAATACTTGACACGTGATGGGCACGTGCACGAATCATAAGGTCAAATGTTATATCGCTTTCGATCAATTTCCCTCCAATCCTTTAAGTCACAAGGGTCCTTGTTTTATGTGTATTTAGCAGTAAAATCCTAAAACACACGACTTTATTTCTCTTGTTAAGTAATGATACTGAAGTACAACGAAGTGAGCCTCTTATAGTAAACGTGGGTTATGATGGAAGCCATGATCAGCCTGGGGTCATAAAGTGCATCACAAATGCGGTAGGTACAACTCTCGCGAGAGTTCATTGGAGAAGAGTTATCATTCATTTGACAAATGTATGGAATATGTTCGTGAAATCTACATGACAAAGCAGCGCTTAAATTCCGTCACAGAAATAAATGCGGCAAAACGTCGATGCATAAAATCTCTTTTTATTGTTAAAGGTTTATCACTTTTCTTTATAAGTCCCATACATGTTACCATAGATAACAAATGAGAATGAACCATTATATGATATCAGATGTGATGAACTTTTAGCTGCGTTTATAACGATACGGGAACAAATATTGTTTTTTGATGTTGGAGGAAAACCAGCGAGGCGGAAAACCAATGTGCCGTCATCACAACAGACACCATCCCCTGTCGTCTGTGTATCAGTGGGGAAACAACTAACACAACAGACATCATCCCCTGTCGTCTGTATATCAGTGGGGAAACAACTTACCCAACAGACATCATCCCCTGTCGTCTGTGTATCAGTGGGGAAACAACTAACACAACAGACATCATCCCCTGTCGTCTGTGTATCAGTGGAGAAACATCTTACCCTACAGACATCGTCCCCTGTCGTCTGTGTATCAGTGGGGAAACATCTAACACAACAGACATCACCCCCTGTTGTCAGTGTACCAGTGGGGAAACAACTAACACAACAGACACCATCCCCTGTCGTCTTTGTATCAGTGGGGAAACATCTAACACAACAGACATCATCCCCTGTCGTCTGTGTATCAGTGGGGAAACAACTTACCCAACAGACATCATCCCCTGTCGTCTGTGTATCAGTGGGGAAACAACTAACACAACAGACATCATCCCCTGTCATCTGTGTATCAGTGGGGAAACATCTTACCCAACAGACATCATCCCCTGTCATCTGTGTATCAGTGGGGAAACATCATACCCAACAGACATCATCCCCTGTCGTCTGTGTATCAGTGGGGAAACAACTAACGCAACAGACATCATCCCCTGTCGTCTGTATCAGTGGGGAAACAACTAACCCAACAGACACCATCCCCTGTCGTCTGTATCAGTGGGGAAACAACTAACACAACAGACATCATCCCCTGTCGTCTGTGTATCAGTGGGGAAACATCTTACCCAACAGACATCATCCCCTGTCATCTGTGTATCAGTGGGGAATCATCTTACCCAACAGAAACCATCCCCTGTCGTCTGTGTATCAGTGGGGAAACAACTAACACAACAGCCATCATCCCTTGTCGTCTGTGTATCAGTGGGGAAACAACTAACACAACAGACATCATCCCCTGTCGTCTCTGTATCGGTGGGGAAACAACTAACCCAACAGACACCATCCCCTGTCGTCTGTGTATCAGTGGGGAAACAACTAACACAACAGACATTATCCCCTGTTGTCTGTGTATCAGTGGAGAAACATCTTACCCAACAGACATCATCCCCTGTTGTCTGTGTATCAGTGGGGAAACAACTAACCCAACAGACATCATCCCCTGACGTCTGTGTATCAGTGGAGAAACATCTTACCCAACAGACATCATCCCCTGTCATCTGTGTATCAGTGGGGAAACATCATACCCAACAGACATCATCCCCTGTCGTCTGTGTATCAGTGGGGAAACAACTAACACAACAGACATCATCCCCTGTCGTCTGTATCAGTGGGGAAACAACTAACCCAACAGACACCATCCCCTGTCGTCTGTATCAGTGGGGAAACAACTAACACAACAGACATCATCCCCTGTCGTCTGTGTATCAGTGGGGAAACATCTTACCCAACAGACATCATCCCCTGTCATCTGTGTATCAGTGGGGAATCATCTTACCCAACAGAAACCATCCCCTGTCGTCTGTGTATCAGTGGGGAAACAACTAACACAACAGCCATCATCCCTTGTCGTCTGTGTATCAGTGGGGAAACAACTAACACAACAGACATCATCCCCTGTCGTCTCTGTATCGGTGGGGAAACAACTAACCCAACAGACACCATCCCCTGTCGTCTGTGTATCAGTGGGGAAACAACTAACACAACAGACATTATCCCCTGTTGTCTGTGTATCAGTGGAGAAACATCTTACCCAACAGACATCATCCCCTGTTGTCTGTGTATCAGTGGGGAAACAACTAACCCAACAGACATCATCCCCTGACGTCTGTGTATCAGTGGAGAAACATCTTACCCAACAGACATCATCCCCTGTCATCTGTGTATCAGTGGGGAAACATCATACCCAACAGACATCATCCCCTGTCGTCTGTGTATCAGTGGGGAAACAACTAACACAACAGACATCATCCCCTGTCGTCTGTATCAGTGGGGAAACAACTAACCCAACAGACACCATCCCCTGTCGTCTGTATCAGTGGGGAAACAACTAACACAACAGACATCATCCCCTGTCGTCTGTGTATCAGTGGGGAAACATCTTACCCAACAGACATCATCCCCTGTCATCTGTGTATCAGTGGGGAATCATCTTACCCAACAGAAACCATCCCCTGTCGTCTGTGTATCAGTGGGGAAACAACTAACACAACAGCCATCATCCCTTGTCGTCTGTGTATCAGTGGGGAAACAACTAACACAACAGACATCATCCCCTGTCGTCTCTGTATCGGTGGGGAAACAACTAACCCAACAGACACCATCCCCTGTCGTCTGTGTATCAGTGGGGAAACAACTAACACAACAGACATTATCCCCTGTTGTCTGTGTATCAGTCGGGAAACAACTAACACAACAGACATCATCCCCTGTCGTCTGTGTATCAGTGGGGAAACAACTAACACAACAGACATTATCCCCTGTTGTCTGTGTATCAGTGGAGAAACATCTTACCCAACAGACATCATCCCCTGTCGTTTGTGTATCAGTGGGGAAACATCTTACCCAACAGACATCATCCCCTGACGTCTGTGTATCAGTGGAGAAACATCTTACCCAACAGACATCATCCCCTGTCGTCTGTGTATCAGTGGAGAAACAACTAACACAACAGACATCATCCCCTGTCGTCTGTGTATCAGTGGGGAAACAACTAACACAACAGACATCATCCCCTGTCGTCTGTGTATCAGTGGGGAAACAACTAACACAACAGACATCATCCCCTGTCGTCTGTGTATCAGTGGGGAAACATCTTACCCAACAGACATCATCCCCTGTCATCTGTGTATCAGTGGGGAAACATCTTACCCAACAGACATCATCCCCTGTCGTCTGTGTATCAGTGGGGAAACATCTTACCCAACAGACATCATCCCCTGTCGTCTGTGTATCAGTGGGGAAACAACTAACACAACAGACATCATCCCCTGTCGTCTGTGTATCAGTGGGGAAACAACTAACACAACAGACATCACCCCCTGTCGTCTGTGTATTAGTGGGGAAACAACTAACAGAACAGACATCATCCCCTGTCGTCTGTGTATCAGTGGGGAAACAACTAACCCAACAGACATCATCCCTTGTCGTCTGTGTATCAGTGGGGATACATCTTACCCAACAGACATCATCCCCTGTCGTCTGTGTATCAGTGGGGAAACAACTAACACAACAGACATCATCCCCTGTCGTCTGTGTATCAGTAGGGAAACAACTAACCCAACAGACATCATCCCCTGTCGTCTGTGTATCAGTGGGGAAACAACTAACACAACAGACATCATCCCCTGTCGTCTGTATCAGTGGGGAAACATCTAACACAACAGACATCATCCCCTGTCGTCTGAGTATCAGTGGGGAAACAACTACCACAACAGATATCATCCCCTGTCGTCTGTGTATCAGTGGGGAAACATCTTACCCAACAGACATCATCCCCTGTCGTCTGTGTATCAGTGGGGAAACATCTTATCCAACAGACATCATCCCCTGTCGTCTGTGTATCAGTGGGGAAACAACTACCACAACAGACATAATCCCCTGTCGTCTGTGTATCAGTGGGGAAACATCTTACCCAACAGACATCATCCCCTGTCGTCTGTGTATCAGTTGGGAAACAACTAACACAACAGACATCATCCCCTGTCGTCTGTGTATCAGTGGGGAAACATCTTACCCAACAGATATCATCCCCTGTCGTCTGTGTATCAGTGGGGAAACATCTTACCCAACAGATATCATCCCCTGTCGTCTGTGTATCAGTGGGGAAACATCTTACCCTACAGATATCATCCCCTGTCGTCTGTGTATCAGTGGGGAAACAACTACCACAACAGACATCACCCCCTGTCGTCTGTGTATCAGTGGGGAAACAACTAACACAACAGACATCATCCCCTGTCGTCTGTGTATCAGTGGGGAAACAACTAACACAACAGACATCACCCCCTGTCGTCTGTGTATCAGTGGGGAAACATCTAACCCAACAGACATCATCCCCTGTCGTCTGTGTATCAGTGGGGAAACAACTAACACAACAGTCATCATCCCCTGTCGTCTGTGTATCAGTGGGGAAACATCTTACCCAACAGACATCATCCCCTGTGTATCAGTGGGGAAACATCTTACCCAACAGACATCATCCCTGTCGTCTGTGTATCAGTGGGAAACATCTTACCCAACAGACATCATCCCTGTCGTCTGTGTATCAGTGGGTAAACAACTAACATAACAGACATCATCCCCTGTCGTCTGTGTATCAGTGGGGAAACAACTAACACAACAGACATCATCCCCTGTCGTCTGTGTATCAGTGGGGAAACAACTAACACAACAGACATCATCCCCTGTCGTCTGTGTATCAGTGGGGAAACAACTAACACAACAGACATCATCCCCTGTCGTCTGTGTATCAGTGGGGAAACATCTTACCCAACAGACATCATCCCCTGTGTATCAGTGGGGAAACATCTTACCCAACAGACATCATCCCTGTCGTCTGTGTATCAGTGGGAAACATCTTACCCAACAGACATCATCCCTGTCGTCTGTGTATCAGTGGGTAAACAACTAACACAACAGACATCATCCCCTGTCGTCTGTGTATCAGTGGGGAAACAACTAACACAACAGACATCATCCCCTGTCGTCTGTGTATCAGTGGGGAAACAACTAACACAACAGACATCACCCCCTGTCGTCTGTGTATCAGTGGGTAAACATCTTACCCAACAGACATCACCCCCTGTCGTCTGTGCATCAGTGGGTAAACATCTAACACAACAGACATCATCCCCTGTCGTCTGTGTATCAGTGGGGAAACATCTTACCCAACAGACATCATCCCCTGTCATCTGTGTATCAGTGGGGAAACAACTAACACAACAGACATCATCCCCTGTCGTCTGTGTATCAGTGGGGAAACAACTACCACAACAGACATAATCCCCTGTCGTCTGTGTATCAGTGGGGAAACATCTTACCCAACAGATATCATCCCCTGTCGTCTGTGTATCAGTGGGGAAACATCTTACCCAACAGATATCATCCCCTGTCGTCTGTGTATCAGTGGGGAAACATCTTACCCTACAGATATCATCCCCTGTCGTCTGTGTATCAGTGGGGAAACAACTACCACAACAGACATCACCCCCTGTCGTCTGTGTATCAGTGGGGAAACAACTAACACAACAGACATCATCCCCTGTCGTCTGTGTATCAGTGGGGAAACAACTAACACAACAGACATCACCCCCTGTCGTCTGTGTATCAGTGGGGAAACATCTAACCCAACAGACATCATCCCCTGTCGTCTGTGTATCAGTGGGGAAACAACTAACACAACAGACATCATCCCCTGTCGTCTGTGTATCAGTGGGGAAACATCTTACCCAACAGACATCATCCCCTGTGTATCAGTGGGGAAACATCTTACCCAACAGACATCATCCCTGTCGTCTGTGTATCAGTGGGAAACATCTTACCCAACAGACATCATCCCTGTCGTCTGTGTATCAGTGGGTAAACAACTAACACAACAGACATCATCCCCTGTCGTCTGTGTATCAGTGGGGAAACAACTAACACAACAGACATCATCCCCTGTCGTCTGTGTATCAGTGGGGAAACAACTAACACAACAGACATCATCCCCTGTCGTCTGTGTATCAGTGGGGAAACAACTAACACAACAGACATCATCCCCTGTCGTCTGTGTATCAGTGGGGAAACATCTTACCCAACAGACATCATCCCCATCATCCCCTGTGTATCAGTGGGGAAACATCTTACCCAACAGACATCATCCCTGTCGTCTGTGTATCAGTGGGAAACATCTTACCCAACAGACATCATCCCTGTCGTCTGTGTATCAGTGGGTAAACAACTAACACAACAGACATCATCCCCTGTCGTCTGTGTATCAGTGGGGAAACAACTAACACAACAGACATCATCCCCTGTCGTCTGTGTATCAGTGGGGAAACAACTAACACAACAGACATCACCCCCTGTCGTCTGTGTATCAGTGGGTAAACATCTTACCCAACAGACATCACCCCCTGTCGTCTGTGCATCAGTGGGTAAACATCTAACACAACAGACATCATCCCCTGTCGTCTGTGTATCAGTGGGGAAACATCTTACCCAACAGACATCATCCCCTGTCATCTGTGTATCAGTGGGGAAACAACTAACACAACAGACATCATCCCCTGTCGTCTGTGTATCAGTGGGGAAACATCTTACCCAACAGACATCATCCCCTGTCATCTGTGTATCAGTGGGGAAACAACTAACACAACAGACATCATCCCCTGTCGTCTGTGTATCAGTGGGGAAACATCTTACCCAACAGACATCATCCCCTGTCGTCTGTGTATCAGTGGGGAAACAACTAACACAACAGACATCATCCCCTGTCGTCTGTGTATCAGTGGGGAAACAACTTACACAACAGACAGCATCCCCTGTCGTCTGTGTATCAGTGGCGAAACAACTAACACAACAGACATCATCCCCTGTCGTCTGTGTATCAGTGGGGAAACAACTAACACAACAGACATCATCCCCTGTCGTCTGTGTATCAGTGGGGAAACAACTAACACAACAGACATCATCCCCTGTCGTCTGTGTATCAGTGGGGAAACATCTAACACAACATACATCATCCCCTGTCGTCTGTGTATCAGTGGGGAAACAACTAACACAACAGACATCATCCCCTGTCGTCTGTGTATCAGTGGGGAAACAACTAACACAACAGACATCATCCCCTGTCGTCTGTGTATCAGTGGGGAAACATCTAACACAACATACATCATCCCATGTCGTCTGTGTATCAGTGGGGAAACAACTAACACAACAGACACCATCCCCTGTCGTCTGTGTATCAGTGGGGAAACAACTAACACAACATACATCATCCCCTGTCGTCTGTGCATCAGTGGGGAAACAACTTACCCAACAGACATCATCCCCTGTCGTCTGTGTATCAGTGGGGAAACAACTAACACAACAGACATCATCCCCTGTCGTCTGTATCAGTGGGGAAACAACTAACCCAACAGACATCATCCCTTGTCGCGTCTCAAACGTGTGTTCTCTGGGAGAGTTGTTTGGAAGCTGACACTTGCGATAGCATTCAAGTGAAAGCGCATTAGTGATTAAGGCTGTCGAGGTACCTGGTATGTCGCCAAACATGACAGTAGACAAACGGAAACAGTCTTACGATCCTTGGTTGTGATGATACAATTAAGGTTATTTCATATTTCAAAGAATATTTCGTGTCTGAACAATTTTAATGAAACATTAAATGCATGGTTTCGTTTGAGTTCAGGTTAAAGGCTAGTGTCAATATTTCAACAGAATATCAACAAAGTTATTTTTATTCTTTAAACATGACGCATACAGCATGCACGAAATGAGTAATCATTGACCGACTTTAACTGAACATTGACTCGTTTAAGAAATATTTGTTGTAATATATTGTAATATTAGGTGTGACCGTCAACATCCGGTTTTGTGGGAATATAAATGAGAATGTATCACTATTGTTGCATGAAGACATCCATCTCGCTTGCTGATAAACTGTGCCGTACAATGGACTCCATATCTATACCGTCTACACGACTTCTATGTGGGCGCTGTTCATTGTTCAGAAGTTTAAAAAAACATCCTATGACTATGTAAATCAAGATGTCTGCTCATACTTCCGGCTCGTGCTGGTTTGGCGTTTCCCGAGCCGAGGGGTCCATTTACGACTGGATTGCACTATCAGGGATTATAGAAACACCTACAATGATATCTCTCATTTCTTATTGTCAATAAAAACTGGGGACAATCTCGACGACAAACAAAGTGGCGTAGAACCACGTGACCGACGTGATGACGCATGTAAGCATGTCGTACATGCATGTGGTACACAACACATACATGTTAATCTGGTTCCCTGCTGCGGATGATACGACCAGTTAACGTAGACTAGTCGCAACATTCGCAGCAGGAAATCAGACTTCAAGCATGTCCGTATTTGTCCATATATCTTCATGCCTGAGTGGAATTTCTGTCCGTACATCTTTCGTGACCGTATAAATCCGGAGTGGTCGTCTGGCATTTATGGTGAATATGTTTGCCCAGTCCAATATGCCTCAACCCCTAATTACACAATATCTAATAGATACCAGTATATTCGGAAATATTCGGATGATTCCGGTACCAATCGGTACCACACAATCATCGTTAAGCGACATTGTACAAAAAGCACAGTCAGAAACCTGTCTCACTATTTGTTGAAAATCTAGACAATTAAATGAAATAGCTGTTCTCTTGGAAAATAAAACACAGTGTTGCTTAGCAACGTCACATTGAAATAGGAAACCTGTCATACATATACATAAAAAGAAGAATAGTTTCCGACTCGGTGACAGCATGTGCAAGAAAAACCGATGCACCAATTTCTTCTCATAGCAATACTAAATAAAATTTAATTTTTAATTTTACGACCCGGTTGAAATTAATTACGCGTTTTTGTCCAATGAGAAAACAATGACAGCCATGAACACAATCTCCTTAAAGCCACATAGCGTAATTTTATTTTAATTCCTACGACTTATGCATTCGGTACTGACATAGAAGTCGACACGGATAAACATCGATACCTGAAACCGCAGGGCCCACAAAAATGGAAAGATATCACAATCCTCATTCTATGACGTCAAAGCCGTATGGTGGCTGCTTCAAGCATTTAAAGTTTGTTCACTGTCGCCAGGAAAATGCGAATTTTTATTTACAGTAAACAGTGTTTTCTGTATTGCCGTTGTAACCAGCTGCTATAAGATCAGACAAGGCCGGTATCATTTGACTTAGTGTGCTTAATTTGGGTGCCACAACTGTAATCTTTGTCTCAAATACTCTTCCGTGTGCTTTACAGTGCTTGATTTTAGATTTTCACTATGAAGCAATCATGTTTAGAGAATTTCCTGTACTCCGATTTTTTTTTCTGGATTAGTCATCATATACAGGGTTTGACTTACTTTTCAATTTTCGCCACACATTTGTCATCCAACGATATCTTCGTCTTTAATGATGATATGTTGTTATGCTGTCTTCTTCAATCTGTAACATCTTGGAGTATACTGTAGAGATTATTATAAAGTTTATTTACCGAGGATGTAAAACCTGATTTAGCCGAGGGCTAGTCTCCCTGAGGGTCCTCTAGGTTAGTAAAAGTTAGTTACGTATTACTATACACACATGTATATACGTATACATTCTTAAATTGATAATATTTATGCGGATAAAGATAAACGTTATGTACTTAAAAAGCAAGAATATGAATAATGATGATATCCATCCATACATGATGTATAGTAGGAAATTATTATCACAGAAAACACAAATACCATGCTTATAATACTCAAAGTCAAATGGCCAGGGCCTCATAATTGTACTCTCGGCTCACGGAGCACGGAGGTAGAGCCGTTGCTTATCACGCCAGAGACCTGGGTTCGATTCCTGTCGAGGCACTCTGCAGGAATGTGTTTCCCCTGTCTTTCACATTGGCGACCAACTAAAATCCCACATTGGTGGTAATGAGAGTCTCGGGTTGAGATTTGGGTAAAACAGGGGGAGTAGTGTCAAAGGAAGAGGTCAGTGTGGCTTGTACACATTAAAATTGGTATTGTAGTCTAAAAGTACATATCATAGTAATGACAAATTTCCTTTTTTTTAGTAAGATTGTTAATGAAAGTGGTGATCGTACATCACCATGAAGCTGATTCCAGATTTGACAGCTCGATACCATAAAATGTCTAGAATAAGTCCAGTGTGTTGTGATGTTCCAAAGATTATGTTCAGTCAGGCGTGTAACTCTATATTGGACACGGTTAACGTGAATAAAACGATAGTCGAAATAATTGAGAACAATTCCATTTATACATTTTAAAATAACTAATGTTTTTTGTATTATATTGGCATCCATTTAAACAGTTGAAATATTAAATTTGACGGGGCATTATGCTACATTTATTCTTGCCAAGCTTTGTTGCTATTCAACAATACCACATGTAATTGTTTTCAGTCTTCCACTGAATGACAAGTATCGCTGGTTTTAAGTACAAAGTCCAAAATCCTGCATCCTCTCGTGGAAAACGACGCCAATTCTAAAGCACGATTTCTATAACGTACATAGAAACTGGAGAAAAAATCCCGTGCACCAAAGCAGAAACTACTCTTCCGTGACTCGAAACTCAATTATTGGATCTCAAAGCGACAAATTCTTTCAATTGAGCCAAATTACACCCAGCGGCTTCATCTGTGGCTAAGTGATTAACTATTGCCGGGCCATACCACGAAGTCGATCTCGCAGGGGAATCGTTTTATGTACAACGCATGCAACAACTTCATTTTAGACTTAAAATCTAAATCACACGACTTGTTCTGAGTGGACATATTGACGATGGACATGCATATTCTTTAAACGGTACACTTAACTAAAATTCTGAGCAGTGGGATTCGTTAGTGAAGCTGGTCTGTTATACTTGTAACTAACTACACCTGGACAGTGACGCGTAACACCTGTAACAATTAGAAATTGACCATTTTATAATAAAGGTGTAATTAAAAGATAGGGAACCACTGGAGGTTGTCGGTTAAGTTTATCCATGTACGTAAAGCACCTCGTCAAATGTAACAGCGGCTTCCCACCTCCGACCTGCAGGGATGATTTTATTTGGTAATATTCTGTTTCTATATGCGATATGACAACAGACGTGTTTGATACTTGTTGATATGCCAAGTGGTTCCGTTGTCACCGCCCTAACTCTCATTTGAGATTGTACCTTAGCCGAAATTTGATCTGATGATGTCTCCCTTGACACTTCATCACTGTTTGGCCCAAGCATCTGTCCTCCGACAGAGACAACCAGAGTCTATGAAAATGGCAGTTTCTACTCCTGCTTTACGCTCAACATTTTGATATTGGGACATCTGGTTTACCTGTTGTAGCATAACGTGAACAAGTGAGGTGTCCTGCTGGATACCTTCGACAGTATGCTTCAGTGAGGTGGCACTATAAAGTCGGCATAAGTTTCGCTCTAACAAGGAGACAAATACAAACATGCCACAGCCTCCCAAAGCACACTCACATACACTACAAGCATGTATCGCGTGCATCTAGCACAAACGGGAAGATGTCCTTTTATGACAATAGCTGTTGATAGGACGTCAACAAAAACAAACCAAACGTGATTTTTTTTTAGATTTCCATGGAAAGACGCTCGCTCTCATCCTGGCACCTGCTCTTATTCTCCTGGTACTATTTCGTGAGTCTCCTCGTTATATGTCGGTGTTATTTGTCTTTTTTTTTTTGTAGGTTAATACTAAACGTGTAAAATTGATGTGGTGCGAGAAGAGTCCCGTGGCATAATTATGGTTGTCTATTTCAGGAAAACGGCACAATGGTTGGTGAACATCGACCCAGTTTATCGGAAAACGACTTTTCAATTTCATTCTCAATGAATATCAAAACCGTGTGCGTATGCAATATTCGAATTAGTATAGTATTTTCCCGTGCTTTATACATTTGAAGAAGTCGATTCTCCCCATAAGAAGACAAAAAAGGTGTGACGAGGTGGCATCTAAGCAACATGTATATGAGACTTGTGGACGCTGCTGGAGCTCGCGCTGAGGCATTCTATAACTGAAAAAATGTGGAAGCCATTAAATTGCCATTGTTCAAGCCGATAAATAAGCCGTACAAATTATTAAAGGTGATGAAGCGGCTGTAACAGCTAATCATCACCAAAATGTTTACATCTAATGAAATGCGAAGAGAAAAGTCTAAATGATACTGATCATATTTCAGTCATAGCTGTATGAAGGTAATATCATAATGTCCATGAAGTGACTTACATAAGGAAGCGAAAAGGTAAAGACTACACTGTAACTGATGAATTACACTTTTAATTATTTCAAATAATCTTAAACATTTATTAAAACGACCATGAAATATATATCTTTGGAGCTTGTCACTGATTCCACCATCGAATGAAGCGATTTCAAATGGAACCTGTCATATTATTTGTTCGATTTCTTCGCAATTTATTCGAATTTTTAAAACTAATAATCATTTAAATGACGTTCGGATAGATTTCTTTCGTGTAGGAAAAAACTCGTGAGTGAGTGCAATTCTATAAATCTCTCTTCGTTGCGATTGTATTTATGTCAACGTACATGCAGACACCGTGTATTTCAATTGTTCAAAAACCAAAGATGACGATAAGTATATATAAAATACTGTGCATAAACAAGGGGTCTAATGGGCCTGCAGCACTCACCTAGTTCGTTATGATATGGAATGGAAGATGACAATTTCTGTTACATATAAGTTGTGTATGTGGATCAAAATTCTTTTTCGTAACGACATTTTATACTATCAGCAGCACAAATACAGTATGTAGATGTTGTTTTAAATATTTGGCTCTGAGAATAAATCGAAATTATCAATATTACGAAATTCATAAGTATTTCATCTCCGGTAGCTAATAACCAAACATAATGACCATAAAGACCTTCTGACAAGTAGACTTTTATATCCCTTTATTTATAATGCTATACAACCTGTATAGTCTTCTTTATCTTTGACCGACGATGGATGCTGTAGCCTATCATTATTTATTTGTTTCAGCTCATATATTGATACTAATTAAAACATCCAGGATTAATTACGCATTGAGCACAAGTTTGTTGTCGTACATCTCCCAATATCGTCGTCTTCTCAATGCATTATGGAACCTTCATTGCATACATTATAATCAATTTTAAGGAGATGCGTGTCGATGTTTTCGTGCTAACAAATATCCATACATTGCCATAGATTAGTAAGCTAGCATACTCCCTTAACTAACTGAAACAACTTGATGGAGAATGATGCACTTAAGTCTGTGTAAGACTAGCGTAATACGAAAAGTCTTTAAATGATAGGAATATCTACGACGCCTTTGTTTTTCGTTTCCGGGTGTTCGCCAATCCTCTGACTTCATCTTCGCCACGCGGAAGTAGACATCCCCAGAGTTTGATCATTACGAGGAATGGGACGACGATCCAGAAACCGTTGGGAATCACGAAAAGGAAAATGTGTTCCACCATTGTGTTGTTCTTCCGGTAGGTGTCGGAGACAAGGTACATCAGGAAATAGAGCACTGTCTTCCAGAACGTCATAACAGTCACTGTGAACGCCAGCGGAACCGTATGGCGGCTCTTCCGGTAATGCTGCAAGATCAATGAAAATCTTGAATGACACAAAACTTATTCAGTAAGAAATTTAAAGGCTAATTATGTGGATCACTATGGATTATTAATCCCTTAAAACTCTAAGACAATTACCGAATCAAGATACATACTGTAAATCACTTATATTTCGCGTGGGAGTTATTTTCGCGTTATTATGCGAGGATAGCCAATCGCGAATTCAAAACCGTTGATGTTATTTCTACGAAAATAACACTTGAATGGTTGCCAGGCTACCGGTTACCGATATAGGAGTCCGCGACTCTAAAAACTCATTATTCGCGAAGTTAAAGTCATTTCTAGATCAGCGTTCGCGAAACAATGTATTCGCAAATATGTCTGAAAAGATCAGTTCGCGAGATTTAGAGTATTTCGGTATGGTGAAATAGTGCATTCGGGAACTACAAAAATATTACAAGTGATATTATTTATGACCCGATTAAATATAGCGAACTCCGGAAATAACGAAATGGTTGTCATGGTCACCACGGTCGGCTTTACAATAAAATGATTACAGAGATTTATTACCAGATATTATTGGTTAGATATGTAAACGATCGTTAGAAAAATATGGAATGATGTTTAACAATGTTTTGTTGTATTTCATCACCACTTTTACTGGCTTACTGAAGTCAAACAGGAGTCAAACATCAATTTGTGATTGCGTCAACAAAGTCTTCACCGGGGGTCGTCTCTATATATTTTTTTTGCTGAAAAGCTCTTTAACTTCTAATAAAAGGCTTCTATTTTAAACGTTAAAACTTTATTTCATAGCGATTCATGCTAGAGTTCACCAACTTACGGTTATTAAAGTTTTAATGTAAACACGACAAGTTGAATAAGTTAAGATTGAGAACCACACGACACCCGTATCTGATACTACACGCCTCGCGCAGATTAGCACGTGGAATAGTTTCGTCGTCATAACAAGTGGTTAATAAAGTACATATTAAATAGCCAATAAAAAGCCTGGATTGTCGAGAGCGTCAGCCCGATGTGACATGCATATGTTTTAATTGCCATTTGACACTGATGAAATCAGGAATGAATACATCCTGACACCCTTCAGTCTACTGCCCTCAACATTATCTCTTAATTTTTACGAGATTGTGTGCTTACGATTTTGAGTTGTCACGTAGTGGTGAATTGCTTTCTAAATCGCTGATATACGAGTATTAACATGACTGCCATCATCATGACCAAAAGGCACTTCGACTGCTAGATGTTTTGTGTTGTCCGAGTTTCAGACCGAATAGAGTTTAGGTCGAATACATTGAAATCACAGGGACGTTTGATTCTGGCGTATTCCCCTACACATCATTAGATATATGGTGGTCAGTTAGAATACACTCCAGATACCAATGCACCGTTATTATTATCGTCATTCCAATAAGAAAGGGAAAATAATTTTCCTTTAAGTCAGACTCGGAGATCTCGCATTCAAATTATTATATCGTATATAGGTACAATGGTATAACGTAATTGCTACATCTCGACATTTTTCGTCAACGCTCAAATTACCTGTAGATTGAAGTAAACTTTCTCAACAAACACTTGTCAAAGGAGATATGCACTTTTGATCAAGGAACCAGACGACCATTGGCGAATATAAATAATTAGCTGCCACATCAATGTTACATATTATTCAGTCCAATATAAAACGCCAACATCTTTGTATGAATATTAAGACATATTTGAATACTGAAATTACGTGTTCATATACATTTAAAAAAGATAAATGGCATAGTTTTAATGCTGGTGGTTATAATGTAAAACTGCTGGTGAAATAAATCAACGAACTAATGCGTTTCGACACGGATAACAAAATTATATCAGTTTGAATCATTTTTGGTGATAATAAGACTGCATTTGAATCAGGAATATAATTTTATTAATGTGTCATTTGAAAAGATACATCCATGGACTTATTCAGCTTGCATTCAACCTTAACTTTTGTTTCGTTTTTAACTGCATATCTGCATTTTGCATTTACCGCTACATTGACCAATCACATACTTCATCTTGACCAGTAACGCCACCTGTCGCGTACCCACACGAACCAATTCTCAGTAATGAAATTGTTTATAAAATAAATGATCTTCCGATGGAAGGGCAATAACTCTTATACAGACTCTGACTATCTAGTTACGTACCATGATTATCGCTATGATGTTCAGGACAACTTCTACATAATTTAGTCTGAAAAAAGAAAATGTTAAAAATACATTGTAGTTTTTTTTATGTAAGTAAGCACAATTTCTGGTGATATTATTTAAAATACATTGACTATACAACAATATCGTGATACATGAACACAAACTTTACATGACTGAAAAACTAAGAGGACATGGTCATGGACTTTGCACAATTTCCTAATCTAAGGTCCATATAAGTCCATTATCCGACTACTGTATTCCTAATTTACGGTCCATATCAATCTATTATTCAAGTCCCCGATTCCCAGCCTAAGGTCCATATATATGTATTATTCGAGTTCCGGAGTTCCGACTCACACCCCATTTAAATTGATTACATGTATACGTACGAAATATGTAAGTACAGTATTATATGTATACTTATGCATATATATGGACCTAAGTTCGGAATTTGTGCACAGTCGTTAAACTACCCGCTACACGCTGACACGATACTCATAGTGGGGGCATATACAGTTTGTATAATCAGATAAAATGTATGGTAGGTGGGTCAAACAGACATATTTTAGCTAAATATAGGACGAATGCACATTCGCTGAATGTTGAAACTGGTAGACAACGTGGTATCCCTAGATCTGAAAAGTTATGTACGCTTTGTAAAAGTAATGAAGTTGAAGATGAAACTCATTTGATATTGTTGTGTGCAACTTATTCAGATTAAAGAGTTAAAGATATCAATCCATACTTTTACCGTCGATCATCGGTTTACAAAATAACAGAACTGTTCTCTAGCAATAATGTTAATTCATGCTACGACTAAGAGAAAATTACTTTTAAATAGTTCAGATATTGTTCAAATTTGCCATCTTTCTAACGTTCTAACGTCAAAAGATCATGTTTTCCCTACTGTCCAGAACGAGGGGTTTATATTACTCATTATATGAACTTTTTTCATGATGACGTCATAATGTTATGATGCATTGAGCTGTACTTTAATTATGTTTTGAATTATGCTGGCTGTGTTCTCCGCCATCTTGTAAAATGAAATATGTTATAATTTGTATGTATATTATAATCCTATATGCTGATGCATAACGGAATAAAATAAAAATCCTGAAAAAAATAGTTGTGATGTACAAACAATATCTAAGACGAAGAACCAATAGATGTGATGTACAAACAATAGCTTGGACAAACAAAACAAGTGACCCTTTTTGGCCCCGCCCATCAGTCCCTAGGGTCAGTCAAGGCCAACATGTGCATACCATCAAGCCGTTATCCCATGCTGCTAATTTTCACAAAGTTAGAATGAATTCCAATAGAAATAAAACAAATGATAGTCAAAAATGTGATTTACTTATATAAAATATAGTAAAAATTAACCTCCGAGGGACAAAAGTGTGAACCAGGGTCATGAAATTCACAATTTTGGTAAAGCACATTAAGACCCTTCCAGCTATGAAGAGTGTTTGATTCTACCTTATTTAAGTCTTGAGAAGAAATTTCATGAAATTTCAGTTAATTTGACCCTTTTCGGTCACAAACAATAGTTTTAACATACGATATTTACAACGAAAAACCCCCCAAAACAAACAATAGCTTTAGCATACGAGATTTACAAAAAAAGAAAACCCAAAACAAACAATAGCTTTAAAATACAACAATAAATGTGCAATGTAAACAATAGAGGCGACGTAAAAACAATAGATGTAGTCACAAACAATAGTTTTGACACTTACAAACTCTGAGCAAACACAAAGTCGTCTTTCAGATCAGCATACCGCTGGTCCACCGTCACATAGTGCTTATCTACAATAATAAATGTCACACATTGTTTTACGTGTTGATAAATGTTTTCTTTTAATAATTAATTAATCTATAATTAATATTATCTCTTTATACACAGCATTTCGATCTTGTAGTAAATGCTGCAAATCCAAGATTTTGAAAGAACAAATTTCGAAGCTAGTTCTAACAAATGCTCAATTTTTTTATATAAGCCAATATTTATTTATGGTTTGGTTCGGCATTGTTTATATAAAACACAGGGACCTGGCACGTGTATCGGGTCCTACGTATCATGATAATACTGATTCAGATTCTTTTATTTCTCATTGTGTTTTTCCACACATCAGAGAGAAGACATTACAAAACAATAAAATGAAATATAGTAATACACAATACACAATCACAAAAGTACATGTCCATTACTGGGACCGTCCATGGTGTAGGACTTTATGTTAAGTCTCTATATGCTAACAAGGTAATCTGCGTATAAGTTGTTTTATTGTTATCGTTTGTTTTTGTGATAGATAGAACATTGCCCGGTTTGATTGCGTATCTGTTACAAACCATGTACTGTACTCGCTTCGACTGTGGCTATCGTGTAGTAACAGTCCAATGTCCATTTTTACAGTTTACTTTACAATTTAAATAAATCTGAAACAGAAAGGGCGCTTCAGTTTCCCGTCTCAAAGACACTTTCAATTCGTTGTTTTATACAAGGGTGTTCACCGCTTGTTCGTAAACAGTCCTTGTTATAGTTATTTCTTGATAAGTACTGGAAGGACTTTTCTCAAACTTCATATGTGGGTTCCCCTTGATCCCTAGCTGTGCACAATTTATTTTGGGTCTGATAAAGAAACACAAAATGACCGCTATGATCTATGAGAGTTGAAGTGTGTTATCGCAATTTCTTGAGAAGTACGCAGAGGAGTTTTCTCAAACTTCCAAGGCATGTTCTCCTTGGTCCCTAGATGTGCCAATATGATTCTTTGAATCTGACCCAGAAAACAAAATGGCCGACAAAACGTTCATCTTTGATTTTAACAGTTGCATTTTTTGTCGCAATTTCTTGAGTACTGAGAGGACTACTTTTTACAAACTTCAAATGTCGATTCCCCTGGGTCCCAAGTTGTACCCGTTCAATTTTGAGGCTGATCTAGAAAACATTTTGACACTTGAAGATAGTTATATCTATTTCGTGAAAAAAAGTACAAGTATGATTTCTTTTCTCAAACTTCATAATTGTGTTGGTTTCCGTTGGTCCTTTGTTGTGCCCATTCACTTCTGAATCTGACCCAGAAAAGAAAATGGCCAACAGGCAGCCATCTTTGAAGGTTGAAGTTTGCTCTCGCTATTTCTTGAGAAGTTTTCAAACCTCTTTATATCCGAGTCCGTTGTTAAGTTTGGTATTGCCATTTCTAATTCACATGAAGTTCTTCTTAGATCTCTCTAGGATCTTGTCATTAACGTAGAGAAAAGATCATTACCTCTCAAGATCTTTCAATGGTGGCACCAAGATCCCTTTGGGATCTCGTTAAGGGGTCTCGTTTATTATTATTCTCATTCCCATTGATATCCTGGTATGGTTTATAATTGACAGTAGTATTTGTAAAGGAACCACGAGCTGATATCATCAAGTCAATATTCCTCTTGAAAGTGATTTGTGATAGTGGCATTTCCAGACGATGCATCGTAGCGATGCCTTGTCTGTTAACAAGGGAGACAACTCAGACAGTATTCCTATACTCTAACCATACAACACAGAATAATCAACTATTTACTCATACATGTAAGACACACAACAACTGTAACGTTTGTTAAGTAAGTGTAGATTTGTCTATGTAGAACACCATCAAACAGAAGTGTAACGTAAACAGCATTGAATTATGGTTTTGTAATTTACAGTCCATGCGAAACTTGTTAAAAGTCTCCCACGGACCAGTTGGTAGATGTCGAGTCAGCCTACATATAACGTAGAGAGGGTTAGTAATACGTGTAAGAAAACGTACCCTATTCCCAGGTATTTAACAAATATTCGTGAAACTGGATCGGGACACTCGTCGGATTATTTTAGCAATTACGTCAATTACATATTTTAAAAATAGGTCCTAAGGATCGCTAAAACTCAATCTCAAACCAGTGTAAATACAATCAAAGTTCACTCAGTTTGAAGGCTACGTCATAAATGTTTCAGTAGGTAAGCTGAACGTTCAGGTGGTGTGGGCCACTTGACACATTGTCGCGAATCGCTTTATGCTTACTATTTGCATACTGAAGTGAAATGAAAAGTGACATAAAATTTGATTGATTCGGGATTTTACTGGTAGTGGTACGGGAAGAGATGGGGAGGGTGGGGACATGGGGTGGGGTGGGGACGGGATTTTACTGGTAGGGTTACGGGAAGAGATGGGGAGGGTGGGGACATGGTGTGGGGTGGGGACGGGATTTTACTGGTACGGGTACGGGAAGAGATGGGGGAGGGTGGGGCATGGGGTGGTGTGGGGACGGGATTTTACTGGTAGGGTTACGGGAAGAGATGGGGAGGGTGGGGACAAGGGGTGGGGTGGGGACGGGATTTTACTGACACGGGTACGGGAAGAGATGGGGAGGGTGGGGACATGGGGTGGGGTGGGGAGGGGATTTTACTGGTAGGGTTACGGGAAGAGATGGGGGAGGGTGGGGCATGGGGTGGTGTGGGGACGGGATTTTCCTGGTAGGGGTACGGGAAGAGATGGGGAGGGTGAAGACATGGGATGGGTGGAGACATGGGGAGAGGAAGGGGAGGGGGGGGGGGGGGGGGGTAGGATTTCACTGACTATAATCTCATTCTATGTTTACGTTTTAATTCACTTTAATTGTCGGACCTCGATATAAAAGATCAACATGTGCCTGTGGGTATTAAATCAAACATTCCAGAATAAATCTACATGAACAGTTAGAGACTTTGAACCAGGTAAACGACACTGATATCTGAACGATAATAATGTAGCAACTGTGCATATAAGTAACCTATATTAACAAACTACAACAGGAGTAAGAATTACGTACGATACAAGTATTAGATATCACTCTGCCAAAACTTACCCGACTTGTTTTGCGAAGGGTGACATACTTTCTTTTATGTGTACTTACAGAGGTACCAGATATAGGCCAGTCTACCCCCGGGCAGGGAATGAGGTCGGAAAACAATAAAGCTTGCATCCCACGTACAGATGGCGGCGGTGGAGTAAAACCAGATCAAAATCCAACCCGGCATCTGTAGAACGCCCTCCATTATTGTACGGCTGTTTAAAAAGTGACACAGTCCTTTCCTCCGAGGCGGAGAGTTGACACCACGTGAGCGACAGTTGTAGTACGGTGATTCCGAGCTATAATCCTGTACATATATAAGTTATTATTGGGTGTGTTAGGTCAGGTTCACTTTCGGGGAGGACTTGCTTGGCATAGAAAATTGAACATGGGGCATACTATACACGTTTGTGAACTTAGGTAATGGTGTTTGGATAACATTGTGTGTGATATGCATAGGATAGATAAACAGGACGCAGTGTTAATATTGTTGACCAACACGACATTGGACTTTACGATAGCATATTTGGTCACGTGACAAAATGACCACCGTGACCGACATCTATGAGTATTGTTAGCTTGACGCAGTGTTAAGTGGTGCGTTGACTGTTATGGTCCAATGCCCTTTTCTCAGAAACAAATCTCCACATAAACCAACGTCACTATCACAGCAAGGATCCATATTTCACTGACTCTGTCTATTATAATGTGTCCTTGTGTCAAGTTGTATGAATGTAATGTAAAACAAAAGGCCCAAATGGCCTGCATTGTTTACCCGGATATTTCAAGGATCATCGGAAAACATGAGTAGCCATTTTAAAAATGACGTCGGTTTCCTCTATTAGGTCCTGCCCAGGGGAGCCAGAGTCACTATTATCTTCCCCTTCTACAAGGATGCTTCTGACAGATAAAAAAAATCAGTCGTTCACGACTAGTTACGATTCAAAGAAAAAGTTCTCGAACGACGAATTGGCGACTGCTAAGTGAGCTAATCATACAACTGATCCATGGTGATATTGGCCCTAAATCACTTAAATTGTCGACGGACCATAAAACAATACGATGTCACACGTTAAGTGATTGTACAGTTGTCTCAGTTGTAAATGTGATTGTTTAACAGTAATTGGTTTTAAATGACTAGTTGTATCGGTGAATGGTTGTGACGGTTTGTTTGTTTTTGTTTAACGTCCTATTAACAGCCAGGGTCATTTAAGGACGTGCCAGGTTTTGGAGGTGGGAGGAAAGCCGGATTACCCGGAGAAAAACCACCGGCCTACGGTCAGTACCTGGCAACTGCCCCACGTAGGTTTCGAACTCGCAACCCGGAGATGGAGGGCTAGTGATAAAGTGTCGGTACACCTTAACCACTCTGCCATCGCGGTGACGGTAATTGCCAAGTGATCGGCTGTAACAGTGATCATCAATCAAATATTTTATTCCTCTGTTAAGAGATTTACAAAATGAAAAGTTAATATTTACATAAAATTAGGTTGAATGTGATCAATTGAATTGTTTTCTACATGTCCATGTATGAATTACATTACTATTGCTGTCACATTTAATACTGGTACTGTTTGTAGTATTGCATAAGTTACATGATGAGTTAGTTTAGGAGAAAAACACATGTGCAGCACTTCTAATGTATTTAGCACTATCCAATAAAAATCCCTGGTAATCCTCTATAGATTCGTATATCTCTGCTGGAATTGTTTTGCCAAGAAGAGTTCTAAGGAAATTCTCATGGTGTAAGTTGTCCAAGTAGATAAATAATTCGATGCCGGAATTATCTATTACCAGTGATGTGAATATGTCACGAAGGTCAGCTGTAGCACTACACACAGTTACAAAGTGGAGAATGGCGATACATTACATAATATTTACATCGTTGCTCCTTCCACTGGGGGGAGCATGCCACCATTTTACACACGAACTTGACAATTTGGAGGTCTTTACTAGTTTTTGGTGTATTCCATAGAATATATGGATATTTATTTGTATCATGGATGTCTCTTAATCTCAAAAAGTCTAAATCTGTCACAAGTCTGTCTTTCAGGAGGGTGTCTTCCATTGTTTTAATAGAATGTGAGACAATCCGTTTCCAAGCCGTTTTAGAAGGGAAGTAGATATTTACCAAGTACTCCTGCAGGAAATTCTGTAAGTTGTATTTGTATAAAATACACCAAATATCAGGAATAAATCCAAGCTGTTTGTTATAAGGGTTTTCAATATACTGGAACAGTGATTGGTTGTAACAGTGATTGGTTGTAACAGTGTTTGGTTGTAACAGTGATTAGCTATAACAGCGATTGGTTGTAACAGTGATTGGTTGTAACAGTGATTGGTTGTAACAGTGATTGGTTGTAACAGTTATTAGCTATAACAGTGATTGGTTGTAACAGTGATTGGTTGTAACAGTGATTGGTTGTAACAGTGATTGGTTGTAACAGTGATTGGTTGTAACAGTGTTTGGTTGTAACAGTTATTAGCTATAACAGTGATTGGTTGTAACAGTGATTGGTTGTAACAGTGTTTGGTTGTAACAGTGATTGGTTGTAACAGTGATGGGTTGTAACAGTGATTGGTTGTAACAGTGATTGGTTGTAACAGTGTTTGGTTGTAACAGTGATTGGTTGTAACAGTGATTGGTTGTAACAGTGATTAGCTATAACACTGATTGGTTGTAACAGTGATTGGTTGTAACAGTTATTAGCTATAACAGTGATTGGTTGTAACAGTGATTGGTTGTACTAGTGATTAGCTATAACAGTGATTGGTTGTAACTGTGATTGGTTGTAAAACTGATTGGTTGTAACAGTTATTAGCTAAAACAGTGATTGGTTGTAACAGTGATTGGTTGTAACAGTGATTGGTTGTTACAATGATTGGTTGTAACAGTGATTGGTTGTAACAGTGATTAGCTATAACAGTGATTAGTTGTAACAGTGATTGGTTGTAACAGTGATTAGCTATAACAGCGATTGGTTGTAACAGTGATTGGTTGTAACAGTGATTAGCTATAACACTGATTGGTTGTAACTGTTATTAGCTAAAACAGTGATTGGTTGTAACAGTGATTGGTTGTAACAGTGATTGGTTGTTATAATGATTGGTTGTAACAGTGATTGGTTGTAACAGTTATAAGCTATAACACTGATTGGTTGTAACCGTTATTAGCTATAACAGTGATTGGTTGTAACAGTGATTGGTTGTAAAACTGATTGGTTGTAACAGTTATTAGCTAAAACAGTGATTGGTTGTAACAGTGATTGGTTGTAACAGTGATTGGTTGTAACAGTGATTGGTTGTAACAGTGATTGGTTGTTATAATGATTGGTTGTAACAGTGATTGGTTGTAACAGTGATTAGCTATAACACTGATTGGTTGTAACCGTTATTAGCTATAACAGTGATTGGTTGTAACAGTGATTGGTTGTACTAGTGATTAGCTATAACAGTGATTGGTTGTAACTGTTATTAGCTAAAACAGTGATTGGTTGTAACAGTGATTAGTTGTAACAGTGATTGGTTGTAACAGTGATTGGTTATAACAGTTATTAGCTATAACAGTGATTGGTTGTAACAGTGATTGGTTGTTACAATGATTGGTTGTAACAGTGATTGGTTGTAACAGTGATTGGTTGTAACAGTGATTGGTTGTAACAGTGTTTGGTTGTAACAGTGATTGGTTGTAACAGTTATTAGCTATAACAGTGATTGGTTGTAACAGTGATTGGTTGTAACAGTGATTGGTTGTAACAGTGTTTGGTTGTAACAGTGATTGGTTGTAACAGTTATTAGCTAAAGCAGTGATTGGTTGTAACAGTGTTTGGTTGTAACAGTTATTAGCTATAACAGTGATTGGTTGTAACAGTGATTGGTTGTAACAGTTATTAGCTAAAACAGTGATTGGTTGTAACAGTGATTGGTTGTAACAATGATTGGTTGTAGGATTGGTTATAACAGTGATTGGTTGTAGGATTGGTTGTAACAGTGATTGGTTGTAACAGTGATTGGTTGTAACAGTGATTGGCTATAACAGTGATTGGTTGTAGGATTGGTTGTAACAGTGATTGGTTATAACAGTGATTGGTTGTAACAGTGATAGGTTGTAACAGTGATTGGTTATAACAGTGATTGGTTACAGCAGTGATTGATTGAAACAGTGATTGATTGTAAAGCTAATTGACTGTAACAGTGATTGGTTTCAATGGTTATAGGCCGGTGATGGGTTGTGACTGTGCCTGGTTGTAACAGTTAACTGTAACAGCGATTGCTTATAACAGTTTTTGGTTGGAACAGTGATTGGTTGTAATAGTTTATGGTTATAACAGTGATTGGTTATTGCAATGAATGGTTGTAACAGTTATAAGTTATAACAGTGATTGGTTATTACAATGAATGTTTGTAACAGTTATAAGTTGTAACAGTGATTGTTTTAACAGTGATTGGTGGTGACTGTAACAGCCAGTCACTGTTACAACTTATCACTGCTACATAAACAAGTTGTGCAACAAGCGCTGTTACAACCAATTGCTTTGACGCCTAATTACAGTTGCAATCAATCACCATCACAACCAATTATTGTTACAATCAATCACCATCACAACCAATTATTGTTACAGTCAATCACCATCACAACCAATTATTGTTACAATCAATCACCATCACAACCAATTATTGTTACAATCAATCACCATCACAACCAATTATTGTTACAATCAATCACCATCACAACCAATTATTGTTACAATCAATCACCATCACAACCAATTATTGTTACAATCAATCACCATCACAACCAATTATTGTTACAATCAATCACCATCACAACCAATTATTATTACAGTCAATCACCATCACAACCAATTATTGTTACAATCAATCACCATCACAACCAATTATTGTTACAATCAATCACCATCACAACCAATTATTGTTACAATCAATCACCATCACAACCAATTATTATTACAGTCAATCACCATCACAACCAATTATTGTAACAGTCAATCAATGTTACAGTCAATCACTTGTACAGTCAATTAGCGTTACAACCGACCTCTGTTACAACCTAATACCGTTACAACAAATCGATATTAACAACCAATCACTGTTACAGCTAATAATAGTAACAACCAACTACTATTATAACCAATTACTAGCACAGCCGATCATTTTTAACAAATCGTTGTTACAGCTTATAGATGTGACAACCATTCATTGTAACAATTGATCACTGTTACAACCAATCACCATCACAACATATCACTGTTACAGCTAATAACTGTTACATCCAATCACTTTTACAACCAATTACTGTTACAACCAATTATCGGTACAGCTAATAATTTTTAAAGCCGATCACCACCACAACCAATCACTGTTACAACCAATCATTGTTACAACCAATCATTGTTACAACCAATCACTGTTTCAACCAATCACTGTTACAACCAATCACTGTTACAACCAATCATTGTTACATCTAGTCACTGTTACAACCACTCATCGTTACAACAAATCACTATTACAGTCAATCACAATTACAAGCACCCATTTTTACAGCTAATGATAGTAACAAGCAACTTCTGTTATAACCAATCACTGTTACAACCAATTAGCGATACAGCTTATAATTGTTAAAGTCGATCACCACCACAACCAATCACTGTTACAACCAATCACTGTTACAAGCAAACATTGTTATAACTAAGTAAAGGTAGACACGTGACAGCTGATTTTAATCAGATTGCTGTCATTGGTTGGAACAGTGATTGTATATAACAGTGGTTGGTTGTTACAGTGATTGGTTGTTACAGAGGTCGGTTGTGATTGGTTGTAACAGTGATTGTTTGTAGGTGAGGCTTTTGATGAAATAATACTGTTAGTTTTAATACTGATAATCTCTTGTTTCTACCAGTTGCGATGGAACAAATCAAATCAAATCAAATCATCTATCCGTGTTTATATATCAGCGAATGAAATAGAATATAAACTTCTCCTCTTTGTGTATTATTATTATTTAGTGTATATAAATTTACATAATAATGACTTTTCAAACATTTCCTAATTCATTTCCTAATATGATGACATTAAGAACTTCTTCTTGATTTTTCTTTCGATAAGTATTGACAAATTTAGCAGTGTAACTATTTTGAATAATTCATTGAGGTGTTTTATGAAACCAGTTCACAATTACTTTCAATTTTTTCTAGTTTTAGATCCTTTCGAGCCCCTCCGTTTTCTTGGCGTTCTCGGTGTGTCTATAACTGTAGCTTCCATAGTAGGTACCTTCACAAACAGATGTATGGCTTCCTCGGTAGGATCGTCTTTGATTTCAACCGCGCGATTTTTCTCGGTTGCTATTTTGCCGACCTCGTATGTTTCAGTAGGCCCCTCTATTTCCTCGCATCGACTGTTGTTTCTGATACTTTCGCAGAAGGGAGACTGGTAGCCTTGGTATTTCTGTCGTCTGCTGGGTTTGCCGCGGCCACATACTTCCGGTAGTTTCAATGGCGGAAGTTTACAACCATTTAACAAACTCGCGGGTGTTCTTGGCATTTCTGCTTTTTGAATGTGCACCTTCTTTTTCCGTTTTAACACAACATGACCCGGTATCGGGGGAAGCTTCTTGTTGTCTGCACGGCAAACGTCAGACAGGCGCAACTTGCGATCCGAAGGAAATGTTTGTGGCGTTAATGGAGGAAGGGAAACTCTGGACGGATGTTTCGGTTTCATGGGATTCTCCTGATGGGGTGAACACGAGCTGTCCGAGCGGGGGTTGATAGGAGGGAGATGGACATTCTGATTTTCATATCGTGTATACGGCCCAGCACTAGAGTTCATGTTATTCGACTTTTCTTGGTGAGTGGGTTCCGTTTTGTTGTCGTTAGTATTGGCCGTTGTTCTGTCCTTAGTGCCATTCCTGCCTGTATAAGGCTCAAGTCTTTTTTGTCCACTTTTAGAAAATGTATATTTGACATTGTCTATTGAAAATATTATCTGACTATTTGACCCGAATCGTTCACATAATGAGCATTTCGCCAGAGCGGATGTATTTGCTCCCTTCTTTACTTTAATAAGTGCATTTTTTGGCTGGAGAATTTCGTCTGACCTTGACGAAGAAACGAATGACCTTTGAGAAGAGCTTGCTGTGGGAGATGTTTTCTCCATGATGGTAGGGAGGACCTCTACTATACCACATCTTCCATGACAATACGGCATGGAGCTTATCTGATCAAGGTCCTCGTCGGCATCCTGCTGTTCGCGTCTCTGCTTCCGAGTGTCCCCTCCCATACTGCTTTTCGAAGCATGCGGTGACCTCGTCCCCTGTGCGACTTCTGGCACTTCCTGTAAGACCTGCCTTCCATCTCCTTGGTCAGCTATTTCTTCCTGAATTTGCTGCCACATCAGATTATCTCGGGGTGAATTTTTGGCCGATTGGTTCGGGGTGGTGTAGTGTTTAGATTCTGCTCCCAAGGGTTTCAAATATCGCATCATGTTGGCCGCAGCATCGCTATTCGATGACCCCTTTCTAAGAAGCAAAGAAGCCTCCTGAAAGATATCGCCAACGCTGACCCCAGTTCCGCCTGTGACCTCTCTGTCACCACATAACTGAAACTCCGAGAAGCATTTCCGAATGGGCTGATTGATTAATGCTGGTACCATAAGAGGACGGAATTCATTCCCCTTTGCCCACGATATATTATTCGACAGTGTATTTTTGTTGATAACTTCGTTTTGATTACTATTTGTGTATGATTCTATTACTCTACTGTCGCTCCCCGAGTCCTGGACGCAGTCTGGGTCAACCTCTTTCTTATTTCGCCATTCTCGTACCGCTTGTTGCATCCTCTCCAAGTCCTGCTTGGCATCCAAGATGGCCACCTGGTGTTCCACTTCCTGTAGGTTCACCATCGACCTGTTCCGGGTGATCACTTGATCTATAAATGGACGAAAGGACAGAAATTAGTTATTTAAACCTAAATTCAGTCTGTATTACCATGTAATTATTAAACAAAATAATAATACTAATGATAAGTACCCGGACATGTTGGTGACACTTTTGATTTAGTGTCCAAATATTGAAATAACCTAATCACGAAAAATATTAAATAAATAAATTAATAAAAAAATATTTAAAAAAACCCAACCAATACATGTAGTTAGAGAGTCAAAATAAGTGCATCTTAGTCAATAAGTATAGTCTTAATTCGTCAGGTGTTAATTGCTATAATCATAGTTCAACTCTGACGATCGGGCATGATTCTTTTTTCTTATCATTAAAAACATGATTTTTAGGAATTGCATCATAAACGCTGTCTTATGTTCTAAATGCTCTCTAAGGTAAACAAGAAAACGTGTATGATTTCTTCTACAGAAACACTTACGGAACTAGCAGCTGACTATTTACAAATCCTCTTCGTGAAGATAGGGTAAAACAATTCATACAATAATGTATAATTGGACATAAGTTTGATTAAATACGAAAATACCTCATGATAAGAACTCTGAAAATAAATCATGTTTTGAAAATGGATAGAATGGGGCAGTAGCTGATATTTTATCATGGCAACGAAATGGAACTAAGTCACAAATCTCTAACGGTCATTAGAACTAAGTCACAAATTTCTAATGGTCATTAGAACTAAGTCACAAATCTCTAATGGTCATTAGAACTAAGTCACAAATCTCTAACGGTCATTAGAACTAAGTCACAAATCTCTAACGGTCATTAGAACTAAGTCACAAATCTCTAACGGTCGTTAAAACTAAGTCACAAATCTCTAACGGTCGTTAGAACTAAGTCACAAATCTCTAACGGTCATTAGAACTAAGTCACAAATCTCTAACGGTCGTTAGAACTAAGTCACAAATCTCTAACGGTCGTTAGAACTAAGTCACACATCTCTAACGGTCATTAGAACTAAGTCACAAATCTCTAATGGTCATTAGAACTAAGTCCCAAATCTCTAATGGTCATTAGAACTAAGTCACAAATCTCTAACGGTCATTAGAACTAAGTCACAAATCTCTAACGGTCATTAGAACTAAGTCACAAATCTCTAACGGTCATTAGAACTAAGTCACAAATCTCTAACGGTCATTAGAACTAAGTCACAAATCTCTAACGGTCATTAGAACTAAGTCACAAATTTCTAATGGTCATTAGAACTAAGTCACAAATCTCTAATGGTCATTAGAACTAAGTCACAAATCTCTAACGGTCATTAGAACTAAGTCACAAATCTCTAACGGTCATTAGAACTAAGTCACAAATCTCTAACGGTAATTAGAACTAAGTCACAAATCTCTAACGGTCATTAGAACTAAGTCACAAATCTCTAATGGTCATTAGAACTAAGTCACAAATCTCTAACGGTCATTAGAACTAAGTCACAAATCTCTAACGGTCATTAGAACTAAGTCACAAATCTCTAACGGTCGTTAAAACTAAGTCACAAATCTCTAACGGTCGTTAGAACTAAGTCACAAATCTCTAACGGTCGTTAAAACTAAGTCACAAATCTCTAACGGTCGTTAGAACTAAGTCACAAATCTCTAATGGTCATTAGAACTAAGTCACAAATCTCTAATGGTCATTAGAACTAAGTCACAAATCTCTAACGGTCATTAGAACTAAGTCACAAATCTCTAACGGTCATTAGAACTAAGTCACAAATCTCTAACGGTCATTAGAACTCAGTCACAAATCTCTAACGGTCATTAGAACTAAGTCACAAATCTCTAATGGTCATTAGAACTAAGTCACAAATCTCTAACGGTCATTAGAACTAAGTCACAAATCTCTAACGGTCATTAGAACTCAGTCACAAATCTCTAACGGTCATTAGAACTAAGTCACAAATCTCTAACGGTCATTAGAACTCAGTCACAAATCTCTAACGGTCATTAGAACTAAGTCACAAATCTCTAATGGTCATTAGAACTAAGTCACAAATCTCTAACGGTCATTAGAACTAAGTCACAAATCTCTAATGGTCATTAGAACTAAGTCACACATCTCTAACGGTCATTAGAACTAAGTCACAAATCTCTAATGGTCATTAGAACTAAGTCACAAATCTCTAATGGTCATTAGAACTAAGTCACAAATCTCTAACGGTCATTAGAACTAAGTCACAAATCTCTAATGGTCATTAGAACTAAGTCACAAATCTCTAAATTTCATTAGAACTAAGTCACAAATCTCTAACGGTCATTAGAACTAAGTCCCAAATCTCTAACGGTCATTAGAACTAAGTCACAAATCTCTAACGGTCATTAGAACTAAGTCACAAATCTCTAACGGTCGTTAGAACTAAGTCACAAATCTCTAACGGTCGTTAAAACTAAGTCACAAATCTCTAACGGTCGTTAGAACTAAGTCACAAATCTCTAACGGTCGTTAAAACTAAGTCACAAATCTCTAACGGTCGTTAGAACTAAGTCACAAATCTCTAACGGTCGTTAGAACTAAGTCACAAATCTCTAACGGTCATTAGAACTCAGTCACAAATCTCTAACGGTCATTAGAACTAAGTCACAAATCTCTAATGGTCATTAGAACTAAGTCACAAATCTCTAACGGTCATTAGAACTAAGTCACAAATCTCTAATGGTCATTAGAACTAAGTCACAAATCTCTAAATTTCATTAGAACTAAGTCACAAATCTCTAACGGTCATTAGAACTAAGTCCCAAATCTCTAACGGTCATTAGAACTAAGTCACAAATCTCTAACGGTCATTAGAACTAAGTCACAAATCTCTAACGGTCATTAGAACTAAGTCACAAATCTCTAACGGTCGTTAGAACTAAGTCACAAATCTCTAACGGTCGTTAAAACTAAGTCACAAATCTCTAACGGTCGTTAGAACTAAGTCACAAATCTCTAACGGTCGTTAGAACTAAGTCACAAATCTCTAACGGTCGTTAGAACTAAGTCACAAATCTCTAACGGTCATTAGAACTAAGTCACAAATCTCTAATGGTCATTAGATTTTAGTTTAATTACGGTAATTGCAGTAATCCGGAAATTAGTATGCCTGATTTTCTTTTGCGGAATCCAAAGTGTCCGGTATTTATAAGGTTTCTATTTTGTATACAAGTTACATATTACAGTGTACTTACACTTCATGGTCGCCCCTGATCATCGATAAGCTTTCTGTTCCATCAAACTTCACCTGTCAACAATTAGTAGACAAAGAAGTTCCTCAATAATAAATCCGAGAATTGACATTTATACAGTCCATTAATACCAGTTTGGTTATATTTATAAACTTTGAATTCAAAGAGCATACGATAATGTTGCTCTCATTACCTCTACTAAGACCACTACACCAATTCCACGACATATTACCTTTCGGGTCCCGCCATTCCTGTCAGCCTCCTCGTTCAAGTTGCTTAGCGACGTTGACGACAATGTATAGGACGTCACAATGTTTGTGACGCCTTGTCTATGGAATGGCGTCGTTATGATTAGCACTACTGAAGCCATCTCCGCGGGAGTGTGAATGGATAATAAAAATCGAAATCTTAATAGATACTCTTTCTTAACAGAAATGTCACACGGTTACACATTACCAGGATTTTACTTGTTTGTAGAGTTATCGCCTTTCACCAAGGTATGTCCGGGGTTTGATTCTCCGATTGGAAGATGAGAATGAATGGTCACTCGCTCGACCATGTTGGTTTTCTCATGATTATCTATTCTGGTTTCATTGATTTTTCTCCTGTAGTTAAATGTCTTTATTACATATTTTACACCATTAACTAAAACATTCTTTAAACATAGTGTTACGCCTACCTGTCATCCTCCAGGGCTGACTTGGTGCCATACTATTAGATGTGCCGAACATTTACGGGTAGAGGGAATGTCGTGGGTCTAACCAAGTATCTATACCAATTAGCAATCACAGCAGTTAAACTGATGCTTTCTGTAACTAGAGTCCAAGATTCAATCATTTGCATGACCACATTAATTTAATATCTCAATTTATTCTCACTCATTAAATATCATGTTTACATCACTTAAGATAGCACCTTGTATAACTAGGCTGGACAAACCTTGAAATGCCTGTCATATCTTACAAATAAATCGGCAGGCAGTCTTCAAAAACATTTCTTAGAAAGAGATAATGGTACTCGGTTTGAAAGTTGTTAACGGAAATAAATCTCAAATTCATGACCGCATAAAAAACTTCCATATTTTCATCTTGTTGCGTTTTTAAACCCCAAGGCGCCAACAGGCCAAAGCGACATTCCACTGTGCCAATACACAAAGGCGCCGATACATTTCACAGCGAAACACACCAAAGCGCCACCACGAAATAGTCACAATCAGCTACCATATTTTACTTGAAAAGCAGTTTTAACTACACTGCCGTCAAATTCAAATTTATTTCATTCTCTTTTCACATACTCTTGTATTGCAAGGAATCATAAGGACTTATTGGAGAATCGTATTATTGATCCAACTGACTGCCCGCAATATAGCAACTGATTATTCCCAATTGAGCATTTGTGAGAAGGTAAAGGACAGAAGGAATTCGGTGGTGCCAGAACCTTTCTTCGATTGGAAATGCTTTGTTTGAAGATTTGGGTAATGTCCAGATAACGACCACCAAGACATTGGGGACTCCTTCATGTATAAGAGAAGAGAAAGCAAGACCCACAGTATCCCACTCCTAGTTGCCTCGATTGTTAAAAATCAATATCCCACTCCTATATCCTCGATTATTAAAAATCAATATCCCACTCCTAGTATACTCGATTGTTAAAATCAATATCCCACTCCTAGTTCCCCCAATTATTAAAATCAATATCCCACTCCTAGTTCCCCCGATTGTTAAAATCAATATCCCACTCCTAGTTCCCCGATTGTTAAAATCAATATTCCACTCCTAGTTCCCCGATTGTTAAAATCAATATCCCACTCCTAGTTCCCCCGATTGTTAAAATCAATATCCCACTCCTAGTTCCCCCGATTGTTAAAATCAATATCCCACTCCTAGTTCGCCGATTGTTAAAATGAATATCCCACTCCTAGTCCCCCCGATTGTTAAAATCAATATCCCACTCCTAGTTCCCCGATTGTTAAAAATCAATATCCCACTCCTAGTTCCCTCGATTGTTAAAATCAATATCCCATTCCTAGTTCCCCGATTGTTAAAAATCAATATCCCACTCCTAGTTCCCCGATTGTTAAAATCAATATCCCACTCCTAGTTCCCCCGATTGTTAAAATCAATATCCCACTCCTAGTTCCACGATTGTTAAAATCAATATCCCACTCCTATATACTCGATTGTTAAAATCAATATCCCACTCCTAGTTCCCCCAATTATTAAAATTCAATATCCCACTCCTAGTTCCCCCGATTGTTAAAATCAATATCCCACTCCTAGTTCCCCGATTGTTAAAATCAATATTCCACTCCTAGTTTCCCCGATTGTTAAAATCAATATCCCACTCCTAGTTCCCCGATTGTTAAAATCAATATCCCACTCCTAGTTCCCCCGATTGTTAAAATCAATATCCCACTCCTAGTTCCCCCGATTGTTAAAATCAATATCCCACTCCTAGTCCCCCCGATTGTTAAAATCAATATCCCACTCCTAGTTCCCCGATTGTTAAAAATCAATATCCCACTCCTAGTTCCCTCGATTGTTAAAATCAATATCCCATTCCTAGTTCCCCGATTGTTAAAAATCAATATCCCACTCCTAGTTCCCCGATTGTTAAAATCAATATCCCACTCCTAGTTCCCCCGATTGTTAAAATCAATATCCCACTCCTAGTTCCCCGATTGTTAAAATCAATATCCCACTCCTAGTTCCCCGATTGTTAAAATCAATATCCCACTCCTAGTTCCACGATTGTTGAAAATCAATATCCCACTCCTAGTTCCCCGATTGTTGAAAATCAATATCCCACTCCTTGCTCCTCGATTGTTAAAAATCAATATCCCACTCCTAGTTCCCCCGATTGTTAAAATCAATATCCCACTCCTAGTTCCCCGATTGTTAAAATCAATATCCCACTCCTAGTTCCCCGATTGTTAAAAATCAATCTCCCACTCCTAGTTCCCTCGATTGTTAAAATCAATATCCCATTCCTAGTTCCCCGATTGTTAAAATCAATATCCCACTCCTAGTTCCCCCGATTGTTCAAATCAATATCCCATTCCTAGTTCCCCCGATTGTTAAAATCAATATCCCACTCCTAGTTCCCCCGATTGTTAAAATCAATATCCCACTCCTAGTTCCCCGATTGTTAAAAATCAATATCCCACTCCTAGTTCCCTGATTGTTAAAATCAATATCCCATTCCTAGTTCCCCGATTGTTAAAAATCAATATCCCACTCCTAGTTCCCTCGATTGTTAAAATCAATATCCCACTCCTAGTTCCCCGATTGTTAAAAATCAATATCCCACTCCTAGTTCCCCCAATTATTAAAAATCAATATCCCACTCCTAGTTCCCCGATTGTTAAAATCAATATCCCACTCCTAGTTCCCTCGATTGTTAAAATCAATATTCCACTCCTAGTTCCCCCGATTATTAAAAATCAATATCCCACTCCTAGTTCCCCGATTGTTAAAATCAATATTCCACTCCTAGTTCCCCCGATTATTAAAATCAATATCCCACTCCTAGTTCCCCGATTGTTAAAATCAATATCCCACTCCTAGTTCCCCGATTGTTAAAATCAATATTCCACTCCTAGTTCCCCCGATTGTTAAAATCAATATCCCACTCCTAGTTCAACGATTGTTAAAATCTATATCCCACTCCTAGTTCCCCCGATTATTAAAAATCAATATCCCACTCCTAGTTCCCCCGATTGTTAAAAATCAATATCCCACTCCTAGTTCCCCGATTGTTAAAATCAATATCCCACTCCTAGTTCCCCGATTGTTAAAATCAATATCCCACTCCTAGTTCCCTCGATTGTTAAAATCAATATCCCACTCCTAGTTCCACGATTGTTAAAATCAATATCCCACTCCTAGTTCCCCGATTGTTAAAATCAATATCCCACTCCTAGTTCCCCCGATTGTTAAAATCAATATCCCACTCCTAGTTCCCCGATTGTTGAAAATCAATATCCCACTCCTTGCTCCTCGATTGTTAAAAATCAATATTCCCACTCCTAGTTCCCCCGATTGTTAAAATCAATATCCCACTCCTAGTTCCCCCGATTGTTAAAATCAATATCCCACTCCTAGTTCCCCGATTGTTAAAATCAATATCCCACTCCTAGTTCCCCCGATTGTTAAAATCAATATCCCACTCCTAGTTCCCTCGATTGTTAAAATCAATATCCCACTCCTAGTTCCCTCGATTGTTAAAATCAATATCCCACTCCTAGTTCCCCCGATTGTTAAAATCAATATCCCACTCCTAGTTCCCCGATTGTTAAAATCAATATCCCACTCCTAGTTCCCCGATTGTTGAAAATCAATATCCCACTCCTTGCTCCTCGATTGTTAAAAATCAATATCCCACTCCTAGTTCCCCCGATTGTTAAAATCAATATCCCACTCCTAGTTCCCCGATTTTTAAAATCAATATTCCCACTCCTAGCTCCTCGATTGTTTGGTTGTTAAAATCAACATTCCCTGTAAAAGTCGTGTTAGAAAGGAAAAAGAAACTGTCATAGACATGTATTTTGTAAATTTTGTGTGAATTGCTATTTGTATTATATGACATTTAATAAAACAGGAATAAGGCACCTAAGGATAATGCATTCAAGGCTAAATTCTATTTAAATAAATTGAAGATGTCTTAAATTTGATTAATGTTATCATACAGTGATATAACCACTAGACTGGTGGCAACAATTGTGAGAGTAAAGTTCATTTTTCGTTAAATGACCCCCGATATCCTCATCCATATGTCCCTGCGTACCACCCTAGCATGACAAAAGGTACGAGACAAAACTCTAATTGGACAAAGTTACCCAAATGGGGTACTTTCCCTAAACGTGTTTTCTCTTAAAAGTACAAAATTACACAATGGTTTGTTATATCTATCCTTTACTTGTGTTGTATTATAAGTTTGACCTCTTGTAACATATGTGTTGCTTGAGTGAATAAATAAATCTTAAAATTTCGAATCAGATAAATTGTGGACTGGGAGTATTCTTACAATTGTCCTGTTCCGTATGATGGCAATGAAGGAAAGTCTACCTCTCTGGAATAAAACTATTGCTACTTAGTATACCAGTACAGCGTTTGTGTTGTAGATGTTATGGGTTGTTATGGATCTGGTAATGATTATAATATCTAGTCATGATGTGTAACAATGGGCAATGCTAAACATGGATCTGGTAATGATTATAATATCTAGTCATGATGTGTAACAATGGGCAATGCTAAACATGGATCTGGTAATGATTATAATATCTAGTCATGATGTGTAACAATGGGCAATGCTAAACATAGATCTGGTAATGATTATAATATCTAGTCATGATGTGTAACAATGGGCAATTCTAAACATGGATCTGGTAATGATTATAATATCTAGTCATGATGTGTAACAATGGGCAATGCTAAACATGGATCTGGTAATGATTATAATATCTAGTCATGATGTGTAACAATGGGCAATGCTAAACATGGATCTGGTAATGATTATAATATCTAGTCATGATGTGTAACAATGGGCAATGCTAAACATGGATCTGGTAATGATTATAATATCTAGTCATGATGTGTAACAATGGGCAATGCTAAACAGTCTTCTGATTAATGGATTTAGTTGTGTAAGCTAACATCTGGGGAAATCCAGTGTAACCGTTGGTCCGAAATGCATTGTATTATTGTATTGTGTTGTCCTGGTGCCACATGTATGTCCAATATAATGAAATATGGTAAGCCATATTCTTGTCATTTACTAGTGGAAACAATCTGGATTTTTTTCTTTTTACCTGACAAATTCTCTCAGATGACAGACATGATCAGATATGATTTTTTTTTTTTAATTTTTTTTTTTACATCTTGATGGGAGATATTCTCGGATCTGAAATCTGTTTAAATCACTTGCAATTTTACTTTCACAAGGGGAAATAAATCCAGTCTAGCAAAAACTTCAGTGCTTGTGTGCCAGTTGCTAATTTGTTTTCCCCTGTGATACTTACTTATAATGTATTCTAATTCTTATATTATCAGTTTTGTCACTAGAAATATACTCCTAAATAATACAATGTATATTACATAGGTCTCTGCTAGAAAGTATGACAGAACAAAGAGGCTGGTATTTAATTTTTAATATGACATCATATATAACAGTTATATTTCAAATGTTTACGTATAAAGTAAAGACATACTTAGCAAAAACCAACAAGACAAAATTTTCTTTGTTATAGAACAATTTTCAAGGGATACAATAAATAAAACTTGTTAAGATCATGTTGGACAACATTTTTTTTATTCTCAGGGGAGGTAATCCTCACTATCGAAACTACTACCTACAACAAACTATCTCTAACACTGTACAGTGTGGAAATCTGACATGCACCAAACAGCCATTTAGCACTTTATTATGCGTACATTACAGTGGGACATTGTTGATCAGTAAAATTTTCAAACCGATTGTTTAACAACATCTGAACTTGTGAAACAGAAAATGCTTCACACATATTTGGAAAATGTACACATTACAAAATTGAGATTAACCTTAAGTTGACAATTTTCAGTCTGCCAAACATACCATCACTGTACACTCTAAGATAGGTCAACACAAAGTGTGTTTCTATAAACAGCACTATATCTTAATAGCTGAAGTTTAGAAATCATTTTTATAGCAAATGATACAGAATTATTACTTGGTACTGAGAAATTATACAGCTATTGTGTTGTATCTAGATGAACTACAGTAAAGCCACAACACAATAATCCTAAAATAATCAAGCAGCAATATGACAAAATAAATAGCTAGCTTATTACTCTCATTCAACTTCAGGGTCAATCCAGATTGTTGTTTGATAAATGTTGGAGAGACCCTGATTTTCTAGTGTTAGGAACTACATCAGTTTTCAGTTTTATAGGATCCATTCTTGTGAATTGTTCCAGCATGGTGGTTATTGATGTGATGTTTGAAGTTTTTGCTTGTTAACAAGTTTTTGGTGACCCAGCCTATAGTATTGGAAGTTATTGTTCTAACTTCTGCTAAGTTACAAACATTCTAGTGACTCAGTTTCTAAGCTTGACAGTATTTGTTGTAACATATACATCTTTTACTGGTACACAAACTTCCTTGCACCCAGCTGTTCTATGTAGGAGGTCATCAAATCCAAGTCAGAATGGAACCTCAAGAATTCAATATTTCATCATGTACACAGGAGTGTGCTATGACTGTGTTTACTGAAGAACTTTAATATATTGCAGCTTCCTCTAGTCCTAATCTTGGTGTAGCTTTCATGCTAAATCTCATCATGTAGAGGTCAAAGTTCACAAAGATTGAGGAAGTCTAAGCATCAGATAGAGCTTCAACACCTGGCAACACTTTACCTAAAAAAAACCCCCAAAAAAAACCAAAAAAAACTAGATTATTGTATCAAGGTACATAATATCCAATATTGGTTTACTGCCTACATGACTCCATCTACTTGGATGAACAAGCAACTGTACTCTCTGTGAGCACTTATTGAAAACAATGATGACCTCTGTCTTAGATGACCCATGGGGATACTGACACACTGTTTTATACAACCCCTGGGAACAATGACACAATGTCTTATACAACCCCTGGGAACAATGACACACTATCTTATACAACCCCTGGGAACAATGACACACTATCTTATACAACCCCTGGGAACAATGACACACTATCTTATACAACTCCTGGGAACAATGACATTATCTTATACAACCCCTGGGAACAATGACACACTATCTTATACAACCCCTGGGAACAATGACACACTGTCTTATACAACCCCTGGGAACAATGACACACTGTCTTATACAACCCCTGGGAACAATGACACACTATCTTATACAATCCCTTGGAACAATGACACACTATCTTGTACAACCCCTGGGAACAATGACACACTATCTTGTACAACCCCTGGGAACAATGACACTATCTTATACAACCCCTGGGAACAATGACACACTATCTTATACAACCCCTGGGAACAATGACACACTGTCTTATACAACCCCTGGGAACAATGACACACTATCTTATACAACCCCTTGGAACAATGACACACTGTCTTATACAACCCCTGGGAACAATGACACACTATCTTATACAACCCCTGGGAACAATGACACACTGTCTTATACAACCCCTGGGAACAATGACACACTATCTTATACAACCCCTGGGAACAATGACACACTACCTTATACAACCCCTGGGAACAATGACACACTGTCTTATACAACCCCTGGGAACAATGACACACTATCTTATACAATCCCTTGGAACAATGACACACTATCTTATACAACCCCTGGGAACAATGACATACTATCTTATACAACCCCTGGGAACAATGACACACTGTCTTATACAACCCCTGGGAACAATGACACACTACCTTATACAACCCCTGGAAAACAATGACACACTATCTTATACAACCCCTGGGAACAATGACACACTGTCTTATACAACCCCTGGGAACAATGACATACTACCTTATACAACCCCTGGGAACAATGACACACTATCTGATACAACCCCTGGGAACAATGACACACTATCTTATACAACCCCTGGGAACAATGACATACTGTCTTATACAACCCCTGGGAACAATGACACACTATCTTATACAACTCCTGAGAACAATGACACACTGTCTGATACAACCGATGGGAACAATGACACACTATCTTATACAACCGATGGGAACAATGACACACTATCTTGTACAACCCCTGGGAACAATGACACACTGTCTTATACAACCCCTGGGAACAATGACACACTATCTTATACAACCCCTGGGAACAATGACACACTGTCTTATACAACCCCTGGGAACAATGACACACTATCTTATACAACCCGTGGGAACCGTGATACACTGTCTTATACAACCCCTTGGAACAATGACACACTGTCTTATACAACCCCTGGGAACAATGACACACTATCTTATACAACCCCTGGGAACAATGACACTGTCTTATACAATCCCTGGGAACAATGACACACTATCTTATACAACCCCTGGGAACAATGACACACTATCTTATACAACCCCTGGGAACAATGACACACTATCTTATACAACCCCTGGGAACAATGACACACTGTCTTATACAACCCCTGGGAACAATGACACACTATCTTATACAACCCCTGGGAACAATGACACACTGTCTTATACAACCCCTGGGAACAATGACACACTGTCTTATACAACCCCTGGGAACAATGACACACTGTCTTATACAACCCCTGGGAACAATGACACACTGTCTTATACAACCCCTGGGAACAATGACACACTATCTTATACAACCCCTGGGAACAATGACACACTATCTTATACAATCCTTGGGAACAATGACACACTATCTTATACAACCCCTGAGAACACTGCTCTATCTGCCCCATGGGAGCCTTACTGATATCCAAACACAGCTGTAATATATGAAGGATTATGTAGGTGTTGCTGTTATTAATTGTAAGGTTATTTTTTTATTTTTTGGTGAAGGTATACATTGCTTCCTCTTTGTTTATGTCTTTTTGTATTAATGATAACAAGGCATCAAAAGTACCTGTTTGAGATGTTTAAAATAAAAAGACAACCAGAAAATGACTGTAGGACATGAATGCCCCCTATACATAAAATTCTGTTGAAAAATGAACTTATGTGAACGCTGATCAAGATAAATTTGAGTTTAAGAAACTAAGGGCAATGACTCTGTAAATAAAGGTTGCAGCTTATGAAAAGCACACTTGCAGAGATAATGCCAAAGTAAACCCATGTAAAAAGTTTCATGAAATTCTGTAGGAAATTGTAATTGAAAAAGCACTGATTAAGTTAATAAGAATGAATTATATTTGTAAAGTTAAGGCAATAATTATGAAAATAAATATATTTGAGTGAATAAACAAAGGGCAACAAATCTTTAAATAAAGGTACATGGGTTCTGAAAATCAAACTCATCCAAGATATTGCCATAGGAAAGTTTTGGAGCAAGTTTCAGGAAAATAAGATTGTGAGAGCTCTGACAAAGTTAAATTGAGTGAAATAAACTAAGGGCAGTAACTCTGTTAACTCTGTTTGAGAGGGGATAATAATGTTATTAAACTAATATTTCCTAATTTTCTAAGTATAATAAATGTACTTAAAACAACTTCAAGTGAAAATATGTAGAAATCTATTGATAAATCTGAGTATGTCAAGTTTCCTGTAACATTGTATGGAGACCATTAACAAAACAGAGTAAAAGTTTCCTGTAATATTGTATGGAGACCATTAACAAAACAGAGTAAAAATTTCCTGATTATAACTATGTATGGGCACCACTCAAATTAGACCTCACCTTAGTTTATCAACCTTGATTTTGAATGTACAGTATTTCTCAATCCATCAAAATCAGATGATATCTAGAAAGCTATCATCCGTAAATACAAAACAGACTAGTGAAAAGGTTTAGCTATAATTGTAAGCCACTTGGACCAAATGATACAAAATGAATAACCATTGTATTAGACATGTCGATTACCCACCTTCCAACAACTCGAGACTGGCTCCACCCCCGGTACTGACATGGCTGACCTTGTCCTCTGTTTTATACTTGGCAGCACATGTGGCTGTGTCACCTCCACCTGTTACAGAGATATGTAAAGTAATTTAAAAAAATTAAAAACCAAGTTCAATTTCATTAAGTATCAAAACAAAATTGATATGATTTCTTCCCTAATCCTAAATAGATTTGTTTTCAAAAGAAATTCATAGCAAAAGAGTTTGTGAATATTGAAATATTATGTTAAAGATAGAGATATACAGATATATTTGTGTAATTTACCAATAATGGTTGTGGCGCCTCCCACTGTACTGTTCACCACTGCGTCCATAACTGCCTTTGTTCCTTTTGCAAAGTTAGGGAACTCGAACACACCTGATGGACTGTAACATGTTGGTATGACATTAGATACTGATACAGAGTAATAGAATACAGCACTATTTGAAATTGTAAATAATAAATAAATGATGACACAGACATTCAACCAAAATCTATCCCTAAAACGCAAGACTGAAGAAGTCTCAAAAATTAATATTGAATGGTTTCGCAGATGTGCTTCCAAAAGAGGTCAAAGTAATGATTTTAGATTTTTGTTTCCTTAAACAAGAGCTGTTAATTGACACCATTCATAAATAGCTGAAAAATTTCTGATATCTTCAAAAATGTTTTAGCCCAAAACGTGTCATAAAGTAGTGTGCTTTTTTCTCTCTCAAAAATCCCTTAGTTTGACTCTAGGAGAGGATAGTGTAATCTCACATGGAGCCTAAAGTCAAATATCAGTACACTAGTACGATTATAAAGTGATGTGTTAATGCCTTTCAACACTTGCACCAAAAACGTAAAAGTTGGAAAACCAACGCCGACACAGGGGTGACAACATCAGCTCTGCCTCTACTTCAAAGAGATGAACTAAAAAGGGAATTCAATAATAGCATCATAGCTACCAGCAAATACATTACAAGATAATTGGAACCATATAAGCTTGGTTTTCAATACTAATCTTAGCCATTCTTCTTATTCTTCTTACTGGAACAGATGCAAACACTGATACTTGTTGATGGAGTAAGAGTAAAAGCCTGCCTCAAATTCACTGAGTTGAGCTAAACCCAAATAATTCTAAACAAACAAGAGGCCAAGAGGCTCAATGGACCTGCATCTCTCATCTGTTATTCACTTCTTTGATGATTTGCTGCCTTTCAGTTTGTGAAAAGAGGTGGTTTGAATGTTTTAACAAATAAGATCCCTTGTGACTTTGCATATGGGTCAAGATAATTTCTTTTCGCAAACTTCCTGGGGCTTCATCACAGGAACCTACCAGCCAAATATCATGATATTAGGCCTTTTAATTAAAAAGAAGTAGTTTAATTGGAAAGTTGGTGGCAGACGAAGGGAGGACAGACAACAAGTGTCCCATCACAGCATAAGCTAATTTTACCCTTCAGCCAGGAGAGCTAAAAAAGGATTATAGATTAAAAAAATTCCTGCTGCTGAGAAACATGTTTTTAACTATTTTTGATCTTACCCATTCCAGACAATGGTTTTAGCTCCTTCTATAACTTTAGGTGAATGTTTTAGATGACTCTGGTCCTATATCCAAGCCCTGAAACAATAAACAAGTTATTCGTAACAGCAGCCATGTGATATAAACAAATATGTCTCAATTCCTTGCAATCTAAATTTAATTCTAGTTCATAAATTTTTGAATTCTTTCAGATTTCGCATTTAATTCTAAATCTGTATCTCTGCATTATTTTTTTCATCGGTTTTAGTTACAGAATCTGAATTATTATGTTATTTATTTTTGATAGAGTGCATGAAATTTACTTAGGTATCTTATGAAAAAAAGATGCCAAGAGGGCCTGTATGACCAACCTGGATATTTCAGTACATGTGGTAATATTCCTATTCATTGTAACATTACAAACATTTTCCCTTTTTGGGATTTGACTCTCTGTTTCGTTCCGGAAACATCCCATGAAAAACACTCAATTTGATATAGATGGAAAAAAGACACCTTGGTGGGGGTCTAAATAAGGATTACCATATGTCCTTCAGGAATTCCAGATTCAACAGTAGCACTTCCAACTACTGCATCTTCTGCGAACTTGTCCCCTGTAAGAAAGTCCACTGGCAGATGGATCTTCACCCCTTTGGCCGCTGCCTTGTCCATTAGCTTCTGAATGATCTTAGATCCTTCCTCATCATACAGGGAACTCCCAATCTGAAAATAAAACCAGCTATAAAAACTACAAACATGTTGGTGTGATATTAACGCCCCTGCACCCTGCTTTATTTTTGGTAATTTTTTTCCAAACCATTTGCTACATACCAGTTTGTTAAAGTTTAACCTCAATATTACACAACAAAGTCAGAATGTATGAAATCAGTATTGCAACATTCCTATAACAGGGTGCCTTAAAAAAAACCTTTTTTTTTTATTTATAATTAATTTATTATCAATTCCTAAACTCATATGAGACCTCAAAGTGATATAATTGCTAGAAACTAACATTGTAGTATTGTTTTTTTCGTTCAGTAGCAGGCCTAATAAAATCTTTCTAAACACTTTAAACCTTGTGACAGGTGTGGACAGACAGACACAGAGACAAAATCACGATTAAAAAGTATGCCCCCCACCTCAAAGCTCTTTTGAGACATTTACAATAATTCAAAATCATCAGCTGTCAGATTCGATCTTATTTTTTATAAATTGATTATTCTATCATCTCCGAATTTAAATCAAAACATGATCAATAATGAACATAATTTCTTCCATTGCCCTTTCCATTTTTATCCGAACAGCATTCCAAGTTATGGTACATTTTTTACTGCTCTCACCTGCATGTTTTTAAGGACCTTGAGGAAGGTGAAGGCCATTCCACCACCTATGATCATTTCATTGACTTTATCCAGCATGTTCTCGATCAGCTGGATCTTGTCTGCCACCTTTGCCCTTTAACCAGAACATCTCACAACTTAAGTCATTGTTACCATTTAAGATAATAACATCTTCATTCAATTTCAACCAAATAAACATTCATTTAGTCCACATCGTTGTTCTTACATCGCAAACCTCCAGTCAACTAAGATCATTCAACCCACAGCATCTTACAATTAAAACCTACATATGACCTAGATCATTATTCAACCTTTCTTACAGTTGAAACCTCCATTTGACCCAGATCAGCATTCAACCTATCTTACAGTTTAAACCTTCATTAATACATTGATCAGTCATCATTTAACCATTCTACTGTACAGCCTTAATCTTCATGTATTTACTTAAGTCAATATACCTAAACCACTGTTCAACATGTAAAATCATTCATAAATATCATTCAATCTTAATCTTCTTTCAACCTTTTTCATTAATTAATCGGCTCAACCTGTACCTCAATATCAACACTCAACAGATATCTTCAATTTAACATTGTCGTATGCGAGTTTCCAGATACAGTGGAACCTCTATAAACCGAACATGCATGGGACATGGATATTTGTTCGGTTTACAGTGTGTTCGGTTTGGAGAAGTTGATCGAAAAGACCGGTCAAATCCCGGATATAATTGGTCGGACGATGTTTTATTAGAATGTACCCGATTAAAAACTGACACGTACGTACGTAGAATAAAATGAATATTGTGAAAGTTGATCAATGTATATATTGCAGATTATATAAGAAAAGCAAATGACAATAACTGTAGTTTTAAACAGTATTTGTACATGTACAACTGCACTTTTCGATCAACCTACATTTCAATACATCTGGTGAAGGTTCGTCATGTGAATGGGTCGATACGGAATATTTTACACATCAAATAATATGAAAGGGTGTGAAGATGTTTTGTTTCAATATTAATAACAGTTGATGCTGGTCGTATTTCCGACATCGGTATCGTCTTTAAAATCATCACAGGCTTCATTTACGACCATGCAAAAACAACCCCCTTTGGGCCTCATTTAAATAAGATGTGAAACTCAGGCTTCTAGCTCTATTTGCATTGAGAAGATAAACAAACCGCCGCGCTTGAATGAAGTGCGACATTGTTTCATAATTGTCGTGTTGATTATACACTAGGCCCACTGTCATAATGCCTCCTTGGGGTATATATTGGATACATGTACAAATCACCTACAGGTATACGTAAGTCCCGAGACAATTAGGCTTCACTCAATACCCGTCACAACGTGTTGTTTCACGGTTGACTGGCCTGACCTCGTGTCATGATCGCTCAGGTAAAGCCGGTTTTCAGAAGTAATTTTTGGTACATTTGAACAGGAATCAGACACAAAATCGGTCCGGTTTTCGGAATTCAGAGGGATCAGTATTTAGAAGTTTTTTAATACTATAATAAAGAAGGAACAATTCCGTACAATGACAGTTCGTTCAGTATTCAGAGGTGTTCGGTTTTTAGAAGGTTCGGTTTTCGGAAGTTGCACTTTATAGATAAAGAAAAAAGCATATCATAAGTTATATTACATATCAATCAATAAGGACAAGTATGCTAGCATGTTCCAGCATTCAATTACAAATAAGGTGGTATCATTCTTTGAAGAAGTTGAAATTGTAGATGTACACACTTGCGTGGTATCTAAACAAGTGTTACAAACCGAACAATTAGCTGTTTATATTCAATGTTAATTATATTTTAACAATCTCAAAACTTATGTTCCCAGAGAAACCGTGGTGTTAGTACTATCAAGTAGAGTCCTTACCCTCCAAGAATGGCCAAAAAAGGTGTGTCAGGGTTTACTAGGGCCTTGGAAAAATAGGAGAGCTCTTTCTTCAGGAGGAACCCGGAGGCTCTCTGTGAGAGCTGACAGCCTACCATAGAACTGTAAAGAAAGTTTAACAATGTTTTCATCAAACATCAGAAAAACATGTGAGATCATAGAGGGGATTTATTACATAATTTCCATGTATACTTTTGTGTGTCAATGACTGTTATTTAGAGTCAAGATTGCCATGTAATTCATTGGATAATCCTATGTCTCATTTTTGCATATACATGTGTAATATGTTATTATGATGTCATAGATTAAAAATAATGAATATTTTAATAAAAAGGTAACAATAGAGATATCATAAACAAAACTCTAGCAAAGATGACAGAGAAAAGAGTTTTCCCCATTATAACAAATGTTGTTGATTCAAGTGATAAAGAGGAATCTTAAATGTGAGGTGTAATTCATAACAAAATGTCATGAAATATATGATACATGTACTTCAACTTTTCCAGGTCTTTTCAAAGTCTAAAAATTAAAATTGTTTGAATCAAACTGCTATTCAAGAATGTACAAATTTATGTTATGATATCAATAAGCTTCAAAGTCTACACAGAAGTTGGTCACAAACTGCAAGAAGTTTCAAGAAACAAAGGTCAATAATTCTTTTAGAAAATACCTGTGTGCTCTATGTGCAGTGCCAAAAGCATCATTTACATAAACATCTCCAAGTTTTGACAGTGATGCCCTAAATGCCTCAACAGCTTCCTTTCCAGCCTTTACCTGTAATACATTTCATCAGCAGTACATATTTAATCAGACAAATAAAACTGGTAACTTACTTAATACAAATTGGTGTTATCAAAACGTAAGTAAAAATATCACATTAAATTAACTGCTTTTGCAGATCATAACCATTTTCCAACCCTTAATAACATCTTATAAATAACTGTGCAATTTCTATTTCAAGAATGCTTCTTATAAATACCTTAACACCTTCAGCATCAACACCCTTGCCCTCCTCCTCAACATGGAAACGCAGATTCTCCAGCAGGATGACTGAACCAGAGGCAGGGTCCGCACATACCTTTTCCACCTTTTCACCAATACAGTCCGACAGGAATTGGACTTCCCTATCAAAGTATACAAGGTAGGTAAATCACCAAGTCTTTCAACATTCTGTAATTTGAAAACATGTCAACAAGACTGAAGACAAATAAGAATAATGGATAAATAAGATTCCACAATACTATATAGGAAAGCCAACATCCTGTAAGTTCACAAGTATGTTCTAGTGTATCTATTTGCCGGAATTTTTACCTATTGGTCAGCATTTATTTTTTTGAACCAAGAGGAGGTTTATTGATGTAAAGACTTTCTAACATATGTGCAATCTCCCCAAGAAGTAGGTAAGTACCATAAGATTTTCTGTAAAGGCCAGTACCATATGATTTGCTGTACATACGGCCATTCCATCTGTTGCTCACAGCTAGCCTTTATGACCTTCATTCCTTGATGTACTTCACAAACACGTACTTACTTGCCAAGAAGTGTTTTTAGCTCTTCTGCCACTGGAGCCAGAGAATATTTGTCCTGGCGACGTCCATCAGGACGACCGAGATGACTCATCAGTACTACACTCTTGGCTCCGTTATCTAAGGCATGTTTCACTGTAGGAATTGCTGCCACAATTCTGATAACCAAATGTACATATAATATTACCAGTTCATAGAATTACAGAGCTTTTTTTGGGGGCCGATTTGGGGTCGAATTTCGGCCCCATTCCCCACGGCAAAATTGGATATTTTCCCCAATTCGACCAGTTAAAATTCCCAATCGAATGATCTATAAAAATATTATGTCTTTAAAAATCCGGATGGTGCCGTCCCGTCTACGTTTTATTGGTTATTCTTGCCTGATAAAGGGAGATCATGCTCTAGAATCTAAATATATATAGGCTAATTAGCATAGATCCATATTTGTGTCTACTTGTTATTTTTACTATTATGTCCATTTTTCCCAATTTACCTGTTGCCGCACATTTTTTTCCAATCCCAAAACCATAGGCCCCATTCCCAAAGAAGTGAAAAAAGCCCTGAATTAAATGAAATATGTTTATATTATATCACTTACAACACTCTAAGATTGGTATTTGGAATTAGTTAGAAAACTACATTTGGTCACCTAAAGAAGATTTATTAATTCAAATAATTACTGATTTATATAATTGGTTTTTCAATATCACTTAATGTTCTGTTGTTTTCATCACCTATTAATGTACTGTCATTATTGGAATGATCACCAATTAAATCAATTTATAGCTGGTTGAAGTACAGTGTACTGTTAAATCTTCACATTTGATTTACAAACTACATTGTACTTGATATCAATTACCAGTAAAAATCAACACTGGTTAAATGATAGGGATATAGTCTATAACAGGATTAAGGGGTCGAACTTATAGATTACAAAATGGTTCCATGTACCACATTTGTACCAAAAAAACACAAAGTTATCATAAGTCTGAATAAGCTTTTTTTTTTTTTTTTTTACCCAATCCTGATAAAATACCAATATCAATGTATTCCTGACAAATGATTCTCAATATCAAACTCACTTCATATTCATCAATAATGCCAAATGCTAAAGAGAGGTGATTTACAATGCTGATGAAAATCCAGATGTGAAAACATATTCATACGGTTCAACTTTAAGGTAATTACATGATTTTAACATACTACAGTAATCTTTAGTTTGATAGTGATAAACAGATTGAAAAGACATCAAATGAATATTATTTACCTTTGGTTGTTGGTTATTTTCCCATCCTTCAATGGAACATTGAAATCAACTCTGAAATTAAATATCAAACAAATACAATTAAAAGAATACACATAAAGTTAAGAGGGGGCCCCATTCCCTACTGAAATTATTTCAGTTAAAACTTATTATTTATGATAAATATCTCATACTATATATTTTAAGGTACATAGCCATGGCACCATTCCCAAATGAAATTATTTCAGTTGAAAATTTATCATTTATGATAAATATGGCATACTATGAATAAGGTACATAGCGACTTCAATGGACCTAAACGTAACAGAGTTAGTGAACGATATAGAGACAGACAGTAGTATCTTCCTGGGGGAATTAACACATATGACCTGGTGTGGCAGAGCATTACATAGAGATATACACAAAAGGATCAGGGCAGAATGGCTGGAGGAATGTCGCCTGGTTGTTCCTGCAGTTGGCTGAAGAGGGGTATTTGGTATGTCAATCAGCCAATCGACATCAAAATGCATTATTGTACTCAGTGTCACCCTAGATGGAAGGTCTCCATTTGTAGCTGCCGTAGTATTTCTGTAATGCTATAGCTACTCTCCCTGTTTTAGCCTCCCGTGATAAGCCTATTATACCCTTCTATACAGTAACATATATGCTAGTAACGATGATGAAGTCCTATGGAAGGACATTTTTTGTATTACCTCAAAGTTTATTACACATCCCTGATACAGCCCATTTGCCTGCTGTCTGTATAATGTCAACAGTTGGGGTGTCCCTTGGTGCCTTCAGCAGTAAATATATATGCTTCTAGTGAGGTAGAACTGTAAAGTCAGCATAAGTTCTGCACTATCACAATGAGACAAACATGAACATACCACAGCCTGCCCTCCCAAAACACATACAGATCATCACAAGCATGTATCTCACAAACAGGGGAGCTAAGCTATTCTTAAATCAAATGACCATATTTGTTAGGATGTTCAACAATACAAAACCAAACCGAATAGAACCATACTGCATGTACTGCAGCCTCTGAAAAAAACACACAATCATCATATGCATCTTACACAAGGGAAGGTACTCCTTTAATATAAGAGGCTGCTGGTCGGCTCTTTTTCTATCGGATATGATTTTGCCGACTGTCAAAAGTATCTCGCCGTGTAAAACCTCTAACATTGTTGGAGTAAAGGGAAGGGTGTCCTTAGATGAACAATACAAAACCAGATAAAACCAGGTCATCGGCAAATTATTAGATAAGCACTATTGTATATTGCATTTGTCATTGTATAATTGTGTATGCCAGTTCAGGCAGTTGATATTAGTAATTCAGGTTATTCATGTGATTAAATATTGAGATCATTTCAGCCTTGCTCAAGCCCAGTTATTTTGTTGAGGTGAGGTGAAAGGGTGGAAGGGGGGACACTGGGATTAAGAACGTTGCAGGTAGATAGTAATACGTAAAGTAGGCATTCATCAAATAAACTTGATCGACGATCGCGAGTCACAGAACTTCAAAACAATGCATAACGTTGTCATATGCATGGACTGTTTTGCCAGTCATATTCAAAAGTTTTAATCGTCGGACCATATAATTGTGTTAATGATCAAGAGAAAAAAATCCTGTTCAGAGCCCCACATGGTGACATTGAAGCCGTCCTTGATAAAAGTCAAGGTCAGACATGCGAGTGCATTCTCAAAGCATAGCTTTTCCTGATGCATATAATGTTGTGATCAACGCATTAGTGCACCACAAAATGAAAATATACAAACCGTATTAAAACCCGTTTGTTCTTTAGATCCAAAGCGTCAATTGCCAACTTGTTTAAAGCCATTGTTCTTCTTTTTTATCTCACGAATGAAACTTCTTGCCAAAAAATAATAATACAGCCGGCAAAGTATACCTTTTCGTCCTTCTAATGAAAACTTCCAACAAGAGCATTAACTCTGTAGGTAACCACGTGCACTTCCGTGGTCGTGGCGGAAAATTTTAAAACCAATGAAATCAAAGACCGATACGGTGACAAATTAAGCAGTAAATTAATTTACGTTTAATTTATACCTTGGACCAGTAAATTTCTCTTTGCCAAAACGATTGTCTTTTCAAAATAATGTAGAATACATTGGCAATGTTTATATTAGAACCTTGTCTGTTTTTGCGTTACCCGTACTTCGACTCGATTTTATTGTCATATAATTTTGGATCAGGCAGTGAGTAAAGGTGACAGATAGGTAACAAAGAAAAGAGAAAATGAGAAAGCAAAAGGGAAACAAAATGGTTTTCCACATCAGACAGGTAACTGATTTGGAGAACCACATAATAGAAGATTAACTAAAAACGCAATTACATGTATAGTAAAAAGAAAAGAAAAAAAAAGACAACTATAAATTAATTTCCACGGAAAGGTTATAATACCGCGTATAAGATGTAAACTATCGATTGCCTTAACCTTGAATGTTGTATATTTTTCTTTTCCAAACAAAATTAATGTTGGAAGAAGAGATATTTACACATATATATGCTGATAAAGCCCCAGAGCCGAGAGCACATTATTTTAAAGGTTTTGGATCTACAACTGCAAATTTCTCATCGTTGCTCACAAATATGTGAACATGTAAATATATGATGACTATCAAATTTAAAGGTCAAATGTTGTACTTGTGACCACTTTAAAAACAAGAAACTTAATTCTGTCCAAGATATCTTGTTAATCCCTGAATAGATTTGTTTAGCCTATACCATCATCAGATAGTTCTTGATATTTCTGAAATATTAAGGTTTCCGTTGGTTCCTAGTTGTATCCATTTAATTTTGAGTCTCATCGATATCAGGGGAAACAAAATAGCTGCCAGACAGCCATCTTGGATTTGAACAGTTGAAGTTTGTAATCAACTTTTTCTTCAGAAATACTTGGAGGATATTTCTGAAATTTTGTATGTAGGTTCCCTTTGGTCTCTCGTTATGCTCCTTCAAGTATAATCTAATCGCAAAAAGCCAGAATGGTTTGTAGTCGCGGCCACCTTTGATATTAGTTCAGCCTTACACAGATATACATAACTATCGCTTGATGGTGGGCGCAAATATTCCTCTTGGATCTCTTGTCCCCTGACATTCCTATATCTATGTGTTTCTTGTAGATGAAGAAAGAGAAATTCCTGTAGGTGTAACAAGTATGACAACCCTGTCTGTTTTCACCGACTGTAGAGGGAAGTAAATTTGTAATGTAGTTTGGAGTTTGATGTCTATCCATTTTGTAAACTAATTGTAATTTCCGTCTTTTCCTTCTAACTGAAAGTAATTCTAGACCTGTTTTCTGAATACAATGACTCGTTTCTAGCAAATAATGGTAACCCTGTTATTATCCTAGCTGCCTCCCGCTGAACCTTCTCTAACTTTTCTGAATCACTTGAAGTGCACCCATCCCAAACTTCACACGCATATTCTAAAACTGGTAAAATATAAGTTTTATAAATTCGTAAAAGAGCATCACGCTTTAATGTATATTTAAGTTTTCGCAATATATTTTACTTTTCCCATAGCCGACTTATAAATTTCATTATATGATCTACCCATTTAGCATCTGAATTTAATGTAACTCCAAGATGTCTATGCTTACTACTAAAATTTAAAAAATGACCATCAAAAATCAGTTCCAGATCTTCATCAACGTTATCCGAATTAGAAATAAAAATAACTTCCGTCTTATTTGGATTAAAAGTAACTAGCCAAGTACTTGCCCATCTGTTTAAAGCATCCAGGTCTCTATTTAAAACTGTTTGTATTTCTAGACATGAAGATGAAGAGACTTTCAAAGAGGTGTCGTCAGCGAAAAGACGTGCAGTAGATTGAAGAATTTCTGAGATATCATTGATAAATATTAAGAAAAATAGAGGCCCAAGAATGGAACCTTGAGGGACGCCAGCATGTATCAAACCAAAATCCGAATAACAATTATTTATAAAAACTTTTTGTCGTCTGTTGGTTAAGTAGTTTTCAATCCATGATAGAAAATTTCCGCATATCCCGTATGACTTTAGTTTTACTAATAAACCTTTATGCCAAACCCTGTCAAACGCTTTAGAAATATCACAGAAAACTAAACAAGAATGTTTTTTTTCTTCTAGATCAAGGCAAATGTTATGATATAAATCAATTAATTGATATACGGTCGAGTGACCCGGCATAAATCCTGATTGATACTGATAGAAAAGTGAATTTTCAAGAAAATAATTATGTAAATACTTGAAGATAACTCTTTCAAATGTTTTACCAACAGAGGACAAAAGTGATATAGGTCTATAATTAGAAGGAGAATGCCTATCACCCTTCTTAAAAAGAGGTATCACTTTAGCAAATTTCCAAGTATCGGGATAAATACCAGTTGATAACGACAAATTAAAAAGCAATTCAAGTGGTCTACATACAGTTTTAGCAGTATACTTCAACATGTGGTGGCTAATTTCATCAGAGCCAGAAGCTTTACCAAGTTTTAAATTCATCAAAACATCAGATATGTCATTTTGACTTACTACAGGTAACTCAAAAGAACTCTCTGTTTTAGGTTCTAACAAAGGAACATCGTTATTGTTGTCATCTATGCTAGTGATACTGCAAAAATTGTCGTTCAATGCATTACATTTGGCCTTATCATCGACTAATAAACGTTTCGAAATTGGATCAACTAAAGTAGGGATAGGACGTGATGTCTCAGAATTCCCCATCAATCTTTTGACAAGTCGCCAATAGTTTTTAGGATCAGACGAATGATAAAACTCAATAAGATTTCCAACATTTTCATAAAAAGACTGTCGTGCATACTTTTTCATATTATTCACTTTATTTCGCTGATTTTTGAATTTAGCTATGTCCCGTGGATGATTGGTACGTTTGGCTATTTTCCGAAATCTATCACGAGCTCTCATATTTTTTCTAAGGTCTGAAGACATCCAGGGCTTATCGTTTGGTCTTACAGTAATTTCCTTATGTGGTATCGATCTACGAGCAAAATCAAGAAAAATTTCAGTAAAACGTTCACTGGCCGAATTGACAGAGTTGCATGTAGCGAAAAGAGTATCCCAATCATATTCTTCAACAAGACGATTAAAAAGTACATAGTCGCCTCTTTTATATAACCAAATTTTACGTTTATATGCTAGTTTCTGAAATGACGGAACAGAAATATATACAACACAACCTTGGTGGTCAGTAACTACATTTTCAGTGGATACTTCAGAGGAATAAGTGTATGAAATTGATTCTGATACCAAAATTGGATCGAGTAAACTTGACCTCGTGGGACTTATACGAGTAGGTTCATTTATGACATTTATAAAATTAAACGAATTTATTATATCAGATAAAACATGATTCTGTGACATAGTAAGCATGTCAACATTGAGGTCTCCAAGCAGTATGACATCACCTTGGATATGAGTTCAGCCTTACAAAGATATACATAATTATCGTTTGATGGTGGGCGCAAATATTCCTATTGGATCTCTTGTCCCTGTGACATTCCTGTATCTATGTGTTTCTTGTAGATGAAGAAAGAGAAATTCCTGTAGGTGTAACAAGTATGACAAGCCATATGGGTTTTAACAAAACCACTTCAGATGTCTGTATTCTGAGTAAAAAGGAGAGATAGGAGATTATTTTTGATGTTAAAATATATATCTTTAAATTCAGATATCGATGTTTGAACTATAGATATTTCCATTTCAAACATGGAAAGCTGTTTGAGTTTTACCCATCTAATTCAGATATTTGTATTTGAAACATTAATAAAGTATACAATTTTGAGCCTGATCAGGAAAATTAATGGTCAAATTCAATAGGTGGCCAATTTGGATTTTAACTGAGTGAGATATCACTATTTCTTGAAAAAAAACCTGGAGGGATATTTCTTGAACTTCACACTTGAAGATTCTGCATGCTTGGTCCATAATTGTTTAGTGTAAACACATTATATTGCCACTACAGTAAAAGGATTAGGCACAGGTCCCTAGTTGTGTCCATTCCAATTTGAGACTGAATGAGAAAACAAAATGGCCAATACTTGACCATCTTGAATTTGACAGTTGAAGAACACCGGAGGGATATTTCTCGAACTTCAGTTGAAGATTCGACATGTATTGCCAATATATAGCAAAAGGATTATAGACACAAGTCCATATTTGTGTCCATTCCATTTTGAGACTGAATGAGAAAACAAAGTGACTGACAGGCGGCCATCTTGGATTTGACGGTTTGTTATTTCCATTTCTCAGAAAGTTCTTCTTAGATTTTCTCTGATTTTAGATCCCTCTGGGATCTCTTTTTCTGACTAGTAGTGATCTAAAGGATGCCTTAGTAATATTGCTAAAGGGACATCACCCAACATTATAAATAGTGAAGTCTGCAGCTATTTGCTCTCACTAAAATTAGGAATGCGAAACTGTTATTCGACTTTCTTGTACGAAGTATTATTAACCTAAAACATAGTTCTGTACACTGGTACAATGTGCCGATGAAAGAGTTACGTCTGTATCATCGGGGAACGTTTACCTGGTGGTACAGTTCAGATTTAAACTACTTATCTCATTTAGCACACCTTCATTATTAGCGTATGGTATGTCAGGAAGTAAGCTAAACTGTCAAATTTTATCACATATGTTGCCTAGTGGTAGCTACAATAATCTTTCCTTGTTAACGGCTAAAGCTCGATCGTGTCTTTTCATATTTAGAAAATTAACTAATTCGAGTTGGATAAAAATGATATACAATCTCCACTCGTTGGGGAACTTATATATATCATATCTACGAGGAATTCACACACTTTGCCCGTGTGGTGTGGTTTTATTTTTCATTTTATCATACATTATATCTACGAGGAATTCACATTCTATGGTCTTTTCCTTCCATGTGTTTCATTTACAAATTACAAATCACTGTTACACTGTTGACCCTTAACATCACTGGCGAGTTTTAGAAGGACTAACCAACTGTATAATGGTATTAACATAATCATGAATGTGATATTGTTTTACACTTAAGTTTTCCCCGGAACTTCAGTTTCCTCCCACAGAAAACCCTCCGCGCGCTTTGAACAATCTGGGACAACAAATGTGATACATAGAAGTTGATAAAGCTTGTTTCGCAAACGTTGTAAAATAAATAAAGTTTTATAAAACTTACATAAAATATGTTTCCCACTTTTCAAGAAAATAGCTTAAACGAAAAAAATAATAATAGCTATACTGGTTTCTACAGACTTTCACAATCCAAGGGACACAACCTGTGTAGTCAGGTAGCATGTGTGATTATTATTAGAGATATGTTGTGTTTTTTTCTCGTGTTTTCAGATGTTAATAATGAATTCTATTATATATCAGATGTATTTTCCTCTCATTTTTCATGTGAATTTTGAGACTTGGTGATTTTGCGATATTTAATATTTGTTTTGCTATACATCAATATGTACACATGTCTATAATGTATACAGACTGCTCCCATACTACAGTATTGTGGGGAGGTTTTTTTTGTTGTTTTTGGAAAAATACTGAAAGGTTAGTGAATTTTGAAGTTTGCTTGAAACTCACATTGTAGTGTATTGACGAAGCGGGACAGGCAAAATCATACTAGTATACATTACTTGTAGTTTTTGTTTCCATGGTAACTATGGAAATATTGAGACTGAAAATTGCTCCACAGCAAAAAAGACACTATTAGACCACTCGATAGATTTGTGTAGAAAGTTTTGGGAAGTGATATTAAATGGTATAGGAGATGTGATCCGGTAACGCCACCGGACGAAAGGACGGATGGACGAAACCCTTTGTATACATGTACTATATCTCCCGCCAAAGTTTCGTTTGGCGGCGGAGCGGGGGATAGAAAGTCAGTGTCGTACTAATATAAGGGATTGTGATGTTTATCGATATCTAAAAAAGATATGGAGCAAGTAACATCAGAAACCATAATGGAAATAGACGGTGCGGGGTGGAGTATACAGGTGGGGAGGCCACAGTAACCGGCCGCTCAGTCGGTCCGGGCGGCGGGCTGCCCGTCCTCCCGCCTGCCAGGTGGGGAGGCCACAGTAACCGGCCGCTCAGTCGGTCCTTGCGGCGGGCTGCCCGTCCTCCCGCCTGCCAGGTGGGGAGGCCACAGTAACCGGCCGCTCAGTCGGTCCGGGCGGCGGGCTGCCCTTCCTCCCGCCTGCCAGGTGGGGAGGCCACAGTAACCGGCCGCTCAGTCGGTCCGTGCGGCGGGCTGCCCGTCCTCCCGCCTGCCAGGTGGGGAGGCCACAGTAAACTGTTCAGGAAGAGAATCGTTGTCAGTGTTTCTCACGGGTAGTTATTATGGTACGGTTAAGTATTATGGTCACTATAAACTATTTATCTCCTACGTATACGATAGGATCTTGTACATCTGTGTACGTACAACTTATTATGGAATTGATAATACAAATTTGTGTTTAAGTTATATTTCATAGCCTGCTATTACCTTCGTTATAAAAGAATAAATGCGGTATATTATGTTTTTACCCTAATTCTTTATTTGCTAATCATTCGAGTCCTTATATTCGAACTCTCAAATTCGATCCTTAAAACCCTATATATTTGTCCGATGTTAACAATGAAACAATAACACAATAACATCAAAGACCGGTTAGAAATGAAGCTTCAATCCCGATTGGCCATTTATTTTTAATTGGATGCAGGAGGTCCGCGATTTCCTTTAACTACGTTCCATCCTCAGTAGGTGACATTTCATGGGACTATCGTTATCGTGTAATTGCAATACCTTGTCTTGAAAACGCGGATGTCCAAATATAGAATAAATACCACTCGGCTACACAGAATTTCCCTATAGCTTGATTAACTGCGCCTAAGACCAGTAATTAGATGTATATAGGCCAGGGGTCCCAGGTCTAATCCCTACCGGAGACATTGAAAAAAATATGATTGACACTGAATTCTACTACATATAGTAGACGAACATTTTCAAAATCTTCATAAGAATAGCCCGCAAAGTGAGCGGCAAACTGCATCATTGATACTTCTGAAGTCCGCAGTAGATTCGCGTGCCCTTTATACAGCCGATCAATCTATCAATCAAGAAAACAACAATACCTGACAATTTTCAGTCGCCTCCAATTTTTTTGAGACAATTAACATCATGTGGTTTGATTCATGACGCAACCCAAAATGTGACGTCACAATTGACTCTGCCATTAGTAACGGAATGGGAGGACTTGCAAAGCGATGGATCCGGTAACATACGGACGTCCTCAAGGTGTCATCAAGCGTGGCCACGGTAGCCTGTCGGCCACCCAATGGGTAGATGCAGATGAGGACCTCCAGTCGAGGCTGTTTGGAACTCCGTTGGAACCCAATAACAGAGACACTGCCTCTTATTGGAACTATGAAAATGACTGCTTCCGAGTCGACCGGAATCAGTTTGAGAGAAACGAATTTTCATTTTCGCCTGATAATCTCTTCACTGCAGATTCGTGGCGCCAGCGAGAGGAACAGAAGAAGCATCCTTTGTCTCCAGGAATACCTCCACAAGATCCTTTGAGCAAGTTGAAAGTCAAGGGACGCGGTGTCGGCACAGACGAGGAAACCTTAGAAGATTGTTCCGAAAACGATATTAGAGCCAGAAATTCACAGCTTGGGAAATTATGTGGAACGCAGAATTATTATAAGCTCGATCCTGCAGAATGTGATGCCGATTACGCTTCGCTTTGTATCAACGGACAAAAGGCTGGCGTGAATTCAAACACTAGCGAAGACAACGAAATGGGTATAGCAACATCCATCGTGGTCGGTGGAGAACGGGAGTTCTTGTTTTCGTTCGGTAAATGTGGGAGGGTTGCTGTAATGACCCCTATCACTGAAGTACCTTCACAGTGCGGAACTCCGTACAGAATTTTGGTAAGTCCTTCCTTCTCCGAAGAGACCTTGTCCCCCGCCAGCAGCATGTGGTGCGAATCAATACAAGACTGTCCTCTAGCGATGAATGAATACCTTGCTCGTGACCAGTACCTCAAACATTATGCCACACCAAGAGGACACGTGCCATACAACCACGAGGTGCGTTCTTCGTCACAGAGAGGAAATGAGGGTATTTACGACTACAATGGTAAGCTGAAGAAAAGCTTATCAGCAGTAACATCCAAAGACCCACTTGTTGACCAATTAGAACGTTTATCGGTTCTTCCAGAAAGGACAAGGGCGGCTTACAACCTGCCTAGAGTTCCCGTGTCGGATTTCGGGATTCCTGCTCTTTCGGTATCCACTGCAACTATAACCAATAGATACAGTATCAAGAAGATTGAGGACAGGCCTCTTAACAAGTTTGCCTATAGGTCACTTCCACCGTTATACCCGACAGCACACTTAGAGAAAGGTGCCGGTAATCGTTCAAGAATGAGTCGGTCTCAGAGTGTCTATGGATTGAAATACAGCACAGGAAAATCCAATGAGAATGCATGTGTGGATGTCAGCAAAGATACAAAAGACAACAAAACTGACAACAACCAGTCCAAATCTAACCCCAGGAGGAAGTCAGAATCGGATCTCAAAGCGATAAGAACTAAACTGCCGCCATTGCGGAAATCTTCAAAAAGGAGGATATCGAAACCTAACAAGAAGACATCTGAATCTAAACGATCAAAGAAGATTGTAAATGGTCCGTCACCTTGGCAGAATTCTCCGCGTGATATCAGTGCCACCAGTGAAATAGAAACAATGGTTAGTGAGAAACTAGAGCACACAATTGACACAACGGAATTTGAACCGGAACCAGATTGCAATTTGCAAAGCTCCAGTTTGATCCTGATGCGTTCCAATGTAAAGTCCACCAAATCAAAGACTGGCTGTCCCTATATGTCACAGAGTGTGTCGAAAGGTAGCATTACTAAAAAGGCAAAGCGGAAGCGTGGATTCAGGAATAAAAAGAAAAATGAACGCTGTATAAAAAGCGAATAAAATCTAAATAAAAATATTCATAGAAGACATTCATTATTAAATTTGGATCACGAAATTTTATAAATGTTGAAGAAACAAATACTTTTGAAATAAAATTATGCTATATCTTAATATATCACTTTCAGTGTTTATGTTGTTAACAATTCTTGTTTTAGAACTACGCATAATCATAATATACCATGCATATACACGAGTTAGAATAATTACTTACAAAATCAATTGCTATGATATAGGTACGTGTATTTTGCCGTCATAGATTTGTTAGCAATGACTGCTATAGTATTGTGTGAATAACAATACGGGCACCACCAGGGCCACCTTCGCTACACAGGCAATATTCCTTCTATCAGTAGCCTGGACATTATAGCTAATCTGCAGTCCATAGAAATCAGTATTTTTTTTTATCGCAGGCTCATTTTTATCGTGCCAGTTTTATAAAAGCATGGTGCGTAACGCATGGTTCATTCTATAACTTAAAAAAAAAAGACTTTAGCTGGCGAGTGGCGATAATACTTATTAAGTAACTGTCGAAATATGAATTGATACAGTCAATTATCTATTATGATTACAGGGGAGAACGAGAACGAATTAAGCGTTTAGTTAGTCTTCTGTATGGTGGGGAGAGCCCAGGATATGACTACCGCTGTATAACAAGGCATTCTGTAATTTGAGACGACTAATGTGGGACCAACGAGTCAAAGATTTTCCTGTCTTTTGTTTAGGACATTGAAAAGGCCAAAACTGATCGCCACGACACTCTAAAATAATCTGGTCCTTCCTGTCTGTCCACTTTGTCTTTCTAACCTTTATTTACTTTCCTTAATTCATTGTTATCTTCTGTCAGTCGTCCTCACAAGCGTGACCCTGACTCTGTGAAAAGAAACATTAAATTGCTATACACGATAAAAAATCCAGCACGATTCCGAATTATACTTTTCTGCCAATGGCTGCATTTAAAAATATCAAAATACATGTAGTAGTCTTTCAAGCAGAATTTCTTCAGCTGAATACTTTCTAGGAATACCCCCCCCCCCCCCCCCCCCCGTTTTTTTTTAACAGCTAGACTCGGAGTCTCAGCTGAAGTTGTCAAAGACCGTGTGATGGCGGCCTAGTGTCTATACATTAATTACATTATAATTTCCCATGCCCCCTTCCTGTTATGAACCATCTAGACTGTTATCGTCATTATTGGTAATTCTTATATCAATGTTTCTACTCGAATTAAACAGTTTTTGGAAATCTTCGTTAGGAAAACCTTCAATATTTGTTTTAGTTGTGTAAATCAGTGTCCCTGGTAAAAGGTTATTTCTCATATAGACCCCGTTCTTGTCCAGGGAATGCAGCAACATCATCACTTTAGCAACCAGTAACTTCATGTAGTGGTGTCAACCTGATATCGTACATATACACTATTATCGCACAAACCGCCTTCTTTGTTGTCCACATTTATTGAGTTCGATTTTTATCGTGCATGCCAAAATGTATATTAAAAAATAACATTTTGGCTTAAAAATGAATTATTTTTGCCTCCCATCTTAATTGTTTTTGTTATGCATATTTCTATATTCTGTAAACATGCCATACATTTTTTAATTTATTTGTCAAAACACAAATGGGATTAGACACAAGTATAAAACTTATAATCCGTCTTTTCCCGTATAACATAAATGATGAAATGAATATACATGACCGAAAATAATGACAATTGATGATGATGTGAACATGTCAAAAATTAGCTATAAGATCACATTTACCATTTACATATGTCATATTATGAAGTCGCTGTACCCGCATGTCTGGATTGAATATGAGTTAATCTACAATGTAAAGCTAAGCTATGGAGATACAGTAAAAAAAAAAAGTGCATTTGGCTAAATTGCTTGCTCTAGTAGAATTTTCAAATAATGTTCATTGTTATTAGGATCAGCAAAAGTGAATGCTGCACATATACACTAAACGTGCAGCATGTGTATTACAAATAAACTTCAATTATCAGAGTTAATGACTATAGTACTGATTTACGTATCCATATGTATGCATGTATGCAATTACAGAAAATATAAATAAATATACCAACAGATTGCTAGATTCGATAGACGTAGAATATTGAAATACATTACATTTAACATCAGGAAACTATTGTTTGCACATGAGCCGTAATAACTTATAAACATAATCAGTAAATAACATATTATAAACAACCAATTCATTAGTTTGTATCTTGATAGCCAATTGACAGAGCACATTTGAACGTATTAGCCTACTTAACACTAAAAACATGTTCTCTGACTTTCTGAAATTGAGTTTGAATGGTGTATGTTTAACAAGTTAGATAACAAATATGTGACCCATTGGTACAGATCCTTCGAAAAGCCATACTTTTACAAAAAGGTAAAAAAATAATAAAAAGAATGTATATTGTTAAGTATTGGAACTATAGTCAAACCTTTCAATAATTGTTTCAAGATTATGAAATGTATCTGTTTTAATTTAGGTATTGACAAGTGACGTTATATGTCTGTTTAATGATCAATGTTGGTATGCATGTATTATTCCAGAAACATATATATGTTTTTGATTAATCTAATTATCACCAGCAAAGCCTGAACCATCCCCGACAGAAAATCTCTCGGGAAATACAGAATTGTCTCCCTTAGAGCAGCTCTTCAATTGGGAATAATTTTCCATTTCCTGCTGTCAATGAAACTCCGAAACTTGTCAACAAAATGAGAATGCTATGATATAACTAAGCCAGCTAAAGTTGGTTTTTAGTCCAAAATGGAAGGTAAAGAAGGACACGAGCTGTTTCCGGAACCAAAGAGTCCGCAAGCAGCCGCAGCCAGTAGCGAATCAATCTCCACATCGGAGCGCTCTGCATCGTTTCCCCACGAAACATCCAGCACCAGTTCCAAAGAATCAGAATCGCCATCGAAATCACTGTGTTCTTCGTCCTCTACATCATCGGAGCATGTTCCTGCTGAAATTATTCCTCTAAAGGTTAGTAAACACATGCTGATAAATGCCCAATATCAGCTTATATTAATGGGGGAAACCGTCAACTTGATAAAACAGTATTTTTTTGAAATATATAATATTTAATGGCGATTTCATTTACGACAAGGTAAATAACATTTTGCTAAAATATGTTTACTGAAAGTGTTGTCTACCTAGAAACTCGATGTTACACTAACGGCAATATTGCATCAATTTTTGGTAGGTCTACTTTCAAATGTACAAATTAAATCATTATGATTCTTGCATTTTTACGATGTGTTATTGTAACATTATTTATGACTAAATAGGCTAAGTGCGACTTGATTTTTTAAAAGTTAACTTTAGAGTGATTTTGACTATTTTTAGTAACAAAACTATATCTCATATACGCAAGTTGGTGGTTTTCCCCAACCTGAATATTTATGTATACTTGTTACTCTGCTTGTATCTGGTAGGGGGAAACCACCAACTTGCATCTATAGACTAGTACTCTTTTCTATAATTCACAATTAACTCTCCTGTTATATATATATATATATATGTACTGTAGTATAAATAAAGTATAGTATAGTGGATTGATACCCATAATGGAAAGTATTTCTATTACACCTAAATATATGTGTAGTGTAGTGTTATAAGCTGTAAATTGGGAGATTATAGTTGGAGGGAGCAATAAAATGTGAAAACAGGTTGTAATCTCTGAACTATAGGTTGTGGCTAGCGATACGACCACACATTTGGAATATTCCTCACCAGTATTGTCAGTTGTTAACAAAAGCGATGCCCAGCTCATAGAAAATGTGCAGAGACGTGCCACTAAAGTGACTACATTTGTATTTGGACCAATTATAAATTAGGAATAACAGCTACATGTATCAAGAAAGGTTTGTCCACCTTATGGGCTACCATCAGTTCAATACAGGCTCCTGAGAATGGACATGATCTAAGTTTACAGAATTCTCGAGCTCACTGAAATGGATAAATGTTACAAAGCCACACTGTTACAAATGCAAGAGGAAGACACAACCAGGGGTCACCAAAAAAAAACCCCTCATCAAATTAAAGGACACTATAGACTAACAGTACAAAAAAATTGTCTTTCAAAGATAATAAGATACTGCAGGGCTTAAGCTTTTTCTTAGGGATTTTTAGGTGCTGTTAATGGACCCAATTTCCAAAAGAAATTATTTCATATATATTCAAGCCAATTCCCAGAATTTGCAGCTTACTCCTGAAAATATCTCTCCTAATTCACCAATTTTCATCCCAAAATGAGATGAAAATGTCCCATCCTAATATAAAAACCAGAGAGAAAAAAGTCTGCCCTGCAATAGCTAATCTGACGAAGTTGTGTCAGCCACCACTCTTAACCAGTTCAAATCATTACTAGATAAATTATGGAAGAACATGAACATTAAATTCTGTCCAGACTTACTGCTACCAAAACCAACCGGAACCGAAAAAACTAATATTGTTATTAGTCAAAGATCAAGAGAATGCCTATAGTAGTAAACTTTGACGACAGGTAACAGGTAAATCTAGGGGAATGATAAGTCATTATAAGAGAGAGAGTATATGTAGTCTAAAAAACTGAGGTTTATAGCAAATGTCATCTAATTCATTTTAGCTGAAGGAAATTCTCATAAGTCTGATAGTAAACAATAGTGGTGTAACGATTCACTGATGCATTGATGTATTGGATCGCAGAGTGATGCATCGATGCATCGTCTATCCCTGATTTTTATCGCGATACTTGAAAATTTGTAGTTATCCCCCTTGACCAATGATAGCTTTGTAGTAAACAACATGGCTGACAAGGCCGTTCTAGCAGCTTATAAAGCTGCCTGTTGGAGTTCTTTCAAATAAAAATGATCTAAATTCAAGAACGCTTTGTGGAAAACAGACAAAACATATGTTTTTTGTAACAAATGTAGACAAAGACTCAAATATTCCGGAAATACCAGAAACAAAACATGACTACTGTACGATGGAATTCCAGATATCTGTTGGGTCATCAGCTTACATATTGTGATACGTATCGTATTGTGACCCCTGTATCACGATACGAATTGTATCACTACCCACCTTGCGATACACACCTCTAGTAAACAATGGATATATTATATTACTCAAAATAATTCATACAATTTCATTATCTAACAGGTTCTGAGGGATTCTACTAAACTTGGACAATCTGATGATCCACCTCTTCTTCAGGGAGAAAAAGTCCAGGGAATAGGTAAGACATTTGTAACATTCATTCCATTAACAATAAGTTTGTGAGATGTATATCATATCTTAGACGTTAACTTTAATGTGTGATACTATAATACTGAGCATAGTTCTGTTTTAGCTAACTAAACTAATTTTATTCTGTGTTTGTTTTTATTGATAAGTTGCATTAATCACCTATATTGTAGCCATAGGATAAAACTCTGTCTCTGTTGTGCCTCAGGTGTACTGTTTTACCACATGTTATGACATTGAGTTGGATTTTATTATCTTAGCTGCATATGAAAAAGAATTATAATAAGATAATATACAAGTGTACCATATACTAAATAAAGGCATGGTTGTATCATGGAGATTTAAAATTAAGAATTAAGATTAGTAAGGAAAACATATTAACTACAATGTATTATGTGTTTGTTAACACAGGAAAGGATGTGACCTATCTATGTCCATACAGTGGAGCTGTCAAGGGTACCCTTACTGTCACAAACTACAAACTTTACTTCAAAAGTTCTGAGAGGGTAGGTAATCATACTACTGGCAGTCACTCATATCAGGCATTGGTAGATTAAAAATATAGCATATTAAATTTTTTTATTAAAAAGCAAAACATCAGAAGTAAAACAGAATATTCAGCTTCATTGTGCATGTTTGATAGATACTTGTCTGTATGCCTTAATTATTTACAAACATTTCTGCAGTTTTAATTTTATTTTGTAATAGAGAAGAAATGTTGAATACAGATACACATCTATTGTGAAGATTTTAAGTTAAGACGTGCAGTGTCACTGTTTTTCAGGAATCACCTTTTATCCTTGATGTGCCGCTTGGTGTCATCAGCAAGATAGAAAAGATAGGGGGTGCTACCAGTCGAGGGGAAAATTCCTACGGGATAGATCTCCTATGCAAGGTAATTATCATCTCTCTTTAATTTTTCTCCTCATAATTTTCAATACTCCACCCATTCCTAATATAAATACATGTATCCCAATTTTGAAGGTGAGTATTTCAAGAATTGGTTAAAAAAATGGTAAAAGTTAAAATTTGACTAAAAATAAGGAGGATATGTTTTCTCTCCTGGCATTTTACTTGACTAATGTTTTAGTTTACATTTGCATCAAACTTAATGTTTCATCAAATTAAACATTTCAAAATATTTTGTTATGTTCAAAATTATGTATTTTGTCCCCCATCCACCCCTGATAAAGATGAAAAACATGAACATATCTTGTCAACTGAAATGTCATCACTTCTGGTGCTGAAACAGTAGATGAATCAGCAGTCACCATGGAAGGCTTTAGAAAAGAAAGGACAGGAGACTTGATTGCTACTTCAGCTGTTTCTGAAACGTTACACAATGTGGCAAACTTTTTTATGACCATTTGTTTTTCAGGACATCAGAAACTTAAGGTTTGCACACAGACAGGAAAATCATTCAAGAAGACAAGTGTTTGAAAAAATTCAGCAGTATGCCTTTCCCATCACAAATAAACAGGTAATGTTAGATTTCAATGTACCAAGAAGGAAATTGATAAACAGCAGTAATAATTGGTTGTGTAGTCGTAAAGAATGTTTACTTAATCTCTTTCTATAACATATATCCTCTTCATTTCAACAGCCAATATATGCCTTTGATTTGGCCGAAGACTATGGAGAAGATGGATGGAAAGTGTTTGACCCAATAGCAGAATTTAAACGCCAGGTATGGTGAATTAAGCTTTACTGTTTGACACAGCATCAGTATATGGAGTTTGATATCCATGTGGCAACAGGGTAATGTATTATCAAGACTGTTCATAGCACACAATGACTCCAATTTTTTTCAGGATAAATCTGTTAGCTAGTTTTTTATCAGCATTGACATAAATGTATTCATTATAAAACTTATGATTCCATTTCTATGGATATTTTAAAATTCCAGGGTTTACCAAATGAAAGCTGGAGAGTGACACGGATCAATGAAAATTATGAGTGTTGTGACACCTATCCCTCTTTGGTACGTACATAATAATATGGTATAAAATTGTTAAAGAAAATACATTTTGATATTTTTTTCTGGAAAATTTCATCTGTGTTTAAGTCTCCATAGTATTGGACAGTCAGTTAAAGTAAGAAAAGAAAATTGCCTAAGTACTTAATCAGTGAAGATTAACTCTACCAAGGGATATTCCAGTACATGTAGTACTATTTTGATATTACTTCATTTAGATTAGCGATTATTTGAAATTCAACTTGTGACTATGTCAGGAACTTTCCAATTAAGATGAGTTTTCCAGAATTATTTATTCATTTCGGAAGTTTTAAGGTAACATCACACACTATCATTTGTGATACATGACAGAATGTGAAAAATGATAATTGTCATAAATATTGAGGTTGTTTTTGTTCCCAGTTTGTCGTGCCTGCTGCTACAACAGATGATGACATCAAACAAGTGGCCAGTTTTAGAACTAAGGGCAGACTACCTGTAAGTCTGGGCTACAGAAATTTTAGCAGTCATGGAAGTATTATATTATTAACAGAAATAGAACCAGCTGTAGTGACTTTAGCACACTTGATTTCTATCTATACTTCACACCATTGTTGTAGACAAACACTCTCATGAATATGATCTTACAACCTGTAACATTTACACAGTACAGCTCACCGTTATATCATCACTTGTTACTGCCAAATTGGTGTGCCAACAGGTCTCAAAGGTCTCTTTTTCTTATCTCATTGTGTCTAGATTTTTGTACTTCATCAGAACATCAATTGACAAATGAAGACATTGACAGATGAGTTATTTCTGTGTTAGGTTTTATCATGGATCCACCCTCAAAGTCAGGCCACCATTTCACGCTCTGGGCAGCCACTAGTGGGCGTGGTGAATAAACGTAACAAGGATGACGAACGCTACATACAGATGATCATGGATGCTAACGCACAGTCACACAAACTCTACATCATGGATGCTCGTCCTAGTGTCAACGCCCAGGCTAACAAGGTACTGGATGTCACGGTTGTTTGATAGACAGTGAACTTATATTTACATGGTATTTAGTACTTGATAGTCTTGAATTTTACATTTTAGTTTGTACAATGTAGATTGCTTCTTCAATGTTTAGTTTAACACAGATGATTAATTCTGAACTGTTTTGGATAAGCTTTGTATATTCGAGTACTATTAACCAATGTTTTAGTAACGAAATTCGACTACTGTTGATAAGCTTTATATATGTGAGTACTAAATGTTGAGTACCTGGTAATACATAATAGTATTAAAATTAATAGTCGAATGGAATTGACTTCTGTACTCTTACTATGATAATTATAAGCTATCTATATTCACATTCGGCTACTATGATAAATTATAAGCTATCTATATTCATATTCGGCTACTATGATAATTATAAGCTATCTATTCACATTCGCCAATTTAAGACATGATGGGAGCTTTATGTTGTTATGTTATTCTCTTTACAGGCAAAAGGAGGAGGGTATGAACGAGAGGAAAACTACCAGAATGCAGAGGTTGTCTTCTTAGATATACACAACATCCACGTCATGAAGGACAGGTAACACTTTTATATATTATTTCTTGTCTTTCTTATTTTAGTCCAATATACTTTTATCATTAGGAGAATGATCTAAAAAAAAATGGATCTTTTATGAATGACTGAATTTACCAATTTAGATTAAATGTGGTACAGGCCCAGGTCATGGAGATCTAAATGATTGTCTTTTGTGATGTATTTCAAAAAACATTTCCCATTTTGATGTTTCATGTCTTGTTTGCAGATTATATTTGTTAAATTTTTGCCATGAAATTTCATTTCTACGTATAGGTGATATCAGTTGAAATCAGGGTACAGGTATTTAAGTAATAACATGTGTCATGTGAAGAAGTAGAAACGAAGACTTTACAGAATTCTGTAAACTTTTACATGAACAGCTTGAGGAAGTTGAGAGATGTGGTGTTTCCTACGATAGACGACGCCCACTGGCTGACTAACATCGAATCAACACACTGGCTGGACCACGTAAAGGTAAGGTCCTGAATCATATCAATGAAGGCTTGGGGCTTTCCCAGTAAATATCTATCTACGCCAGGACTCCAGGTTTGGTTAAGGGGTACCACCCATAGAAGAATTTATTTAGTAAATTACATAGAAGTAATAGGAAGGCAATCCAACCATGTATAGAACTGATTTATTGTGGAGTCCTGGGGTCAGGTAGATATTTCAATGGAATAGTCCTTACATAGAGTACAAGGGGTAGACACCTGTTGGTATCACTGAATTCTTGAGACATTTGACACAGATAATTGTAATATGATGAATACATTACTGTTAAATCTGTGTTAATTAAGATAATAGAGAATCTCATTTACACTGTTACCATGATTTTAGTGAAATGTTGATGTTTGTAATATATGGAGGGAGATATATAGAGTAGTTTGGGGAAGGAAGGAGGTTGGGGTTGGGTTGGGAGGTAATAAAAAGAGACCACAAAACATGTTTGTAGTTTTAAATGCAAGCTGAGACTTTAAACTGGAAATGAAATTCAGAGCATTATATAATAGTCATGTTGTAGCTATGATAAAAGAAAGGGCATTGTATCAACTTTATATATACACGTACATTGTATACTAGTATAGCTAGGTATATTAACTACATGCTTATTTAAGAAAAAAGAAAAATATCAAACAAGAACCAAATAATCATGGGAACAACCATCCACACTTTCATTCATGATAAAAATCATTCAGTGCTCTTTAATCCCAGACCAAAACTGTGAATAAGTTTCAGTATATGTACGGTAGTCCTCAGTTGTGAAAACTAATATCTGGCTACTGGTATCTGAAATTAGTATTTGTGAAGTTTTGTTTTGCTGTTAACGTATTGTTTATATGAAAGAATAGTAAAATTTGGAACTAATAAAAAGGATTTTTAGGAAGAGTATATGCAGAAAACAACTTAAGTAGTAACTAAGACTGGAATGTATACAGAAAACAACTTAAGTAGTAACTAAGACTAGAATGTATACAGAAAACAACTAAAGTAGTAACTAAGACTAGAATGTATACAGAAAACAACTTAAGTAGTAACTAAGACAAGAATGTATACAGAAAACAACTAAAGTAGTAACTAAGACTAGAATGTATACAGAAAACAACTTAAGTAGTAACTAAGACAAGAATGTATACAGAAAACAGGTATTAAAAGTAGTAACTAAGACAAGAATGTATACAGAAAACAACTATTAAAAGTAGTAACTAAGACAAGAATGTATACAGAAAACAACTGAAGTAGTAAGTAACTAAGACTGGAATGTTTACAGAAAACAACTAAAGTAGTAACTAAGACAAGAATGTATACAGAAAACAACTTAAGTAGTAAGTAACTAAAACTGGAATGTATACAGAAAACAACTAAAGTAGTAACTGAGACTAGAATGTATACAGAAAACAACTTAAGTAGTAACTAAGACTAGAATGTATACAGAAAACAACTTAAGTAGTAACTAAGACTAGAATGTATACAGAAAACAACTTAAGTAGTAACTAAGACTAGAATGTATACAGAAAACAACTTAAGTAGTAACTAAGAGCAGAATGTAACTAAGACAAGAATGTATACAGAAAACAACTTAAGTAGTAACTAAGACAAGAATGTATACAGAAAACAACTTAAGTAGTAAGTACATTTTACTGCACATAAACTGAAAGATACCAGTAGTGATATGTGATGTTTGCTTTCATCATTCAATGCATTTTCTTGTTCCAGCAAATTTTGTCTGGTGCACTGAGGATAGCTGATAAACTGGAGTGTAACAAGACCTCTGTACTGGTACACTGTAGTGACGGCTGGGACCGGACAGCCCAGGTATACTCGGCATTGCTTGTAGTCATCACTCATGACTGAAAATTTGTGTGATGATCGTTTTGAAAACTACTTTAATACTTTAAAAATACCAAGTATTACTGCAATAAAATAAATTGCATTAAATGGCCAAATGCTGTTTTATTCCTCATTGAAATGCTACTGATGAGGAAGTTCTCTTGATAAAATACAGACGGTAATCATTCTAGTGTACCACATGACTCAACCTTAAATTCTGCAGAATTTTAAAATTGATTCCTACAGCATAATATATACCACTCAGTATAATATCATTTATGTTCAATACTACCTCAATATATACACCTGTGTCCATTTGCCATCATATTACAATGTAATTTGTGATTACAGCTCACCTGTCTGTCGATGATCATGTTGGACCCCTACTACAGGACTCTGACAGGCTTTGAAGTCCTTGTGGAAAAGGAGTGGCTTAGCTTCGGGCATAAATTTGCACAGGTGAGCTTTAAAATATTAAAAGACTGAAACTTTGAAAATAATTTCATCAAAAGGAGCATTTTAACCCGATCTGTGTTGTAATATTGACAGGGCAACTATGAACATGTACTAATTTTATGTAAAGTAACTTAAATTGCATTGCAATGAATGTTTGTCATTTTCATTAATTTTTTTTATGGACCATCAACATTTTGAGCCATATAAGGTCATTAATTAATCTATTAAGGAGGGCAATAATGTTTTAACAACAAGTCACAACATTTCTTAAAGATTCATCAGTGTGTTTGAAATGATTTATTGTAATGTTACATTGGAAAATCAGAAAAATGACATTTTTAGGAAACAACATCAAATGTTTTGCATATATCTTTTAATACATTGTGCGATATTATATGTATATCTGGTTCAAGGTATTACGGTAGTGATAATTAAATTATACCATTTATATGCCATTTGATAAAAGTTTTCAAAAATCATAATTGAACATTTTTAGACTCTTGTCCTTATCAGATAATCTCCCCTGAAAAAGAAACACTGACCTTTGATGTCATGTTTGTATAGTGATGAATTTTACTGTTTGTGACAGAGAGTTGGCCATGGTGAAGATAAACACTCGGATGCTGACCGTTCACCGGTGTTCCTACAGTTCATCGACTGTGTGTGGCAGATCGTGCGCCAGGTAATGCGGCCACATTTTATAGAAACATTGTTTTGAAATATTTACTCAAAGTTTGTATAAATGACAGTGAATCTATGATGAAAAGTCAGGAATCTGTTAAGTATTAAGTAAGTGAACGGATAAATGAATGTGAACAAAAGGGAGGAACTATGCAAATAATTAAAAATAAAAGATTGCATTTGTGCAAAATTTAAACTGCTTTAAAGCAAATTGTTTAATGGAGAAAGAATGGTCCTCATCCATTTTGCATATTTCATTTCAGTTTCCAAATGCCTTTGAGTTTAACGAGCACTTCCTGATAACTATAATGGACCACCTGTATAGCTGCCTGTTTGGGACATTCCTCTGTAACTGTGAACAACAGAGACATAAGGAGGTAGGCAGTGGCTTGGTAACGAAATATATATCTACATGATATATATAACTACTTTATATATTTATATGTTATATATATATATAACTACACGACAATATATATAACTACATGATATATATAACTACATGATGATATATATATAACTACATGATGATATATATATAACTACATGATATATATAACTACACAATGATATATATAACTACATGACGATATATATAACTACACAATGATATATATAACTACACAATGATATATATAACTACACAATGATATATATAACTACATGACGTTATATATAACTACACGATATATATAACTACACGACAATATATATAACTACACAACGATATATATAACTACACGACAATATATATAACTACACAATGATATATAACTACATGACGATATATATAACTACACAATGATATATATAACTTCACAACGATATATATAACTACACAATGATATATATAACTACATGACGTTATATATAACTACATGACGATATATATAACTACATGACGTTATATATAACTACACAACGATATATATAACTACACAATGATATATATAACTACACAATGATATATATAACAGTTACTATACAATGATATATATAACTATACAATGATATATATAACTACACAATAATATATATAACTACATGACGTTATATATAACTATACAATGATATATATAAGTACACAATGATATATATAACTACACAACGATATATATAACTACATGATATATATAACTACATGACGATATATATATTACTACACAATGATATATATAACTACATGACGATATATATATTACTACACAATGATATATATAACTACATGACGATATATATATTACTACACAATGATATATATAACTACATGACGATATATATTACTACATGACGTTATATATAACTACATGACGATATATAACTACACGACGATATATATAACTACACATCGATATATATAACTACATGATATATATAACTACACAATGATATATATAACTACATGACGCTATATATAACTACATGACGATATATATAACTACATGACGTTATATATAACTATACAATGATATATATAACTACATGACGTTATATATAACTACACAACGATATATATAACTACATGACGATATATATATAACTACATGACGATATATATATTACTACACAATGATATATATAACAACATGACGATATATATTACTACATGACGTTATATATAACTACATGACGATATATATAACTATACAATGATATATATAACTACACAATGATATATATAACTACACAATGATATATATAACTACATGACGATATATATAACTACATGACGTTATATATAACTACACGACGTTATATATAACTACACAATGATATATATAACTACACAATGATATATATAACTACATGACGATATATATAACTACATGACGATATATATAAATACATGACGATATATATAACTATATGACGATATCACCACCATTACTTTAGCTTTATACATTCTAATACACTCGAGTTAAAAAGTGTAAGCTATTTAACTAGTATTGATATTGAGAAAATAGTTCTTAATATTAAAGTATTAAATAAGAAAATAGTTCAAATTAAGTTCCATGTCAACTATATCAGAATCTGAACAATAATATTACAAAGTTTTATAACACGTATAAATTCTATTTATTATTTGGTGACCGTCTTATTTCTGTTTAGAACCTGAAACAGAAGACTGTTTCTCTGTGGTCGTTTGTGAACTGTCAGAAGGAAGAGTTTATTAACCCACTGTACGCAGCCTATCTTCACCAGCATGTGCTCTTCCCAGTGGCCAGTATGAGGAGGATTGAGTTATGGACTGGATACTACTGTCGCTGGAACCCACGCATGAGGCCACAGGTAAGGTCTTAACTTTACTGAAACCCACGCATGAGGCCACAGGTAAGGTCTTAACTTTACTGAAACCCACGCATGAGGCCACAGGTAAGGTCTTAACTTTACTGAAACCCACGCATGAGGCCACAGGTAAGGTCTTAACTTTACTGAAACCCACGCATGAGGCCACAGGTAAGGTCTTCACTTTACTGAAACCCACGCATGAGGCCACAGGTAAGGTCTTCACTTTACTGAAACCCACGCATGAGGCCACAGGTAAGGTCTTAACTTTACTGAAACCCACGCATGAGGCCACAGGTAAGGTCTTTACTTTACTGAAACCCACGCATGAGGCCACAGGTAAGGTCTTCACTTTACTGAAACCCACGCATGAGGCCACAGGTAAGGTCTTCACTTTACTGAAACCCACGCATGAGGCAACAGGTAAGGTCTTAACTTTACTGAAACCCACGCATGAGGCCACAGGTAAGGTCTTCACTTTACTGAAACCCACGCATGAGGCCACAGGTAAGGTCTTAACTTTACTGAAACCCACGCATGAGGCCACAGGTAAGGTCTTCACTTTACTGAAACCCACGCATGAGGCCACAGGTAAGGTCTTAACTTTACTGAAACCCACGCATGAGGCCACAGGTAAGGTCTTCACTTTACTGAAACCCACGCATGAGGCCACAGGTAAGGTCTTCACTTTACTGAAACCCACGCATGAGGCCACAGGTAAGGTCTTAACTTTACTGAAACCCACGCATGAGGCCACAGGTAAGGTCTTCACTCTACTGAAACCCACACATGAGGCCACAGGTTAGGTCTTAACTTTACTGAAACCCACGCATGAGGCCACAGGTTAGGTCTTAACTTTACTGAAACCCACGCATGAGGCCACAGGTAAGGTCTTAACTCTACTGAAACCCACGCATGAGGCCACAGGTAAGGTCTTAACTTTACTGAAACCTACGCATGAGGCCACAGGTAAGGTCTTCACTTTACTGAAACCCACGCATGAGGCCACAGGTAAGGTCTTAACTTTACTGAAACCCACGCATGAGGCCACAGGTAAGGTCTTAACTTTACTGAAACCCACGCATGAGGCCACAGGTAAGGTCTTCACTCTACTGAAACCCACGCATGAAGCCACAGGTTAGGTCTTAACTTTACTGAAACCCAAGCATGAGGCCACAGGTTAGGTCTTAACTTTACTGAAACCCACGCATGAGGCCACAGGTAAGGTCTTCACTTTACTGAAACCCACGCATGAGGCCACAGGTAAGGTCTTCACTCTACTGAAACCGACGAAGGAAGCCACAGGTAAGGTTCTTAATTTTCACTTAAACTTATGCACTATTTCTGGCCGTGATAATTGATATACCTTGAACGTATAGTTGTAACATTTGTTGTAATTTTCTTAATTGTTAAATTGTTTGTCGTAAAGGAACCCATACATCTGAGGAACAGAGAGCTGATTATACTAAAAGCTCAGCTTCAAAAGACAGTGGAGGAACTACAGGAGGAACTTGAGGCCAGAAACTCCGGAGGTGGACTCGCTCCGGGACGTCACAGTCCCCCAAGGATATCGGCTCCCATCAATGTCTAGTTCAGGAAAGATTTATAGCATCGTAAAAATTAACATGATAAAAAGGTGCTTGGTTTTAGAGATTGTTAGAATTCAAATTTCACAAGGTTGACTGTTTGCACTTTGAGTTGATCTGTAATGTATAATTATGTGTAAACCATGCAAATAGGATGTCGTCAATATGCAGGGGAGACAATCCCTGAACAAGGGAGGTAATTCATACCTAAAACTAGTGTATGTACAACAAAGATTAGAGGAAGAGGGAGGCTAATATGCTTAGATAAGTAATTCATCCTAAGAATGAGGTGGCCTTTTATTGACAGGGGAGCTAACCATTACACAGGGGCCCAATATTTATTTACCAATACAATGTAAGTATTTTCTTGTTTAGGATGTGGATACTTCACCTGGATGTATTTTCCTAATTTATGAAGAAAGGTAGAGGGGAAATGGACCATACATAGTAATGTTTTATATACCGATCTATAAACTGTTGAAATAAGGACATTGTCTCAAAGAAACTGGTTCAGTGTTCAAACAGTTACTATGATATACTTAATTCGTAGCAAACAAAGTTCTATATTTTCATTCTAGAATATATTTCATCGTGACCCCATAATATGAAATCAAGTGACTTTTATTGAAAATAAATTGTATTTATATAGAATTGTTCAATGTTCATTAGATTTGTGTGATCACAATTCAACACTTCATCTTAAGTTCAGTTTATTATGTATGAAAATAGGGACAAATTTATTGATAACTGATAAACAAAATATATATAACATGTTCATGTTGTTATAGTTAGGTATTTACCATGAAAATTTAAAACTGGTCACAAGCCATGAGATATATGCTATTTTCATCTTCACAAGTCGTAAGATAATATGTTTTTTCAACTTCATTTTACCAGTAACATGGGAAAGCTAATTGTGCAGTGAACAGATTAGATTTATGATAGTTTCAATAGTGTCCATTCGTTTCTTGGAAAGGGAAGGTTAGGAGTGTTGGCAGTGGTCACTAATCGTTTTTATTAACAGTATTGATTTTTGTGCTTAAATATGTATATACTATACTATACCTTTATATTGAAATAAGGCATTGTCCGAGACATACATATGTGCAATATATTATTTAATGTAAAGATTGAAAGAGAAGCTCTGGTAATTAGAATGTTAAAGCATGTGAGGGTGGGTGGGTGTGTCTAAAAGGTGTGAAAGAGGGGAAGTGTCTACATGGTGTGAAAAAGAGTTGGTGTGTGTGTGTGTGTGTGTGTGTGTGTGTGTGTGTGTGTGTGTGTGGGGGGGGGGGGGGGGGGGGGGGGGGGGGGGAGTGACAAAGGGAGTGTAAGATTACACAGAGAGGGAATCTGACTGTTAGTTTGACAGGGATGCTTTAAATTTGAGATGTGCACAATCATTCATGATGCTAAATAGAGGTTGCATATTTATAAGGTGTTGAGGTGTGATGGAGGAAGTGTATGTCTGGTTTTTCTGCCTGGTAGGTACGAGAGTGAGTCTGCATCAACTAGGAGAAAGCTGATTTTCGCATGCAAGTACATCTACTGCATTTCCAACAATAGCCAAATATTAGATGTAAAAAACCTTATAGGATGGTGGATTGTACCATGATAGTACTAAAATCAGGTCTGGAACCCCTATTTATAAACAGGGATATTGCCCATTGTCCACTCTGTGCAGGGCGTATCTTGTCCATCACCAACAGATACTCAATTATCATGTTGCATACTGAAATTTGGTCAACTGTCCTATTATATAAAGATAAATGGTTCTTTGTCGATTTTACATCAAAGTTTAGATAATTGGAGGTAGGAAACTTTTGGATTGCTGAAACAAACCTTTTTTTAATTACCTTTGTTTTAGTCGTTAACCTGTTTAATTTTAAACAGTTTCACTTGCATTTATGTCATAAAATGTTTTATACTTGTTTGTAATTTTCTGTTGTGTAATAATAGACCTGTAGAATTTATACAATGAGTTTTGATAACCCCTCATGTAAACATGCATGCTGTCCCATGTTCTGATCAGAAATGTCAATTTTGTATTAGTATCATGTAATATTTTTTCAATGTCAAGCATACTCTTTTTGATAGTATTGATAGTAAAGTTTTGTCAAATTTTGATTATTTCTCTTAATTTTGAAATACATCTTATTAATGATTAAAAGATAAATTAATATGCAATGAATAAAAGATAGTATTGAAATTGTGTCTGGTTAATTTTTTTCGGTCATCTGACCCAGAGCATCATGATGATCTATAGTCATTGTGCTTTGTCTGTCGTCCGCCTTGCATAAACTTAACGCATTTCAAACCTCTTCTCAAGTTCCACCAGTGGGACTGAGCTCTAACTTGCCCGAAATGATCCTTAGATAAAACCACATTTTAAACTTCTCCAGTTTCACTGGTGCAATTGAGCTGGAAATTGGTGGGAGTGTTGAGGAAGGGGAGACAACAAAGTTGTTATTTTTTTACCTCGTAAAAAGTTTGACATGGCAGCCATGGAGGCAATTTGTAATGTGATTGCGCAATCATAGTTTTCTTGAACAACACCTATTTCAAACTTCTTAAGTTCCACCAGTGGGATTTAGCTCTATCTTTCCTGAAATGGTCATGAGAGGGTCCTGACAAACTAATTTTTCTTTTAGTCAGTCTATAGCTGGCGGTGTCAAATCTACAGTGTCTTAGTCACGTCTATAGCTGGCTGTGTAGGTGACAAATCTACAGTGTCTTAGTCACGTCTATAACTGGCTGTGTAGGTGACAAATCTACAGTGTCTTAGTCACGTCTATAACTGGCTGTGTAGGTGACAAATCTAGTGTCTTAGTCACGTCTATAACTGGCTGTGTAGATGACAAATCTACAGTATCTTAGTCACGTCTATACCTGGCTGTGTAGGTGACAAATCTAGTGTCTTAGTCACGTCTATAGCTGGCTGTGTAGGTGACAAATCCCTTAGTCATGTCTATAACTGGCTGTGTAGGTGACAAATCTACAGTGTCTTAGTCACGTCTATAACTGGCTGTGTAGGTGACAAATCTACAGTGTCTTAGTCACGTCTATAACTGGCTGTGTAGGTGGCAAATCTACAGTGTCTTAGTCACGTCTATAACGGACTGTGTAGGTGACAAATCTACAGTGTCTTAGTCACGTCTATAACTGGCTGTGTAGGTGACAAATTTACAGTGTCTTAGGTGACAAATCTACTCCTGTGTTGTCCACTAATAATAAGCAAGATAAAAAATAGATCTTGAAAATATTTTTAATTGTTATATATACAATTTTATTTATCTCACCCATACAAAAAACTTTCTGTATAAAGATAAATAGTTTACTGTCGGGAGAGTTTAGTAGTATATGTACTTGGATTTGATACAGAGCAGCAATGATCAAGAAAACATGATTAAATACATTACAAAGTAAAAATTGTCTGTAAGGAATTCCCTGGGACCAGAGAAGATAGTTTGTTATATTGTAAATTCTTTATATATACAGATGAGAAAAATTGGAGAGTTAAATTTTAGCAGATGTATGTTTTTAATGTTTTACTCTATAAGGCAGCAGCATACAGTAGACAAGTAGTAGATATATTAACAATACATATACATGTATAGGATCATAAATATATCAGTGATAGGATTTTAAAGTTCAGTCTTTTGAAAAAAGGCACTTGAATAAATGTAAAGAGAACAAATTCAATCAAAAAGTACAATTCTTTAGAGATTGATGAAGTATTCATCAAAAGAGACAAATCAGACAACTTCTGACACGATACTTGATATGAGATAATGATGTTCTACAACATTGGGAGAGTTCTATAGATATATTTCAACAGATATAGTTCTTTTAACACCAACATGATAGAAAGTTTGTTAAGCTGTCTATCTTGATGTGATGGATCCATGTTGACATGGGGACATACAACAATAATAATAACAACAGGTATCAGACCTAATTAGTTTGGGTTTAAATATTACATGTATAATGATATTCCTGGTCAACAAAATGTTTACAGCTTTAGAAAATTCTAACAAAATGCAGTATAGTGATAAAAATATATATTAATGACAGAAACAACATTGTCGATTCCAGCAACAGATTATAAATTTACACACACACACACATATATATATATAGGTTGTATAGATTGCAGGTGTATATGAAAATTGAGGGACATTATATATTATATACTTGAATGTCTGCCATTAAGTGTAAAACATACATTTTTGAAAACATCTCTACCTAGTATGGGGAAAGGAGATTAGTCTGAATACATTATCAAATTAAGATCTTATTTAGGGGATTTAAATGAACATACATGGCATTAATTGTCGGGCAGGGGCAGGGGGAAAGGAAAGAACACATTTCATCACCGAGTGAAAAAAAATGTATACAGAAACACATAATTATTTCATTTACAACCTAATTTCTACCTACCTAAGTACCAGTCCTCGGATATCAACCCCCTATTATACAGATATTGCTGAGCTGTTTTATTTTGAATATAAAGTAATTAAAAATAAGTTGAGAGTGGCAGTATGACAAGGCTTTTATGGTAAACATATTTATTGTTCATGAATGAGGAATATTTCTTTTAACTTTATGGAGATTTATAAAGAAATTCTTGAATATCTTGTATATTTACAAACATGTACTATTACGAATGTATAAGCAATCTCGTAATTAAATTTAAAGAAAATTAAGGCAATTTTGGCACAATTTAAATATTTCCAAAATAAATTCCTCTATATGTCAAATGTCTCCTTCTCGTTACTGAAATTTCACAAACTTTGATGAGGTAGACTGGTTTATGATACATGAACTAACATTCAACCAAATACTGTACAGTACAACATCCTAACTAGTATAAATGCAAGCAAACACTGGGTAACTCAAAGAAATTTATTATTTCAGTTTCTATTTTGGCAATTGTTTGCTTTAGTTACACCAACCTCAAATCAGTGTCCCCGACCGAGTACCTACAGCCGTTGAGGTGGACCTTTAATCAGTGTTCCAGATCGAATACCTTCAGTTGTTGAGTTGGACCTCTAATCAATGTCCCAGATTGAATACCTTCAGTTGTTGAGTTGGACCTCTAATCAGTGTCCCAGACTGAGACCTTCAGCCGTTGAGGTGGACCTCTAATCAGTGTCCCAGACTGAGACCTTCAGCCATTGAGGTGGACCTCTAATCAGTGTCCCAGATCGAGTACCTTTAGCCGTAGAGGTGGACCTCTAATCAATGTCCCAGACTGAGACCTTCAGTTGTTGAGTTGGACCTCTAATCAGTGTCCCAGACTGAGTTCATTCAGTCGTTGAGATGTACCTCTAATCAATGTCCCAGACTGAGTACCTTTAGCCTTTGAGGTGGACCTCTAATCAATGTCCCAGACTGAGTACCTTCAGCCATAGAGTTGGACCTCTAATCAGTGTCCCAGACTGAGACCTTCAGTTGTTGAGGTGGACCTCTAATAAGTGTCCCAGACTGAGACCTTCAGTTGTTGAGGTGGACCTCTAATAAGTGTCCCAGACTGAGACCTTCAGTTGTTGAGTTGGACCTTTAATCAATGTCCCAGACTGAGACCTTCAGTTGTTGAGGTGGACCTCTAATCAGTGTTCCAGACTGAGTACCTTTAGCCTTTGAGGTAGACCTCTAATCAATGTCCCAGACTGAGTACCTTCAGCCATAGAGGTGAACCTCTAATCAGTGTCCCAGACTGAGTACCTTCAGCCGTTGAGGTGGACCTCTAATCAGTGTCCCAGACTGAGACCTTCAGTCGTTGAGGTGGACCTCTAATCAATGTCCCAGACTGAGTACCTTCAGTTGTTGAGGTGGACCTCTAATCAGTGTCCCAGACCGAGTACCTTCAGTTGTTGAGTTGGACCTCTAATCAGTGTCCCAGACTGAGTACCTTCAGCCGTTGAGGTGGACCTCTAATCAGTGTCCCAGACTGAGACCTTCAGCCGTTGAGGTGGACCTCTAATCAATGTCCAAGACTGAGACCTTCAGCCGTTGAGGTGGACCTCTAATCAGTGTCCCAGACTGAGACCTTCAACCGTTGAGGTGGACCTCTAATCAATGTCCCAGACTGAGACCTTCAGTCGTTGAGGTGGACCTCTAATCAATGTCCCAGACTGAGTACCTTCAGCCGTTGAGGTGGACCTTTAATCAACGTCCCAGACTGAGTACCTACAGCCGTTGAGGTGGACCTCTAATCAGTGTCCCAGACTGAGTACCTTCAGCCGTTGAGGTGGACCTCTAATCAGTGTCCCAGACTGAGTACCTTCAGCCGTTGAGGTGGACCTTTAATCAATGTCCCAGACTGAGACCTACAGCCGTTGAGGTGGACCTCTAATCAGTGTCCCAGACTGAGTACCTTCAGCCCTTGAGTTACATATACAGATTTACTGGGGTACGGTATATATAATTAGGTATTACAAATAATTATTTATAAGGAACGTCATAAATAAGGTAAATGGTCCCTTGAAACAGATCCCAAAAAATTAACCATACTAAGGAAGAAGGGCTTTGTTAACATAATATTCTTAATAAAATTCACTACATTCATAACTTTCACATTAATTATGGATGAAGGTTCATTCATGATTGTCTAGTCACAAACTTTGGTTAAAAAATGACATTTCTTTTACTTCGTTATAATGAAATATATGTATATACTGAAACATGAAAATTACAGGGAAAATATGTCTTAATGAAAAATGATTAAACACAAAAATACATATTAATACTGTATGTCTAAACATAATAGGTAACAGGACATGTACTTATACTGTACTCAACCTAATAAGCACACCCACCCCTACAAGTGCACACCCACATCTTTTCAGGAAAAGAGAATGATTATTCTAATTGAAACACATAAAAAATTCTTTACCTCCATATTTTAACCAAAGAGTCTACTCGATTGTTTAGGCTACATAAAGGTATGTAAATAAAAAAAAAAGAATTTATTTAGTTATTTTTTCAACCCAGATTTCACATGGATACTTTTCCATGTTCATGTACATGTATATGGTTTATTCACTTTTGTGTTTTTGTAAGCATAATGTGCTTTTATTAGGTTGAATACGGTATACAGTAGTTAGTGGAGTCAATGACTTAAATAGATTCCACTTTTGTAAGAAATACACATACTTAGTATTAAGACATATTCTGTGAAGCTTCACAACCAAAGTGATGCTGGCAAGTTCATCAATGACTAGTTGTGAACACAAAAATTAGTTGAACCATGCAAACTCAGGATACATTAATTTAGAAAACTCACAATTCTCAATCTTTGTAAAAAATAACATTGCAACGTCAACTGTATCTACACATACGAAAGCTGGGAGTTTTGAATCTAGATTTTATTGGGAATAGATGACCACTAATCCAATTGTGTGCTAATTATAATATATATTAACTTGATAAAGTTACGACCTGTTAACTAGACAGCACAGGAGGTTTGTGATCTCAGCTATATTATTTATTAGGAAGCTGAGATCACAGACTGTCTTGTGTTGATACCAATTCATTGTATCTTTGGGGAAGACACTTCACTGAAGCTTCTCTGGGTAGCATGCACCAGGCCTCTCATACAAGGAGCCCCTGCCTCAAAGTAACCAGGGCTGTTAACATTGAGGAAAAACTTTAACATTAATAATTACTTTTCATATTTCTGAAAACTATTCCGTAGAGTTTTTTCTATGTATTAATGTGTCTTGATCTTAGCAAGATTCCTCTGTAGGGGCAGCGGTGGCCGAGTGGTTAAGGTGTACCAACACTTTATCACTAGCCCTCCACCACTGGGTTGCGAGTTCGAAATCTACGTGGGGCAGTTGCCAGGTACTGACCGTAGGCCGGTGGTTTTTCTCCGGGTACTCCGGCTTACCTCCACCTCCAAAACCTGGCACGTCCTTAAATGACCCTGGCTGTTGATAGGACGTTAAACAAAAACAAACCAAACCAAACTGTAGGGGTAAACAAAAATTGATCTGAAATATTAACTCGTGTCTGGACAATTCCTTCCCTTCTTTTCAAAAGATTTCCTCTGGCATGAAAAATCTGATACAGTACAGAACATGTAAAACACATGGGCTGTCAGGAACAATCTTCATGTTCATATCAAGAAAATGAAAATATACAACTCACCAGTACATTATTTGGTCAACTTTGACATTCTAGATCGTGTGATCTAAATGGTTAAATGGTACAACTCAAATTAGCAATACGTATATAAAACTTAAACAATGCTTTCTCTATCTATGTTAAACCAAGTTATGTTCTAATAGAAAAATAATGATGTTAATAAAAGATATTAAACCTATTGCATCTGGAATGAATTAATAAAAATGAAAAAAAGCATATCATAACAAAAAGAAAATATCAAAACAGCTTCAAGCTAACATTATAAAGCTTCTACTAAATACAAAAAAAAAAAAAAAAATAACAGGTTTAAAAAAGAGAGAGAGAAAAAAAGATTTTTGTGTTTTAAAGTTGACTTTTAATTCATTAAATCTAAATTTACAACTTATTTTATATGATTAATATCTATTTTCATAAAAGTTCTATGGTGAAAGAAAGGTTTGGTCCCAACCATAAGTAAATACTTATACCATTGTTTTGTATATATATCTGTGTTAAATTGGATAACAGATTTACAAAGTATTAACAAAAAAATACATAATCAAACAAAATACAAATGACTAAAATTGAGCAACACATGACTAGTTACAGATTCTAATTCAAACACTTAAAGGGACAAGGATGTTTGTGTAAATTAACAGTGTGGTAACAGATCTATATTCATTTTATATCTACAATGACATTAAACAACCTTCTTTTCAGGTTTAATACAAGCACCTGAGTGATCAAGATTTTATACTAAATTTGGTTAATTACACCAGGACACATTCATCAAGTAATGATTTTACTCTGGATCTTAACATGGTAGTACTGTATAACACGCTGCAGCCATGTGATCTATACAGCCTTTTCAAAGATCTACACACCAAGAAATCTGTGAAATATCTTAGTGAGTGTTGATATTGTTCTCTGTGTTTGAAAGGCTGACAAAAATATTAGATTGTGTTTATCATCACTCAGATCATGTTTAATTATTTCCTAATAGGCAGACTTGATTCTGGTTTAAAAAGTGAGTGTATGGCATTATGTAATGTGGCAGCTGATGAAACCATTCTGTCACTTTGAAGAGACAAGCAGTATGCAAGACAGCCAACATATAATTAACATTGTACCGATAAAGACATTAACTGTAAATCATATCTGGTTTTGAATTAATCAGGTTGTACAAGATATCAATACATGTACTTGAACAAATTTTCACATTTTACTGCATTTGTAATTTTAGATAAGAAAAAAGTCTTCCGTATGTGATGAAAAGTCCTGTGTCAACCATTTTACCATTGTCTCGCATAACAAGCTGTCAGGAAATGCAGAATAATGGCACAATGACAAAACATGATCAAGCATGCCCAGCTATGATTTTTACTTTAAGAGACATAACTCAAATCACAGGTGTGATGTGTAAGGTAGCATATAACCTTAATTCAAACACAAACCACAGGTGTACTGTGTAAGGTAGCATATAACCTTAATTCAAACACAAACCACAGGTGTGATGTGTAAGGTAGCATATAACCTTAATTCAAACACAAACCACAGGTGTACTGTGTAAGGTAGCATATAACCTTAATTCAAACACAAACCACAGGTGTACTGTGTAAGGTAGCATATAACCTTAATTCAAACACAAACCACAGGTGTACTGTGTAAGGTAGCATATAACCTTAATTCAAACACAAACCACAGGTGTACTGTGTAAGGTAGCATATAACCTTAATTCAAACACAAACCACAGGTGTACTGTGTAAGGTAGCATATAACCTTAATTCAAACACAAACCACAGGTGTACTGTGCAAGGTACCGTAATACATTGTATAACCTTAATTCAAACACAAACCACAGGTGTACTGTGTAAGGTAGCATATAACCTTAATTCAAACACAAACCACAGGTGTACTGTGTAAGGTACCGTAATATAACCTTAAATTCTATATTCAAAAAAATTTGGAACACAATATCAATCGAAATAAAGTGTAAAATAGTTTGCTGAAAACAAGTCAACCATGGTGATCATGAGGTTACAAGTAAATCCACTACAACTATAACAATATACACCAAAATCTTACAATACTTCCAGGATATCTAAATGTGTACAAAACCAACAATTCAAGTATGGCAAAAATTCATACAACGAAATAATTGTGTTAATAAATGTAAACAAAAATTAAAGCATTTTTAGAATACAAAACATATCTGAAATAAGATTAAAATGTGAAATCCCTGGTTTCTCCATAATCTCTTTAAAGGCATAATGACACTATTGCATGGCAAGAGACTTCGCATAACATTGAGGTGTTTTATATGTCAAAAGCTTCCTCAGTTTCCATATCTTCTTTGTGACTAATGCTTTAATTCTTCATGATTTATGTATCAAAAATAGACATAAATGTGTATACATAATACACTTAAAATATAAACACAATTCTATTAGTAAAATTGATAACATACATCTTTGATATAATGAGACAGCCCTATTTTTACCTACACTGCAACATCTCAAGCTTGTGTTATGGCTGAGTGCCTAGAGGACGGTCCAAGTTTTACCTATGCCACAACATCTCGAGTCTGTATCAGGATTCAGTGCCTTGGAGGACGGTCCTAGTTATAGCCACATAGAGTCTACATTTTCATATCTCCAGCTTGAGTCACAGCTTCCACAGCTGAGTATGTCTTATTATGATGGTCATGATTTTACCTATACTGCTACGTCCCCATCGTGTATAACCATCGAGTACATCAGTCCTGGTTCTAGCTACACTGCTACGTCCTCATCCTGTAAAACCATGGAGAATGTCAGTACTGAGCTACACTGCTACCATCAGTCCTGGTTCTAGCTACACTGCTACGTCCTCATCCTGTAAAACCATGGAGAATGTCAGTACTGAGCTACACTGCTACGTCGTCATCGTGTATCAACATCGAGTACATCAGTCCTGTTTTTAGCTACACTGCTACATCACTATCCTGTATCACCGCAGAGTATGTTGGAGGAGGACGATCTTGGTAATTGTAGTCAGAGTTCACACCACTAGAATCCTCCTCCTTCTTTGGTTTCTTAGATGTAACAAATTGTGTACCATCTGGTCCCATTTTCGGTACAAGATATCCGTCAACACCAATATCGGGAGATGTTCCCGGGGCATATGTACTAGAATGTCCACTGTCGGTGTCGTCGGACCTATGCACCTCCGCCCTGGTATTTAATTGTGTAGGAGATTCGTCCCCAGGGTTTACTTCATTCATTTTCCTCCTTAGTCTCACTTCCTCTGACTCCTCACTATCATTCCCTAGATTATCGTCCGATAATATCAACGGCATCAGCTCCATTTCCTTAGCGTTTTCCTTTGTTTTATCTGTCCGCCATTTGTTGGCATTAACATATCTCTCGTCCTCAATTGAAGCCTTGTCCAGGGGTATAGGGGGCGCTGGGGACATCTTGGTGTAGTCAGAGTGAAGTTTATTCTTGGTTTCCCCATTCATCTTATAGTATCCTTCCTGATCCGCAGAGCTTCCACATGCTCCCTCAGAATTTCCTGATTTCTGCAGGTCTGCCATTTTGATGTATGGCTCATTTAGGTCTAGATAATACTGAAACGAGACAGAGGTTGAGGTAAGGGATATAACAAATATTTGAACAAAAAGCATGCAAGGTATTGCTAAAGCAATACATGTCCCCTACCGGCCCCCACTAAAAATAGTAACAGTGACCTTAACCTTGACCCAAAACCCCTGAAACTCAAACTTGATTTGTAGCTACTCATACCAACTTTCATCAACATACCTTGAAGAATAGCTGAGAAAAGTGCGGAAAACTGAGTGGACAGATTTGGAGGAAACCTATAATCCTCCCAGTTTCCAATAATGGAACAATTACTTCAGGTTAGTAATTATGTATGTAGAAAGGTAAGTGAACAATTTCTTCGGGTTAGTTATTATGTATGTGGATAGATAATGGAACCATGATAGGTAATGGAACAATTTCTTTGGGTTGATAATTATGTATGTAGATAGGTAATGGAACCATGATAGGTAATGGAACAATTTCTTCAGGTTAGTAATTATGTATGTGGATAGACTTTAGTATATCACAATCAGTATTGGATTTGACGTGTGACATTTCTGTGACTACACTCAGTGACACCTTCATCAGTCAAATGACCGGTGAAGCCTAAGTACACCGAGAAGTGAAGTGTACGAGATTATTTTTCAAATCAATATTGCCTCTGAACAAGATAATGTAGTACAAAATTCAAAACATGACAAAAATGAGATCTGTATGATCTTTCATTAATCTCTATAAACCATGAAATAGTTATTCAATTAGTGCTGTATATTCAAAATTTTGCTGTCACCTGTTTAACATTAGCCTCCAGAAAGTCGCCCATGAGTGAAGCGAGTCCTGAGAACGATGGTCGGTCGTCCGGATCATGTCTCCAGGTTGCCTTCATCACCTTGTACCTATAAACATAAAATATTCCTGAATCTCCTCAACTCTATTAATAATTTACTTCAGATTGGCCTTTGCTATAAAAAATAATTACTGTAATTCATGAAGGTATGAATTTGTAATTCATAAGGCATGGAATTGTTATAAAGTGCATTTTCATGCTTATTCATGTCAGCATATATTAAATTTTTTCCATGTATAAATAATTTCAGTAGACATTTGTCAATTAAAATTACAAAAATCAAACCTGTCCTGAACGATCACCTCATCTATTAAACTGTTACAATGAAACCTGCCAGTTTTTTCCCATAAGAACAAATGGTAAAAATATAAAATATAAACAATCTCAGCCCAAATGTCACTATTATATCCTCACTTCAAAAACAACTAATGAAACATGTCTTAAGACACAAACTTTTGTAAAACCACTACCGGTACTGTAAACAGGAAAAGTATGGCTTACATTTCCTCAGAAGCGTAGTAAGGCTTATCCATGATGTAGCCCCCCTTCACAAGGTCGATGAATTTTTCGTTAATCTCGACTCCCGGATAAGGGCTTCCTCCTGTATTTGTACAAAATAGTTCTCATTACTTATAATGACTTATCATATTTGAAGTAAGGTATATGAAAATAACCTTCACTGCAATTGAGTTACACACTTAAAAACTTTTTATCATGTTTAATACATTGAAGCAATTTTTTTTAAAATTTGCATCAATTTTTTTCAATGGTGACCCATTTGAAATGTACACAAGAAATGGTGATTCATTGGAAAATACACAAGAATTGACGACATTTAATTTGAAAGTTACATGAAAATTAATGACCATGGAAAGGCTGAATTGAAAGTTAATATTCTGAAATGTCTTACCTAGAGAAAATAGCTCCCAGAGAAATATTCCATATGACCACCTGTTGGACAGTAGAAAATGTAACAAACCTATTATACAGTCAATATTCAAAATATTTTGATGCGAATTTGTGTAGTTTTCAGAGATAAGTTTAAAATTCAATCAATCGGTCAGTATAGAATATAAGTCAGTATGTTGTTTGATATGTAAGGAGTTCAGCTTTGTTGATTTCATAAATAAATGAAAGCAGGAAATGCAATGATAATGAAAATATATGAGAGATAGATTAACAGTAGATAAACTTCATGACACCATATAGTCTTTTGATAATGAAAAAATATTCCGTCTGATTTTTTTATGCAAAAAATTCCTCTTGTATTTGTTCTGATATTTAATAAACATGGAAAAATCTCACCCAAGAGATACAAATCAGGCTACTCAATTTCTTCATACTTACACATCACTTTTGGTTGTGTAGAGACGATGAGTAAGGGATTCTATAGCCATCCATTTTACTGGCACAGGGCCCTGAAACATACACATATAAAATCAAAAACCATCCATTTTACTGACACAGGGCCCTGAAACGTCCAGATATAAAATCTAAAGTCATTAAAGTCAATAATACAGAAATGAAATCTATAGCCATCCATTTTTCAAAATGGCACAGGCCCCTGAAACATCCAGATATAAAATTTATAGTCATTCATTTTACTGGCACAGGGCCCTGGAAAATACAGATATGAAATCTATATTCATTCATTTTACTGTCACAGCGCCCTGAAACATCCAGATATAAAATCTATAGTTATTAATTTTACTGGCACAAGGCCCTGGAAAATACAGGGCCCTGAAACACACACGTATATATAATCTAGTCATTCATTTCAATGATACATATGTCATTCCTGGGTTTATCCCGATTATATCACAAATACATTTTTTTTGGTAATATGTCTAAGTTTAAATTACAACTTACATCTCCCTTCTTGAAGTACTCTGGGTTTTTGTAGCAGTCTTTGGCCAGACCAAAGTCACAAATCTTGACTACGTTGTCCTCGGCCAGTAGTATATTCCTGGCTGCCAAGTCTCTGTGAATGTACTGTACAAAACCGTATTTCAATGAAAGTCAATTAAAAAGTGGCATTTACATCAATTATCTTTTTAAACAAACTAAAAAACTCTAAGGAAAAGGAAACGGAAATGAAAATACCAGGTTATGCACATGCTAGTGTCACCCTGATGGCTTCTTACACAAATTATTTTTCTCTGCATACCGTAGTAATCCACAAATAAGCCCCTGTTCACAAATAAGCCTCCTTCTTCATTTTTGCAGAATCATCAATTTTAAAACAGTAAGCTAAAAAAGATTCACAAATAATCCCTCCCCTAAACTTAAAAAATTACCAATACACTGCACTTACGAGATAACCCTAACCTTTTTTTGGTTATTTTTTTCATTTTAACAGTTATGTTTTCAATATGCAGTGTTATATTGTGATTATACTGTTGCAAACTGAGTTTAAGTTGCAACTCATACCATGATACAGAAATCATGTGAAAAATGTGCACTACCATTAATTCAAAATAATTATCCCTCTGAACTGTAGCTAGACCACCTTGATCAACTAACCTTCTTGGAGGACAGATATTCCATGCCTCTAGCTGTTTGAAATGCCCAGCAGATGAGATTTTTTGTGGTTAGGGAGGGACCAATCAGATCTGCCGAGTTATCCTTCAGAGCCTTATTGACATAGTAGGGTTTGGATGCCGCGGCTTCTTTTGCAGCTTCCCTCTTTTTCTCCTCTACAGGATCTATGTAATCGTCCATGACGTCTTTAAAGGTGTTTTTATTCTTTAGTAAGTAGTTGCGGAGATTTCCAAAGTGGGCATATTCCACTATGACATAAAGTTCCCCTACAAAGACAAAATTAATTTATCAACATACTGACACATATAATGCTCCCCGACAAAGACAATGTATATTGTACACATACTGACACACATAATGCTCCCCGACAAAGACAATGTATATTGTACACATACTGACACTATGTGACATCTGATGTTCCCTACATTACATATATCTGAGACACTTTATTTCCTGTGCTGCATATTTCACACAGAGTTCTTACATAGCTCTGTCATAGCTCCCAGTAAGTTTCACACTCGTCACTCACCATATCTGATGTCCTTTGTCACAGCTCCCAGTAAGTTACTCACTCCCTACACTCACCATATCTGATGTCCTTTGTCACAGCTCCCAGTAAGTTACTCACTCCCCCACTCACCATATCTGATGTCCTTTGTCACAGCTCCCAGTAAGTTACTCACTCCCCCACTCACCATATCTGATATCCTTTGTCACAGCTCCCATTAAGTTACTCACTCCCCCTCTCACCATATCTGATATCCTTTGTAACAGCTCCCAGTAAGTTAATCACTCCCCCACTCACCATATCTGATGTCCTTTGTGACAGCTCCCATTAAGTTACTCACTCCCCCACTCAACATATCTGATGTCCTTTGTCACAGCTCCCAGTAAGTTACTCACTTCCCTCACTCATCATATCTGATATCCTTTGTCACAGCTCCCAGTAAGTTACTAACTCCCCCACTCAACATATCTGATGTCCTTTGTCACAGCTCCCAGTAAGTTACTCACTTCCCTCACTCATCATATCTGATATCCTTTGTCACAGCTCCCAGTAAGTTACTCACTCCCCCACTCAACATATCTGATGTCCTTTGTCACAGCTCCCAGTAAGTTAATCACTCCCCCACTCACCATATCTGATGTCCTTTGTGACAGCTCCCATTAAGTTACTCACTCCCCCACTCAACATATCTGATGTCCTTTGTCACAGCTCCCAGTAAGTTACTCACTTCCCTCACTCATCATATCTGATATCCTTTGTCACAGCTCCCAGTAAGTTACTAACTCCCCCACTCAACATATCTGATGTCCTTTGTCACAGCTCCCAGTAAGTTACTCACTTCCCTCACTCATCATATCTGATATCCTTTGTCACAGCTCCCAGTAAGTTACTCACTCCCCCACTCAACATATCTGATGTCCTTTGTCACAGCTCCCAGTAAGTTTCTCACTCGTCACTCACCATATCGGATATCCTTTGTCACAACTCCCAGTAAGTTACTAACTCCCCCACTCACCATATCGGATATCCTTTGTAACAGCTCCCAGTAAGTTACCCACTCCCTACACTCACCATATCTGATATCCTTTGTCACAGCTCCCAGTAAGTTTCTCACTCCCCCTCTCACCATATCTGATATCCTTTGTCACAGCTCCCAGTAAGTTACTAACTCCCCCACTCACCATATCTGATATCCTTTGTAACAGCTCCCAGTAAGTTACTCACTCCCCTCTCACCATATCTGATATCCTTTGTCACAGCTCCCGGTAAGTTACTCACTCCCCCACTCACAATATCTGATGTCCTTTGTCACAGCTCCCAGTAAGTTACTCACTCCCCTCTCACCATATCTGATGTCCTTTGTCACAGCTCCCAGTAAGCTACTCACAATATCTGATGTCCTTTGTCACAGCTCCCAGTAAGTTACTTACTCCCCCACTCACCATATCTGATATCCTTTGTCACAGCTCCCAGTAAGTTACTCAATCCCCCACTCACCATATCTGATATCCTTTGTCACAGCTCCCAGTAAGTTACTCACTCCCCCTCTCACCATATCTGATATCCTTTGTCACAGCTCCCAGTAAGTTACTAACTCCCCCACTCACCATATCTGATGTCCTTTGTAACAGCTCCCAGTAAGTTACTAACTCCCCCACTCACCATATCTGATATCCTTTGTCACAGCTCCCAGTAAGTTACTAACTCCCCCACTCACCATATCTGATGTCCTTTGTAACAGCTCCCAGTAAGTTACTAACTCCCCCACTCACCATATCTGATATCCTTTGTAACAGCTCCAAGTAAGTTACTCACTCCCCCTCTCACCATATCGAATATCCTTTGTCACAGCTCCCAGTAAGTTATTCACTCACCCACTCAACATTTCTGATATCCTTTGTCACAGCTCCCAGTCAGTTACTCACTCCCCCACTCACCATATCTGATGTCCTTTGTCACAGCTCCCAGGAAGTTACTCACTCCCCCACTCACAATATCTGATGTCCTTTGTCACAGCTCCCAGTAAGTTACTCACTCCCTACACTCACCATATCGGATATCCTTTGTCACAGCTCCCAGTAAGTTCACTATATTCAGATGCTGACCCACATGGATGAGAATCTTGAGTTCGGAGAGTAGAGCCTCCATTTGGTCACGGTCAGTACAGTCTACAGATAACAAACATTGGTAAATAAAAAATATTAGTATCATGTATGTCAAGTTATGTAGTTGGATTTAAGATTGGTCAGCAGAAATATGTTATTATGACAGATAATCATAATATTATCTTCTGTTAACTACCTGGTGAAAAGTTATTTAAGGCCCAGGATATTCAGAAGGGACATTTATGTACTACATTGTATTTGTAAATTAATTGTGAAATCTGAAATAAAAATTATATATATATAAACAAGTCTGTTTAGCAATACTAATTACTATATAAATGTCAGACTAACATTCTGTTTCAGGACATAATTTTATTCTAACAGTATATACCAACCTTTCACCATTTTGACAGCGACGATAGTGACATCCTCATGTTCCACAATGCCAATGGCTTCAGCCTTGATCACTCGACCAAATGCACCCTGTCCCAGTATCATTCCTTATCAAAACAGAAAAATACTCAATACAATTTAAAAGATATTTAAAATTTTAAACAACCATGCTAGAGAACTTGTAAAGAAAATGACAAATGAACACAGGGGGGAGGGGAGGGTTTGAGGACAGACACCTACAGGTACCTTGAACACATACCTTGTACATTAGGATATTATATGTCGGCCAATAATTATGATTTGAGAATAGATGTAAAGATTATTGTAAAATGATTTCATCAATTCCATATAAATACCTTGCCGCAGTCTCTTTTTGGGAAACTCCCACTTAGGATCGTAGGGGATGCATGTGGTTTGTTCGTCTATGGGCAGGTCTGGGTTGTAATCCTTTACTGGGTGAATGAGCGACTGTTCCAGTTCCTTGTGCTGAATAACAGTAAATCCAACAATGTAAAATAGTCATCTAGTGATGAATTATGGTCCAGAAAAATCAAAACAACACTAAAGTGTGGAAAATGCCAATACTGGACCATCCTGACTGAAGGTTACCAGGGTTTGAAATCTATAGAAACCCTGTTGCCAAGGTAGTGTACATATATTCAGAAAATGTTTTGATTCGATTTAACTTTTTACACTGCAAATACAGAAATTTGACAACAAAGCTCAGTTGGTATTTACTATGAGATGTATATACATAAGAAAAAGATTCTACATTGATTCTGTTCAAGTCTTTCCATGACATCTTAATCATTAATAAAACAGACTTACTAAGATGGCTGACCGCCGTCGGTATAGGCATATGACTATGACCAACCCCACGGTGAGGATCACTGTTGATACAACCACTGCTGCTATGATAATATTAGGATTCTGACCTTGTTGTGATATTTTTGCAGCCTGGAATATTTCTCCTGTCAGTGAAATGTATAAGTCATTTAATTATACTATACAGCAAGTTTTGGGGTAACAGATACTGGAAATGTTCTTTATTTATCTTACAACAATTGTGAAGCAACTTATATAAATAATTTTTGTCAGCCCCGATTCAAGGGCGTGATGAGTCTTACTGTGGGAGGATACTGGAGTACCCTGAAAGGTTTTGTGGATGATTTGAGATCAGATCAATGGTGACATACCTAAGTAGAGCGTCCAGTTACCGTAGATTATACCTCCGCGGTTCTCAGCCTCACACAGGTATTCCCCCTCGTGGATCTTTGATGTTTTACTGATAGTCAAACTGTAAAACAAATTATGAAAATTCAGTGTTTGTTGATTTAACAATTACTCATTAAATATCTCTCTACCGTATTTATCGGGGAATAAGCCCCTGCTTACTAAGTCCTCTTCTTCATTTTTGCAGGATCATCATTTCAAAATAGTAACTTAAAAGTGCTTCACAAATAAGCCCTCTTCTTACTTTTAATGCTTAACATTTACACTGATAGAGGTGGGATTTTTAGCCTGAATATCATTTATGGTACTAAAGTTTTATACTAGGGGAGGGGACTTAGTTTAGGATAAATACAGTAAGGTATAAATGGTTATGATTACATATACATGCATTTCATATCTTGTTAATACCAGACCTCAGACCTCAAAATTGAAATAGGACCTAAATACAAGAGATCCAAGAGGGAACTTGGTGCCCACCATTGAATGATCTGTTATTGTTCTATGCTCTTGTCTACTTAAATGTTCTGATAGCAAGGAGAACATACATATGAAATCTAAGAGACATCTAAAAGAAGAAGCTTAACTTATAAACTGTCAGCCATTTCACTTTCTGAATCATTTGGTTTGGTTTGGTTTATTTTGTTTAACGTCCTATTAACATCTAAGGTCATTTAAGGACGGCCTCCCATGTGTGCGACATGCATGCGTGTGGTGAGTGCGTATGTGTGCTTTGGGAGTCTGCGGTATGTTCGTGTTATGTCTCCTTGTGATAGGCCGGAACTTTTGCCGATTTATAGTGCTACCTCACTAAAGCATACTGCCGAAGACACCCAGCAGCACACCCCACCCGGTCACATTATACTGACAACGGGCAAACCAGTCGTCCAACTCCTAATATGCTGAGCGCTAAGCAGGAGCAGCAACTACCATTTTTAAAGACTCTGGTATGTCTCGGCTAGGGGACAGAACCCAAAACCTTCCTCACAGCGGCGAACGCTCAACTAAAGGCCAAAAGTGAGGCGTTGTCAAGGGAGACATTAGGAAGAAGAAAGTTGTTAAGAAAGAAGAGAAAAGATAAGATCCCAAATTTAGTCGCCTCTTACGATCATGCAATGGGGGCAGCAGGTACAATTCTTACGCCCTACCTGCAGGGCACTTTCTGAATCAGACTCAAAATCAAAGAGGAAGCCTACATATTAAGCTTGAGACAAGGGGAACCTACATATGAAAGCAATATCTAAACAGAAACCATAATATTTAACTTCAACTGTCCTCCATTTTGTTATGTGGTTCAGACCCAAATTCAAACTAGAACACTGACAGGTCAGTAAAGACTCCACCTACAGATTTGCTCGGCTAACATAAATGAAAATACTAATATAAAACTCTTTTGTTAGATCCAGGGTCATGGTCAGAGATCCACTTTGTCCTTGACCTTTAGAACAAAATGTACTTTACCTTTGGCCAAGTGACCTTGATCTTTGAAAAGCTAACATCTTGTTTAATTCCAACCAACATTGCTTCATAATGTCTTAACAAAATGTTAATAAGCTGTGAAAACATACAAATGTGACCTTGGCCTCTGACCCAGAGACCTTGACCTCTGACACCATGACCTTGACCTTTGCTCAGTTACGACACCTTGTTTATTTCTAAACACTTTGTTTCATCATGTCATGACAAAATGTTATTCAGTAAAAACATAAAATGTGACCTAGACTGTTAAACCTGTGAACGTGACCTCTGACCTGGACATTTGGTCAGTTGACTCCTTCTTAAATTCTAACCAATGACCTCTGACCAAGTAAAATGGACATTTGGAGAGTTGACTCCTTGTTTAATTCTGACCAACATTGCTTCATAGTGTTAAAACAAAATGTTCATCAGTAAAGATACAAAATTTGACCATGACCTTTGCTTGAGAAAAATCCTTCCAATACTCCAGAAATAGCAATAACAAGGATTGTTTACTGACGATGGACGATGGACAGATGACAAAACTGAAAAATGTCCCATTATGAAGGTTCAACATTGCAAAGGAAACCATTTTCTAGTTTTCAAAAAATAAAGTTTAAACTTTTTACATTTTGTATAGTTTTCAGAATTATTTTTTTTTAAGCGAGCAATACTAAAAATATCAGTTGAAAATGATAACTGGAATTTGCATGGTCATTAATTAGTTATTACCATGATATTTAAACATATGTTGTCATGGTAACATGAGAACAAACCCTCCATATTCACACAACTTTTAAAGGTTCATGTTTCCTACCTTTTATTGTCAACGCTGATGAGGAATCCTAAAGTATTGTTGTTGATATCTATTGGTACACCATCTTTAAACCACCTGACAGAAGGTGTTGGCACTCCGCTAACATCACATTCAGGCAGCTTAAATTTGATTCCAATACCAGTGGGTATTTTGCCTTGATTACTTTCTTGCTGAAAGGTTGGTGGTTCAATATCTAAAAATAATAATCACCAATAATTGATTTGAGAACTCTAACAACTCTCATTTGGTCATCCTTCGATTTCATTTGAGGGCAATTATTGAATCATAACAATTGTGTTGTATTTTGTAAAGCTACAATACCAAATTAGTCACCAGCATTGCTCTTCCCAGTTGTAAACATTATTTAACTTTAGAAAAATTCTTAATTCAAGTTTCCCCATAGGATAGTCTTATTCGAGCACAGAAAATCTTTCAAGCATTTTCTTTAACAAGACAAATATTTCTTATTTTTCAAATTAAAGGATTTCTGACAACAAAATATAACTATATTATGTAAATATCCTACCTCTAACTTCCAATCTCTTCTCCACTGTAGCATTGTCCGTGGAAATGTTGTTGGCAGTGGACAACAGAATGGCAATACAAACATAGATACCTTCATCGGACTTCGCAATTTGATCAAAGTCAACATGGACGACTGACGAGTAGTCAGTTCTGGAACAGAATTAAATGTCTATATCATCAATGGTTCCAGATGACACATTTACACAAAAATCTATGACACACATGAGATGCATATTGTACACACAATTTCTTGACACTTCTATTTAGTACACAATAATCGATTCTGCATTTAATTAAAAGGTACCCATAAATTGATGGCATATTTAAGGGCATACGTATACTGATGACACATTTAAAAGGTACACAAAAATTGGTGATTCACTTATATTGTACACAACTATTAATGGCATATTTAAGAGGTAGACGATAATTGATGACACATATAGGAAGAGATACACAAGTCTTAGAATCGGTGATACATTTAAGAGATACACAATAACTGATGACACCATTAAAAGATACACAAGTCTTAGAACCGGTGATGCATTTAAGAGATACACGATAACTGATGACATCGTCAAGAGATACACAAGTTTTTGCATCTTACCTGTTGTAGGACACATAAGTGGTGTTGGTTGTGGACAGTTTGGTTTGAGTGGAGTTACCAAACCTCCTGTAGTACAGACTCACTGACTGGTACTCCCTGACGCTGGCATAGCATGAGATCTGTACTGGGTCCTCCTCTATAATTACTGGGGGCATCACAATGCCCAGCCCATCTGCTACCTCTGTAGGACAACCGAGCATGAGATAAAAAAGATCATACATGAAAAGGTCACAAAAAACAAGACATAAGAGCTACAACAGATCTAGGTTGTTGTGCATGGAGAATTAATAGAATCTTTCACCCCTTGGGGGTGAGACAGGGGAATCTCAACCCAGGGGGAGATTCTTATGTTTCCAAACAGGAGGCTTGCTGAATACTTGGCAGCTTAAATATACTTCCCATCGGTAGAACTGTGGATATCCCTATCCAGGGTAAGAGAAAATACTCACTACCTTTATAGTGCGACAGAAAAATCTCCAGCCAGAGGGGTGACATTCTTTGTTGTTGAGAGGCTTGTATTAGACAATCAAGAATATCACCCTAAAGATTTGAGATTTCTAAGTCACACCCTAAAGGTAGAGAATGATTATTTTTTCTCCAATCATATTAACCACATTATTCCAGATGTATTACTTTCACATGCATTTGTTAACAAATAGGAGACAATTGTGTATAAAAGATAAATCTGTGAATGTTGACAACCGAAGTGTTCCAACAGATAACAGAGGATATAGAAGGGGAAACTCTAGTCAAATAGCTTGTAGAGGTAAGAAAAAACCAAATATGAACTATAGGTCAAAAGGGGTCAAACAGACTACAGAGCTCTCAAATGAAATAAAACATCCAAGAACAATTGGAAAAATCATGATTGTTGATCAAATTAAAGTTCTGATCAAATACCCATAATTCTTCAAGACGACTCTCACTGTATAGAGAAAAACATCCAAACCAACCTGAGATTTTGAATTCGATTTCCACCGAACTGGTCCCCAATCTGTTAGAAGCTTGACATCGAATGACGCCAGCCTCTGTTGCAACAAGTTGTAGTGAGCTCAGGCGGTCAGTGATGATGTCAGAATCATTGTGGTATGCTAGAGTTTTCCATTTGTCTTGGTGAGATCTCCATTCCCACATTATGACACTGACTGGAGGGATGGACACTGGGTTACAAGAGACACTGTAGGTATCACCTAGTACCAAGTACTGACTGGATGGAGGCTTGACCGTGATCGACACCACAGGCTTATCTGTAAAAAAACAATACCATTGGCTTATTCATAAATAACAACACCAACTTATTATGAATAACAATATCACTGGCTTATCTATAAATAACAATGCCATTGGCTTATTTATAAATAACATCACCTACTTATTCATAAATAACAACACCACCAGTTTATTTATAGAAAGCAATATCACTGGCTTATTTATAAATAACATATCACTTACTTATTCATAAATAACAACACCACCAGTTTATTTATAGATAATGATATCACTGGCTTATCTATAAATAACAACACTGACTTATTTATACATAACAATACCATAGGCTTATTTAAAATAACAATACCATAGACTATCTATAAATAACATTACAATGATGGCTTTTGATTTGATTCAGTTTTGCTATCCTCCTTTATGACCAGGTCTACGTCACTGTACTTACACGCCACTACCAGTTCCACCTGTGCCGATTCCGACAGGTAACTATTTTCTACGACCACTTTGTACACTCCAGCATCACTCTTTGTCACATCTGTGATGATGTACTGGGTTGCATCTTCCACCGTTCTGGAATCAAGAACAAATGCTATTCTTTAAAGGTTATCACAGCTCGAAGCTTTCGCAATTGATCCATACATCTGCCCCCTTCCCAGGGAAGGTATTGATTTGAAAAGGAGTTTTTCTTAAAAATGCAGGAGAGTCAATAGTTAAAGACACAATCATGAATTTCTGTATCAGTTTGACAATATGTAAAGGCTATTATTCTGGTAAAATATATATCCTACGAGAGGATGCCAGAAAATGATAGGCATGGCAAGAGTTTGAGAAAATGCAGTTTACTTAATACTTTTGGGGTTATGATCAACAAATAATAGTCAAAAATGTGATTTCCCTATATAAACTATAGTAAAGTTTACCCCCTACCCAGGGGCAAACGTGAAACCCCAGGGTCATGAAATTCACAATTTTGGTAAAGCACCTAAAGACCCTTCCATCTATGAAGAGTATTTGATTCTAACATATCTGAGAGTAGAGTAGAAGATTTTTGAAATTTCAGTCAATTTGACCCTTTTTGGCCCCGCCCACCAGCCCCTGGGGGTCAACCAGGGCCAACATGTACATAACATCAAACTGTAATCCCATGCTGATAATTTGAACCAAGTTAGAATGAATTCCAATACAAATCCAACAAATAATAGTCAAAAATGTGATTTCCCTATATAAACTATAGTAAAGTTTACCCCCTCCCCAGGGGCAAACGTGAGACCCCAGGGTCATGAAATTCACAATTTTGGTAAAGCACCTTAAGACCCTTCCATCTATGAAGAGTATTTGATTCTACCATATCTGAGAGTAGGGAAGAAGATTTTTGAAATTTCAGTCAATTTGACCCTTTTTGGCCCCGCCCACCAGCCCCTGGGGGTCAACCAGGGCCAACATGTACATAACATCAAACTGTAATCCCATGCTTATAATTTGAACCAAGTTAGAATGAATTCCAATACAAATCCAACAAATAATAGTCAAAAATGTGATTTCCCTATATAAACTATAGTAAAGTTTACCCCCTCCCCAGGGGCAAACGTGAGACCCCAGGGTCATGAAATTCACAATGTTGGTAAAGCACCATAAGACCCTTTCATCTATGAAAAGTATTTGATTCTAACATATCTGAGAGTAGAGAAGAAGATTTTTGAAATTTCAGTCAATTTGACCCTTTTGGCCCCACCCACCAGCCCCTGGGGGTCCACCAGGGCCAACATGTACATACCATCAAAGTGTCCTCCCATGCTGATAATTTGATACAAGTTAGAATGAATTCCAATACAAATCCAACAAGTAATAGTCAAAAATGTGATTTCCCTATATAAACTATAGTAAAGTTTACCCCCTACCCAGGGGCAAACGTGAAACCCCAGGGTCATGAAATTCACAATTTTGGTAAAGCACCTAAAGACCCTTCAATCTATGAAGAGTATTTGATTCTAACATATCTGAGAGTAGAGAAGAAGATTTTTGAAATTTCAGTCAATTTGACCCTTTTTGGCCCCGCCCACCAGCCCCTGGGGGTCAACCAGGGCCAACATGTACATAACATCAAACTGTAATCCCATGCTGATAATTTGAACCAAGTTAGAATGAATTCCAATACAAATCCAACAAATAATAGTCAAAAATGTGATTTCCCTATATAAACTATAGTAAAGATTACCCCCTCCCCAGGGGCAAACGTGAAACCCCAGGGTCATGAAATTCACAATGTTGGTAAAGCACCATAAGACCCTTTCATCTATGAAAAGTATTTGATTCTAACATATCTGAGAGTAGAGAAGAAGATTTTTGAAATTTCAGTCAATTTGACCCTTTTGGCCCCACCCACCAGCCCCTGGGGGTCCACCAGGGCCAACATGTATATACCATATCAAAGTGTCCTCCCATGCTGATAATTTGAACCAAGTTAGAATGAATTCCAATACAAATCCAACAAATAATAGTCAAAAATGTGATTTCCCTATATAAACTATAGTAAAGTTTACCCCCTACCCAGGGGCAAAGCGTGACCCCAGGGTCATGAAATTCACAATTTTGGTAAAGCACCTAAAGACCCTTCCATCTATGAAGAGTATTTGATTCTTACATATCTGAGAGTAGAGAAGAAGATTTTTGAAATTTCAGTCAATTTGACCCTTTTTGGCCCCGCCCACCAGCCCCTGGGGGTCAACCAGGGCAAACATGTACATACCATCAAACTGTCATCCCATGCTGATAATTTGAACCAAGTTAGAATGAATTCCAATACAAATCCAACAAATAATAGTCAAAAATGTGATTTCCCTATATAAACTATAGTAAAGTTTACCAAAAAGTTCCACAGAGAGCTTATGCGATCGTAACCTCTGGAGTGTTGAGGATGTGTTTGAATTAAATCACTTCTTTTGGTAGTTCCTGTATGGATTCCTCCTGTAGTTGGGTAAACATTTAATTGGAATACAACTAGATTCAAGTGATTTGTATTAACTTTCATCTAAAATAATTTCATCAATTTTTTTTTATCTACCGGTAATTCCTTTTGTATATAATAACAAGAGATCCCAGAGGGATCTTGGCGCCCACCATTGAATGATCTTTATAGGTTCAATGTCAGATTGATCTTTTCTCTATTTTTCCCTTCCTCTTACTAATCTGTGCAAATTGAGAAACATCCCTCAAGTACTATTCAAACAAGGGGAACCTATATATGAAATTTGAGAAAGATCCCTTTAGTACTTTCTAAGAAATAGCGATAACAAACTTCAATTGTCAAAATCCAAGATGGCTGCCTGTCGGCCATGTTGTTTTCCGACTGGTCCCAATATGCATTACTAGGGACCAAGGGGAACCTATATATGAAATTTGAGAAAGATCCCTTTAGTACTTTCTGAGAAATAGCGATAACAAACTTCAATTGTCAAAATCCAAGATGGCTTGCCTGTCGGCCATGTTGTTTTCCGATTGGTCTCAAAATGCAATATGCATAACTAGGCACCAAGGGAAACCTACATATGAAATTTCAGAAAGATCCCTTCAGTCCTTTCTGAGAAATAGCGATAACAAACTTCAATTGTCAAAATCCAAGATGGCTGCCTGTCGACCATGTTGTTTTCCGATTGGTCTCAAAATGCAATATGCATAACTAGGCACCAAGGGAAACCTACATATGAAATTTCAGAAAGATCCCTTCAGTACTTTCTGAGAAATAGCGATAACAAACTTCAATTGTCAAAATCCAAGATGGCTGCCTGTCGGCCATGTTGTTTTCCGATTGGTCTCAAAATACAATATGCATAACTAGGCACCAAGGGGAACCTACATATGAAATTTCAGAAAGATCCCTTTCTGTCCTTTCTGAGGATTAGCGATAACAAGAATTGTTTACGGACGGAGGGACGGACGGACCACGGACCATGGACGCAGGGCGATTTGAATAGCCCACCATCTGATGATGGTGGGCTAAAAATTTGCAGATTTCCATTGATGATATATCACCACAGCTTCAGAATTGTATTCCATATGTTTTAGGATTATATATACCAGGTATATATAATTAGCTGGCAAACTTGTGGAGTGTACAGAGTCACCTCCCTTGGACCAACTTACTCGACATTTGTAGGCAGGAGGAAGTCTTCCTTGTACCATTTCACTGTAAAGTCATCAGGGTGGCAGTTGATGGCGAAAGCCAGTCGTATATATTTCTCATTCTCGTCGACTTCAATGACATTCTGTCCTCCCAGTACATTGACATGGCAGTAGGGTTCTACAGTCAATAAAACACGATATAACATTGTATCAAGTTAGGTTGTGATTCAATTCCAATTATCTCTTTTGTTTAGATAAAACAGTAAGGTCAAATATAAACCCAGTACAATATGAAATAGAATTGGAGGTAAAAGGCTAACTTATATAATATCCCTTGCTTCCATATTTTATAAATTTATGTAAGGGTCATGTTGAACAGTACCTCTAATGTAGATATCTTTGGAGGCGGTTTTCTGCTGTTTGTCATGTGTGGTGATTTGACAGGTGTATACACCCTCATCCTTCAACTGGACATTACGCACGATTAACAGCGTCCTGATGATGTCATAGTTATATATATCTCTCATATGCTTCACTGTAGGTGCTGTGTATCTTACTCGATCCGAAACCTGACAGAAAATCAATGTTTTTAAACTCAAAATTTGAATTAGACCTTTTGTAGCTGTACATATACATGTATAACAGTACAATTTATAGCATTTTAATACTGAAAACACATTGATATTGATTATCTAGTAAATATATGAAATGAAACAATTTTAAACTATTTCATATCAGGACAACAGTGCTAATTCCAAACCAAACCAATTAAATATCTACATGTACATGCACTATAGATGTGTTCCAGTTACAACATCACACTGCCTAGACTAGGTCTGAATTATCAGTAAAAACTTTTCTAGATGAAAGAAAAATATCTTCCCAAAAGAAATTTGGGATATACCATTATAATCAGTGGTAGTTGAATAATAGAGTTGAAAATACGAAATTGTAACTTGAATATTGCTTAAGCCAGCAAAAATTTAAGCTAAATAGTTTTATCTAAATGTATAACCAGTGTTTTTCCAGCCTATATACCAGGTAAATGGGTGTGCAAAACTTTGTTTTCATTGATATCTTTAAGACTCTGGTATCAAATTCTTCATGAATTGATGAATTCCATAGAATAAGCTAATATTACATCAACACTACCATAACAATAGGCCTAAATACTTAGATTTTTCACAAACTGCTTTCACTTTTGAAAACAACATAACAATGAAAAAAATATACAAAATTATTGATACCAAAATATATACAGGGTACTATGCATGATTATATTGATAAACATATTATAGTGATAAATATGTACAGTACAGCAATTTGTGATAAAAGAAATAATAACATATTAAAGACGATGTCGTTATTTACCAGAGTTACTTCCCTTCAATTTAGCGGCTGTGACTGAACGATTGAATGGAATAGAAAAGGTTCAGAATGGACTTGGTCTGGTAGACACCTGGGACTGACATATTCTTACTTGGGGAAGGCTTAGACAAAATAGACCATTCTCAAGTTGATAAAGTGAACGAAGGGAAGTAGCTCTGGTAGATCAGAATGGCACATTATATCTTAATTAAACAGATTATATCTTAAAAGAGAGAATAGACAGGTTATGACTGTATATAAAATGAAAAATACAAAATGCATGTAACTATCAATATCATATTGTGTGAAATCTCTTCATTCAATCATTCATACAGGAATTTTATAGCAACTAGAATGCATGAAAGCAAAACTTTTTTTCGTATGCCATATATAATTTCTTAGAGTTATTTCCCTTAAATTGTATTCAGATACAATTGGTTTAAGCAAAGTTTTTTGTATAATACATATATGGAATATTTTGCAAAAAAAAGTCAAGTTACCAATAATTACATAATCATTAATTCTATCACTTTTTAAGGCCAGAATAAACTTAGTTATTGAAGTATTTATCTTATATTTATATATTGTCTAGATGTATGCTTTTTTCATTACATGTCTCTAAAAGTGGAACATTATTTGGACGCATGTCACTATTTTTATCAATTTATGATTCATGCAAAAAAAAAAAAAAAATCAAAGCAATATCCCAAAACAAAAATTAACAGTTACCCAAACATGCATTGAAGCTCATAGCTACTCTGAATCTCACAAGCAAAACTATACACCAGAAGTTACCATCATTTATATTTCACACATGCATGTGTAATGTTTTAGTTATCTCCCTTTGATTTATTTTCAATTAACAGACTCGGGTGGTTTTACTGGTATAAGTACTAGTCATTACATTTGTTCTTTTGTGTCATCACACCTGAGGTAACAAATTATGGTAGTTATATTAAAGGGACATCACGGTAAACCAATTTAAATTTTGTATTTTTTCATATTAGTGGGTATATCTTTAAAAAAAATATCCTTATGAACAATAACCATTCGAATTTGATGATATATGTACATAAAAAGCATCAATTATTAATTATAAAAAGGTTATCACAATTCGTTGATCAATAGTCTGAATATGCTAATTTTGTGACATAACGCTTGCGCACAACACGCTAAAACACCTGAAAACAAAAATGGCTTCCAATATGAATCGACTGCGGTTGAAAACGATAACAGCTTCCGCAATGAAGAGAATAATGGGAAAATGGGTCAAACACAATCCTAGAATAAAACTGGGGAAGCAGTACAATACAGTTCAAACATGAAAACAGCAGTAATACGGACGCTGCTCGTATTCTGCTTGATTGCTGGATAGTAGGTCATGATAATCTCGGTAATATTTACACAAACTCGGTAATAGTTACATAAACTCAGTAATATTTATACAGTCTGTACCAGTACATCGCTATTGTTACTATACTATATGTACAGTGTTAACACTTATTTACACATAAACATGTGTGCCGGAATATATACAGAACGTGTAAACCACTGTATAATATCGTTATCCAACTAACCCAGGTGGAATATTTCGCCTTGTAAACTATCGTGTGTTTGTGTTGCCTCGATTTCAAAACAGTCACGTGATGATTTAAAAATAATTTCCCTGCTAAATTTAGAGGGGGATTCCCAACTAAATCAAGTGGTCAAGCTAGACATAGGGATCGACTGTGAACATTGGGATAGCACAGAAACATAACTGGAAAGGAACAAAACACGTACATTCAATGAAAATAACAACGTTTTTACCGTGATGTCCCTTTAATGTTAAGTTAGTATAATGATATTTGGATTTCTGTGAAACAATTTGATTATAGAAATTAATATGTAATTGACATATACATTGTACATGTATATACATGTACATCAGTTGCTAATTATGATAATAAACTGTACTTGACTAGTTGTATTAGAGATGTTTACACAAAAGAAAATGTATTTTAGAAGTAAGCAGTAACACATTACTAGAGGTAAGCAGTAACACATTACTGTATCTGTGACAAATCATTCTCCTTAAGACGAAACATTCCCTTGCTTGTCTGACATTCAGTATTAAGATCATGGAGGTAAAGACTAATATCAAATGTAAATTCCTAATGTCTCTTGAAACACTAATATTGCTGGTCGAAACATGACATTCCAATCCTCCTGGGAGCAACATTACTGACTGAAAATCATAAAGCTACAAAGAAAACTGCAAGTCAATAAACCTAAAAAAAAAAACGAAAAAAAAAAAAAACAAAAAAAAGAAAAAAAAACCCAGAAAACTGAAAAAGAACCATTATATTAAAATAATATTTCAATTAAAAGGAGGTTATTATAATGGGAAAAAGATAAAATACAAAATGTGCAAATGTGCAATACATTACACAACCAGTGTTGCATGCAGGTAAAAAGAATATCCTGGAGATCATAACTCCATAGGCATACTATCAGGCTGTACATGCGTGATGCATGCTTACCGGCGCAGGGGCTGCAATCTCAACAGCGACGCCCATCTACAAATGAAATCATGATCAATATATACGGGTGTGTCATTCCCGGGGGAAGTGGGGGACGGAGACACTTGTGTATTAGTATACCCACCAGTATACAACATACATGCATTCTAAGGATTATAAACAGTACAAACAGTAGTTATAGTTTTACAGCATTATTCTACAGCCTTAACAGAATTTTTTGATGTTTTATTCGTAATTTTAAAATTAAATCTAATTATGTCAAAAATTTTAAACACTGATTATGTTAATATTTATTTCCTCAACGATTTCAAACTGTCTCCAGAAGAAATTTTATTTACTACATATTTAGTTTCTGTTTAAATGTTACAAAATTTTATTTTTCATTCAAACTCTGTTTTGAAACAGGCTTCGGTGCTGAAATATTTATGTTATATACTTAAAACAAAATGAATTATTACACTTGCATCTCAGGGTTTAAAAACTGCTCGAATCATTTTATTTATATCTTTACTTCTTTTTTTTCACATCTCACATCAAAAGGACTTCATTATTACACAGTGGCTGAACAGAGTAGACAAAGACACGAGAGTCCTGGTCTAACCTCTTATATTTTATAATGATAGCTGTAAGAGACCTTCACCCATTTTCAAGTTTGGTATGAATTTACCTAGTCAAATTCTATTAAGCCGAGATGTTTTTCACCAAATACATCATTTTCAATTATCAACAATTTCATGTCTTTATTTGATTCATTTTCTGTAACAATAAAATCACAAGTAAACCATATCATATGTCATGTCTGTCAACTGTCACAAATATAATTGCCATTTTCACCTTTCATATAAATATTTTCAATTGAAATATCTTAAAGCACACTTTGGAAAAAGAAGTCTTCTGCAAGATTATTACACAAAATTCACTAGAAAGCAAATGAAAAAATCTCTAGTATTGGACTATCGGTGGTCTTTACTATACAAGATTATATGTAATACACTTCATTAGTGGCCATTTTAGGATTACACCTCAGTCACCCAAATGTTTGAAAGGATTGTACAATAAGTGTGTCTCCCCTTCTCAGTATATGTTATAGCTGTATGAATGCACTATGACCCTCATACTTAACACAAGCCCCTATCTCATGTATGCAGTAGACTCTGTGGTAATTAACGACAACTTAAAGTAAATTTATAAGTACAGAGTCACAAGCACTCAAAGCATTCTAATAAAATAAAACTAATTTCTATAAAGCACATTTCCTTTACCTTTCCTTTTTCATTGATAGTTTTAGTAAGCTTCAGCTCTAGTCACATGTCACTTTAAGTTAACTTTTCTAACATAGCATTCTATTGTAATGTCCTAAAGGGCCATACACATGTATAAGCTTAAAATACACCCCCCCCCCCCCCCCCCCCTCTCCTAACAAAAGAATCATGGTTTATAATATTTGAAGCATATGTTTAAACTAAAAGAAAAATCATGAAAAATAAATTCAACAACAACAACCTAGTACCAAGAGTAACACTTTTAATAACCTTCAAAACAAAATTTCAATTTTTTTTTTGTTTGTTAATATACTATCAGACAAAATTTTGCTTTAAACAGAAACAACACCTTCATGCTGTTAATTTCCTTAATTTTAAAACCTCAAACCAAACAGATAGCAAATTAATTATAACACATGCGCTAGTTATTTCTTACGTACCTCTGTGTCGTTACCCATGGCTGACAATTCCGTGGAATCAAAGTCAGCGGAGAGATCGATTTCCTCGAGAGTCTACATAAACAAGAGTGGTTTATACAAATGTCTACCATGTACACATAGGGTTACAGATCTACCATAGACATGCAGTCCCTCATATACCTCATAGTAGGACTTTTACCCTGTTTACCATTGAGCATGTGTCCTACTAACTTCTCCTATGGGATTTTTTTTAAAGGAAAAAGGAAATTTCTTTCCTCAAATTTATCTATATATTTTTTCTTTTTCTTGATGAAATTTTTGTGGATTCATTGAAACTTATTTTTCAGAGGTTTTTCTAATTTGAGTGCAAATGTATGTTGACAGTAATAATTTTTTTTTTATCGGTAGTAGAATATTTTCCTTGAAAGCTTGTTTCAGTTATAACATAAACTTTTAATCTTAACATAGAAATGGTGGGATCTCATACACCTAAGAATGACTGTCTCAGACTCTATCTTTACTTTTTTTATTGTTTGATTAAGACAAGAAATTCCTACAGAAACAGGTTCCCTTTTTAGAACAGAAAAACAGAAATAGTATGCGTGTCTCAATATTAGGGGAGATAATCCAACAGAAAAACAGAAATAGTATAAGTGTGTCAGTTTAAGGGGAAGATAATCCGACAAAGAAAAAAAATAGTATGTGTGTGTTAGTATAATGGGGATTATCCAACAGAAAAACAGAAATAGTATGTGTTTGTCAGTATAAGGGGGATAATCCAACAAAGAGAAATAGTATGTGTGTGTCAGTATAAGGGGAGAAACTCCAACAGAGAAACAGAAATAGTATGTGTGTGTCAGTATTAGGGGAGATAATCCAACAGAAAAACAGAAATAGTATTCGTGTCTCAATATTAGGGGAGATAATCCAACAGAAAAACAGAAATAGTATAAGTGTGTCAGTATAAGGGGGGATAATCCAACAAAGAGAAATAGTATGTGTGTGTCAGTATAAGGGGAGAAACTCCAACAGAGAAACAGAAATAGTATGTGTGTGTTAGTATAAGGGGAGGTAATCCAACAGAGAAACAGAAATAGTATGTGTGTGTTAGTATAAGGGGAGGTAATCCAACAGAGAAACAGAAATAGTATGTGTGTGTTAGTATAAGGGGAGGTAATCCAACAGAGAAACAGAAATAGTATGTGTGTGTCAGTATTACGGGAGATAATCCAACAAAGAAACAGAAATAGTATGTGTGTGTCAGTATAAGGGGAGATAATCCAACAGAGAAACAGAAATAGTATGTGTGTGTCAGTATAAGGGGAGATAATCCAACAAAGAAACATAAATAGTATGTGTGTGTCAGTATAAGGGGAGAAACTCCAACAGAGAAACAGAAATAGTATGTGTGTCAGTATTAGGGGAGATAATCCAACAGAAAAACAGAAATAGTATAAGTGTGTCAGTATAAGGGGGGATAATCCAACAAAGAGAAATAGTATGTGTGTCAGTATAAGGGGAGAAACTCCAACAGAGAAACAGAAATAGTATGTGCGTGTCAGTATTAGGGGAGATAATCCAGCAGAAAAACAGAAATAGTATAAGTGTGTCAGTTTAAGGGGAGATAATCCGCCAAAGAAAAAAAAGTATGTGTGTGTTAGTATAAGGGGATATAATCCAACAGAGAAACAGAAATAGTATGTGTGTGTCAGTATAAGGGGGATAATCCAACAAAGAGAAATAGTATGTGTGTGTCATGATCAGTATAAGGGGAGATAATCCAACAGAGAAACAGAAATAGTATGTGTGTCTCAGTATTAGGAGAGATAATTCACCAAAGAAACATAAATAGTATGTGTGTGTCAGTATAAGGGGAGAAACTCCAACAGAGAAACAGAAATAGTATGTGTGTGTCAGTATTAAGGGAGAAAAATTCAGTATGTTTCTGTAGATTAATATTACCTGAAACATTTTTGTAATTTGAATTATACACCAAAGAAAAATTCAAATTATCAGTGTTACATACATTATCTCTAACTATCGGTGTTACATACACTTTCTGGTTAAATTAGAGCAGATTACAGATGATTATCAAATCTATTGTTCATCTGACTTCAGTTGACATTGACTGATAGAGAAAAATGAAATGACCACACAGGGATACAACACAAAATGGCTACCATAACATGGACAGAGGGAAGTGGGTGGAATCTTACAAATCATCGCCAGATGCAAGCATTCTTTTTGAAACTATTCTTTATGATAAAGCCAAGAACAGCCATGGGATTTTGGTTTTATAAGTTGGGTCAGGAAAGATGGGAAAGCTGAGTGGACTGGGAAGGATAGTAATATCATGCTCTGGTAAACAAAAATTATCTATGGAAACAATCAACATATTACATGTAATATATCAGACTTACAGGAACAAGTATAAATACCATTAGGTTATAACTAATCTAAATTGTTATAAGTAAACTGTTAGTTAAGTCAGTCAGACATTTCTGCTACTAATGTTGCTAATCATTCTTTTTCTGAAAATAAAATTGGTGAGTCACAACCTACAAGTTAAAACAATAAAACAAATAACAACAAGAAAAACACATTGGAGACAAATTAAGACAAGTTGTTAGATATTAACCACATAAAATCAAAATGTAGTTTTGACCTCAATTTGCTTGATGACTTGTTTAATGGTAGCTGGGCTTCATTTAATCTGATACCAAAGTGTAATAATTATTTCTGTAATTATCTTCATTAATAGGAAAATCGAGACACAATAACAATTACACAGTGCATTTTTACTGTAGAAGATTATGATAATGATAACCGGTACAAGTAATTGAAAAAGTCTTCAATTAATTATTATTGTCGATTACTACAAAACTTTTAACTGATTACAATTGATTATGATTGCATGATTACAATTACCCCTGCCTGATAGGAATACATGGTATAATCACTACTTTGACATAATTTAGTATTGGGAAAGATTTAAAACACAATAATCATGTAGCCAGTTGTTGCATTGACAGTGCCTTCTTCATACACGGTAGGCATGGTGACTTTTGTCTTCATATATGTCAATCAAAAAAACATTTTCCTGCTCTGTTCTGTACTTAAATTAAAGTTGATATTGTTATTCTGTGTGTGAAGGCAAAGATTGACTTAGACTATCCATGAAGGTATGCACAGAAAAACCTGTACAGAGAATATCAAAATGCATTTTCAATACTGGTATATACAGTATATAAAAGGATAGCATTTTGATGATAGGAATTTGTGCCTAATAGCTATATATATAGCTAGGCCTTCTTGATGAAATCTTACAAAAGATCCCTGTCACTCTTATGCAGATTGGCCCCCTGTCTCTATAACTAGAATTATAAATATAATTCAGCTTTATGATTTCTAAGATAAGTCTGATTCTTGAGTTTTAAGTTTCAATAAGTTTCACATAAGTGTACAGCCAAACAGCTGTATAATTTTTATGACTTTTCCCGCGATCGGTACACAGCTACCTTCAGTCTCAGATTTGTTTACCAACATCAGTTTCCATGATTTGTTTCTTACCTCTTTTGATGTGTAAATCCATTTCATGAAGATAACATAGCCAGGATCAACTTTAACCTCACATTGAAGTGTGAAATTGGAACCTTTCTCCAGAATGAAGTCTTTGTCTGACCCAATGAGGACGGGCGTGGGAGCTGACCGACTCCTCCCTGTATTGTAAAATACAAATTGATTTTTATGGAAAAGTTACCTAAGCAGGCTCTTTATAATATATACATACATACAACTGTTAAAGAATTCTAACAAATCACATTGGCTTATCATCCTGCTATGTTATGTGGGAACATGCACTTACTAACACACACTAAACATTATAACTCTTATCATACAAGGAAAAATTGATTTTAATTTCTAAAAATTATGCTATACTCATTATTGTTATAAAGTCTAATGCTAGTACCAAGTATACAGTATAACATTGTATGTATGTCTGAACGCCACATATCCTCTAGAACTTTGATTACCCTAAATTCTATCATGTCCCCTGTATAGAATGGTTTCCTGCAGTTATGCCATCTTATATCCAAATGTCTGTGTAACAAAACATATATCAACATGTACCTACGTACATATTTGTCAATATGTGGTATTCTACAGTGTATGATTTCGTAGTGCATTTGTAATTACAGTACTTCAATAAAACATGGATCCTCAGAATACTGGCTCAAATGAATTGTCTATTGTTCACTTCTTGTGGCTATTTCTGTCCTTGAACCGACGGCTGTAGGTTAGCAAGTAGACTTACCCAGGTAATTAAGATGTACTTGTTTTGTGTCTGTGTAATTAGTGAAATTAGCTCTACAGGCGAACAATCCAATAAAGAAACTGTTGGGATAATCCAGCACGAATCCCTTTTCTGGGTCGTAGTAAACAGCATTTGTATCTCCAGTCTCAATGAGTTCATCAGGGTACAATTTATAGAGCTCCACCTGGACATCAGGGTGCGTAACTCTGCATGGAATGTACGTCTTCTGATAGTGGTAAATTGCCACACTTACAAATCTGTTGTTTTCCATTTTTAAAGGTGTGAGTAAATGGTTAGGATCTGAAATGATCAGAATAAGATTTGTTTAATGGTAATACATATGTCACAAAAGAGTGATTTGTTAAAAGGTAATATTTCGGTCACAAAATAGTGATTTGTTAAAAGGTAATATTTCGGTCACAAAATAGTGATTTGTTTAATGGTTATACAAGTGTCACAAAATAGTGATTATCAGTAACACTGGCATAGAATACACACTGTAATACAACAATTGTTTTAATAACTTACCATATACATAGATGTAAATACTGCTGTATAAATCATCTCTGAATTCGTCGACGTACAGACATCTGTATTCCCCCGTATATAGATAATTTATATTGCTCACAGTAAAATTAGCGGCATAGTTATTAACACTTTGTAACAATCGCTCCTCTTCAATATTCAGTCCTGTGTAGGGGGAGCTCTGTAACAAAGGACAGAAATAAACAGTACCATAAAGTTACAAATATGTAAATCTAAATTTTATTTAATCAACAACAATTGCAAAACAGCTTATATAAACTATGTTAATCGTGGATGGAAGTGCCCGAGGACTTTTACTTTGGGAGAAAACAGCAGTTTCAAGAGAAAACCTGAGAAAACAGGAGTTTCAAGAGAAAACCCAAGTGGTCGGGCTGATGACGCCATACATTTTCATGTCTGATTTGGGACATCAAACCCTGGTACACCAGGTCACTTAGTGAGAGGGAGTAGTATGTTACCATTGTGCCACCTGATCTAGTTAGAAATATATCACCAATACTAAGCCACAGCACCATTATGGAAACTTCATCTAATCATTGTTGATTCACAGTATTAAAATGAAAATACCTAGCGATGGGATGTAAATCTAAAGCCTTAAAAACCCTTTTGTATATAAAACTAGGATTTTATATAATTAGGACCATTTTAATTAAGAAAATAATAATTAAACTGTTTCTTCACAAAAGGATTGTTTCTTCTCAAAAGAATTGTTTCTTCACAAAAGGATTGTCAATCATGCATACCACTTTATGGTAACTCCGTATTAGTCTCATAGTCACATTGTAAACACCCCGACACTCAATCGTAAAGTTTTGTCCTGGTGATAGGATGATGTCACCAGCCTCCTGGCCCATAAAATCTGACCCATCGGTTTCTGTGGAGTTGTAATCTAAATCTGTGTAAAGGCGGATGGTAGGACGTGGGTCATTCTTGTTAACTGAAAAATACAAAACAAAACAATGAAATGCCTTTACTTTATTCCTCTCATGGTAAAATGTGATACAGTTCTTGGTCCTTCTTCTTTACTGATAAATATAAAATACAAAAAGGAAAGTTTTTTTTTTACTTAATTTACTTATGGGGTATATTCTAATATATGGTAAAATGTAACAGTACTAGTACTTTCCTAATTATATAACGTGTTTGTGAAAAGTGAGAAAATATTAGAATTCTAGACCTTACAGCATGTCCAGAGGCAATGTTAGCATTTCTGCTGAACTGAAGTTAGCTTGGATAAACACAATAAACATAATTCATTAGGATAGCATGATTAGCTTTGTAGATTCATACTGTGAGTTATCTCCCTTAGTTGTCATTCAATTACATTTATAGTCACTAACTAGTAACGACCGATTATATAAAATGTCTATATATATATTTATATACAACCACAAAACAATCATGAATCAATACATGTTGGCTTCTCAGAACTACCTATAAATATCATAAAAGTGAAATCTATTTTGAGATACAGTGAATAGAATCTGGAGTCATATTGTCAAATTTTATGGTGGATAATAAAATTGACGTGTCATGATCAAATACTGAAAAAAATGTACTTGTACAATATTTATGGTATGTTGTAGAATTCTCCCAAGACTGTTTTATCAATACATGTATAGTCCTAGGATGTGGAATTCTACTTTAGTCTTGTCATACACACAATTGCATACAACTGGTACATTATGTGATTACTCACTCACTGGGAAATCAACTGACGTGATCCCTAAACTCTGTGAAGTTATAGTAATAAAGACAAACAGTTATTAATCCACGAAGGTTATATGTAAAAAAAGTTTTTTTTTTTTAAAAGTCAAATACAATTTCTACAAAGTTTGTTATAATATCAAGTAAAATGACCACATCAACCATATGGCATTTCAGTGTTTCTTTCATTCAGCTGATCACCCTAACTTAAATTATAGATCTCATAACCATGTATGTGTTATGAGACATATGCATATTCTATCTTTCAGGTTAGGGGTATATTTAATTTATTCATGACAATAAAATAAAAAGTTAGCATCTTTTAATTTTTTTTTCAATTTTTGAGAAGTGCCAGCTTTATGAACAAATTAAATTTCTGTTGGCAACAGATTTTGTACTGACTATATACCAGAAATATATTAAAATCAATATACTGATGATTATAGTTGCTGGTTCACAATAAAATAATCTAATTGTGTATATAGGCCTATAGGCCTCTATTCTAACACCAAGTATATACATGTACGTGCCAAAGGGCAAGTCGATACATAGTAGTTTATTGTAAACAGATTTGTGATTCTGTATCCCAGGGGTGAAAAGGCCTGTATATAATTAGTAGTTAAGATGTAACAATGAACCAAACTCATGCCTTCTAAAACCTCCAACGACGGAAATAAGAAGTACATTATAATAGCCTTTATTGTCCAGGCTCTGGGAATTAAGAGAAACTTGACCTCGGTTACTTCCTGTTTCAGTGAAATTATTTATTTACTTAAATTCTTAAGCTGTTATCGTTTGTTCTATTTATAGCCCAGTTCCCCTTCTCCTCCTCCTCAATAATACCGGGTGATCCTAACTAGTAAACAGAAAATCTACAAATCTCATGAACGCCTTGAAGCTTTCATGTATTTCCTGGCAAACACTACTTAAACTTGAAAATACGTCTATTTTAATACAAAGTGAAGTGGAAATCCAGACTAGCATCTAAATCCAAACTGACCGTTCCAGATCATTCAAACGGAATATGTAAAGGACAGATAAAAACCATGTGGGGTGTCTGTTCATCTTGAGTGGAAAATCTGATAAACACAAAAGATCAAATTCAACTTGAAAGATTAACCGTTTTGATGACGTATCTTCAAGTTAAATATATTGAACACCAATGTTTGCTGACTAATAATCGTGATCATGAACATCCTGTTTGCTTTAGCTAGCTGACCTTTGGCCAACTGAATTAACTGACCTGGCCAATTTACACCTGATGAGGAACAGATGCATTTGAATAAGCTCCAATTTATAATCAACAGCTGGCCTAAGAAAACTAAGGAAAAAGTGTCATGATATAAACTCAACATCTTATTTTCGTTCATGGGCATTTTTCTGTCATGATTTATCTCAGTTTCTTTGTTTTTATTTGTTTTGTTTTTTTTAAGACATGCACATATGCATTATAAACATTACATAATTGGACATACATGTACATCTGTTTGTACAGGTGTGTTGTACAGCCTTGTAAGATTTTGGATACATTACAGCCTCCACAAAACAAATATCCCAATATACACATACAGTAGCTGGCCAATATTTAACAAGGTGCCACTCGGTACATTCAGCTATATATATATATCCTGAGAACAGACCAGTGCGGGATTTATATATATCCTGAGAACAGACCAGCGCAGGATTGATCAGTTACAGAATGTCTGCTACTGATGTATACAAACGTAACCCCAATTAAACTTTCTATATACACCTACATGCACATGCAGTGTTAAATATACAACACTAATAGTGCATTATAGGTTGAAGTGTGTACCTGACTCGTGTGCCTTACTGCCATTAGATGAGCAGAACTGACAGGTGGTTGAATTTAAATTATGAGCTGGTTGAATGATATTAACCACTTTATAGGCTGAAAGATTATCTGGCAAGTTCTGTAATGTTATCACTCAGCAGCCAATGTTTGGGTAGGAGTAGGATGAAACGCTCTTCTCTGTCTCACTCTCAAATACAACAGTAAAACTTTTACCTATATGTGTAAGTACATTAAGGATTCAAACCATTTCCAGTAGTCATGATTACAAAAATTACATCCTTTTTTGTGTGAATACATTAGGTAATACTCTAGAGAAGTTCATGTTAAGACAGCCATGATTTATGTAAAATCTATTTAAGTTAGGAGAAGGTTATACAAGTTATACTTATAAGATTTTGTATCTAATCCTTTCTGTCAATTTTCATGTTTAAACCAAGAATGATTTGAGTTTATAGGGCAAGGAAGATTTAGAATTACAGAAAGGAGATGTAATTTGAGGATGTAATGTGATCTGACAATGCATGTGTTGAGGACAAAGATTAGGAGGACCTTTTAAGGACGTGTGAGATTGGTGTCAGATTTGGTGGCAAGGGTCAGAGGAGACTCCATCATGATTTGAGGATATGGCGGATAGGGAAAAGGGCATTATTTGATGGGAGAAATGTTAAACAGTGGTATCTTGACTAATTAGATGTCAGGGTTACTGATACACAGACGTATACTTGTCAGGTTTTCCTGTTATAACTAATTCATTATAAATTAAAATTGAAGTTACTCAATATGTTTTAACCAGTGCTTGCATGGCTTGTGGACTAGTTAGCTGTTGTTAACACATCATTTTTCATAAAAAACCTCAGTCCTAAACCTCTACCACCAACACAACACACCATCCTAACCTTGTAAACAAACATCTAAACCTCTACCACCAACACACCATCCTAACCTTGTAAACAAACATCTAAACCTCTACCACCAATACAACACACCATCCTAACCTTGTGAACAAACATCTAAACCTCTACCACCAACACACCATCCTAACCTTGTGAACAAACATCTAAACCTCTACCACCAACACACCATCCTAACTTGTAAACAAACATCTAAACCTCTACCACCAACACACCATCCTAACCTTGTGAACAAACATCTAAACCTCTACCACCAACACACCATCCTAACCTTGTGAACAAACATCTAAACCTCTACCACCAATACAACACACCATCCTAACCTTGTGAACAAACATCTAAACCTCTACCACCAACACACCATCCTAACCTTGTAAACAAACATCTAAACCTCTACCACCAATACAACACATCATCCTAACCTTGTAAACAAACTAACCTTGTAAACAAACATCTAAACCTCTACCACCAACCATCCAAACCTTGTAAACAAACATCTGAACCTCTACCACCAATACACCATCCTAACCTTGTAAACAAACATCTAAACCTCTACCACTAACACACCATCCTAACCTTGTAAACAAACATCTAAACCTCTACCACCAACACACCATCCTAACCTTGTAAACAAACATCTAAACCTCTACCACCAACACAACATCCTAACCTTGTGAACAAACATCTACCACCAACACACCATCCTAACCTTGTGAACAAACATCTAAACATCTACCACCAACACACCATCCTAACCTTGTAAACAAACATCTAAACCTCTACCACCAACACACCATCCTAACCTTGTGAACAAACATCTAAACATCTACCACCAACACAACACACCATCCTAACCTTGTGAACAAACATCTAAACCTCTACCACCAATACATCATCCTAACCTTGTAAACAAACATCTAAACCTCTACCACTAACACAACACACCATCCTAACCTTGTGAACAAACATCTAAACCTCTACCACCAATACAACACACCATCCTAACCTTGTGAACAAACATCTAAACCTCTACCACCAACCATCCAAACCTTGTAAACAAACATCTAAACCTCTACCACCAATACACCATCCTAACCTTGTGAACAAACATCTAAACCTCTACCACCAACCATCCAAACCTTGTAAACAAACATCTAAACCTCTACCACCAATACACCATCCTAACCTTGTGAACAAACATCTAAACCTCTACCACCAACACATCATCCTAACCTTGTGAACAAACATCTAAACCTCTACCACCAACACAACACCATCCTAACCTTGTGAACAAACATCTAAACCTCTACCACAAACACAACACACCATCCTAACCTTGTAAACAAACATCTAAACCTCTACCACCAACACACCATCCTAACCTTGTAAACAAACATCTAAACCTCTACCACCAACACAACACACCATCCTAACCTTGTGAACAAACATCTAAACCTCTACCACCAATACAACACACCATCCTAACCTTGTGAACAAACATCTAAACCTCTACCACCAATACACCATCCAAACCTTGTAAACAAACATCTAAACCTCTACCACCAATACACCATCCTAACCTTGTGAACAAACATCTAAACCTCTACCACCAACCATCCAAACCTTGTAAACAAACATCTAAACCTCTACCACCAACACACCATCCTAACCTTGTAGACAAACATCTAAACCTCTACCACCAACACACCATCCTAACCTTGTAAACAAACATCTAAACCTCTACCACCAACACAACACACCATCCTAACCTTGTAAACAAACATCTAAACCTCTACCACCAACACAACATCCTAACCTTGTAAACAAACATCTAAACCTCTACCACCAACACAACACACCATCCTAACCTTGTAGACAACCATCTAAACCTCTACCACCAACACAACACACCATCCTAACCTTGTAAACAAACATCTAAACCTCTACCACCAACACAACATCCTAACCTTGTAAACAAACATATAAACCTCTACCATCAATACAACACACCATCCTAACCTTGTAGACAACAATCTAAACCTCTACCACCAACACACCATCCTAACCTTGTAAACAAACATCTAAACCTCTAACACCAACACATCATCCTAACCTTGTAAACAAACATCTAAACCTCTACCACAAACACAACACACCATCCTAACCTTGTGAACAAACATCTAAACCTCTAACACCAACACATCATCCTAACCTTGTAAACAAACATCTAAACCTCTACCACCAATACAACACACCATCCTAACCTTGTAAAACATCTAAACCTCTACCACAAACACAACACACCATCCTAACCTTGTGAACAAACATCTAAACCTCTACCACCAACACACCATCCTAACCTTGTAAACAAACATCTAAACCTCTACTACCAACACACCATCCTAACCTTGTGAACAAACATCTAAACCTCTACCACCAACACACCATCCTAACCTTGTAAACAAACATCTAAACATCTACCACCAACACAACACACCATCCTAACCTTGTAAACAAACATCTAAACCTCTACCACCAACACAACACACCATCCTAATATAACCTTGTGAACAAACATCTAAACCTCTACCACCAACACAACACACTATCCTAACCTTGTGAACAAACATCTAAACCTCTACCACCAACACAACACACCATCCTAACCTTGTGAACAAACATCTAAACCTCTACCACTAACACAACACACCATCCTTACCTTGTAAACTGATTAGTTAACGTTGTACATGTTAAGTATGTTCCTACCACAATTATGTGACATCACAAATTCCCTAGAGAAACTTTAATGTCCAAAACAGAGCATGCATAGTCATTGTCACCAGTGAGAATAGTCATCACTTTATATTTAACAGTAAGTATATGTGTTGCTGTGTACCCCCTGGTAGTTGGAAGATTTTTCAAAAATCTTTGCTCGGAGAACAAGTTACCCTAAAATCTTGATTATAAGACTGGTTTATTTTCTTTTTTAGTAAGGAATCCAATGCTTATTTTCGAAGCAGACCTATTTTCAAAGCCGTCTTATTTTTGAAGTCATTTATCCTGTAAGGCAAGTAAGGCTTATTTACGAGACTGCCTCACTTTCAGACCTTTCATCTGTGAAAAAAAAATCATCGATAAATAACATTCGCCGATACTAGTAATTGTTTATGAAATCATCAGCACTATTCTTAATTACTCAAAATCATTAATAACTTTTACCCTTTTCGTCAACCAGAACTGGATTAGATCTTTAGGTCGAAAAATAACTCTATTTGTTGCTTAGTGAAAAGCTATATTCGTTCCATATACTCAGAAATACTTTCTATTCTTGACAAATTGGCAAGAAGGATGTACAGGGCTATTTGCAGGCGAGTGAATAATTAATTGCAGTTTCTGATTGAATTGGGCCCCAATAACTCTGAAATGATTGGTGCTGGCACTGTTGATAACAATATAAATAGGTGGTAATCTTATGTTATATATTAAATATAAACAAAATGTCTGCATGACTTGTGTTCAGCTAAACAAAACAGCTGCTGTATTGTAGTTTTTGGCTCCACAATTTATACAGTCGGAGTCGGAAAAATTTATTTTACCGGGGATGCATATATATATATATGAGACAAGATATAGAGGTTTTTTTATTTCATGTAAACCTCACAGAAGTCTTCCTAACTTATAAATCAGAATGAGCTCTAGATCTAGTGTAATTTCTTTTGCATCATCAAAAACCTGTTGATAAGAATATGTTTCTGATTTTAATAATCAGTTAAGGTTTTTTTTTCAATATTTTGGGATGGGACGTATATAAAGGTAGCCACAACCTACTACAAGGAGACCCTGCCTAAATATGACTTTGTTGTTGACAGGGCAAACGAGGAAAATTAGTTTGATATATAGGTTTAATTATATAATGAATAAAATAACATGTCATTGAAATTCATTTTGGTGACACAGTGGTTTGTAGTCTGTATAAGAATGATAAAAACATGTATTGCTTTTTGTTAATGGGAAATAAACAGGAGAAAATGATGATTAATTCAGATCTCTCTTCAAAAATCATCACAGCAGAAAAAACAGTCACAGGAGAAGGAGATGTAGTGGGGGGGGGGGGGGGGGTATAAATAAATGTACCATACCATTCATCATTATTAAGCCTGTGATACTCCCATTATTCATCAGTGCATGTTACATGTAGTAGTAGTCAACAATTGAACTTTAATAGTGTATAATAGGAGTGTATCAAGTATGTCCCTACTTTGTTAATGGTGATGTCTGATACACATATATAGGTCAGGTATATATGGCATTCATCAAGCGACAAGACCTCTGGTCAAATCTGTTGTGTATCTGTATCAAATGAGGTTGATGGTCTATATATATATGAACAGTGTTACTACAATTTTTCTAATGAACCAGCTTCATCCAAGCATGTCGTTCACCAGCAATCAAGCAACCACTTCACAAGCAACCAATTCACCAGGGACCAAGCAACTTGAGTTCACAGCAATCAATTCCTGTTCACCAGCAACCAATGCAAGCAATCAGTTCACCAGCAACCATTTCCAGTATCCAGTTTAGTTCAACGTTAACTGTTTTACCACATTTCCAGCTCCCTTAAGTTAGTTTACCGTTACAACTCTGAATTCACTATAGATACATCTGTTGATTCCCATGTGCTAAGTTTAGGGTGTATTACCACTATATCAGTTGAAAGAAATAATGGAGAAGAGTTCCAATTTTGACCTTTTGACCTGGAGTACTTATTATTCTTCATGATATACAGTTAAAATGAAAATGAAGCAACAGATCAAGAGGGTTTGTTTGGCTTAGTTTCCTTGTCTGTGTACATGTATCCATCCTTCGTTTTCATGTCAGATGTATTTACAAGCATTCATGCAATGTATTGAAATAGCATTTGATGCTGAATAAATTGAAACTGCTGTGCATGAAGGTCTCATAGTGAATAACTTATCAATTATGTAAGTTTAAAGTTTAATTATAATATGACAGAAGTATTGTACTATCCTATAAAATGTAGATTGCTCTCAGTTGTTATAAATGACAGATCTTTGCAGTCAAACGTTATATTAAAGCACCCTAGTGAGCTAGAGCAATATGTGTTTTACAATTTGCACGAACCTTTCATAAATAGTTAAATCAATGCTTAATATTGCTTAAAGTACTTGACCATTTGTATTAAGCACTATAAACTTTTTAAAGGCAGACTGGCACAATCACACACAACAAATTTCAAATTTGTGTTTGAGATTGTGCTAAGGCGACGTTAATATATAATGTATGATCACTTGCATTTTCACAATACAGTATATTAGCCAAGGTCGGCATTGATTTAACTTTTAACATTATTACATTAATAATTATTACAAACACTTAAGTGTGAAAAGTATTATTGGAAAGGCAATGACAATGCCACTAAATATTTTGATATTCATGATTGATTGATAGGAATAACATACCACTTTTGGAATACACCTGTATCATATGTTATGTATTGAGTCAACTAATGGACTTATTCTTTTCTCATGGGACTTATCTATTTTGAGAACTCTTCTTTTCTCATGGGCTCATGATCATCTATTTTGAGAACTCATGATTGATTCAGTAATAAGAAAACTTCTTTAACATTTTAAGAATCAGTGATCTTTTTATAAATGGGACTCCACAACATTTTGAAATGGTCATGCATCTACATTAAAGCTTATTCAGCTCAGTATAATCTGAACACCAGTCAGCGGTCTCTTATGGAAGACTAATAAAATTATTCGTTAATAAAAAATTAAATAAAGTATAGGTTACCATTTCTTTTTACAAACAATTTCTCAAATTATGTTTTACAAGACTTTCCTGTGACTTGTCATAAAGTTATCAACAGTGGGTCTGCGTTACAGATATTGTATACTTACGCACTTGAGCTGATGAAAACACCAGAATGAGGTCTATAAACAGCCAACGGAAGCCTTCCATTGCTCTGAAGCCAATAGGGTAATTTATCCACAAGATGGAGATCTCAGATTCAGGTGCTCAGATAGATTGTAAAACTTATAAAAAATCCAAGTAAGTTATTAGCCCTGTAAGTTATGTCTGATCACTTGGTAGATTCATTTTAAAGACACGATCCACCGGTTCTCGATATCCCATGTTTGAAACTGACTCACACGACTTTAGTGTAACTTTTATGACAGGGCTCAGAAGGTAAAGGTACTTGACATAGTTTGAGGGGGAGTTCCTGTGTTGGAGTGTGGCTGTTCCATCAACTTAACATCCACTTTGAAAACGAAAAGAAAGTGCCTGCAAACTATTACTTTAGTCATGTAAAAGGTTGTCAAATTGATTTTGTACATAGTTTCAAATATAGATAATGATTTGTTATAAAATAAATAAATTTCAGTAGTAATATAAGTGGTCAAATCTGTTAGAAGAACAAGAAGGTAAAAATATCAAGGGAATCCCCCTACGTCATTCATTATTCCGGATGTGTTTCCAGTCGTCTCTGCGCAAGACCGGACATACAAAGAAAGTCATGGCGAACACAGTGAGTTGACAAAAACCGGTCTAATATTTTGTTTTACTTTATTTATGTATAGTTTGTACTTTAAATAGGAACCTTCATTGTAAGAGTAGGCCTAGTATGTAATTGTTATATATTTGTCCTGAATACTGAAAAGTACTCTAACATTAAGAAGAAATTATAGATCGTTGATAGGAAAAGGCGATCTAAACAGTCCCAAATAGCTTGCTGTTGTTGTGTGACAAAAAATAACTGGTTCTAAGAGTCGATGGTTGTGCTGAGGGAAGGAATTGTGTGTGTGTGTGGCAAATGCAATATATATATATATATACATTATGCATAGTTCTAATCAAAATCACTGCTTCTGTTCACGCTTATTCAGAGGAATTACAGACGTTTCGCCCCAATGTCACAATGTCCATGCCACAATGTCCCAATTTTTTTCCCTAATGTCCCAAAATACCTTGCCACAATGTCCAAAATGTTACCACAATGTCCCAAAAATATTTCTCATGTAGGCTATATTGCACATAACTACATCTATTACTACGATAATATTGGTAACACCATGGACATATGACTTTGAAAACTGGTTTTCTAAGGCATGTAATTTTTTTTATCGGATGGATTTAAGATGTCATATTTCGTTTTGATGTTATCTGTTTATGGTTCTGTTCTTAAGAATATATAAAAAAGAAACATGATATATATACGTTCCGATATATAAATCCCGATGTACTTAATAAAATATAAAAAGAAACATGATATATACGTTCCGATATATATGCCCTGTTGAACTTAAGAATATATAAAAAGAAACATGATATATATACGTTCCGTTATATATAAATCCAGACGTACTTAATAAAATATAAAAAGAAACATGATATATACGTTCCGATGTACTTAATAAAATATAAAAAGAAACATGATATATACGTTCCGATGTACTTAATAAAATATAAAAGAAACATGATATATACGTTCCGATATTCACTCTCACAACTTTCCATCTATTTAAAACATGAGAAATATTTTTGGGACATTGTGGTAATGACAGGCACAATGTCCCAAATAATTTGGGACATTGTGACACCCTCCTTGGGACATTGTGACAGAAATTTGTGACATTAGGAAAAAAAATTGGGACATTGTGGCATAGGACATTGTGACATTGGGGCGAAACGTCTGGCACCCATTCAGAGTCGTTCACTTAGTTTTAATAACAGTTTGCTCGACTCACAGGCACGTTACAATAATAATTTTCTCCTCTACAGTTACAAATTATTATCGATTGAAAAATAAGAAAAAATAATTTATTGTACGAAATCACGTACCCTTACTCTAGAGGAGAAAATGTAGCTGCCAGACCGGGGTTCGAACCCGGGATATACGAACACTAGCTGGGTGCTCTACCAATATACCTGGTCACCGATGATCGACCCGGTCCAGTCCCGCTATACACCTCCCTCCTTTTTTCCAAGTCTTCGCCCTCGAAGAGACACACGAGACCCTTATACCACCACTGTGGGTATTTTAGCTGGCTTTGAACCCGGGAAGTTCGAACACTAGCCGGATGCTCTACCAATTGAGCTACCTGGTCACCAATGATCGACCCGACCCATTCCAGTCCAGCTACAAATGTATACATGAAAGATTAAAAATGTGGATCAGTATACATTTTTAATTTTTTCATGTGTACATCAATATTGTAAAGTGCAAGGGTGCTCGACTACAGTAGGGTGCTCGACTACAATATAGCTTTCTCTAACCTAGTCCTATAATATAAGACTTTGAAGGTTCATATCGTGATATTTTACGTTTATTATTGGATGTTTTCATTTTTTATATTTATCGAACTTCGAAGTCTTCAAATAACAAAAATGTAAATATCTGATAATAAACGTAAAAAATCATATGAACTTTCAAAGTCTTCTATTATAGGGCTACTAGTTTAGTCTTATATTAAAAATATAAGACTAGACATGCCACAGTGGTTTGTGTGTTGCTCTATCTTCAATAGATATTACAGCCCTCATTGTGACATGTGTATGTTTCCTCTTTTAAAATGTTGAAACAGTAATCAATTTTCCACTTTCAGCATATTTCATATCCTGCTGTCCGCCCAAAACCAGATGGGTCACAGAAAGTGGAAATTCCAGTGGGGAATTATGGTGTCCCTGAAATGATGACACATGGGTATGGGTATTGTGTAAATGGTACATTAAAATCCTTGAGTAAAAGCTAAGGTTGCATTAGGTGAACATGTGAACAAAATTTGCTTCCAAAATTAAAAACACAATATATCAACCAGTTACCTTATTTAGATATAATTCGTACCTTGTTATATGTATCATATAATTCATTTTTACCTTCATTTCCAAAGGCATGAATAAAAGAATATAGTGTTAAGTTATATCTACAAATAAATCTATGTTCCCAATAGTTTATGATAAAATCTACTCTTGAACTTGCTTCCTTTTCAAATATAAATCTCAATAAGTTTTTATGCCATTTAGTTATTCATACTATAACCTGTGTATAATTGTATTGTTACAGTCTTGGTTTTATTGATTAGTATTTAGTATATAATTCAGTTTTTTCCAATATTAGATTGGACAAAAATGAGGCCATCAGCAAACCGGTGCACGAATTAGAACTGTCGGAGAAACAGGTACAAATTTGTTTTATTGCTTCTTAACTAATAGAATACGTTGTTATTGGTTAACATTTTTAATAGGATAATTCAGGCTGACCTCAAACTGGTGAGAACAATGGATTAGGCCATGCCCACTGGAGGTCTTGGGTTAAGTAGGGTCAAATAGTGAAGAAATACAGATGAGCTGATAACTATTGCCGTATGCATAGCAGTGAAAAATGAAAGATACCATGGAAAAGACAATTAATCAATCTTCATTATGGTACACAACTTTAAAGATTTGGTCAAAAAGTAAGAAAGATGGACTATTAAAGCTGCCTATTGTCTTGTGATACAGGCAAACCACTGAAGTCCGACCACCAGTGGGATACAGTGACATCACTTTATGAATTGGCTTATTGCACTACATTATATTAATACATGTATATACCATAATTCTATTACTATTTTCATGTAACAACAGTCAAAAATGACTACAATCTTATTATTATTATTATTTATATTACATACTCAGTTAAAACCTAACACCTTAATTTGATTTATATGAACGTGTATGACAGATTTCATTATAGTTTGTGAACTATTGTTTGTTATCTCTCTAAACAAGTTTTTAATCTAAGATGCATTTTCATGAAACCATGTAAAGAAATATGTTGAGTTGCTAAACTTAACTGTAAAGTATCTCTGCAAGTAATAAATTCATACATGATCAAGGTCTACAGTTGCTAAAAGTACAATTTGACCGACCACATTTCCCACAATTAACAAACAAGTCACTTGCTATGTTAAAGTCAAGAGTAGATTCTCTAGTACATATTTTGTGATATTCTAAAGCAAAATTTTTGAGAATTCACCCAATAGTGACATGACTTGATTGTCAAGTTCACCAGATAAATGTTTCAGGTCACAGGTAAATTTTGTTTCTCTCAACTATCAGACACTGGTATTTTATAATGTTCTGAAAAGAAATTGGTACAAGTTAAAAAGGTCGCCAAGTCAGTGGTAAAGTATTGAGCACAGGTCAATTTTGTGTTTTTCAATTCCAGTACCAATATAATTGAGAGTGAAACTTTTGAACACTTAGTCTTAATAGGTGTAATTCTTGTGATGAAATCGATTTGTTCCTCATTTACATGGACCAGTTTCCAACACAAAAAGTGAATACATCATACAAATCATGATGGCCCCTTTAGCTTATAAGTATTACACCCTGTAAATTACACACATGTAGAAGTTCCATTCAACAGTACATGTATGTCATTAAAATTGAAAATACTTTTGATACTAATTAAATGATTTATAACTCTTTTCAAACATTTGATTTAATGTGATCAGTTTATTATTGAAATGATCTGTATTCCTTTTACAGTGGAATGAGAACAAAATGAAGATGGATTTTGCCATGCTACGGAAAACAGAAGGCATTCATGCCCCTCTAAAACTACAGATGGAATTTGGAGTAGCCAAAAGGGTCAGTTTGTCAAATAATTGCTTTCCAATGAGGATGATAGTTGCTGCACTTCTAATTGCCATATTGTTTTCATTTCCTTGACACACTCAACATAGTTAACAGAAACAATATTTTATTTTCTGCATATATTTGGATTGGAAATTTTTCCAAGTGGAATCAGACATTTGTTTCATTGGGAATGGGTCCGTTTACTGGACTAAAAACAGATCTGCGCCCCCTCCCCCCCCCCCCCCCCCCCCCCCCCCCCTCCCCCAAGCCTCAGGGAGCCTAGTCCACTGTTTATACAAAATTGGTTCTCCTTCACCCAAGGATGTTTCGTTTTTCAGACCAAATCCTTTCATTCATACAGAAGAAGGGATTCGAAAGTATAACTCAAAACCCTAGGGGACCAGATCCACCAATTATACAAAATAACCCTTAACCCAAGGATGCTTCAGACCAAATATGACAGAATCCTTTCATTACAGAAGAAGGATTTTAACAAATTCATTGTATATTTACCCAGTTAAGCCCTGCCCCTTAGGCCCCTTAGGATGGAGCTGGAGCTGACCAACCAGTTTTACAAAGCTGGTTCTTTTTCATCCATGGATGCTCCACACCAAATTTTGTTATAATCTTCTCTGCCAGTGGTTCATGTCTAGCGGTGTAAAGTTAATGGACGCTGCACCACGGCAAAATCCTTGAGTGGCTTGATATAGCCTTGACCATTGTTTGAAAGACATTAAATAAACAAAAACAATATTAAAATTGAAACCATCAAATGATGCCTTAATTTATAAGGGGTTTAAAAAGTTATAAAAGGTGCGGCTGAGTGTGGGGCCAAAAGAGAGCAATTTTGCTATAAACAACTTCTTCTCTAGTTATGACATGATGAAGCAAAGGTGATAAGGGACAATGCAATGGGTATCGCTCATATTTGACTGGTAGAATCCATAGGTGGTGGGGATTCAAAAACTGAAAATGGTTGGGCTGAGGGACGTGTCCAAAGGGGAGCAATTTGGCTATTTTGTTGTAAACAACTTTCTCCTGGAACTAAGCGATGGATATGACTCATATATGACTGGTAGCATCTTTAGGTGATGGGGATTCAAAAAGCAGCAAATTGTGGGACTGATCCCCTTCTGGGCCTCATGTTTTCTTTTCTATTTTTGTTTAAATGTTATATGTACAGTTTCCTGAAATGAGAAGACAAAAGATTTATCAATTTTTTGTTCCAGAATTTACGACTACCGGGTCTACACAGCTCGGGTCTTATGATGGATATATTAACTGGCAGGGATGAGATGATTGATTTTGATGATATCCTTAACAGTAAGTACCCCGTACCTAGTTCCCTGTTGTATCTCAATCAAAGTAACAATATTTCATGCATAGGATGGCTAACATTTACAGTTTTGTTGCCATTTGTTATATACCCACACATTTAGACATGTTTTTGATATGCTTTTATGCTATGTACGTAGATGACCCGATATCTGACACAATGTCATCCCTGTGGACCTGGCATCTTCGACACCTTGTTTAGATAAGGATCACAGACAATGTTCAGAGATTATGTTCTATGTGAGAGTGTCTGGAACTAATTAAATGTTCTCTGTTAAGTATGTTCCACAGTGATAAAAGTTGGGTATCTGAAACACTGGGGTATCCCGAGGGTAAATTATAATCTACATACTGTACAGATTTGGAAATATTTTTTAAATTTGTATGCATTAAAAAAAAGAATAATTTAATAGAAATTATTTGATGTATCAGTCAGTGTGAATGATAAAGTAATGATTTGTTTCATTGTGAAATTCATGAATAGGATATAAGTATTAAAATGAGTTTTTGGGACATTAATCTCCTGTGTGGTGACCTCAAGAAAACAGGGAGACAGTCGGCTATATCAGAGAGGTGAAGTATCTACTTCCGTAGGGAGGGGGTATGCTTCCTGTTACAAGTACATTTGTAGGTCATAGACACTGTGTCTTAAAGGACAACCATACACACATTCAGTCAAGCTTGTTGGTCAATTTATATTTGATCATGCTTCAATGACTAACAGTGGTAAAATGTTTTCCAAGCAACTATATATATCTCTTTCTCTTGTTAAACAAACTCTGACTGGAAAATTAGTCTCTGTGTGCTGGGCAATGCAGGTTTGTATCCTGCTAGCTAGGGACACAAAGATCCAACCTCTAACTAGGGTAATCATCACAGAATGATTCTATAAGTCGGGATTATATCATCAGATCTAGAGATGCCCGTCAAATTGTCCATGTGAAATAAATATTAAGTGAAGTGCTATTGAAGATACCTCCCGAAATGTTCTTAAATAAATAAATAGGTCTTGTGTGTATTTAAATTATTGTTCTTACGCAAGTATTGTTCCTAACAATCCACTTATCTGTATAAGTGGTTCTGTGCATTAGTGGTGTGTAAATACACATGCATGATTGATCAAGTATTGCTTGTCCGGATGTTTGAGAAAAGTCTGTAAAGTTTTACATACTTGACTTCATGGGTCAGAAATCATTCATAATGTCAGCCTGACTGGGTCATCTAGATGTGTCTTTATATGGTTAAATATATGTGGTATGTAACTAGTCATTTAAGAAGCATTTACATGTATGGATTGGCCAGCTCTCATATTGAAGATGTGACACAGCTAATGCTCCTATCTTGAGTGGATATAATTGATATATATATACAATGCCTGTTTGAAGTGAAAAGATTTTATTTCTGTGTATTGTGCTAGCTAGTAAAATATAATATATTTGTGTAAACCAGACTGGACACTTTATAATGCTGCTACTTGTATTTAAAGCAGACACTGGTATAATCAGAAACTTGTGTATTAATCCTTAAGAAACAGTCATATGTATTAAAATAATTCTACACTTACCAGAAGTCTGTATTACCTATACTATCTACACACCCATTAAACCAGACCTTCAAAAACACACATTTTTTTGAAGATTTTTTTTTTCTTGAAGCACAACTTTTAGCTGCATCTTGTTCAACTAACAGTGAATTGGTAATTCCACTGTCTGATATAGTGAAAATTCCTATCTAGTAATGGTAGACCTACACTGAAAATTGATTTGAATTTCTCTCTGTTGTAGATCCATACGAGTCGGAAACCATTGTTGATCACCATGGCCTGATGGAGAAGAGGCTGAACATACTATAGTGCCACCTGGTGGTGGATTATTTAATAGACTCGCATCTCATTGTCTGGACTCCTCATCGTCTTCAGTGCTATTCACTTTGTGTCAGAATTAAATTCACATTTACCATACCAGCTGTTTGTTGTGTTGTTTACCTGTGTTGAAACACATCAGATTCACAGATTAGAGCTATACCAGTACAAGTAGAGAGTATAAGGTCACCTTACTAGCTCAGACTAGCAGGAATTGCCCTTTAGCCTAGTGGTAGGCTGTTTGTTTGAGAGCGAAAGGTCGCTAGTTTGAATGCATAATACATCTGCTTAATCAGCAATTTTACAAGTCAATATAAACTTATTTCTGAAGTATGCAGAATAATGCACACAAAGCTGTGGAATTCTATGAGAATGATGAATGTACTAACAAAACTTGGATGTTGATCTTTGATGCTTGTTATCTGTTTTAAACAAACCATGATACAATTTTGTATCCATGTCTACCAGGTATATGCATAGATGTACGTAAAATATGATGTTTATATTTTCATGCCTCTGATGAGAAGTGCTAGCCTATAAGTGTTACCTGAATATCTGTCCCATCCTGAATCAATGGCATTGCTCTATTGAAATTATTTCATCCATCAAATGTGAAATGAAGTTTTAACAAGAGAACAATTTATTCTTTCTTGTGCGATCTTAACATGAACGTTTTAAATGCTCATTGATAAACCTGATGGTTTCAGTCATCGCCACCTATTTTGATATAAATGCGATCATAGCACGATCTTTGATGAAGCAGAAGATAGTTACCCTTCCAGAATGCTTATACTTCTTTAAGTGGTGTCTCTGTATTTTGCCTACCCATCTGTAATTCTCCTGTTTTGAACAAGTTGGTGGCGCTCAGTTCCGAGGTAGAGGCCACCTTTACTATTAAGAGAGGATTAATCAAGCCCAGCAACACCGCTCTGGCGACTTCTTTTCTTTATGAATTCAAGGAAATTTCATTCAATTTCATTGTTCACAAATTCAAATTCAAGGTCGGGGTTACTATTACTTCTGGGGTGAAAGCCTATCAAGTTTGTTCAAATAAATGACCTTAACCTACAATCAAGGTCAAAACAATGTATCTCAATAAATATAACCAAAAGATAAAGAGACCTGATATTGGGTCTGTAGCTTGCTGAGGTAAAGGGCTACCAGGTTTGTTCAAATGACCTTGACCTAAGTTCATGGTCATAGAGGTCAGAAACAAATGCTTACAACTGTATTAGGCCTAGAGAAGCAGGTGAGCAATACAGGCCCATTGGACCTCTGATTCACTAAGCCATTAATGGGAAAGCCTTTATGTATTTGACAAGAATTCAAGGAGGAAGAGGAATCGATGAAAAGTATGAAGAGTAGAGGTCAAGCACAGGCTTATTGTACAATGGTATGGAAGAGTCTTGTGGGGCCAATACATGTTTAATTATGGTTTATACCTCAAACCAGATTTGTTTACACACAAGGGGATTTGTATTGTGATTCTCTGTTGCATCACGTAGAAGAATATATAACAATGGGTGATACCGGAAGTTACGAATCCGATGGGGAGTATCTACCCGAAGGGCGTAAGGACATGGCTGGGGTATGTTTTATAGTGATACATGGCATTTTAGCATACTATCGGAAATATGATGATACCCACGGAATTCTGCGCTATTTCCTTTATACATACATGTATCGGTAATTCGTTAATCTCATAAACTTGCCATGTTTGATTGATGCTCAATATTATCTGGCTGCCCTACTGTCAAACGACAAATTTGCTATGATTTTTGTCAAAAATACCCAATAATCGCGATCAAAACATGATGGACAGAGTTTTGGCATTACGCCCTTCGGGTATATACTCCCCGTCGGATTCGTAACTTCCGGTATCACCCGGTGAATAAACTGGAAACAACTGATAGCCTGTCTCCTATACCAAATATAATTGATGTACATGATTTCCCTTGCACCATACCCAACAAGATCCTCCCATACAATGTGCCTGTAGGTCAATGTTATCTCACTATTTTATGAAGAAATATGGTGTACTGATTGTCAGCAGTCTACCATAAAGGACTAGAACTGTCGCCAGGATGGCTGACTAAAACCCCCGCAATCTGCACGAGTCAATGGTGAAATGAAACTGTTAATTAGAGGCTAACTAAGATAACCCAGTAATATAGTGACCAGTTGCCATAGCAACCATAATTTTGAAAAAAAAGAAAGTGGCATGCATATCTACACATGGTCCTCTATATTTGTGTGAAGTTTCATTGAAATCGGCCCTTCGGTTTAGGAGTTGTCCGGACAAACTTAAAGTTATGGTTCTTATCAGAAAACCTGTTTATAGTAACAAGTTGCCATAGCAACCATAATTTTGAAAAAAAAAGAAAGTGGCATGCACATCTACACATGGTCCTCTTTATTTGTGTGAAGTTTCATTGAAATTGGCCATTTAGTTTAGGAGTTGTCCGGACAAACTTGAAGTTATGGTTCTTATCGGAAAACCTGTTTATAGTGACCAGTTGCCATAGCGACCATAATTTTGAGAAAAATAAAGTGGCATGCACATCTACACATGGTCCTCTATATTTGTGTGAAGTTTCATTGAAATCGGCCCATCGGTTTAGGAGGAGTTGTCCGGACACACTTATAGTTATGGTTCTTATCGGAAAACCTGTTTACAGGCATGCACATCTACACATGGTCCTCTATATTTGTGTGAAGTTTCATTGAAATCGGCCCTTCGGTTTAGGAGGAGTTGTCCGGACAAACTTAAAGTTATCGTTCTTATGAGAAAACCTGTTTATAGTCACCAGTTGCCATAGCAACCATAATTTTGAGAAAAATAAAGTGGCATGCACATCTACAAATGATCATTAATATTTGTGTGAAGTTTCATTGAAATTGGCCCATCGGTTTAGGAGGAGTTGTCCGGACAAAATGCGTCTACAGACAGACGGACGGACAGACAGACAACCTGATTCCAGTATACCCCCCCTAACTTCGTTGCGGGGATATAAAAATTGATGAGATACAAAACAGGCAGACCTGACTCAAAAAATTTATTAAGTGTGGCTATTGCTACCATACCAATATCTGACCTGGTCAGCATGGATGCCGGTCAGAACCAACCAACGTGTCACATATAAATACATCAAACTCAGTAAAAGCTGCTCTATATCACAAACACAAGTAACAAATTCATCGAAGGAAAAAAAGAGAGAGAATTTTGATATGTTTTGTTCACGAAATACATGTAATGAATTTGATATATCATCCAAAATAGTATGTATAAATAGCCTCTCTAAAAAAACAAATCTGATTAGCGATGGGTACTTGCATACCTGGTAACGTACACATATACACACAAAAGTAACAATATACATAAATATAAACCGCGTAACTACTTTACAGACCATATACAGGGTAAATACCCATTCTTTCAAGATCTTTATTATATATTATTATTTGCTACTATATTTAGCACATTTTATTATGTATCTATCCCACTAATTTTGAGACGATCAATGCAGTTTAAACTGAATTTCATTTAGATGAAATATATTTTAATGATTACATTAAGAAAATTGCATTTGTTTTTCCTTTAGTTTTAATGATTATATTTTCACATTTATACCCACCTAAATTTTGTTAACTGCATTAAATAACATGACAATGTAGATAAGGTATTTACTACACTGTAGATGTATTAACAAAAACTGAAAAATAAATCACTGATACAGCAGATTATTTCCAAAGCTAGAAATAACTTTACAACAGACATCAGCATGCACGTGAATGGGTTAAATTAATTCCTGAATAAATAAAGTCTCAAATTAATTATTACAAAGATTCCCCAGTCCACCCTTTCATTTAGTAAATAATTACCTTTACTCCTTAAATACCCACCCACATATTCAATCCCTGCATTTTAGACAATTTCCAAATTAGTGTACATTATATAATAAACTTCCATTTAATGGAAGAATCAATCCATTTAATGGTGGGAATATTTTCTTTAAAATTCTTTATTTACACCAATATATATATATATATACTATATAACAATAATATACAAGCCTACAATTTTACAAACATGTTTAAACCTTGCTCAAACCCCACACATTAAATGTTTTTTTACAACTAATTCTCACCATAATATTGCATTAATGTGTTAATGGACCCAAGTAAACTACATAGGAAGCAAGTCATAATAGATTATAAGAAAGAAGATTTTAAATGATTACAGCACTATCTACAGTGCTACCTACCAGTACACAATGCAAAGTGCTAATGTGAGATTTTCACTTCATTTCAAAAGGGTACCCCACTCAATATGCTCTTTATGAATACAGCTTATTCACTTCATATGCATCATTGTCTTTTTTCAAAGGTATACCCAATTGAATGTGCTATTAGCGGAGATAAAATGACTGCTAAGTTAAATTTTTTCCTCAATGAAATTTAAACATTAATATGCCTTATTGTACAACCTTCAAAGTAGCAAAAGATTGACACACAGATAAAAAAAATTATGTCAAAATATTTCAACCAAGCAATAGGAATGTTTATATTAAAAATTTAATATCACTTCAAGTTATCTTCAAATTCTCATACCTATTAAATTTTCTGACATAAATGTAATATCAAAACTCTATACTACAGCTAAGTCCTTAGAACTATCTAATTAATCTCAAATATATAAAGTTTAAACCTAGCATCCTCATAGCATTTTCTGCTTCATATTTCCTGTAGAAAAATTACATCTTATCAAATAACTTTGACATTATCATTTTAAGTACTTTCAATAACGTGAAATGTTTTCACCAATTTAAGGATTCTAGGAGATGACTCTGTTAAACAGGAATTATATCAGAGAACTTGTATAAGGTTTAAAAATTCTAATCTGACGTCACCAATGAAACCATATAACCTTTAGACTAAGCGTTAATCAAAGTCAACAGTACATAATCTAAACTTGAACAAATCTTAAAAAATGAAAACATCAAAGAAGTAACCATCATAACAAAGCAACTTTTGGGTAAAAAATGTAAAATAAACACGAGATACTTCAGGTAGTAACTCTGGAATGGTAGTATAGATTTTAATGAGCAAACAACTAGTTTTTAAATTCCTACAGGAAAATCAGGTGTTCATATACCCATATAGGAACCTATTAGTATAAACCTAATATCCAGCAATGAGTTCGTTAAAATTGTAAAAGTATGCAAAATAATATGGTATATACATTAATACCAGCAGAAAAAAATACAGGGACACCCCACGTAACCTTTTCAAAACATATTAGCATCCAAAATCAGGTTTAGTTGTTTGGTATTGGTTCAAACATGCGAGGAAAATAATTTCAAAATGGTTATCATTATAGTTTACAAGATTTGGACATGTAGGTCTGGATCCTGGTTATAGTCATCCAAACATGGTTCAAAGGCATCTTATACAACAGTAAATGGACATCATTCCTCTTGCATCAGACATTCACTTGCTTGATCTATCATGCAGGCAATATATCATTTTGTAAACTTTTCTCACATTGTAAATCATAGCCTCATAAATAAATGCCCATTATTTCAAGCTACTCTCAAAGTACTGTTATTAAGAACTACTGAACAGGAATAATCCTCAATGCCCAACATTCTACAACAGTCCGACAGGGCAATATACAGTTAAATTGCCAAAAGAAATAATTTATTGGAGTAGCTGTATCATAAAATGTACGTTCAGCCAGTATCGGCAGTGCCATAGCTAGTATGGTAATGAGATGTTAAAGCGTGCTTCAAATCATTCTGCAGGATAATAGGTTTTAGTGGCAGTGCCATAAGTCACCCTACAGGACAACAATTGATACAACCGTTGCCACCCAGGGGCAATAATGAAGATTTTTACAGGTAATTGAACCACAAATTGCTTTACAAAGCAATAGTCTTGTGAGCAGTGTCACACTTCATTGTACGTGTCATTAAAATATTAGTGGTTGTGCTTCAACTCATCCTATAGGGCAATAGTGTTGACTAGCTATGACACATTTACTAGGTAATGCCTAACTACAGCTCCTGAACCTTATCCTTTCTTGCTGAGCAATAAACTATTTTTACTGATTCCAGATTTGCTACAATCAATTTACTATGGACTTATAATGCAGTGTGTCTTACAGAAGTGTTTTCCTGTAGACAGATAAATATTGTCAATATAGATGTAAATTCATCAATCACTAGACCACATCAAACCACACACACCCACCCTTACACACACAAGTCTTGTGAACATACACAGAACACACATGCATGCCAAAGGGGTGCCAGCACGTCGTCCCTCGGCATCATTCCTCCACAACCTGCTCAGTATTATTACTCCTGATACTCAATAGTGTTCACACTCTAAGCACTGTTCCTGTTATTAGTGCTGTCCACACACTACCTCTCAGTACCAGTGCTGATACATAGGGGTCCTATAGACCTTTAGTACTACTTCTAATCTTCACAATGTCCACAAACAATTCAGTAACGTTCTTGGTACTCATGGTGCCACTTATTGAAATCAATGTTGAATACCAAAAGACATCCAGTTCCTAATCCGGCTAACAAAAACCTGTAAAAGTTAAACATGTATTAGAAACTGTCATTGTAAATCAACCATGTGCTAATTAACACTTACAAGCAATATCAAAATTTTATGTAACTGGCTGTCCCATAATAAATACTCATGAGTGGTGACATGTTTTCTTTATTAAATCCAAATGAAGAATCTTGTCTTGAAGTTAAAACTTGACAAAAAAGTTATTTACAAATAATAATCTTGCCAAATTTGGGTGAGAACACATACAGGTACCAGATTCCAGTGTTAGGAACTGATCATTATATCCAGGTGTGAGGTGTACTTACTTGTGATCATGTGTGAGAGCAAGTGACCTGATCTCACTATCACAGGGTGGGTAGGCATACAGCAGGGTGAGGTCATGAGAGCGCCACACCTCCACCACTCCATTGGAACCACCCAACATCATGTATTGGCCATCACGACTCAGGATCATTGACTGCAATAAGAAAGAAGACACCATGTTTTTCATCTTTTTATAACTAGGTTGTCAGACGAGTGCTCTTGGGGATATCCATTTACTTCTGAAGATTATTGGTCACAAGTTCACAACTATTCATACATATTGTTTGTTTAATCTTAACCCTTACATTTATCCTGGCTCATTAAATTGATTATCTTAATTTGCAGATAATTTCCTCATTATATGCTAAATTGGTGTGATTTTTATGTCTTGCTATATACTGTACACAACACATTTTGTTGTTACAATGTTATCTTAGGCCATAAAAAAGTAATCAATTAGTTCTCAGGCCTGACCACATCCAAATAAATGTAGCCGCATTACCGATTTTATTGCAAAAACAATGAAATAAATTGCCATGATGCACCCGTAAACTCTGGAAGAAAATCCGGAAGAATTATTGCACATTCCGGTTTGCACTTTGGTGTCGTCAATATTTCAAGCGTTTGAACGAAAAGCTGTTACACGCACTAAAGAGACATAGTTAGTTGATGCAAAAGGCTGACTGTCTCCACACGGATGATAGCTTTGATATCTGCGGATTCAGAAAGGATCAACAATTATACTGCCATGGAATATACCTATATATATCGGAAGTTTGTACAATGGCATAACTATACACTTTGTATCCAATGGCAATGAAATGATAAAATACCTCCCTCCCTCATCTATTTTTCAAAAATTTTCAAAAAACTGAGAACCAAAAGTGGCCTTGTATATCCTGCTTATCTTCAGGAAATAATTTAGTGCCAATGGCCACAGCAGTTTATATTGTTTGATCACTGACCTGAATGTTATCCTTGTGACGGACATTGAGAAGTAAGCGTCCATTGATGCTGAAGTTGCATATATGACCCTCGTCGAACTTGACAAGGACAAAGGACTCTCTGGACATAGTGATAAGCTGAGGTGTCCTACAACCTTCAGGAGCCTCCAGTGACCGCAGCAGATCCCCACTCAGGGTGTGTACCAGGCATGGTCCACCTGATGGGAAAACAAAATCTCATTGTTCAAATTTGAGTTCCATATCCAAGATGCATTGGATTGTTACGTTTAATAGATTAACACTTTAATTGAATGTTCAAGCATTAATTTCTTTATCTCTACACAGATAGGACAATCTTTCCTTTATTCTTTTACTGGATGATTTTTGTAATATTTTTTAACCCTCATGTCACAATCAAGAATCATGATTGCTTGTCTGTGCTATCTTGTCAGAGTGTATAAACAAATATTACAGAGATCCATATCTGGTTTTCAGAATACAACATTAAGCAGGTAGAGTGGCATGCAACTTTCTTAAATATTTCACTCTAAGAAATCAGTGGTGTGGTTAGTTGGACTCTGCTATCAAATTTCAACACATTATATAAGTACACAAGACACTATGACAAATTTACTGTACACAAAAATCCAAAATATGGACAAGCTTGGTAGTTTTGAAATTATATTACTTATCTTTTCAACATTTGCAAGTCAATTTGGTGGCATTTTTGTCGGTAGAAAACTTAAATCACATGTAAAATGAGTACAGCAACCTAGAATAACAGGATGTAAAATGGTACAAAACACCACTAACTTTGTGATCCACTCATGACCAGGCCGAGCTCGGCCAGGACAGCGACACAGGTAACCTCAGACTCATGGCCAGTCAATGTGGCCTTGGGGGTGGGGTGCTCCAGACCTGAAGGTCAAGGTATGTATTTCAGTAATGACAATAGTTTCTGTATTCTGATTTTTCAGTTGTTTTAATAACTTTTTGCGATTTTTTTTTGTTTCACAATCTCCACTAAAATCCCCCTCCCCCCAAAATGCAAGATGTAAATCTTAATGTATAAACACATCTTAATTAAATTCTTAATACAGACTTTACACACAAGTTTGTTTGTAAAAACCTGAAATCAACAGTGTATATACATTTCAAAAATAATCTTTATTCTCCTATAATTTATGTTTTCATGGTTTTCTAGAATAGCTGTTAGATAACTTACTGCCGTTGTCACCGATGATAGCCATGTTTCTGGCGGTGAACATCCATACCATCACGGTACAGTCCTTGGAGCCAGTGATGATGTAGCAGTCTTGATTAAGATTACACTCAGAACGGGTAAGACAAGTCACCACATCAAAGTGGCCATGTACAACCTGTAGGATTTTAGCTGAAACCACAAAAAACAATATTGAAAGGTTACATCATATAATGGTAATTTCCTGTAAATTGTCTTCCTCATGCACACAGATCCTTCATCCTTTGAACTAGATTATTTAGAAAATATATATAATTATATCCCTACTCCCACTGTAAATGAGGTGGCAATTGGAGCAAAATGCAGAAACTAAGCAACAAAATGAAGGTAAGAGGAAGGTCAAACCTAAATCAGCGAATTAAAAAATACAGGTGAAGTAGGCCTACAATTATGTCGTTTTTTCCTGATGACTGCAGAAACACACTTAACAAATCTACCTTTCTGTTACCGACATGAGCACATCTTTCATTCTGGAACTTTACCCCAAGTACTAATAGACAGCAGTGTTAACAAGACATGAAATATTTCACCTGTTTCAGTAGAAAACAGACGAAAGCTTTTGTCCCAAAATCCACAGGCAAAGATAAAGCGGTTATCAGCAGATGTAGTAAATGAGGAATGCCTAGATTTCATCCTCTCATCAAAGTTGTCTCCCAGGGTGCGCCTCTGTAGGCCTGTGTTGAGGGCTGCAACAGTCAATGGAAGATTTCATATAGTTTTATAATAGGTAATATATACTTATAGGTGTTGAGGGCTGTAATCGTCAATGGAAGATTTCATATAGTTTTATAATAGGTAATATATACTTATGTATCATGAACCATTACAGGAGTTTGTATCAACAAAGAAACGTCTTTATTCTAGATTATCAATTTATCTTTATTTCATCATATTCAATAATTGAATCATCCACTTCTCAAAACAAGATTTCTGTATTAGTATATCAAGAAGATCCATCTATAGGACTCTTCCTATTTCTTTAACAAACACAACCCAGACCATTTGTCTGCTTTAACGGAAAGGCCCATTTTCTAGTATAACTGATTGGAGACAACAATACTTTCCCAACTTGGCATCAGACCTACCTAACAGCTGGTCCATAGACAGAGGCAGGTTGGCCTGAGTTTCTGGCTTCTCTGAAGAAAAGCTTGTTGGTGTGCCTTGTTCTGTAAAAACAATGAAAGGATGATCAGCATGCTTAAAGAAAGTTTACTCAATTTAAAAAGACTGAAATTCATGTTTCAAAGAAATATCACTTCTATGAAAATTAAAAAGTCTGGTTATAATATTGAAAGTAAGTTCAGGTTATACAGTTTCTTTAAAATCTGAATGCAAACTTTGAATATTTTTATCCCCAACAGATAATTTTACATTTAATTGATCCTTTCAGTACTGGTTGACCATTGACCTAAGCTAGCCAGCATTAATTTGAACTTGGCTCTATTCACAATATACTTAAAACAAAATAAGAATGTCTGGTCTTCATGTTTGTTAAATTGTAAAACTTACAAAAAAAAAAAAAAAGACAGATTTTTAATAATAATCATAAATAATTTGGATTTTTTTTATCGCTATATCACAGCAACAAAGCCATCTCAAAGTAGTTCACAAATAATTGTCTGTGGTTATTAGGCCTTTTAGCAACCAGCCAATGTCTTTTACAACTCCCTGGGGAGCATACAGCCGGAGCTAAAGTATCTTGTTCATGGATACAACACAGCACCGGTGCCAGGACTTGAACTAACAATCCTTTGATCACGTAGCCCTGCGTCCTACCACTAGACCACCATGCCTCTGTCATGTGACACTTACGCTGGTAGCTCGGATTCCACTTATTAATGGCAAAGTTATGGCTACAGGAGATGGTTGTGACAGCTGGCACAGGGACGGCAGGGTGAGTATTGGCAGCCACATAGGTGACCGGCGAGTTGGACAGGAACTTCATGATCATACACACATCGTCCTGCACAGTCGAGAACATCATCGGGGTCTGCAAAACATACAGATCACATCATTATGAGGTCAACTCAAACAATACATGTACAATAATACAACATTCATGCATTAATTTCAAAACATTATGTAGTATACACACGTTTCTCAATGTTTATTTGTCAATTTTGTTAAAATGTGTTAATTTGAAAAGCAATAGTATTGTTAGTAGCATTTGAATTTAATAGAAAAAATATTTTTCAAAATACATTTAAATGTATTTGAACTGCATTAAGACTTAAGCTTTATAATGAGACATGTTTAATTTCAAACAGTTCCATCTGTAAGCTGACAATGCATGTGTACCAGATTCAAATGTGTCTGGGACGTATTCTAGGCACACCACCACCTGCTTGCAAGGAGGGTCACAACATACAAAACAGATAGCATAATTACCGGTACCAAAGATAGTTAGGCACTGTTCACGATTAAATCATGCATGGAAATCTCAATTCTACTAACATAACGTAAATCAATCCGAAGAATGTCAACATTTCTATGATTGAATCCGACACTAATTAAGAAATCTATTATCTATTTTTTCATTCCTGAAGAACAAGTTATCTGTCTTCATTTGATACACAAAAACAAATGGTCAGGAGGAGATATAGGTTAATGTATGAAGCATATCATAGAAATAGCACAGGCAGTATAAAAACTCTGAAGGAGATGAGATAGGACATTAATTAGCTAGCTGGGTGTCCAATCACGTATGATGTACTTTTTGCAGCTTTAATTCTTGGTTTGAACCACAACCGCTAACAATAACCAGAGAGAGATAGAGAGAGATGGAGACAAAGAGGGTAAGCAACACGACCTTGTGAATTATACTCCTTGTTTTTTTGTATTTTTCAGTAGCCTGAAATGAAATCAGTCAAAATCTCTCACAATTTCATCAATTTCATAATTGTTTCCATAATAATCTCAAGTATTACTTTGTAGAATTGAAGCAAAAGAGATGCCATAATTTATAAAGCATAAACAAGACAAAGATTTTAACCCTTAAAGCACTGAATAGTAATGTACGACAAGTGCTGAATTATTCTTGAATTTAATTGAAATATGTCTGTTATGTTTGAAATGCTTATGAAAAGTTGTTGTTTTTGTTTCTAATATCTATTTGAGTTGGCAAAATTTCAGATATCACATTCAGATTATCAGGTGTAAATATAGGCGAAACATGTAAAAATCACATATTAGTCTACAGAGGAATTTCATTTCATTCTTTGACACTCAGAATTTTATACAAATTTGTAAATATAGAAATCATTCATGACTTCAAACAAGTTTAGGATATTTGACTCTTAACTTAAGGTAATCACAGGTGTGAAAACTTGCAAATACTTTTCAATAAAATTCTTGACCATTTTAGTTTTCATATTTCTTTTCTCTCACAATATATATTGGCCTGCACTTGTTTGTGGCATTTAATTTATAAAATCATCACTGAAAAATAATTCTCAAAAGTCTACTTCACCATAAACTTGCTTTCGCTTGTACAAACTGTGCAAGGTATAGTCCATGACTTTATTTTTCACCTGTAAACTCCCAACCTCTGGCAATGTCGGCCTCATTTTTTATATCATGTGAATGCACAACGTTCCCCATAAAACCCCTCTAAATTGCTTTCATTATTTTTCAAATACGTTTAAACCTGCTCTTACTCAACTGAATGAGTTTGTACTAAAGTTGCATTGATTGGAAGCTGTATTTTTATTGACTAATCAGTAATGGTTTAACAAAAGGGTTTGGGTCACATTCTTCCGGGGGGCATGAAAACAATGTGATACCTCAAAGTGACTATTGTTGCGACAACTGCCAGCGGACAAGTTTTATCAGTACTTCATGACAAGCACCCAAAGGTTTAAGAATACTAACATACTATACCTTCATTTAGCCAATGTTCCCAGAAATGTTAATGGGTTACATAATTATGTATAGGAAATATGTAAGAAATAAATGCCTGAGGTCAAGGTTAGTAAAAGACACGCATAAATATACAAAAATTAGAGTGTGTATATAAATACATACTAGGTGCATCACAGAGCTCCGTGGAGGATGGGGTTCTGTCAGTAGCTGAGTAGGTGTCTGTCCAAAGCTACGAATCTGGTTCTCAATAGCCTGAAATTATGGCAGGAAAACAATCTTACTACAGTCTAATCTAACAAATCTTCAAGACAAATTATCATTCAGATAAGCTGTATTGAAATATATTGCCTGCTTGTTTTAATTGTTACAGAATAGCATCTTCAACGATAAAAAATTTTGCTGGATAGAAGAAAAGAGATCCCTGGCTTTGTAAGAAGGTCGCTTTCATAAACATTATCTATATTTTAAGATAGAAGTTCGGGAATTTTCTGTCAACCATATGTCTGCTTCTTTCACAATATCATAGATATTTGGTAGAGTTACTCATTGACAACTATCACATATAAATAACAAAATTTGTTGAAGAGGAGAGTTGAAATTTAGTGGTTACCTCTTTCATGACAGGGTCAGTCATTGACTCCAGGTCTACACTTCCTTCGTATGTCAGGTAATAGAATACATTAGTGGCTCTCACTGCCTCAGGTCCTGTGAATACATCACACACAAGTTAAGTATACTACAAAGGGAAAACTAATGTCAGATATTTCACTGCTAAATTCCCTCTCTGAAATTTGACATGGGAAATCTACAAAGTATTAAATTTACTCTCAGGAATTTTCTTAAAGAACAAATTGAGATATCATGGACAATTTTACAATGCAGATGTTTTAAAATCAAAAGAACAAGTTGCCTTACTATGAAATATACCATATATCAGCTGACAAACATGGAAATCCCCCAGCCATAAGTAATTGTTTGAAAAGTCAACTGCAGAAAACTTTTAACACGGGGAAAACAAGTTTAAAGTCTCATGTGAGCTGACAAACATGGAAACCCCCCAGCCATAAATAATTGTTTGAAAAGTCAACTGCAGAAAACTTTTAACACGGGGAAAACAAGTTTAAAGTCTCATGTGAGCTGACAAACATGGAAACCCCCCAGCCATAAATAATTGTTTGAAAAGTCAACTGTATAAAACTGGGGAAAAGTTTAAAGTCTAATATGTGAAAATTTACAATTTTACATCTTCCAGCATTTCAAATAGTTCCAGCAATGGAAATTTTATGAACATGATGCAGATGTATGTATTAAATGCATATATTGACCTGATCACACAACATATTTACTAACATGATCACACAGTGCATGTATCAACATGTTTTACACTAGTTCATTGATCCAATGATCAAACTTTTCATTACTTTATAACATAGCTTAAACTTATACTATGAAATGAATATATTTCAACACCAAAGATAAACATAGAGCTGAACATACCCCTTTGTTTGTATCCAAATATCAAATCAATCCAGTGGTGGAGTTGACAGGACACAAACTCAGATTCCAGAGCCTAAAACATCAAATCAATCAATGGTTATTTACCCTGCTGTATCAATCTAACTACAAGACATGGTGTGCTTATTACCGGACATGGACTCATTGCTAGAGAAATATTACATTTATCAGGATATATGTGATATGGCAAATTCAATTTAGCTTGACACAAAGCATTGTCCATCATAGAACAACTTTTTGTTTCAAGCAGCTTTCATATACTTGTAATAGAGTCCTGATGAAGATAAGTGTATGGGTTGCTTGGATTTTAATCATACAAAAGTCATTAAATTACAGATACTATTAACAAAGCCCATATATCTAATGCACTGAACATAATCAAGTCATCTTTTTGTCAACAATTTTGAATTATTAAATGAAAACTTTAATTTATCTTTAATATCAGAATCTTTTACTAAAATTTATTCGGTACATTAGACATAATAACATATTTAATGTTGATATTTGACAAGGGTTCTGACCATCCTATTGGTCCTAATGAAGTCCTCAGGACTCTTCGCCCAGGGTGGGAGGATTACATCTTTGACTTCCAGACCATCATCCTGCTGGCCTAGGTTAAAGTCATTCTCGTTGACTAACATCTCAGGAAGAAAGAAGTGTTCTGGCACCAGTTCCTGTATATGCAATGAAATATTGCTAATTTAATAACAGGTGATATCAAAGTCGGGAGAGCCATGTCTACAATATTCATCACACCATCTGACAAAGAAACATCTGGTAGAACAGTTCCAACTTTAGATTTTTTATCCATAACTTAAATTCTACCATTTTCATTTATCAGTTGGACTAGTCGGACCACAGAGTTAGTTTATGAAAGATGGATGGATCAAGTCAGCATTGACTTGCAAGGCCTTTATCAACATCTGATCATGAAATGTCTGTAAAGATCTGTGCCTGAACTGTTACATCAAACAAGCTCGCTGAGTGGGTTGAAATTTGGCAATAGTTTTTAATAGTAGGTCAAAGGTCATGGTCAGCAAAATAAAGCAACAATAGGAAGGGTTCTCAAAAGGAACAAAATGGTCAAATATGAAAGCCCTTTTCATACAATTAAAATACTGTGACAAGATTAAGTTTTCTAAAAGTAGGTTAAAGGTCGTGGTCAAGGTCAGCAGATCTGTAGAAATGTAGTACTAATGGAAAGGTCTTGTCAAAATGAACACACATGTCAAATGCGTAAAGCTGTATCCTCATAATATATTGACAGAACACTGGGGTGGAATTAGCCACTGGTCTGCTGGTCCATGACCACATGAACTGTAGTTTTTCTGGTAAAATTTCAATCCCTAAACTAGCAGTATCGTTAAACCCAACTGTTAATACAGGAATCGTACATTAGGGCTATTCCAGTAAAATATCTATCCCAACCCAGGACTCCATGTTTTCTTATGGGGTACCACCTCATAGAAGTTATTGAATAAATTACTAGAACTTATAGGAAAGAAATCCAACCATGGATAGAAGTGATTTATTTTGGATTCCTTGGGTCAGGTAGATATTTTAATGGAATAGCCCTTACAAAATCTGTTCAATAATCTTAATTTTCAGATTTGAAAAGTTTTATTTTAGACACAAACTATTCCAGATTGCACCATGTATGCACAGAGCTAGCTTTTAGAATTCAAAATACTCTGAATTACCCTAAACTGAGTCATAGCTATTGCTAGCGAGTCAAGGGGGTTTTCAGCACTTACATGATCAATGTGTTGGCCCAGTGTTCTTCCAACAGGGACAGTGATTCATGTTTTAACTTGACCTTTGGGCCAGTTTCTACCTAAAATAATTCCACCCCTGAAACACTGTTTTATAAAAACGTTAACCTAGCTGTCTATACACGACAGACACCAATGCCAATGCCAGAGGTTAAGCAATAGCTCCCCTGGACTTCGCTCTAGTGAGGTAAAAACTGACAAAGCATTTTGTCTGTATAAGCGACGGGACACTGTTTTCCTGTTTTCTATCTTTTCAGTCAACTATCTAAGGGTATTATATCAAGCTACAGTAAAACCTACCTTTACATCTGAGGTATCACGCTGACAGTTCTTCCAAGCCTGGGCTATTGAGAAAAATGTCCGGTTTGCATGATCAAATTTGCCTCCTTGCATATTCAGAAAGATTGTTGTAAATGGCTCCTAAAACGAAAGATACATAACATTCTAAACACAGTATTAGTGAGGGCACAAAGCAGGATCCTAGCTTGACAGTAGGGTGCTGACTAATTTTTACTTAAAACTAACACATTGAGTATATATATACTTATAACTATAAGGAAGATATTTCAAAACATTATTTTGTGTGAAAACAGCAATTATTGCTATTAAGTCTTTTTAAAGAGATCAAAACTCTAAATCATAAGTACTAAATGGTAAACAGAAAATTTCCAAAGCACTTTGTAAGACATATTTTTTTCTTTTTCTTCTTTCCTCCTTTATTTATGATTCTAAAACACCATCAACAATAAATTTATGTCAACTTCTCGTTTCCTATTTTATTGTCCCAGGACGCACCACTCTGATAAGCCAATTAAGGGTGAAGGCTGCCGTTGAGAAGTGTGTTCCATAATGGAACGGTGGAATCTGGTCATGTTCCCAGGTCTCATATCGCTCATCAAAAAACTCCTTCCTTGTAGGGTTCAGTGCTCCAATAGGCTGTGTTGGAAAGACAATGTTACAGATAGTCAATGTGAATTCCTAAAGTTCAGAGTCAGGAATCTGTTATAGGCAGGAATAAGTCAGACAGGAATCTGTTATAGACAGAAATCTGTTACCTTATGCACATACACATTATATTTGATACAAATTAATGCACAGAAGTCCATTTTTCACTATGACTTTAAATAAATTTAATATAATTTGCACTAGAAAAGATAAACATTTATTACATTTTTACCAGTGAAATATCAAAAATTATTCATTCTATAAAAATGATATTTTTCACTAGTGAAGAATATCATATTTTTCACTAGTGAAAAATATCACTTTTGCTGATTTGACCAATCAAATTCAAGATTAGAAAATACCAAAATAATTGACCAATCAGAAAGCCTGACATATATGTCAGCACCTGGACAGGGGCAACTACTGTTTTTGTTTACAAATTATTACTGTGTAGTCCTAGTTAGCATACGGGGTAGGGTTTTCGTTGATAAAAAATGTAATAAACAGAATATCTAACAGTGTCTTCAGTAATACCACAGTGTTCGAAAGTAAAGGTGGTCCGATGGCCCGAGGCTATAGAAAACCTGGCCGGTCTATGTAAAATTTTCAAATGTTGGCCCGAATGGCTATGAAAAGTTTGAGTCCTGACATACATTTCAATTCATGCAAACAAAATTTCTATATTTTCTGACAAACAATCATATGAAATCAGAGTTTACAATCAAGGTGTTTTTACTGAGAATAGCGCGTTATTGGCTTCAAACATTTAAGCGAATATGAACTTGATGATGCAAGCTTTTGCGTGATGCAGTTATGCTACTTTAAACAATATATGTTTACAAAATGGGTCTATCGAAAAATGACTTGGGCTAAGGGATTTAAATTTTCTATAGACCAATTGTCTAAGGAATTTTCATATATACTTTCAAACACTGATACCAAATATATTTCACTCGTGTGGCTAATATTTTGATATTTTTCACTCCTGCTGCGCACTCGTGAAAAATATCAAAATATTAGCCCCACTCATGAAATATATTTGGTATTACTGAAGACACTGTTAGATATCCTCTATTTATTACATTTTTACCAGTGAAATATCAAAAATATTCATTCTATAAAAGTGATATTTTTCACTAGTGAAGGATATCATATTTTTCACTAGTGAAAAATATCACTTTTGCTGATTCAACCAATCAAATTAATGCTTAGAAAATACCAAAATAATTGACCAATCAGAAAGCCCGACATATATGTCAGCACCTGGACAGGGGGAACTCCTTTTTTTGTATGCAAACTTTCGTGGTTAGGCCTAGTTAGCATGCGGGGTAGGTTTTTCGTTGATAAAAAATGTAATAAACAGAATATCTAACAGTGTTTCCAGTAATACCAAATATATTTCACTCGTGTGGCTAATATTTTGATATTTTTCACTCGTGCTGCGCACTCGTGAAAAATATCAAAATATCAGCCCCACTCGTGAAATATATTTGGTATTACTGAAGACACTGTTAGATATCCTCTATTTACTTATCAGTCAAAACATGTTAGTCAAAGACCAAAATGATTCAAATTTACCCTAAGAAAAATGATTCTAAACATATTAAAATCTGGAAAGCAACTTCTCCATAACAGGTAGGTTCCGATGTATTTCATAACATTGGATCGAACAGCGAACATATTACAGATAACTGGCCTGTTATATAACCTGGCCTACCTTGGACAAATCCCTGAAGTTGTTTGGCTGACTCAGATCTAGTTCCTCCGATTCGTAATTGACTATCACCCAGGGAAATACTGAATACTGGTTCAAATCATTGTAAGTACGCCCTGTAATGATAAGATAAACAATCTAATTACAGAAGAAGGCATGACACTGTATTCTTGTCAAAGCTTGATAAGTGTGTCATGGCAAAAAAACAAGGTGTATTCTTGTCAAAGCTAAAAGACAAGGTAATATGATGTAATTCTTTAATAAATACTCAATTTCTTTGCTGCAGTCACACCAAAATCTATGTGGGAATATGAATGATTGCCTCCCCTTGCATATGAAATCTGCTTACACAGGTGACCATATGATTTATGATAATTTTCTCATTTATGATTAGGCTATAATTATAACCTTAAGATAATCATATGCAAGTAAAAACTATCGACAAAAAACTAATATGAACAAATTACTATAAATTTTGGTGTTAAATTCAAGGCTTTGTTGGATAGAACTCATCTCCAAGGCATCCTAAACTACAGACTACCAACATTATGTTAGAGCTAGCTCAGCTCACCAAACTTGTGATAGATATGACTTTCAGACATGAATATTAGCAAAATCAGAGGATATTGAATATCATCACCACTTACCCGCTATTGTGTTTAGGTACATTAGGTAATCAAAATTTGAAATTTCCCGTCTCTGCCATTTCTGGGTCATACAGGATAGTTTGAACAGCTGTTTTCCTGATGCTAGGGACATTCGTCTGTAATTTAAAAAAAATAAATTTAAATAAAACTAAAGAACTTTTTACAATACAATGGAAGAAGGTATAAAGAAGTATGTGGAATGCCTTTAATATTAGAATAATTTTGTATAATCTGAATGAAATATGTTTTTGTTAACAGATTCTAAAATTGATAAAAATAAACAATTCATATTTACACAATGCTGAAAATCCAAATAAAGTCTTTCACTTTCCATGGAAGTGTAGCTCACATACTTGTCATAGTGCAAAATTGGAAATTTATAATCTACCAAATTAATTCAAAAGTATAGTGACTCCTGGAGTTATCTAGCTTTGCCCAATAGCCGACAATAATTTCCCGGAGTTATCTACCTTTGCCCTTATATTTTAAGAAAGTATAGTAATGTAGTGTACAGAAGCAAAAATATATGATATACATGTCTAGTCAACTATGGTTCAACCACTTTGGTTTGTTTTTGTTTAACGTTCTATTAGCAGCCAGGGTCATTTAAGGACGTGCCAGGTTTTGGAGGTGGAGGAAAGCCGGAGTACCCGGAGAAAAACCATCGGCCTACGGTCAGTACCTGGCAACTGCCCCACGTAGGTTTCGAACTCGCAACCCAGAGGTGGAGGGCTAGTGATAAAGTGACGGGACACCTTAACCACTCAGCCACCGCGGCCCCTAACTTTACTTTGGTCCAACCTTGGCAACTAGACTTCATCTGTGCATGCGTCACTATTGAAAGGTAGCAATTGGTTGATGTTTATCAGCATATGAAATCACATTAGATGGAACAGACGGACTAAAGTAAATAGTTGATGATCAAACTTGCTCAATATATAACAGTACCAACCTGGCCTGTTAGCTGATGATCAAACTCACTCAATAATATGATAATACATACCTGGCCTGAGGTAGTCCATATTTGACCCCCACGCCCACACGAGGTAGTGCATTGATGACTTTTTTCACTGTAGCATGGTCAGGGAAAGCAAACATGACTGCCGCTGTAAATTAGATATTCAATTAAATATTACAGAAGTATCAATATAAGTAGAATTCTGAAGAAAAATATTGATTTAACTTTGAAATAAGTCCTTTTTGCATTGATTGAATAAATAAAAACATATTATAGCTTTATTACACAATCTATTGTTATATTGTATTGATAACACAATGTACCAAGACTTGTAACTTATTAAAATCACCATATAGGCCATGGCCATGACTTACAAAGTAATATCACATATGAAATCCACAATGAAAGTAATTATCAAATGTAAACAATTTGAACTGCTTACTTCTGTTTGCCATAAAGATTTCAATAGCCACATTCTGTAGCAGATATCTTCGAGAAAATATTGCTCGTACTTCGTTGAAATGCCATCGTCCATGGAGATGTTCCACATAGGACAAAACCTTAAATACACATATCACATAAATGCAGTAAACATTTGGCAGTGTTTTAAAGACATTTTTACTCAAACAAATTTAGTCTTTCTAATCAGGCAAATTCTACTGCTGATACATATTATTCTTGTAGCTATTGATGTTTGTAAGATTAAATATCCAACATCATTTTATTGAGAAATCATAGTAATGTATAATATATCACTCAAATAATGTATATCAAAATCCAAAAGAATACAACTACACAAGGTATGATTAATGTTGAAATATTATTATATTCTTAGATCTAACAACTGAATAAATTGATAACGTCATATCACATTTAAATAATCTTACACATGTTTTATGTATTTCATCAAAATGACAAGGACAAAACATAACGACACATGGACAAATACAAAACACCACAAATTGTTATCATGTTTACACCAAGGAATACACATCTCAAATCATCACAAAACTTCATCAAATATTCAATACATTATAAACTGATACAATTTTCGATTCATATTTAGTGTTTAAATAGGAAAATACAATTCATTTCAATATTCAAATCAATTAAAAGTCAATTAACAATCATCATACATGCATATGTATAAAATATCAATTTAAATATCACCTGTAAAAAAGAAACACCATCATTATTATTGATTTATAACATGATAATACAAGATATTAATCTCAGTAGGTGGCATTAAGACTTAATTTAACAGAGTACAGTGCCACAGCTGTTTGGGTGACATTAACACATTTGGGTGACATTAACACCTGTAAGTGTGTAGGCCATATACATTACATTGATGAAGTGTTAACCTCCTCCTCCTTCATGATAAACATCTGAAATGACAGAAAAAGACAAAGAGAAGTCAGCCTTGCTTTAACCATCAATGTGGTTTCAAATTATTTAAAACTAAACACATGTAAGTCTGTAAGCAGTACAAGTCTTGAAAAATAACTATGCACATTTACCATACTTTCCCAGGTACATGTACATACTGTATATCCAGGCTTTAAGGCAATGGCTATGGTTTACAATCCAACTGATAATGCAACCCAAATTCTAAATTGCAATAATGATTTGTAACAGTAAATGGGCAATAAATAGAATTACCTTGACCTGCATCAACAATGACCTTACATGTACAGCTTTAATTAACTAATACAATGATTCAGATGTGTCAATGTAAACTCTACCTAATATTGTCTCAAAACCTTAATATTGTGTTAGAGCACTAAATAATTACAGCATTTAATTTCAAATAAAAGAAAAGTTTGATATAAATCTGCAAAATTTTGTCTACTACCTTAAACAAATGAGAAAATACAATTCAATTTACAAAAATTTTGAGATACAAATGAAATTATTTTAAACTGATGGAATTTAACATTAACTATAAAACTCGAATAATGACAGAGTGAACATCAGTATGGCACCAAATCACCATACATTATCCTGGCAATACCAGTAATCTACACACTCCCCCCAGACTGGGGCTCCTGCATCAAATCATTATAAAATCGTCCCAGCTTAACATCAACTATCAATCATGTCTTTACCCTGGTAAAATAAACTGACACTACTAAATGCAGCACTTTATGCTTAACCTTCTGCTGGCAAAACCAAGAACAATCATCATCATTTTTCGCTTTTACAAAATCAATTTTGTGTAGTCTAATCAATTTCATGCTGGAGGCTACCAGTAAAACTGCAGCTATGCAATGTTCGTGAACCATGGCTGCATCTCGGACCCAGTATTACAAGAAATGAAACAGTTGCGATATTGCCTGCCATAACATGTACATTGACCGAGGCTCCATCATCCCTAATCAAATAAGCCTACACTAATTAGATTGTAAACAGGATCTCCTCTCCGATCCTCTCCAAACAAAGTCACATGGGCATTGAGAAATAATAGGTTCCATCATTACCCTCAGATGACTAGAACAGGTCTGTAATTAAATATTAAAAAGCCTTTTGTCCGCCAAACACTGATGGCCAGTTAGCGGTCCCAGATCTTTGGAATAAAAAATGGCATTCTTTCTTTATGTAGTCACCACTTACTGGATACAAATCCAGACAGTAAGTTATTGGGAAAATTTCGTGCAGTTTTATGTAAACTGATAAAAAAGTATGATGGCATGATGCACTTGCAATTGTCTGAATATTTAATCAGAACCTACTTTAACTTCATTTCTTTAGATATATTAGTGATGTACAACAGTCATATCATCCTGTTATTGTTGTACAGCTGTACTTATAAGCTATATAATATAATCTGACAAATTCAAAATCTTACCAATTTGGTTCAATGAAATGCCAATGGTAAATGTATTCCTAGTTTCATACAAAGTCCAGTTTTCTTCTTCGATGAGTGGCATCTTGACACACCTGAAAAAACATGAAAATACAAACTGTACAACCATATTATTATCTGAAAAAGATTAAATGAGTATGATGTTGTAACTGGCAATGGTTTTAATGGTTCTGGAAGAAGTTAAGATATTTCCTGTATACCATTTTGCATAGGAAAACACTACAGTTCCTTATTAAAGCATCTTATTTTCTGTCATGCTTTCCGATGGAAAATTTGAAGTTAAGGAATTTCCAGAACTAAGAAATATTGATGAAACTGGCCCCTGTCATCATGCAGCTGCTGTCTTAACGGCTGATGCTTTCACATTGAAAATTGAATATCAGACAGCTGGAGCTTTCAGCTAAGGCGCATTGAACACTTGGTAAATTGTATTTTCTATGCCTTTAAAATTCCATTTGCTTACACTATTTAGGTGGAACATATGATACAATTCTGCTATTTGTCTTTTAAAATTCCATTGATCCAATAGTTATTTGTGGTAGTGTAAATTTGCTTTGATGTCTTTATGAGGTCACCATTATTTGCTGATGTCCCATTTTACATTTGAAAATTATCATCAATGATTACATTGGATAAATTTCCAGCTCCTATTTTTCAATGCTAATAAAAAAAATCTCTACACTTCATAAATCTTGTAAAAAGGAAGTCCAAATTTCAAACTGAGTGACCAAGAATAAATCTTGAACTGATAATGAACTTGTTAAACATATACACAATAGATTTTAAATTCCAAGACCAATTCTGTTCAGCAACCCCTTCCTGAATACAACACATTCACATACAGGTCCCTCTGGTAATAAATATTCTGGCTTGGAAATAAATTTTCGGTGAAAACAAATACCAGTAAAGTATAATGCTATAAAGCTTCTACAATGTAAGGCTTTAATTAATGGCCACTGTGAATAGTGAAAATCAATCAATATTCTCTCGGGATGCATGGAATCTAATTATACATGTCCTCACTGAAATCTGTTTTGTGAAAAACTGGAACAGGACTGTTATATTCTGACTGATCTCCAATGTACATTTCATGAAAAATTCTTCCGATTACATTACATGTACAAAACTACTGATTCTGTCAAACATACTCTACATAATCATTTAACACACACAGACACATATGTAAAAGTATCTATTTTTTTAAATTGGAAGAAATATTTTTGTGTCTTTCGCACATGAAGCATTATACAAAATTATGATGGTCTCATGTAGCATTCTGTATACTTTTTCTATAGAAAATAATATGGGTGCAAGATTTCCTCATTTGCACTTAAATGCAACTGTAACAAGAGATCCCAGAGGGATCTTGGCGCCCACCATTGAATGTTCTTCATAGGTTCCATGTCAGATTGATCTTTTCTCTACTTTTCTCTTCTTCTAAGTCTTACTAATCTGTGTAAACTCAGAAGAAACCTCTAGTACTTTTCAAACAAGGGAAACCTATATATAAAATTTAAGATTTAGGCACCAAGGGGAACCTATATATATGGAATTTGAGAAAGATTCCTTCAGTGCTTTCTGAGGAATAGTGATAACAAACTTCAATTGTCAAAATCCAAGATGGCTGCTTGTCGGCCATGTTGTTTTCCGATTGGTCTCAAAATGCAATATGCATAACTAGGCACCTGGGGGAACCTACATATGAAATTTCAGGAAGATCCCTTCATTAGTTTCTTAGTAATAGTGATAACCAGTTTCAATTTTCGAAATCCAAGATGGCTGCCTGTCGGCCATGTTGTTTTCTGATTGGTCTCAAAATGCAATATGCATAACTAGGCACCAAGGGGAACCTACATATGAAATTGGAGAAAGATCTAATCAGAAATTTCTCAGAAATAGCGATAACAAACTTCTATGGTCAAAATCCAAGATGGCTGCCTGTCGGCCATGTTGTTTTCCGATCAGTCCCAAAATGCGATATGCATTACTAGGCACCAAGGGAAACCTACATATGAAATTTGAGAAAGATCCCTTCAGTACTTTCTCAGAAATGGCAATAACAAACTTTAATGGTCAAAATCCAAGATGGCTGCCTGTCGGCCATGTTGTTTTCCGATTGGTCTCAAAATGCTATATGCATAACTAAGCACCAAGGGGAACCTACATAACAAATATGAAAAAGATCCCTTTAGTACTTTCACAGAAATAGCGATAACAAACTTCAATTGTCAAAATCCAAGATGGCTGCCTGTCGGCCATGTTTTTTTCAGATCGGTCTCAAAATGCAATATGCAAAACTAAGCACCAAGGGGAACCTACATATGAAATTTGAGAAAGATCCCTTCAGTTCTTTCTTAGAAATAGCGATAACAAACTTCAATGGTCAAAATCCAAGATGGCTGCCCGTCGGCCATGTTGTTTTCCGATCGGTCCCAAAATGCAATATGCATAACTAGGCACCAAGGGAAACCTACATATAAAATTTGAGAAAGATCCCTTTAGTACTTTCTCAGAAATAGCGATAACAAACTTCAATGGTCAAAATCCAAGATGGCTGCCCGTCGTCCATGTTGTTTTCCGATCGGTCCCAAAATGCAATATGCATAACTAGGCACCAAGGGGAACCTACATATCAAATCTGAGAAAGATCCCTTCAGTACTTTCTTAGAAATAGCGATAACAAACTTCAATTGTCAAAATCCAAGATGGCTGCCTGTCGGCCATGTTGTTTTCCGATCTGTCCCAAAATGCAATATGCATAACTAGGCACCAAGAGAAACCAACATATGAAATTTGAGAAAGATCCCTTCAGCTCTTTCTCAGAAATAGCGATAACAAACTTCAATGGTCAAAATCCAAGATGGCTGCCTGTCGGCCATGTTGTTTTCCGATCGGTCCCAAAATGCAATATGCATAACTAGGCACCAAGGGGAACCTACATATGAAATTTGAGAAAGATCCCTTCAGTACTTTCTGAGGATTAGCGATAACAAGAATTGTTTACGGACGGACGGACGGACGACGGACCACGGACGCAGGGCGATTTGAATAGCCCACCATCTGATGATGGTGGGCTAAAAATTTGTTACTACACTAATATAACATGTATGAATGTGCCAAAATAAGTACCTGGGCATGTTTATAGTATACCTCGTAGATATCACCAAACAAAAATGATTATACTAGTACTGGTACAAGTGTTGCAAGAAGCCATCACTATTGTATTGTCTACAACATTGTTATTACATCATTATAGTACTGATTTTGATAATCTTAATTTAATAATTTAAGTACATAACTTTTCATACAGTAGGGCCAATTAAAATTTTGGGAAAGGGTCCCATCTGTTGGCTTGCTAGACATTTACCAAATCACAATAAATCAAGCTATTTTAACATTAGCTTGGGAACATTGGGATTTAAGACACTAACATCAAGACCTGTAACGACTTTTCCAGTGAACCAATGACCTGCCTCTACAACTTTTGTCACAAGGCTAGACATTTAATAGCTTGGAAGGACACCAACTACAGAGGTCCATAGATAACCTGAAATGTGTACTTTTGCATCCAGACTTTGTCTGAGAAAGTCAGACCCATCTGTTACATCAGCACCTCAGGTATCACTGCTGCAGGTGCATGACCTCACAAGGTCCACACTACACAAACCATTACAAAAATGTGGAAATCAAAGTATGGGAATAAATATACAAATATGTGTGTCCTCGTGTAAGATTTGTTCTCACAAAGCAACAAGATTTTTGAAAAAAAAATTTAAACAATTTTTTTTTATTATTGATAGGTTACAATAGAGATGTTATATTAATACGTTGTAATGTATATCAGTCTTTACCCAGTTAATAAGTTTTCAGTTATTCACTTTCATTGATTAAAAGGGTAATGTGGGTGAAAAATGTTTATAAAATCTTAAGTATTTTTAGAAGATTTTGTTGAAATTACAAATAAATGAAAAACAACTTGAACAAACAATGCAAGCTACTAAGAGGACTATTTCACAAGAGTTGATGTGCCTTCACTGAATCTTCAGCTATAACTATGCCCAACTAAACTATCCACATGTTTGATTGACAGTTCTGACTGCATTCCTTGTTTTACCCAGGATACTTGGCACAATCACAAATGATGCAGATCTGGAGCCATTTCCCTACAGAAGGTGTAATATCCAGTCTAAAATTTCATCTAAATCCTTTCGCTGTCAACAGTGAATGCAATAGCCCTCCTGAAAGGTGACATGCTTTTACACCTAGTGGAGGAAAACCTCGTTATTCTGTGCATGTTAATAGGGCAGAATCATGGCTCTGCTGCAACTGCCATCTGGTGCCAAGTTCTCCCTCGGACAAGGGCCACACCAAAATAAATATTGGGCATCTGTAGCAGATCAAGTCAATACCAACATAACAATTGAATTGTGCATACTTTCACTCATTTTATTACAATATAGCTGTTCTAAGTTTTGTTTAACACTATATCATGTTCTGAAGTGAAATGAATATTTTATGATTGGCTAATATCTAATGTTATAATTCCAGCTAGACACTCATCAAATGGCTTTGGAGAATTAAACAAGACACGTCCTCTTCCTGTAAATCATATAGAGTATATTTACATGTGGACAATATGAAAATTACATAACAATGATCAACTTTCATCCTGATTTGCTTTCCTGTTTTCTACACAATCCTACATTATATCTTGAGACTATTTTCATTGATTGAGTTTAAAGTCTTTATTGGAAATAAGCAAATAACATTTTATAAGTTAAAAAGGAATGTAGAATTTAAATCAAGACAAGTATAATATTAATTGACATAATTCATTAAATAAATTTACCAGCAATATCCCATTACAAAAACTTACACTTTGTGAATTTAAGATTTTTTAAGCACTCAATTTACATTTAATTCATTTCTAAAGGTCTTTTGAACAATTTACATTAAATTCATTTCTGAAGGTCTCTTGAACATTCAATTTGGAAATCTCCAATATTAAAGTCTTGACTGATTGTACAAATGCTTATACCAAGTTTACCAGTATATTTTATTTTTGAGTTACAGAAAGTCTCCAAAATTCCACATGCATTTTCTATACAAGGTAATCTGATTATTTTATGAATCAATTTTATGATTTTCTAACTTCTTAAACCAAACATTTTTTTCTAAATAGCCTTAGGAAAATAATCTATTCTTTAATTAAGAAATATGATTGGTTTACATTGCATCTGTGGTTTATTAATAGAACTAGCAGCAGTAATGAGTATGATGATATTGTATCATTTTTACACTTCTTAAGGAAGTTCTGTTCCAGTTGAAAATGTCAAGCTCATCTGTAAATGAATAAAATATTGTTAACATATCTAATCTTCTACTAATTAACCAGAGACTTTTGGAATATAATGGATATTTTCTAATTTAAAGTGATTAAAACTGAACACTGTCGTAAATTTAAATCCATGAAAGGAGTTTTTATTTTCAATTTAATTCCCTTGACCAATTTACTTGTACAGACAAAAGGAAAATTCAAATGCCAAAAGCACATCAATCCTTCCAATTTCAGTGTAGCCGGAACGTGATTACCAGCATCTCATGATCTGAAAAAATACCCGCCACTAAAAATCAATAAACTTTTTTACAACACCCGTGTTTTAATCAAATTTCATTTCCCTGCATATGTCAACATAGAGTAATCTAAAAACAAATTCCATTGGGACAATGAATTTCTATCCTTACACTGAACACAGTGAAAACAGTGTAGTAAATGGTTTAAAGTACATCTGTATCCACAGGGGCTTGACATGTTCCTATGACCCAGAATGAAATATTTGAAAATAAACCTCAGGACAGACCCCAGATCACTTATGATTATATTCAATTATATAGTATATAAGTGATCTGGGGTCAGAGCAATAAATGTGATCTAGGGTGGGGGGTTGGGGGGGTGGGTGGATTTAGGAGTTTAAGATTTCCTTCTGGATCATAGGACATATCAACCCTTATGTCTGTATCGGTGATCAGCAATTTGTGGGTCAGACTCATTATAAATTTATTGTTTTGTCTTCAAATAGGACAACCTTGCATCAGTTTGTGTTCATAGGGAAATTGGTCTATTTGGTGATACATGTACACACATTATGTCAGTGGAACAGCCCGAACCCTGCGTCTTTGTTTTAGATTTGGTGATACATGTACATACATTAGGTCAGTGGAACAGCCCAAACCCTGTGTCTTTGTGTTAGATTTCACATCTTGACCAAAACATTGCATACTCAGCCCCATTTGAAAATCACAGGATTGTGTGATTTTCAATTGGGGCTGATGATGAGCCCATTTAGACATCGTTGATTATTATTTATATAAATTAGGTATTTAATACATGTACTATTAAAAGTAAGCTTAAGTCGACAATTCATTTCACTGTCACATCATGCAACATCAATATATAAATCCTCCCATCTAAATTAAACTGTTTATGGTTTCACATTTTATAATACTACTATAATATATATTGTACAAAGAAAAGACACCAATCCTTCAAGAATGAACAGGAATATGTGTAGTTATACTTTCTTTGAACTTAGAGCTCTGAACAGAATATGTGTACAGTTATATTTCTTTGAACTTAGAGCTATTCCTAGGGGAGGGGTACACAAATGACTTATAGCAATTCAGCAGAGCACAATATAGATTATCTAATACATTGATTACTGTAGTTAACATTTTAGTGAAGCTGCTATTTTTTGTTATGAAACGGCAATCAACAATATTCACTTCATTATATATAATAAATGAATCCATTCTCTGTGACATCACAACATTATGCAAAAGCTTTCTAACTTAAAAGGAGCAAGTCCAACAAAATAGTTCTTCACAGATCTACCTGTGAAAATTATTTTGAAACAACATGAACCAACTCAATTTTCAGGAAATATTTCTTTACGCTAACGATTACTTCACTGAACTCCAAAATCACTCTGGAGACCATGGCTCGGACTGTAAAACCGTAATCAATTGCAAACAAACTTTAATTGTCACTTTGTGAAAATATATGACATTACAAGTACCTACTTTTTTAGTATTTGTATTGAGCCTATATATATAGCTAACAGACAAATGTCTGTTGTGTTCAGGGCATCCCTGCAGTCATTTGAAGATTGGAATTCACAAAACTAACAAAAGCCACATCAAGTTGTTACAAATTCTGACAGGCTAACCAGGTGCCAGGAGATATATTAACCAAAAGAAAGAATTTTTTTCAGTTAGGATTTTCACATTCTCATCCAACTACCTTGTAAGGTCTAGAAGAAAGATTAGGGAACAGTGGGGAAATGTAAAAACAGTGGTCCTTCCAATATGAATTTGAATCAATAAGTGTGCCCCCACCCCCAACTTCATATATAACTAGAATTTCTTTGGCCTTGTATAATCAAGCACCTTGCAACTAGACTTGCCCAATATTAATGCCCATAATAAGTATTCATTAGGTATAATTAATAAGTATTTATTGGGTATAATAAATTCAATATCATTAACACATTTGTAGACAACTTTTAGATTCTGAACATTGCTTCATGATGATTGTTAAGAGACAATTTTCACGTCATCATGATACTTTTTGAAAGGCATGAATTTGAATGTTATACAACTGCTGTTTCATAATAAAATGGCAGTTTCCTTCAAATGTTTGTTTCAGTTAAGGACCAGTACTATTTTAATGGGATACTGTTTACCAAAAGTACCAGTAGGCATAATTCCAGAAGTAAAGCATCAGTTAAAATGGTGTTTGTGTTGGTGCTAGGAAAATGAAAAGGATGAAGTTAACCTGCCCAACTTTATATGTCATAATCAATCATGGAAATGACAGCAAAAGAGAATATCTTTTTCTCCATTGGTAATAAGCAGTCCACCAGCTTTCATGGGCTAATCCTTGGTAAAATCTGTGACAGTTTGATGTTTGATACCCTAAAATGTGTGTAAAACTGTGACAATCAAAAAAACTAGGGTGGATTTAAGAAATTACAAAACCAGACAAGGCCTAAAAATAAAACATCAGAAAGTGTCAAGAGACTATATGTGTAGCAGAACTAGACTGGGATGAATGCCAGGAACCAGTTAGCTCAATTGGTAGAGCATCCGGCTAGTGTTCAGAGGTCCCAGGTTCGAACCCAGGTCTGGCCATGCATTTTTCCTCTCCTATTACGTATGGCTCCAAACTAAATACCCACGGAGGTGGCATAGGGTCTCGGGTGTCTTTGGGGTTGAAGAGTTTGTTGAAGAGGGAGGAATGTAGCAGTACTGGACTGGGGTGAAAGCTGGCGACTAAAATATATTTACATTTACACTGCAGCCCCACTATATAACATTACCAAGCTCACTTGAAGGTTACGAGTCCATAACTTCCAAACCTTTATTATGACGTCATTACAAGGCAGCTTGAAAGGCGATATTAACATCAGAACCCTTTGGATTAATCTGGCCAGTGTTCGGAGGTCCCACGTTCGAACCCTGGTCTGGCCGTGCATTTTTGCCTCTCCCATAACATATGTATACAGGCATAATTATTTGATTTCTTGTATACTTCATGTTTATCTGCAGGACAGGAATTTCAACACCCAGAGCAGAAAGGCTCCAATTACCATTAGTCATTCATTATTGTGGTACTTCAGTAGGCCTAAAAACATTGATTAACATAAAACGTCCTAGCCCGAGTTTTCTCTGGCCCTGTCACCATGTCTGGTGTAGGGCCAGAGCGCACTACTATATGAAAACGTGGAATTATCCGACACCGTTTGGTGTCGCTAAGAATTTGATGCAAAAACAATAAAATCGGGTGTGACATAACACCTACCTTACATATATGGATAAATGAGATATTTATGTACCCCAAAACACCCATTTAGTCTCATCTAGGTGTTTTATTCCGTCCGTATAGACCCTCGCTTTACGCTAGTCAAAATTTCATACTTGACTCGACGCCATATTGCTAACTATGTAGGTCGCGGTCCGCCTAATTACCCTAATCTGTGCGCGATGGAGCGAAAAGAAAAAAAAATACAACATTTACTTTTATATATTTTACCGCTTATAATTTATAAATAATGATTTTTTTAATGGAATATAACATCTTTTGGGAAATAATCAACTTAGTTTTCATAATTTAAACTTTGTAAGAAGAAAAACACAATAAATGATATGTGGTCTTTTCGGTCCATTTCGTTCCGATTTGGGTGGTTAGTCGTACTGTCACTTACAAAATGGCGGGTCAACAGTATGAAATTTTGACTAGCGTAAAGCGAGGGCCTGTACGGACGAAATAAAACACCTAGATGAGACTAAATGGGTGTTTTGGGGTACATAAATATCTCATTTATCCATATATGTAAGGTAGGTGTTATGTCACACCCGATTTTATTGTTTTTGCATCAAATTCTTAGCGACACCAAACGGTGTCGGATAATTCCACGTTTTCATATAGTAGTGCGCTCTGGCCCTACACCAGACATGGTGACAGGGCCAGAGAAAACTCGGGCTAAAAACGTCCCTGCATAAAACAAGACCGTCCATTTAACATGGCAAAGTGTGGTGCTATTTGGCATATAACGCTATATACACTTAGAATTATCCAATGCAAAACATGTATTAAACATCGCACATTTCCCTAGGAATAGTGCCTTCATAGCAAATAGGCTTTAAAAATGTAAACATCGAACTATGCTTCCACGTCATGGAATGTCAGGGGAGGAGGCTGCTTGTCGGCACCTGTAATAAACACAGTTATTCACCGCAGATCGCGCATATATCGGCTGTTATTGACAATCATGGTTGGAGTATTATGATACAAGCAACAAGGTGACATGTGCACGTGAATTGATATGTAGGTACCTCAAATATTCTAGATATATTTGTATCAGTTCGTCAATCTTCTCAATCAATATGGCGGTGTGTATCAACAGAGCGCCACCTGCTGGATATATGATAAACAAACAAGTTAGTTAACTCGATTTCTCATAATGCACTATGGTAACAATAACTTTCTGATTTAACGCCTTTTACAAAGGTTAACAACCAATAAAAGCTCTTTAGAGTTTTTATTACCACGTCGCTAAATAAGGGAATCAATTGTTGTTTGAATATCGGAGGAAAACCTAAAGTGGACAACCAGGGACATATATACGAGGCCAGAGGGATGTCACTGGGACAACTAACCCACTTTCTCGTACCCAGGGAAATTCAATGACATTTTGTTCTTAATCTTTGAAATATATCACACACATGGAAATAATATGGCTATTCAAAACTCATTGTGGTTTTTTTTGTTTTTTTTGTTTTTTGTTGTTGTTTTTTTCAACATATTTTATTCGCGTCATACACATTTGCATACTGGGTTTCCTCATATGAAGCCCTCCAAAATAGAATTTTACCAAGTAAGTTATAAACTGTATAAGTATGATTTAGGGCTTAGCCCCGATATTTTTTTTATAAATATTTCTACCAAACATGTATGCTTTGCAGTGCCCCCTCCCCCCCGCTATGGCATACACATTTTTACAGTCACGAGTATCATGACTACATCAAATTAAAGTCTCTACCAAAATACAAGATTTTTGTTTGTTTTTGTTTTTATATACATGTATAAGCAGAGACCTCTATATACTTAAAGTCTCTGAGATAAGCAACCCCGTCTATGATAAACACAAATAGTACAAGTTTTCGTAGAACCACTTAGTATATGTAGACAAACACGCTATATGTATTTATAATAAGGTTATATCTATTGTATATTATCGGCCAGTATTGTTTATCTTTGGTAGGTCATTTTCATACCTTAATATTATTATACCTACATAATAGATAAATAAATAAATAAATAGTTTAAATAAATAAATAAATAGATGACTGATAAAAATACTTTAAATCGATAACGAATAAACAGAATAACTTAGAAGAAAGTGTGAAATTCGGTTTTGTTAGATATACATACAGTTGCCAGACACGACGGTTTCAGCTTTATATATTCCTTCCCTACCGATATACAGCTATTATACTTTGGAAAATTGCCTTTATTAATTTGCTGCACGCGCATCCACGTGTGCCCCCTGCCAGAGAGGAAGGGAACTTGAACGTGTCATTATCACTGTTGATAATTAGTACAGACTACCCCCTCCCTACCCCAGAATTAACGGACTGGGATAAGACATTACACGGAAACAACTACCGAGGGTAACGCTGGGATTACACTGTACTCTTATCACAAAAGGAAGGCATGTGTATTGTAAATAAATGTTCATCCCTTGCAAATTATACCAACATATACAGTTTTTGTATAATTTAATTAATGCTTTTTGAACCTAAAGAAATTACATGTATATGAAAATGTGTTTCTTACTGCAAAACAAGACTGACTGAATGGCGTGTCTGTTTTATTTACACGTGTTGATTAGAGATGAAGACTAGTATCAGTCACTGAAAATGTCTAATGTCTGGTCTTGGGACCAGAGGAAAGTTGGACTGATGAATAAGTAAAAGATAG